>NW_026056784.1:0-600000 GCF_023758085.1 Alternaria hordeiaustralica | reverse complement strand
TCTGGGTAGGTCGATGCATTGAAGGCGTTGTGCATGGGAGGCTTGCGCCAGATGTCAGTGTTTGGTGGAGCCGAGAGGCTGAAAGGCTTGATGGTTGTGGTTGTCGTGTTGGACATAGTGACTGCGGCTGTGGCTGTAGCTGCAAGAAAAGAGAGAATGGAGAACTTCATCTTGATGATGCATGTTAATCTATGGAATCTTGATTGCATTTATACCTTGGCACAGTGATGCAAGACAGCTCTACGGGCGTGACGACGGCGATTACTGCTAAACTATGGTAACGCATGCGATTGGCTGGAAGTCGGAAGTACGGTAGAACGTCGGTTTGATACAGCTTGATAATTGTGATGGCGGTGGAGGTCCCCATGCTCAAGAGCCCACTCAGGATACCAAAGGAGATTACCCCGAAGCCTTTTCATCCTGGGATGTCGGCATCTTGTGATGCAGACGGGGAAAGCGGGGTACTGTTCCGGGCGAGAACCTGCGAGGTTCGACTTCCGATGGGTAGCTGTGGTGGTTCGTCTTACACATCAAGCCATACTACGGCAGATCATGCAAGACGTTGTCTAGCGGGTACCGATGTTTACCCGACAAGTGGGAACTGACGGAGGAAGGTGCAGTGCTAGGCGCTTCCCTGATTGAGCGGGGAAATGCGAGATCTGCTTGGCATGAGCATCGAGACTTCAAATACGAAATACGAGACGCGATCGGGCTGCAGCAGTCGGACACGTGCCCAGCATGGCTAATCCCATATGAAAGTGTCGTGAATCTTACTCCGACGTGCAATCTGGGTTGTGCAGACTCGAAAGCGCCGACAAGTGAAGCAACTACACCGAGCAAATCATCACAGCAGCGTGTATACGTTGTGGGCCATCGGATGTTGTACAATCACATTCATTCGCAGGTATATACAATCCAAATGCTCTAAACCTTCTATTTCTTTTGCTCTCCCTCTTTGGGAGGCTCTGGCTTTGGCGTAGGGAGCTTGAACTGCGTGCATGTTAGAGGTTGAGTCGAGAACGTGGTATGAAGGATAGCTTACGTTCTCCGGCTTGAGATCATCACCAGGACCGACCTGCTCCCAGGCTGATGAACCACCACGGAAGTTCCTGAAAGCCTGTGTCATCTCCAGGGGTTCTACGACAATCCTCTTCTTCTCCTCGTCGTATCGGATCTCAGTGTATCCAGTCATGGGGAAGTCCTTTCGCAGTGGGTGGCCGTCGAAACCGTAGTCGGTCATGATTCGCCTCAGATCTGGGTGTCCAACGAAGAAGACACCAAACAGATCGTAGACCTCACGTTCGTACCAGTTGGCACCATCGTAGAGATCGCACAGACTGGGTACTGGAGTGGCCTCATCCGCGTACGTCTTGACCCTCAGGCGCGAGTTGTGACGGATGCTGAGCATGTTGTAGACGACCTCGAAACGCTGGTCCTTGGTGGGGTAGTCGACGGCGGTGATATCTGAGATTTGTGTGTACTCTGCGGCGGTGTGGTACTTGAGGAAGGTAAAGGTGGGGATGATGCCGGCGGGCGGGACGTAGATGGTCAACTCATCCTTCCAGACGGAGAACCTTGGGTAGGGTCAGACGGTAGTTACTCCCAGGTGTGAATTGACATACTGCTGGACGTATTTGGGCAGACATGACATGATGTACTGGCCATATTTGTGCAGAGCCTCGCCCTTCTCTTTGTAGTGGTCGGCCGGGTTCACGATCGCGCGCTTGAGCGTGACGGTCTCGTCGCGGGGGGCAAACTGCGATCACATTAGAAACCACGTCTTCACCATATCATGTGACATGCGCACCCTCATGTTTGGCGTTTCCGATTCGGGACCCGCGACTTCCTTTGCCCGGAGAGCCGTGGAGGCAAAGGTGCGAACTGCATGGCGGGAGGAGCCCGAGGCGCGGACGGCGGCGCCCAATGGCCGGCCTACAGCTAGCCGCATGGCCATTGTGTGCGGTGAGAGAGTGGTGAGGCTACGCGATGTAGCAGGTGAGGGCGACTGCGGGTGGTGATGTCGTCGACGTCGTCGAGTTCGCAGCTCCCACCCGCAAATGCGCGCTTATGTAAGTCGCTAGCGTTAAGCGGAACCTGGTGTGCCATCGCGCAGGTGCAGCCTCTTAACCCCCATCACCTCCTGTGGATCCCTCTTCCAGCGACAGCGACACTTCGGCCGGCGTTTATTTGTACTTCCGCGGTTTCCTTACTGACCTCTCGTCCCGACCCCCAGGTCTCGTCTCACCCCACGTATCTCTACTTCGAGCGCCACCCGCTCTCAACAACACATCGCAACCACACACACCATGTCTCGACTGCAGCAGGACCAGTTCGTCGACGATGACGAGGAGGAGTGCTGCCCGCTCTGTGTCGAAGAGTTCGACCTCTCGGACAGGAATTTCCGCCCCTGCCCATGCGGCTACCAAGTACGCCTCTGTGCCAAAACTCGGTGAACCATCTCGAGTCCCATGCTGACCCACGTGCCAGATATGTCAGTTCTGCTACAACAACATCAAGACGACCATGAACGGCCTGTGTCCCGCCTGCCGCCGCCCCTACGATGACTCCACGATCGAGTGGAAGACCATCTCCCCCGAAGAGTGGGTCCCCTGCACCTTCCATCTCTAAACACATCTGACACTACCCAGGATGGCACAACACAAGCAGCTCATCGCGCAAAAGGCCAAAAAGAACGCGCAGATACGGCAGAAGGAAGCACAAAAGGCCGAAGCCGACTCTCTCAGCCGCAAGCATCTGTCGGGTCTGCGTGTCGTCCAGAAGAACCTCGTATACGTGACCGGTCTCACGCCGACGATACGCGAAGACGAACTGCTCAAGACTCTTCGTGGAGACGACTATTTCGGCCAGTACGGCAAGATCCTCAAGATTGTCGTCAGCAAAGCCAAGGAGAACGCGCAGCATCAACAGTCGGTGGGTGTTTATGTAACATTTGCTCGCAAGGAAGATGCAGAGAAGTGCATCAACGCTGTCGACGGTTCTCAGAATGGCGAGAGGACATTGAGGTATGTGAACCTCTATCCATGCACACGTGTCATGTAACAAGCTCACGTTTCTTGCAGGGCTCAATTTGGTACTACGAAGTACTGCTCAGCGTACCTCCGCGGCGAGACCTGCAATAACCGCAATTGCATGTTCTTGCACGAACCCGGCGAAGATAACGACAGCTTCACTCGCCAAGATCTCTCCATGATGAACTCAATCCAGACGCAACAACCGTCACAATCGTCTACGTCTCGAGCCGCGCCCCCCGCCCACCAGGGCCCCGCTGTCGCTGCCGCAATCCCGATGCATCGACAGGATAGTACCGATACGTCGAGCTCGATACACGAGGCACCCGGTTTGCCTGCAACCGCTAGCTGGGGAAGTAAGGCGTTGCTGGAACGCCGAGCCAGCCGATCCACGGTCGCTTCGAACAACGCCAGTCCCATGGTCACGAATGCTGTTCCCGCGCAACCACCCAAACCATCGAAGGCAGCTGAGCCACCAAAGAAGAAGGGCAAGGACAAAGAAAAAGAAAAAGAAAAGGAGAAAGAGAGGGAAAAGGAGAAGGCTGCACAAGCATCGAAGGCTGCCACCCCGCCGCCTGCTCCGACACCCGCACCCGCCGCCCGCCCTCCGAAGCCCCGCGACAATGGTATTCACGATTTACTGAAGGTCATCTGCTCACCAGACTTTAAGTTCGTCTTCTCAAGCGCCGTTCTGTCGGAGGAAGAACTGAAAGCTGTCACTGAGTTCCCTCAACTACTGGATCCCAATGGCGGTGCTAAGCGTCGTGCCATCAAAGAAAAGAAGGAGAAGGAACTGGCATTGCAGCGCGAGGCTGAAGCGGAAGCTGTAGCTGTAGCAAAGGCAGCGTCCCAACAAGCCCCGGCTGCTGAGCGTGAAGACAACGAAGCAACGGCTGGCGGCAGCTTGCAGCTAGGCGGAGAGCCCGAAGACGGTCCCGAGACAAATACCAACCACCTCAATCAACACGCGATTGCACCACCTGGTCAGCAAGGTTTCGGAGGCAGCCTTTTCGGGCAGAACACGCCATTGGCCGAGGACTTCAGCAGCCTGGGATTGAGTAACAGAGGCCTTACACCTCAGCAACAGCAGCAGCTATTGCTCTCCAACTTCAAGTCTGGCACCCAAGCCACGGGCATTCTGAACAACATGCCGAGTGCTCAGCAGCCTCAACAGCACAATGCTTCTGGCCATACCAGGCACACTTCACGCTTCAGCTTCGCCAACGACAGCGCTTCCGCTTCCGCGAATGTGCAGCCTGTCGCGAACCAGAAGTTGATGAGCCAGCAAAACTCGATGATGCCCAAGAACGCCAACCAATTCAACCCGATGTCTCAGCATCAGCAGTTGAGTGGACAGTTCTTCACCAACGTGCAGGGACCCCCTCCAGGACTTAAGCCTACTGGTACACCCCCGGTCAGCGGGACTGGCATGTTCGGTCAAGGCCACGGTTTCGCTACTGGTGGTCTACCTTATGGGGCTGGCGCAACGGCAAGGAACAACAATGATGCCATGTATCAGGACCTGCTCCGCAGCCGTAACATGGACGGCGGTGCCAGGTTAGCTGATGCTGGAAAGCGTGAGTCAATGTTTCCTTCTTTCCTTAATCAACATCCTTCAACTTCCACACCTGCCCCTGCCCCTGGCCTCCTCAGCTTCCCTTATGGACCTTCGCCTGGAGCTTACCAGGAGTCTGGTTCGCAGAAATCCAAGAAAAAGGGCAAGAAGCATAGGCATGCCAACACTTCCTCCTCTGGGGGTGGCGGTCTTGCCGATGTCCAAGACCCGAGTATCTTGCAGGCGAGGCTGCACCAAGGCGGAATGGCCGGGCAGGGCTTGTATGGTCAAGGCCAAGGTGGTTTCTCTTCGCTCTATTCCAACAACAACTACGGCGGCGCTGGACGATGGTAGTCACTTTCATTCTGCACTCGGGTCGGCCTAGCGGCTTGACATTTTGTCTCAGTACTTTACTTCAATGATGGCTGCATGGCGTTTCGGATTTACGGCGAATGCATCGGCACATATTCAGTGCTTCGACACTGGATCGCCTGGCGTTATGATTGGACTGCACGGATTTTGTCAAAGCATATGGCCCCGGCATGTCTTCACGGCACCTATACCTTCTCGTTTCTTTTCATTTTCTTTTATGATTTGGTGGATTGCGCTGTCTGCCGCTGCAAAGGTTGGCTTCTCTCGTCGTCTTCGTCATGGCCATCGCATGTACGTAACTACCCCTCCTGCCGCATCATGTCGGCATGCTTACTTTCTAATAGAGAGATGGCCTGTTCACTGTTTTCTTGCCCACCAAGTGACGAAGATGTTCGAGAGACGACTTTGCAACATGATGTACCTTACGCTTTTGTCAACCCATCCTGACCATCGTCTGGCGGCCGCCGTACTTAGATCATGACCTCGCTTTTGTCAATTTACACTTTGAAGATTCTAGTGCTGACGTAGTATTGCAGATGATGGATCCTTGAGTGTAGAGGAACAGGCATCTATCAACGTCGATGCACTTGTTAACGACAGCGACAATGAGCCAACACGGCCCGCTCCAAGCACTCCACTAAGCGGCCAATTCTTTGAGCATCCTCGCCGATCGACTCCTACTATACCCCCTGGCTTCACAGTACCAGCAATTCCCAAAGCAGTACTTGAAGAGTCACGTTCGCGTGCTGGATCTCGACCAATGTCCCGTACTACATCTTCGACCATTATACCGGCCGTGCCTGTTGTACCTGCCACACCGCTTCCCAACTCAACTCCTAACAAGAATACCAAGGGCAAGCAGAAAGCTGAGACTACTGGACCTGCAACTCCTGCAGCAGCAACTACCGCGACCACTGTCTCCAAGCCTTCACCTGCGCCTACGACGCCCTCAAGAACAACGACCAGGGAAGCAGTTGTTGTTCCACAGACACCCAAGGAACCCACACCTAGAGAGGCGTCCAAAGCAGTTAAAGAGGATGTTTTGCAGACACCGAAGTCCACACCAGACGCCAAGAAGTCGATGGCGGAAACGATCAGCAAGGACACGCCAAAATCGAAGGGTGCTTCTAAGAAAACTCAAGCTGCAGTTCAGACCACCCCAAAGAGAGAGCCACAGAAAGAGACAGCGCGCACTCCTGCGGCGACTGCGACACCTCCAGCTTCGACCAAGCGACAGCCTCCTGGCAAACTCGATATTCAAGCAGCAACTAAATTGCCGGTTGAAGCTGGCTCTCCAGCTCCAACCTCATCTAAGACAGACTCTCAGGCAAAAAGCAATCGTTCTGTGCCAACGACATCAGCTGGTTCTGTGCCTCCAAGTCCCGCCGCAGCGGTGACTGGATCGCCAATCAAGCGCGCGGGTGCGCCGAGGACTTTGCGTGTCGTCGCAACACCAAAGACAGAAGTGCCACCGCCTGTTTCCGCGGCATCCCAACCGTCCTTGCCTCAGATCCCAACGGTCGACAAGCTTCGATCTAGGCAAGCGAGTATCGCTTCCGTCAATATACCAGGCACGCCAAGCGAAATGATATCGGACACTGCTTCAGTTACCTCTACATCATTTTCAAGGGCCAGCTCACCGCCTCCGATCGGCGGTAAGGTCGGGACTGCGCCTGTTAGGAAGAAGACAAAGTCACAAGCCAAGAAGGATAGACAAGAGCGAAAGAAGCAGATAGAAGAAGAAATACTGGAGGACAACAAGTCGGATGTTGAGGTAATGCAAGCTCCAATCATTGGGCGCAAGAAGAAAGCCAAAAAGCCGACAACAAACGCCAAACCTATTGCCGCTGCCTTCAAGAGCCAGCCAGCCTCGCCTAAGCCGGCTACTGTGGAAGAGGAACAACCTGAAGTACCGACAGTGGCCTCACGGAGAGTCTCGTCAGCGAAGATCTCGGCAACAGCAACGCCTGAACCGGAGCCGGAGCCCGAGCAGCCCAAGGAAAAGCGGGAACATTCAGCTCAGTCGATCATGGCCGACTTGCAGCGCACGGGCGAGCTCCTTGCATCGACCCTTGAGTTCTTCAAACCGTTGTCTTCGTCACTCGCTCATGCTACCCGCTCTACTCAGAACGGTAATGTGTCTACACCTCCGGATCTGAAGCTGCACTTTTCCCAAGTCGACCTCGAGGCGCTTGCAAAGAAGAAGCCAGTACGTCTGAACAGCCAGGACGCAAAGCCAGACTCTAGGACTCTGATTACACCCAACGGCAAGTTCTTCTGGGGGCTGACTGAGGAGCTTGAGAACAAGGCACTTGAGCTTGAGAAGCATATCGAGGAGCTCAAAGGCCATGCCCGCTTCCACCCTCGTAAGCAGAATGCACACGGTCACAGTGTGACTACTTCGGCGCATTCAAATGACGTCCTCCCAGCTATCGCCACTGCACTCAAGGAGGCAGGTAAGAAGCTGAACACCAACGGCGGACAGCAGATGCCGCGACTGGACAACTCTTCTGGACTTCTCGGTTCGACGAACCTTCCCTTGCCACCGGTACAGGGACAAGACGCGTCCATGCCTCAGGTTCCTCCCCCACAACAGCAGCAAACACCCGCAGATGCCGGCGCTTATCTGAATCAATACGTTCTCCCGAAGACGGACAACCCACCGCCAAACCAGCCACGTCCCGAGATGGCGGCTGTTGGTGGCGCACCTGGCGCCGGAACAGCGAACATCTCTGTCAACTCGAACCGACTAGCCAAAGCGGCCAAAGCAGTGGTTGAGGGAGGAGCGGTAGGAAGCACAGAAATAGACGGCATGGGATTGATGGCGGCTGACAGGCTTGGCGGCGTGTTTGTGCAGGGTCTCGAAGCGCTCGTGGGTGCTGGACTTGGCTACCAGTCTTCACAAGAGTTCGGCCTTGACGGCAACGGCAACATCACCTTTGGAAATGGCGGTGGAAGCGGACTGGACATGCAGGGGTTAATGAACGCGATTGAGACGACAGCTGGAATGGGTGGATATGGCAACACAAGAAGAGGAAGAGGTAGTGTGCTGACCATGGAAGAGGCGGAGCAAGCGATGCATGCGGCGAGGAGAGAGCACGATGTTTTGGAGAAGAAGCTCAATGCGCTGATCAAGAAGAACAAGAAGCTCGCGACTGGCGTAGGAAAGTAGTGCTGGTATAGGTTGATGGGAATCCCCAGTAGGTATAGCATAGGTGATGGGAGGTTTTGACAGACGATATGCTTAGCAGCTATCGAGTAGTCCAGATTATGATTTTGGTAGCAGAATTGTTAGCATGGTGACATCGTATATGCGCGACGGATTTAGCTTGCTCGTATTCCCTCACGGCTGGCGTGTGAAAAGGGATGAAGTCGCCATGCACCTGACGATGCGCCGACGCCCCGATTCGCCAGGGCGCCTCACCGCCAACGCCAACGTGGGCTGGATTTCCAGGGTCCACCAACTCGTTCCTGAAGGCCAGATTCGCAATTGCACTCACTGCACCTTTCTTCTGATCTTGAGACATTCCGACAATCCCTTGAATCCAGCTTGCTTTTTCACATCCAAAAATACGCCAATATGAGTCTGCAGCCGCCTTCCCTCTCCATGAGGCCCAAGTCTCCGTCTGGAGGCTCGACCAAGGCCGTGATTCTGGTAGATACTGCCCACAACACCGACGCCGCCATGTTTACTCACAAGACTAGGTCGGAGGCCCTTCTCGCGGCACACGCTTCAGGCCTCTGTCTATGGAACTGCCCAAGGTGCGCGACAACGCGAAATAGCCAGCCCCAGGGCGTCCCCGCTAACGCTGCTCCAGCCGCTCTTCCCCATCGCCGGCCACCCCATAATCGAGCACTGCTTCCGCGCCATCACAAACGTCCCCGAGATCAAGGAGGTCTTCATCGTCGGCTACTACGAGGAGTCCGTCTTCCAGCAGTTCATCAACGCCGTCTCGACCAGCTGGCCGCACCTGAGCGTTAAGTACCTCCGCGAATACCAGGCATTGGGCACGGCGGGCGGTCTCTACCACTTCCGCGACGTCATACTGAAGGGCAGGCCCGAGAAGCTATTCGTGCTCAACGCCGATGTCTGCTCCTCGTTCCCGCTGGTGGAGATGCTCAAGCTGTTCGAGGACAAGGATGCGGAAGCCGTAATGCTGGGTACGCGGGTCGCCAACGACGCCGCCTCCAACTTCGGATGCATTGTCTCAGACGCGCACACAAAGCGCGTGCTGCACTACGTCGAGAAGCCCGAGTCGCACATCTCCAACCTCATCAACTGCGGCGTCTACCTCTTCGCGACCGAGTGCATCTTCCCCGCCATCCGCAGCGCCATCAAGCGACGGACCGAGCGCCCACGGCTGCTGTCGTACCCCTCCTCCGAGAACCTCGAATCCTCCTTCTACCAAAACGACGACGACGATGACAACAAGGAGAATGCCGTTATCCGGTTGGAGCAGGATGTGCTGTCTGACATCGCCGACAGCAGGCAGTTCTTCGTCCTCGAGACCAAGGACTTCTGGCGCCAGATCAAGACCGCTGGTTCCGCCGTGCCAGCGAATGCTCTGTACCTCCTAAAGGCCTTCCAGGCAGGCTCAGAAGAACTCGCCGCCCCCTCCGCAAACATCCTACCCCCCGTCTACATCCACCCATCCGCGCAGATCGACCCAACCGCCAAGATCGGTCCCAACGTCTCCATCGGCCCCCGCGTCGTCATTGGCGCTGGTGTACGTGTCAAGGAGTCCATTGTCCTCGAAGATTCTGAGATCAAGCACGACGCTTGCGTCTTGTACACCATCATCGGCTGGCACAGCAAGGTTGGTGCTTGGGCGCGTGTTGAGGGCACTCCTACCCCCGTTACCAGCCACACGACCAGCGTCATCAAGAACGGCGTCAAGGTCCAGAGCATCACCATTCTCGGCAAGGAGTGTGCTGTTGCTGATGAAGTCCGTGTGCAAAACTGTGTCTGCTTGCCCTACAAGGAGCTCAAGAGGGTGAGTCAATTAATATCTGTGTTCTCAGCGTGTGCTAACGTGTTGTATAGGACGTCTCGAACGAGGTCATCATGTAAATGACCACGATTGGTAACAGTGTGTTGCTAGTTGGCAGTGCGTGATGATGCGATACAGGTGCATCTATAGAAATTAATCATCATGCGATGCATGACTGGATAGAGCGATATACCACTATACTTGAAATGAACCCACGATCACAGAAAGAATGGTCTTGCATCTTTTGCTTGCATTCGTGAAGACGCGTATCTTTGGACACTGCTCTATGCTATCATGCATTGTTTGGCAGCAAACTGATTGACGTGCCGCATACGTGTAGGGAAGATCTTTATCATGAACAGGCACCGTGTGTAGTCATCAATCTGGACAAACTCCTTCTTGGTAGCATGATTTGAACGCACATCTCCCATAGTTGCGTCTCTTGAACATGTCCTAGAATAGCCGCGTCTAGTCTCGATCAGGCATCGCCATCCGAACATCAAGCATCTCCACCTTTCCACTCCAACACACGTTTGTACCAACTCGCCAACCTCGTCGAGATTTAGACACAGGGCTTTTACAAGATTATATATCACTGCTAACTTCATCTCAGGACGATTGAGTGAGCTACTACGACCGCTATCGTGTCTGAGTCAGAGGCAATACGATCCATCACCAATCTTCGAGTTGAAAGAGAGTTAGCAACCAGACAAGAGACGGTCATCTGACGGAAGGTACAATGTCGGATATGAATAAAGTCCCACATTCAGCAGGGGATGGACATCTAAATGGCACCACATCCACATCTCCCACAGACCTCAACCCCACTCCCGACTCCGGCTCCCGCTACGATAAGCCCATCGCCGCGGCCCAAAAAGATGGACTGCCTATAATCGACATATCGCCCTTCATGGACCCCTCCTCCTCGCAAAAAGCCCGTTCCACAACCGCCTCCGCCATAAACGCCGCCTGCATAAACTACGGCTTCTTCTACCTAACCGGCCACGGCATTCCCACCACCAAGCTCGACGAAATCATCGATTTGGCGCGGGAATTCTTTTCTCTAACCATAGAAGAAAAGAACAAGATCAAGCGCTTCGACGCCGGCAGTCCAGAAGGAGGCGACGGCGCACGAGGCTACCAGGGGCTGGGCGAAAACGTGACGGGCGGGCTGCAAGACATGCAAGAAGCCATCGACTGGTACCGAGACTGGCCCGCTGACAAAAGAGAACCAGGCGATGGCGGACCAGGCAGCGTCAAGAGCCTTCAAGGTGTTAATCTATGGCCTGAGAAACCCGAACAGCTCAGACCCGTGTACGAAGAATACATCTCGCGCGTCAAGAAAGTCGGCGAAGCACTCGTCCACGCCATGGGCGTAGCCCTCGATCTCGGTCCGCCCCCGGGAGAAGGCGCAACACAATCAACGCAAGACGAAGAGATCTTCCTGCGTAACTGCTCCGATTCCTTCTGGGTCATGCGCATGATCGGCTATCCCCCCCTCACAACCCCCATTTCCGGCGACGAAAACATCGACCAATTCTCCTGCGGTGCCCACACAGACTACGGTTGCGTGACCCTCCTTCTCACAGACCCCACTCCCTCTTCCCTGCAAGTCCTTCTCAAAGACGGTACGACCTGGCTGAACGCGGACCCGCTGCCCGGCGCGTTTGTCGTCAACATCGGCGATATGATTGAGCGGTGGACGAACGGGTTGTGGAAGAGTACTAAACATCGGGTTATTCACAGGGGGGAGAGGTATAGGGTTAGTGTGCCGTTTTTCTATGAGCCGAATTTTGAGGCGTGGGTTGAGCCGTTGGGGAAGTGTGTGAAGAGGACGGGCGGGAAGGGCGGATATGGCAAGGGGAGGTATGGGGATCATTTGTTGGGGAAGGTTAGTGGGAATTTTTATTATAGTATGAGGACGGATTGGTGAGGGTGTTAGTGGGGCGTGGAGTGTGTCAGTGGCTTTGGGATGGGTAGAAGGGTATGCGGTATAGTATCGATTAACTTTGTTGTCAATGTGATTTTTAGATGATCGTTCTGGATGTATTGACGCGGCAGTGACTTAATCGCAGATATAGTGACATTGACATACAGATTCGGCACCTGGGCGAACATGTCATCCCGCGACATGCGAGTGATGTGGTCCCTTTCACTCAGATAGTATGCTTATCCGGCCTGTCGACGTGACGTACCCAGTCTGTGCTGAGACTGTTTGCACGCCCTCGTTCTCACAGTCACACAAACAAACGCGCTCTCACCCATCACCTCCAAGCAATTGAAACACTGCATCGTAGTATATATACGCAATAATTTACTAATATCTCAATAGAATCTGATGGGCCCGTAGCGTATGTCCTTCGCATGTCTACCCTGTCGTGCAGGGTGTGATCCGTTCACATACAGGCTTCGGTTGAAGCGATCTATTTTTGCTCTGGGTTCGAAACTGACTTCGTCCATCAAAATCGATGATCTTTTATCTTTTTTTGCTGCTGCCCAATTCATTATCCGTCACGCATCACGCATCCGCACTGCCACAACAAGTTTAGTCAGACCCCTCCAGCCACCCTAGCAGCGCGCTATGGTATCGCTCACTGTCCTGAACTTGTGGACTGTGGCCTAATTCCTCAAACTCAATAAGCTCTGCGTCTGGGATTCGCGCCGCTGCTTCTTTACCCAACACCTCGTATTTCCCTATCTTAGCCTGCACTTCTGGCGGGCTCCAGGCTTTCCCGATAGCCGTCGTGTCTTTGGTTCCTATCAAGAGGAGCGTCTTGGGCTGCACCAGCTCGAACTCATACGCGATCGGTTGAGTCAAGACCATATCCGTCGTCTGCGCCATATTCCACGCGAAGTCAATGTTCTCGGGTGACGTTTGGTAAAGCGATACAAGCATGTTGACCCAGACGTCGTACTCCGGCTTCCAGGTATTGACGTAGTAAGTAGCCTGTTGGTATTTCCGGATTGATGTATAGTTGGTGGCCAGCTCGTCTTTGTACAAGGCGTCGAGATTGCGCCAGGGTACTCCAAGTGCTTTCCAGTCTTCCAGGCCGATCGGGTTCGTGAGAATGAGATGGGATGTTTGTCCTGGGTACATGAGGGCGAATCGCGTGGCTAGCATACCACCCATGGAGTGTCCTAGTACGTATGCTGACTCGACGCCTAGGCTTTGCAGCAAGAGATGTGTGTTTCGCGCCAGCTGCTGCAGCGAGAATTGGTAGGCGGGTGGCTTGGACGACTTGCAAAAGCCGATTTGATCGGGGATGATGACGCGGTATCCGTGGGTTGAGAGGCGACGCGCTGAGTCCTCCCATGTCGCGCCGCAGAAGTTCTTGCCGTGGAAAAGCATGATGGTCTTGTTTGAGGCATAGCTGGTGTTTTGAGGGGGTACATCCATGTAAGCCATTGAGAGATTCGCGCGCTGCGACGTGAACTCAAAGTACTGTACTGGCCATGGGTAAGTGTAGTTCCAGATACTGGGTGGAACCGTGTTCGCGCCAAATGCTGTCGCAACGAGTTGCGTGAGAAGTAGTAGCTTCAGCCGCATCTTGAAAGTGACCATGGAAACCTAAGACGGTGGATCGTGGTTTCGAGAGAGACAGAGAGAGATGTGGTAGAATGTGAGGTTGGCATTCAAACTCTTGGAGTTCTGACATGCATATGATGTGCAATGACGCCTGCCAATCTATCTTGCCTATCGCGACCCACTCCAATTCTTGTCTCTGTGCATTGCTTCGTATTGCGATTTACTGCATGGTGCGAACGCACGCAAATACATTGACTTATTAGCAGGAGGAGACATGTTGAGTCTTGTTCGTTTTGGCATCTAAATCAGATCGCATATCTCATAGCCGTTATTATGTTCAGGGTGTTGTTCTACTTGCCAAGATGAAGAGCGTCAGATTAATCCTCCAATGAGATGAAGGATGCCCAGCGGTACGCATGAAAGATGCTTTTGAGTTGTCGTGTTTCGCGGCAATACAGGATTCTGTCAATGACCATAGACACAGCCGTCAGAATCGTGTAGATACATCCGCCGTTTCCCTCAAGCAAGGAAGTAGTCGATTGCCGGGAGGATCAAACCTGCCAGGTTGTGCCCAGGTGTGAGGGGAAGATGGCGACTAGCGCCCAATATGGCTAGCACCAAGCTGCGCGTCTTGACCCCGGAACCCCATCAAATTTCCAGCTTCCACTCCTCCGCTCCCCAGTTCAAGCCACACCCCGCGAACGGACAGCGAAGACGTCCACCTCGACCCCTGCATCATCTAGCATCCATGATGCCATCGCCACGAGGCCGGCGGGCTACACGCAGTGCCTAAACGGCTAAATTACATCGGATCTGAACCTCGGATGAAGATGCATAGACCACTATCGCGATGCTGCGCTCGGTGTGATCTAACTGCAGGCCAAGCGATACATCGATCTGGAAGGATTCACATCCATTGCGATATTAAGTGACAGCCGAAGATGCATATCGTATGCCCATGTTGAGGCGAGTGCATCCGCTTCAGATACGAGAGGTTTTAGTACGCCTATGTCGTTCGGTAGTATCGTTGCGGTACCAGTCTTCTGCTTAAGCATTCTGCCACTGCCCCTGCCTAGTGATCGATCTACACCTCGTTTCCTGGGGTTAGCCCGTTCTCGAATGCTTATTTCCAATAGCCTCATGTGGAGGAGAGCTGCTTGTGGTTAGCGCTACGGTTGTTCATCTGCAAGCACGACGCCATCCGGGTTACCGGTGCCGTATAAGAGGATCAAGATGAACGACCATGGTTCTCCAGCTGTCGATCAAGTCTCTGCGCCAAGCTGGACATTGAAGATGACAGTCATCACCACCCTCGTTGCCGCCGCAGCGGCTGGTATTGTTGCTGTCTCTCAGGCTTCGCCAGTGGGATCAGCACCTGCTGTCAGCGTTTCGAACGCAAAGTCCTCTTTGACACTCGTTTACCAGAACAATCTCAACGGCTCAGACGACAAGAACCACATCGGTGCCATCATTCTCGATCCGGTTCCTCAAGCCAATGCAGCAGCAGCCTGTGCCTCGCTCAATGAGAAACTTATCTCCAAGGCTACGCTCCAGAAGTACCAGGCTGACTTCAACGATGCTCTCTCGTATCAAGATTATGCCAAATACACCGACGCTGAACGAG
Organism: Alternaria hordeiaustralica; assembly: GCF_023758085.1. NCBI lineage: Eukaryota > Fungi > Ascomycota > Dothideomycetes > Pleosporales > Pleosporaceae > Alternaria > Alternaria hordeiaustralica. The sequence continues at coordinate 584,903 of NW_026056784.1, read as the reverse complement.
GGTACTACATCGACAGCGGCGTGGTCTCAGTCGGCAACCGAGTGAAGTACATGTCTGCTTCATCGCACCACAAGCAACTCCCAGTCTTGTGTACCCAATCGGCAAACAATGGATCAGCAAGTGCCGGGCCTGTGAACGGAAGCTCTATCTCAGTTGCGTCGGGTGGAAATACATTCGTCGGATACCGAAATCAGAAGTCTTTTAGGTTCCTCGGCATTCCATATGCCGACACGCCTACCCGTTTCAAGTACTCTTCGCTCTACTCCAAGAAGGGCCAAACAATTCAGGCCACCGAGTACGGCTCGAATTGCATCCAAGGTGGCGGTGGAAGCGAAGATTGTCTCTTCCTCAACATCCAAACACCATACATCCCCAAAGTAGGATCGAAGAAGCAGCTCCGTCCCGTATTGTTCTGGATCCATGGTGGTGGGTTCACCGGAGGAAGTGGTGCAGATCCACTCTCTGACGGCGGAAACCTTGCTAGCAAGGAGGATCTTGTTGTTGTCAACATCAACTACCGTCTTTCCACCCTCGGCTTCCTAGCCATTCCTGGAACAGACATCAAGGGCAACTTCGGTATCGCCGACCAGATCGTGGCACTTGACTGGACCATTGCAAACATCGCTGCTTTCGGTGGTGATCCAGAGAGGATAACCATCGCTGGCGGATCTGCCGGAGCCGGCTCTGTCCGAACACTATTGGGTTCTCCTAAAGCCATTGGAAAGTTTCAAGGCGCCGTTGCCTTATCTAACCTCGGAGGAGGCGTAACACTTGGTCTAGACGGTGACTATGGGACCACATACTCAACCTACTACACGGTCAATCAGAGCTACACCGTCGCCGGACCTCAGATCTTTGCGGCCGCTGGCTGCAACAGCACTGATGTGTCAGCTCAAATCGCTTGCCTCGACAAGGTTCCTGCTGCAGACCTAGTTGGATTTAACACTGTAGCCCGATACGTTGTCCAAGACGGTACTTACGTCAACACGCCCGAACTCATCATCTCAACTCGCAATGCCAGTACCGCACACATTCCCGTAATCTTCGGCACCGTTCTCGACGATGGCGCTTCATTCTCCACATACCCCACAAGCCCCATCTCAAACCATTCTCAAGGCCTTCAGGAAGCGCTTGGTATCAACAGCACATGGGCCGAACGCGTCATCCAGTCCGGTCTTTTTCCCTTTACCAGCACCGGTAACCTAACGCTCGACTCTTTCAACGTCTCGCAACGCATTGCCACCGACAAGACATTCCGCTGTGCCGACCAATCGACCGTCTACTCTGCCTCGCGATCAAAAGCCTTCTCAAAGACATATTACTACCAACTCGACCGTTCCATCGACGGCTACGACCCCAACAACCTGGGTGGTCCCGCCAACGACAACCCCGAAAACCCGTACTTCCGCTTCCACGGCGCAGACTCACCTTGGTTCTTCGGCGTTCTGAACCGCATTCGCGAACCAGAGGATCTGTGGAGTGTTCAACTCACTACCAGCTACTTCGCTTCCTTTATCAGGAACGGCGACCCGAACCCTAGCTTGAAGTATCTTGATGTAAGAGGGTACTACAAGGTGCTTGAAGGTGTGACGAAGTATGGTCAGTGGATGCAGGTTGATGCGACTAAGAAATCGGGAGATGAGATTAGGCTATTGGATTGGCCTAGCAAGAGTGCTGGATACACGGATGTGGAGCAGTGTGATTGGCTGGGATACCCTCTGGATTACTACCTGAACGGAGGGATCTGAGTAGCTGGTACTGCTATGAGCCGTGCCCGTATGTAGTCATGTATAGGAGAAGCCTTCTTGATGCATGTGTAACTGTCATCAAACATTCGACCAAGTCTATCAACGCAGTACATCTGTGACACCTGTAACGAAAGCAAATGGTAATCGCAAAGCTAACAGTATACCCTGGTGTTCGGTTTTGCATACAAGTCATGTCTTTTTGTCAAATTTCGTTGCCCTCTTGCGGGTTGTATCAGTGAAGGCGCCCGTGCGCTCGCACTCACTCACCGAAGTGAGAGTGGACCGTTGCTGCCTGATCAGGGCTAGTACCCACTAGGCTCTATCATTTCTGTTTACGAATCGCCTTCCGCCAGCTTCCTTCGCGTTCAGACTACTCTCTCCGGTGAGATATCTTCATCCACCTACTCTAAGCCGCCATGAGTTATTTCGACGTTCGTGTTCGGGAGTCGCTCTTCCAAAGGATCGACGGCGGCAAGCTCAAGAAAACGCCCACCACACCCAAGGAAGCACGACAAGTAGCAAAGATCGCGGAAGATTGGGTTCCGCCCGGTGTGTTTCCATTCTTCCGCCTTCCACGAGAACTCCGCGATACGATATACAAGTACGCCCTAAGAACGGAGGCCAGAGTATTCCGCGCCGATAATCTCCTGTTGCTAGCCACTTGCCAAACGTCTCCCAAGTACGGTCTCCGGGTTGTGAATGAACAGAAGGAGATCGATGCGGTGAACGGCGAGGGATCTGAGGAGGAAGAGGATAAAGAAGACACAGAAGAGAAGGATCGAGATAAAGAATATGGATGGTATGAGGGTGGCTACCTAGGTGATATGTGGAAAGAATATGAATGGTATGAGGGTCGCTATGATATGTGGTACATGGGTCTTAACTCAGCCGTACCGGAAGGTCTTCCCAACTGGCTTCGCAGCAACAAGCAACTCTGCTCAGAAGCACTCCTGTGCTTTGGCGCTACCCGAACGTTCGTCATAATCGACTACTACGATTACACCAATTACACAAAAGCCCATAGTAACCCTCCCGACATGGCTGGCTTGACCAACTCGCTGGTCATGAATAGGAACGTCATTCGCCACATCGCAATCAGGAGAGAGGTCGACCAGCTTATGGACGACGACCCGAAATTCCTGGTCCTTCTTCAAGGCCTGCAAGTTGAAAACTTGACGATGGATTTGGAATGGAGTCATCGTCTCGACTATGAATCGGATGATGAGGATTCGCTAGAAGATTGTATTGAAGAGTGGGACACTTTGGATCTTGGCTATTGGGAGGGTAGGCTGCAGAAGCTGAAGATTACGATTCCTACAAGGCGCGAATACGGAGACGAGGCTTTCCATACGAAGACCTTTGATCTTGCTGAAAGATTGGCCACTAGACTGTTCGGACCTGGCGCTAAGGTGGTCTGGGGCCCTTACGTATATGACAAGAGGCAGGGCAGTATCGGCCTGTACAAGAGGTATCTGACTGTAGAGAAAGCGGCCTAGGGTGTTAAGCTTGGGCATTTGGTGGTGAGAAGAAGTATATGCGATGAACGAGAGGGCGTTCGATCGAGAGCGGCCATATGTATTGTACTACCTCTGTGCTTCAAGGCTATGGGATCAAGCATCTGCTCAGTAGGCGTGTTATTATCATCGTGCGTTCGATCAAGTAGTCAAATTCTCATGGTATCCAGAGTTTCTTCAGTGACTTATCAATGGATCGGAAGTCCATCATAGTAGACCCAGAACACCTTCTATGAATGCCCAAGTATCCACTTGAACATCATGCCAGACCCAGGAGGTTTTTGACGTCTCGGCATGTATCACTCCACTCACTTCAATCTCAATGACATCCTCCAGGCTCAGCCACTAACCTGATTTACGCGGGTAGGATCGTTGTCGTCTGATATGAAATCAATCGCTTCGGCGGCCTCTTACATGGTTTGGACGGCGTCCAACACATCTTAATCCTGGATATCCTTGGGCTCGGAAGGATGTTAGCCTGGCGGCTAGCCTCGGCACTGGCGAGGAGGAAGTCTTCACCTGAGAGGTGTTCACCAGGGACGATTTTGCCAAAGAAATCGATCGTAGCGAATAACCCCGGGTCTCGTATAAGGTTTTTGGTCATTTCTGTAGTACGGACGCCCCAATCTTTCATCTCAAGCAACGTACTCGACATCCTTCTTGAGGTTGACCGTAGCGAACGAAGCTGGAATTCACAATCATGCCACTGTTGCGACTTCCCCAGGCATCTACTTCCTACTTTCCCGTAACGAATACGAGTAGTTAGCGACGTTTAGGAGTATGTCAAGAGTTTTCAGAATAACATTCTAGTGGTCTATAGCACACCTAGAAGTTTATCATATACTTACGTAGGTAGCCATATACACTTACTTCGTACTCGTGTACGCCTAACAACATCCTCTGAACATAGTAATTAATACAATTTACTGCACGTCTTCGTAAGCTTGCCTCTTTTTGCAAACAACTAGACTTTACTCAACCTAATCACGTTTATGATTCACTTTCACCAAGGTACGGTCTCGCATCAAAGCGCAAAAAATAGTAAATCTTGCAGAGTTTCGAACACGAGGCCGCAGAAAGAGGCAAAAAGAAACTCTTACTAAGCCACTAGAGACACGGATTAAACTCCCTAGACTATAGGGAAACATGCGTAGAACACTAGCCAGACTGTTCGTTGTTTCTTCGTGGAATATAGACGAATTAGTTGGTATATATAGAAGAATTCAATATCCGCTTAGTATGGGCTGATGGTGGGTGCCCCAGAACTGTGGGGTTGTTTACATTTGTGAAGGTGAGCGAGCGCTCGTTTGTACCCAGGCCATCCGCGCGGTGTGATACCGCTGCGCAAATACTGTCCCTACAGCAACAGAACATGAACGTCTGATGAGGGCTTCCAAGAATTCACTTGTAAAGCCTTGCTCGTGATCATTCGACCTAGCTAAATACGAAAACTTGCGAAGTGATTCAGTGAAAGGAAGCCCCCGAGATGGCGCACATATCTAGGCAGCACCCCTTCACCTCGACCTCTATTGTTGTCCACGGACAGGCAATGGAGGCTTCCAAGGAGGCGACGTCACTGCGAAATTGGGCGCAGATTTTGAGCCGTGCTCACCTTCACCTTCATCTTCACCGCGACTAGTATCATGTCAGTGGGTATATATCTTTCTTCTGCCACCACAACACTCTCTTCTCCAACCATCCCCATCCCCTGACTACATACATTACATTCGCATCTACATCTACATCTACATCATGGCACCCACCACCCCCCTCCCGCCGAACCGCTCCCGCGCCATCAAGGTGGAGCTCTTTTGCCCCGAGACCGGTGACAAAGCGGACAACTTCCTCATTACACCGTCAATGACACATGACGACATCATCTTCAACATTGAGCGCACACTTCGTCTTCGTGATCAAGAGATCTGGGCCTGCGACATCAATGGCGAGCTACTCTACAATAGCGACATGAACTCCTTCCACTTCAACAATGTCGCCGATGGAGAAAGGCTGCTGATCGGTACTTACGACTACCACCGTATCCGCCCAGAGCCTGAGCTCGAGGTCGTTCTGTATCTTGATGATACATCAGGCCTATTGCGCAGGTCACTAAGGGTAAGTTTCAAGATTTGTTGAGGAAGGGAAACGACTGGTACTTTCCCATTCGCCCACCTACCCAGAGAACTCAGCGAATGCATCTATGACTACGCATTGGCCCACTGCCTACTATCCTCAAGACTGAGGGTCTACTCATCCAGGCCACACGCAAGGTCCGATCTTTGGAGGAAGACGATGACGACGACGATGACGATTTCTGCATTGAAAACATACTAACGTACCTGCAGTCACTCGGAAAAGAAGCTCTTCGCAACCACATGAGCAAGCTTCGTCGTTGCGATGCCCCCCTCCGCAAGAACGTTCTCCGCCTCGTCAAGCCATACAGCCGTATCGCGAGCTTAATCAAGGACTTCGATTCTGCGAACGCGAAGACGTTGAAGCAGAAGTACAGTGTGTCCGCGTCGAAGCGCGACATCAAGAGCTTCTGGTGGATCAAGGACACGGCGATGAAGTTTGAGCCGGGGGTCCTCGCTCTGATCGCGATTCTCGCTGAAGCAACAGCGGGTAACGACGAGATCGCTTCAGATGCGCTCATCGATGCGAAGAAGGCTCGTCTCGACAACACTCCTTGGGGTCCAAAGGAACTGCAAGAGGAAGACGTTCGCGAAGCCATCAACGCACTCTATGAGGCTGCCGATGCTCTCGATTCCGTGTGGCCGGAGACCAAGGACAACAAGAAGATCACGGTCAAGGATGCAAAGAAAGAACGCTATGCGAAGGCTAGCGGCAAGGGCAAAGCGGTCAAGCGTGATGCTGATTTGGGTGAAGAGGCCTTTGAGGCTGCGCATCCTGGCACGATGGCTTCGCGCGAGATAGATGGTCTGGCCGGACTTATGGGCAAGAGCAAGTTGCCGGATACGATGGTGTCTGATGACTCCGATGAGGAGCCAGTAGTGAAGCCAGGTAGACTTCGGCGTGCTTAGAGTGTGTTAGGTATGCATAATGTTGCCGTGGGGATTAGTGCTAGATACGATGATAGCGGAGGGAGATTGGGCTCGTACAAGTGCGGTAGCTAGGTCTTCCGAGTGGACGAAATGAGTAGTTGGAGGATATACATGGAAAGCACGAGATACAGGGAGAGAAGTTGATACAATGTACGATGATGATATGAAGGTGGCGACCATCATCGTCGTTGCTTGTGAGGTTGTATGCCGCAGATCTTCATGAGATGTACAGTAAGACTTCAATGACTAGCCTGACCGTGACCAGGGTCCAGTATGAGTCAAGGTGCATGCTCTTCCTCATTGTCGTTGTGCTCGGTATGCATGAATCATGGTTCACCTCACACTGGTTCTCAGCGAGTAAGCCACCCGTTAGCAGTGCCTCTGCGTTGTTGAGTAGTCGATGGCGGACCATCGCCACAGGATCCATGGGCTGGAAGGAGACGTGGAGGTGGAGGCTTAGGTTCGGACGAACGAACGATTTGTAAGGCGGAGGTGGCGTACTCTCAACATGGCAGTACGCAGTTGCCGTTGGAGCGACTTCGGGTGGAAGCCGCGGGGCGCAATCGCCGAGAACGTCTCTTTTCGTACGGCGTATACGATTACGCTCAGCGACATCTCCTGCAGGCCGCGTCAACAATACTTTCATCTCCATACATGCATCTAGCTCATAGCCTAGTATTATGCACCGTCGCGATTCGTTGTGTAGCGCGAGGCCATAGCACCGCCGCGACGTTATGTGTCGCCCGTTGATCGTCATGGCGGAGTCCGGAGCCTCGGAACAGAACTATTTGCGAAGCTACTCCTCGCTGCGCATGGCGCATACGCTGTGGTGAAGAAAAACACTCTCTTCAGGTAATGTCTGGGAATTCGGTCGAGTGAAATGCCCGTACGCAGGCTGCCTAGCGTCGTGGACGCGACGCGCTGTGTACGGCAATAGTCGCGATCAGGGCCTAACGAAGATGACGACATTGTTTATTGCATAACAACAGGGCAGCGATACTTACTTTGCGCCAAACGCTTGTCTCGACATCTCAAACATGGAGAAAGTAACACACCACACTCAATGCCAGGGTGACAGGGTCGTATCAAGGTTCTTTTTCGTACCCTTCGTACCGGCAGCTTGCCGAGTGCCGAAAGCGTATTGTTTCGAAATGAGCGCCAGCCACTCACGGGAGATGACGCGCCACAACGGTGCCCGCTGACCACAGCCTTACCGCAGAAAGGCGGTGTCAGCTAGCGACTGCTGCAAACGAAGATGATCTGTCAAGACCGATGATGGCTGAGGGCCTGATGATTCAGGCGAGCATGCGACAGCACTTTACAAACCAATCCTTGCTTTGCATAAGGCTCTTAACTAATTTTAGATTAATCTACATTTAGCTAATCTATCTTTAGTGTATTCTTCTACTAAACATAGATCTAACTTATGCCTCTAGGTTGTACTTAGTAGCTAGGGTATTCCTAACATTAGTCTACAAGATAAGCCTAAGGGCTAGGACCTTAAGAAGGTAGTCTCTAATAAAAGCAATAGCAGTAGTAATCTTAACATTATTAGAGTAGTTATAATTACTATAGACAGCAAGAATTTATTATTATTACTTAAGAGTAATAGCGAGGGCTTCTTTATATATCTAATAATAGTATCTTTAAAGGTTTACAACGTAGAGATAGGTGTCTTTTTACTATAAGAGAGGAGTCTAAACACTAAGTGCTCTATAGAGGTTGCAAATAGCAGGTTGCTATGCTTATTAGTACTATTTCTTTATACTAAATTGCACTTACCTTAGCAGTAGGCGTAGTAGGCGTAGCAGCTAGCATTGTAATTATTGTTTTTTTAGAAATTTAGGGTAATTGTAGTGTTAGTAGCTAGGTTAAAAAAGGCTAGTAGATTTTTTTTAGGATTAGCTGCCGCCTAATATAGGCCTACTAATAGGTGGGGCGGCTAATAGAATAGCTAGAAATTAGGCTTCGAACGTTGATGTGAGAAAAGGCTAGTTGAGAGCTAAACACGGACAAAACCTCGACGAGAAGAGATGGGACTAAAAATAAAGTTTGATCGTCAGGGCCTTCAGCCACGACAAGTGGCACGCCTAGTAGCACGCCTATGAGGTCAGATCCTCCTAGCTCTTCCGGGCGTTTGGTGCGTTGGAGCCAGGAGCATAGCCGCCTGTGCAGTGTGGGTCATTCCGCAGCCTCCCGTCAGCATGGAGCGCATCATTTAACATTGCCATGATTCCGCATTTGTTCGCGATTCATTTCGCGTCTTCTCAGCCTTCTCACCCTCCTTTCTTCACATCCATTCGTTAGGATGAAGTATTCTTCTGTGTTGTCTGCTTCGGCATTGACTAGTTTAGCGACCTGTAAGTGTTGTGCCTCCTTGTGTTCCTGCAGGGACCCAGCTGACGCATGACAGCATCTGCGGTTGTTCCTCGGGAAGCTAGAGTCGTACCTCCCAATGACTTGGATATATTGAAGCGTGCCTCGCCCCAGGCTCCCAACGGATACGCGCCAGCCGAAGTCAACTGCCCATCCACGCGCCCGAGCATTCGATCCGCCGACAAACTCTCACAGCAAGAGACAGAATGGCTCCAGAAGAGGAGGCCGAACACGATCGATCCCATGCGCGAGTTCCTCGAACGCGTCAACATTGAGGGCTTCGACGTTGGTCAATACATTAGCAACCACCGCGACAACACTACCGCCCTACCGAACATCGCGATCTCGTTCTCTGGTGGAGGATACCGGGCCCTGCTGAACGGTGCGGGTGCTCTAGCGGCGTTTGACAGTCGGACATCGAACTCGACGAGTGCAGGACATCTGGGAGGAATCTTGCAGGCATCCACATATGTTTCCGCATTATCGGGAGGAGGCTGGATGATTGGCAGCATCTACGCCAACAACTTTACCTCCGTTGAGGCAATCATCAACAAGGGGGAGGACTCGGCGATTTGGCAATTCCAGAACTCGCTGTTCAAGGGGCCTCCTACGAAGGGAATCCAGCTGCTCTCGACTGCGCAGTACTACGACAACTTGGTCAGCACAGTTAAGGACAAGAGCGATTCGCCGGCTGGTGACTTCAACACGTCGATTACCGATGTGTACGGTCGCGGTCTTTCTTTCCAGCTCATCAACGCCAGTGATGGTGCTCCAGGTATGTTTACCCCCAGATCCTTTAAGTCCACAAGCTAACCCCAATAGCCTACACCTTCTCTTCCATCCAGGACGACCAAGACTTCTCGTCTGGAAACGCACCAATGCCTATCCTCGTCGCAGATGAGCGTTCGCCCGGAGACTTGATCATCTCTTTGAACGCCACCAACTTCGAGTTCAACCCGTTCGAAATGGGCTCATTTGACCCTACAACCTACGGCTTTGCTCCTCTGAAGTACATCGGTTCCAATTTCAGCGAGGGTGAACTTGCTCAAGACCAGGGCTGTGTTGAGGGCTTCGACAACCTGGGTTTCGTCATGGGAACCAGCAGCTCCTTGTTCAACCAGATCTTCCTCACATTGAACACCATCCAGGACGTACCTCAGATCCTGGTGAACTTTGTATCGAACATTCTCAAGGGTATCGGTGAAGACGGTGACGATATCGCCGACTACTCGCCCAACCCTTTCTTCCGTTACCACAACGAGACGAACCCCAGTGCTGACAGGGAGCGTCTTACTCTCGTTGACGGTGGTGAGGATGGCCAGAACATTCCCTTCAACCCGGTCATTCAGCCCGTACGCCAGGTCGATGTCGTCTTTGCTATCGACTCCTCTGGCGACACCGTCGAGGAGGACGACCCATCGCAGAACTGGCCTAACGGTACCTCTCTGGTTGCGACCTACGAGCGTGCAAGCGGCACTCTCATGAACAGGACTTCATTCCCTTACATCCCCGGTCAGGACACTTTCGTTGCCCTGGGTTTCAACAGCCGCCCCGCTTTCTTTGGTTGCAACAGCAGCAACGTCACTGAGGGCGACAACATCCCTCCTCTCGTCGTCTACCTCCCCAACGCACCCTACGTCTTCTGGTCCAACACCTCCACCTTCAACAAGCTCGACTACAGCATCTCAGAGCGCAACGGCATGATCGAGAACGGCTACGACGTCGTCACCCAAGCAAACTCCACACGTGAGGGTGCTTCAAACTGGCCTACTTGCGTCGGATGCGCTATTCTCTCTAGGAGTCTGGAGCGCAACGGCGAGGCTATCCCACAAGTGTGCCAGCAGTGCTTCACTGACTACTGCTGGAACGGCACCACAGTCGAGACATCGCAGCCATACACTCCCGAGTTGATCGTTGGTCAGCTCGCCACTACAAACAACGGCGATGATGACAGCGGTGTAGGAAAGTTTGTGCCCAACGTCCTCGGTCTTGCTCTGGCAGCGGCCGTGTCTGGATACCTGATGATGTGAGATATTTTCTAGTTTGCTTTTGGCGACATAGGGATTGGATTCAGCGCGGGTTGAAATATGATACCACCTCTCTTTTGTAGATAGTAATTGAGTCAATACACGTATACCGAACGTTCCATTGCCATTCACCTATCACACGTGCGACATTACCATACCATGCATTGCGGCTCTTCGGCGCCGCCCGTCCCTGCATCACCGAGGCGTGCCCCGCCAGTTGCGCGCTCATCAAAAAAAGTTACAACCCCGCCACGCTTCATGCACTCAACGCCATTCTTCCGCAATCACCACACACAATGGCCGCCGTTCCGTCGCTCGCAGGCGCGCCCGTACTCTCTACGCCCGACACGCACATCTTCGAAGACCCCACTCCCGCTGTAGACACGTCGAGTCTCCCCAGACTTTCCGATGAGCAGATCACGCTCACATACGAGATTGAGCGCACGGTCAGGGAAATCCGCGAGGGAAGGTGGAAGAGGATTGCGTTGCAGTTTCCTGATCACATGCTTACTGATGCGCCGAGGGTGTATGATCAGCTGAGTCGGGGGCTGGGTAAGGCGAGGAAGGCGCGGGATGGTGTGCAAGAGTCGAATGGACATACAAATGGGACAACAGGCGTGGAAGCAATCAGCGCGGGCATGGAGAAGGCGGCGATAAGTGAAGAGGAGAGCAAAGACGAGAGTCTGTTTATACTGGGCGACACGTCATATGGCGCGTGCTGTGTAGACGAAGTTGCGGCAGAGCACGTCGATGCGGATGTTGTCGTGCATTATGGTCGCTCATGTCTCTCGCCTCCTTCAAGACTACCAGTCGTATACGTCTTTACCGAACGACCGCTAGATCTCGACCCCGCAATCGCAACATTCCAAGAAACATATCCAAAAAAAGACGCAAAGATCATACTCATGGCCGACATACCATACTCGCACCACATCCCCACACTCCACACACGCCTCCAAGACGCCGGTTACACGCACATCCACGCCACAGAGATCGTACACAATCCCTCGTCGCCGCTTCCAAACCGAACAATACCACCGAACACAACAGAAACAGACGAAGCCCTCCACGACTACGCCCTCTTCCACATCTCCGACCCACCAACCTCCCTCCTCCTCACCCTCTCCTCGCGCGTCGCCTCAATACACATCTACCCCACAGACACCCCCTCCGCCACCCCACCCACCGCCTCCCTAGCCCGCACCCACCAAACCCTCATGCGCCGCTACGCCCTCCTGACCTCCCTCTCCACAACCCCCATCTTCGGCATCTTGATCAATACACTCTCCGTAAAGAACTACATGCACATCCTTTCGCACGTCCAACGGCAGATCACGGCTGCAGGCAAGAAATATTACACCTTTGTCGTGGGCAAAGTGAATGCAGCCAAGGTGGCTAATTTCAGTGAGGTCGGGGGGTGGGTGGTGATAGGGTGTTGGGAGAGTAGTCTCATTGAGAGTAGGGAGTTTTGGCGGCCGATGATTACGCCGTGGGAGCTCAAGGTGGCGTTGATGGGGGATGAGGAGAGGATTTGGACGGGGAGGTGGGAGGGCGACTTTCAGAAGGTTTTGGATGAGGGGGAGGGGGATGTGAAAGAAAGCACAGAGGAAGCACAGGAAGAGGTGGGCAGTGGGCAGGACGGAGAAGCAAATGCAAATGGCGATTACGATTCTGAAGAGGAATCTGCGCCTCCGGAATTTGACCTCAGGACTGGGCGCTATGTTTCGCATGCAAGACCTATGCGCTCGAGCGGCGCGACGAAAACCGTTAACGGCAATGCAACGACGTCGTCGTCTAGTTCGGCACTGACGAAACGGGCGAATGGCGATATTGCGGCTGTGGGGGGCGTCGCGTCGCCTGGTGCAGAGTACTTGCGCTCGAATAGGACATGGCAGGGTCTGGGTACGGATTACCGGGATGCGGAGGATGGAGAAGAGGGGGCTGGTGGGAAAAGGGCGGCTAAGATGGAAGAGGGAAGGAGTGGGATTGCGAGGGGGTATGTTGTTGGTGAGCAGGGGAGTAGGCATTGAGTAGATGCAAGACGAGGGCTTCGATTCTCATCATCTGTTGACAGTATTACTATCTCGGAACTACGAAAGCGTTTGAAACAACAGAACGTGTTGATGCTTATGAGATACCGTCGCGCCCTTTTCCATACTCTTCACTACGTCCTCTTGAACAGTCTCGACGAGATTCTCCTTCCTTCACATAGTCATTGCTAGATCTCCATCGCCAGCGGTCCTTTCATTGCATTCACATCACAACTCTCGCCCAAGTCGCCTCCATGTCTTGGACCAGCGTGAGGAAGTCGTCGCTTTCCAGGTGGCGGTAGACGAACTCGTTGAGCGCTGCTCTGCGTCCCTCGTCAGACTGCATCGCATATGTCGCCAGCTGGTCGTTTTCATTCACACTCACAGTAGCACCTGGATTTGACACGCTCACACCACGGTGACCAGTAACAGACGTAGGTGGGGTATCGAAAACACTATATGACATGTTATGATGAAGATTCTGTGCAGCATTACTCCGTTCACCGAGAGGTTGCGGTGTCGGCAAGGCACTGAAGCTTGACCGATTGAAAGACAGCGGAGAGGAGATTGGAGACGATGTTAACGGTGACTGATTCTCGATGCCGCCATGTGGAGATGTCTTTGCGCGTGCAGGAATGTACTGATCTTGGTTCGGTGTGCGAGGAGGCTGTTGCATTGGTTGCTTTCCACGTGCGGTCTTGCTGATGACAGTGGGTTGGGGCAGAGGTGGGAGTTCGATCTCCTTGCTGGTTGCGCTTCGGCTGGAACCAGGTCGGTTACTGGCTACGTGCGCTGGTAGAGGAGGGGGCCCCATTGTGCCAGTAGAGGGCCGCACGCTGTCGCTGCCAGAGGAGCGCGGCGAAGATAAGCGTGGGAAAGGAAGCTCGCGTCTCGGTGGTAGTATCTCAGTGCTACCTGGGCGATCCGCAGTACCGGGACGGTTTGCACTACCAGGGCGGTTGAAGAGCATAGCAGTATCCGGTCGCTCCGTAGACATACGATGAGTATCTTGAAGGTCCGACATGTGCTGATCTGACGTATATGAAGAGTCAACATGCGAGCGTCCTAAGATATCCGAGGTTGCTGAGGTAGGACGAGTGAACAATACTGGAGGAGCAAGAGGACCTGAGAATGGTGCCGGCACACCACCCGCCTCTCTAGTATAGCCTGTGGTGGCAGAAACTGGACGGGTGTATGATGCTGTGGGTAGTTCATGATTCAAGGAAGCAGAGACGTCGTAGCTAGTGGACGGTCGACTAGAGATCTCCGCCAGTCGTGAAGGAGGACATGATGGTCCACCTATGGCAGAGCTCATATTAGGCAGCTGAGGGTATGCAACAGCAGTCAATCTTGGCCGGGAAGACGATCCTCCTCGCGCCGGAGATGGTGGCTGAGCCGTAGACCTTGGCTGAGACGGGACAGCCTTTTGGCCGCCCATGTAGAGACCGAGATGAAGGAGGTGGCTGAAGGCGGTATCGAAGTCTTTGTCCGACTTGAACCTCATCTGGATGCGCCTGATCTTGTCGTTGGCCACTTGCCATTTGATAGCGAGCAGAGGGCAGCGCACAATGGCGGATATGTGTAGGTGGTCGGGCTGCACCTGCACTCCGCGCTCTTCACTCAGACGCGTAATGTGATTGCCTTGGTTGATCAGTCTCTCAATTTCGATGGTTTGCTGTCATCCAACGGTTAGCTAGCACATCATTGGAAGCGGGTTTCCAATCTGAATGGGTGGGTAATCAGTCATGCATGCGTCGTACCCGAACCTGCGAGCCTTGACACAGTTTCATGAGCTGAAGACCCCCGCGCGCACCATATCTGTCGATGATGAGTGTGAGGTCATTGGTCTCTTTCTGCCAGTTGAACCTCTGCTCGCTGGCGTCGGTGTCCTGTGCTGTTGACAGAGTCTGGAGTGGAAGGGATAGCATGATGATTGTTAGCAATGCTGTTTGTTAGTCGAGATCAATCAGCTGCCATCTGATGGCATTTGTGCGATGAACGTTGTCGTCTTGGAAAAACGCCGAGGTCGCGCATCTATGTGTTGAGGATGTGAGAGATGGTCGAAGGAAGTCGCGACCTGCCACCAGTCACATGATGTGGTCCGTGCGAATCAACGCGAGGGACCTGGTGCAGTCTGGAGTTCTGGTGTTCGCCCATCCATCATCGCGAACGACGCGCGCCGCGCATTCACGAGCAGATCCACCATTGCGCCTGGCACACAGCTGAATCCACGCATGCGTCGCGCCCCGTGCCCGAGCAGTCCCGAGTAAATGCGACAGCCGCACCATGGCCCCAAACAAACCAGAGGAACAATCTGTCGAGCGCACCCAAGAACATGAAGACTTCCTGAACACCTTGGCCGAATACCACGAAAAGCGCGGGTGGGTTTTGTTCTTTGTCTCGCCGCAATGAGCGCATATTGACCCGACGTGTAGCACTGTCCTGGATCGCGAACCCAAGGTCGGGAGCCGGCACATTGACCTGTTGCGACTCTACAAACGCGTTAATGAAGAGGGAGGCTACGATAGGGTTTCAGATACCAAAAACAACAAGCTTGCGTGGCGCAAAATCGCGACTGAGTTCCTGCCCAAGAGCCCCAGCATCACCACCCAGGCCTTTTTGGTGAAGACGGCCTACTACAAGAACCTTGCGTACGTGAATGGTGAAAGACAACTTTGCGCCTACCACTACTGACGCCTGCTCTAGCGCCTACGAAATATCCACCGTTCACAAGCGCGAACCCCCGCCGCCCGAAATCCTCGAGAACGTCTCTGCAAAGGGCGGAGACCTGCTCAACCGGACTGTCGACAACTTCTTCCCAACCAGCAACAGAGAGGCTGAGCGATTAAGGGGAGAGGAGGACTCCGACTCCGAAGACGACGTCGAGAAGACACCGAAAGACGACAAGATGGACGTGGACGAGCCCGGTAGCCTTGGGCGGTCGACGAGGTCCCTCCGCCATGCGCCGCCGCAGCGAGTGCTCTTCCAGCCCGAGTCTTCGACCCGACAGACGCGCCAATCGACAGGCCACCTGACCTCGTCGCAAGCCAACGGCTACGGCACCAGCGGAGCAGCCATGACGATCGCGAACTACGAACCACGGACCGCCGTACCAGCCACCATGAAGCCCGTCGTTACCCCGTCCAACTCCCTCGATACCTACATACAGTCGCGCAAGAAATACATCCTCAACAAGAAGAACAGGCCGGTGCCGCTCAAGGGCATGATGCTGCCTGGTACCGGCTTCTCAGGGCCCAGCATATACATCCGCGCTTTGAACGCGCTGCGGTCAAAGGAGCCTGAGGAGGAGGCATACGCGCTGCACCACCTGGTCAAGATCTCGCACGAGCGTGGAGACAAGTACCGCTTCGATCAGTTCCCGGGGCTCGCAGATGCACTCATCGCCAAGGTCATTGACGTGTCCACGTTGTTCTTCGACGTGAACTGGGACATCTCATACGTCGAAGAGGACTTTACTCAGCCGCAAACCCTTAACGGACTGACCGGCACCCGCGACCTGTTGCAGCGCATCAAATCTCTCCGCCCACTCGACATGCACGACAACCTCTTACCCGAGCAATCCGCAAAGGCCCTCACCATGATCAACGAGGCTGCGCTCATCATCCGGAACATGGTGATGCTGAAAGAGAATGCCATCTTCGCGGCCTCTGTGCCATCCATCCAAGACATGATCGTTATCGCACTTAACCTGCCCCGCCACTCTACTATCGTGGAGCTACAGCATTACGCCCTGGAGATTGCTGAGCAGCTGACAAAGTACTGGATACTGGACTCGCAAAGCCCGCTGTATCGCTCTTTGCTCGCCCAAGTGGATTCCGACGACCGTGGCCGCATTATCACGTCGCTGAGAGCACTCGCCCGGATAGCAATGAACCTGGAGGCTACAAACAAGCTCTCTGACGTGCCAGTCAAGACCCTCAAGTCAATCTGCGACTGGCTGCTAGTAGAAGACGAAGATCTGCGCATAGCATGCCTGGACTTCCTCTATCTCTTTACTGGTTTCCCCGACAACGTTGAGACGCTTGTACACGAAGTTGACATTGAAGGAGTGGCGAAACAACTGGTACGCCTGCTACAGTACGGTGCAATTGCATACGAAGAACGAAGGAGTGCCGCCAAGACGGCAAAGACCTCCGCACCCCCAGAGAATGCGCCTAAGCTCTCGTCTGCAATCATAGATCATCTCGTGACGCTTGATGAGCCAGAGCGTAGCTCGCAATGGCTCAAGACGTGTTTCGAAGAGGACGCTACTGGCGAGATTACTCAGATCCAGCTCTGGTCGGCCTACAACGCAGCCTTCTCAGAACACATGACGAATAATCCGGCTTCTTTCAAGGCGCTGATGCCAGCTAAGGACTTCATCACGAATGTATCGACGACGTTCGGTGGCGCCTCCGCTCAGGTGTTGACCGTGGGTGGGCAGCCAAAGTATACCATAAGAGGCATACGGCCACGATCCGTACCAGTTGACCCAAGCACCAAGAGGCCGTACATGCGCTGCTGCTGGCATCCACCGAGCCTCCTGAACGGCCACGCCGACTCGAAACATTCGACAGCTAACATCGAGTGCGGTGAGTTCGCTTCTGGAGCACGCTCTATGTGGGAACACGTGGTCAGTGTCCATCTCCAAGTTCCCCGCGACCAGGAAACCGGACAGTGGTTGCTTGAGCCAAAGCTGGACATCAAGGACATTGTCAACATCGAGAACGGCGACACCCCAGAAGCGACGAAGTACTACTGTCACTGGGGCGGTTGCACTCGATTCTCGCCTGAAGGCACGGAATCCGCGTTCGAGGCTGGACAGCATGTCAAGACGCATTTGCCTGATACGAGTATCAAGCAGGCCATCCACGCGAAACACAACCGCACGCCTTCAGAGTCACGGCCCTTGACTTCTTCCGCACAAGCACGACATGAGAACTTTCAGCCGCAATTCGGACAACCGGTCGGGCTGGGTAGTTTGGGTATGGGTGGGCGACACCAAAGTTCATCGACCAGCTCTGCAAGCAGATACGGTGGCCGAGAGGATGCAGCAGGAGCACAATCAGCACCCAACTTCCGCTACTACAACACGGCAACCGACGATACCAATGATGCCGCCGGCCTTCCCCTGTCCTCTGTCCTCGTCCTTCGCAACCTTGCTCGCCAGCTCAACAAGATCCCACCACCAACCACTGTCACCGACATTACCTCACCATCCTCTCCAGCCCATAAGCGGACATTTAGCGCCAGTGAAGGAAGCCCCGAAGCCGCCAGACGAGCCACAGCTGGCGGTAAGAAGCCACGTCTCAGCGACGCAGCGGCGGAACAAAGACGAGAGAACGAAGAAAAGGAGGAAGAAGAAGCCAAGAACGCTGGGTGGGTCCCCCGCATCTTTGCTCCGCTGCGGGACCAGATCGCCTTCACAGCAAGCCATAATCTTACTCTTCGGAACTATGTCGGCGGTCTACTCAAGGCCATCGCTGAAGGTGGTGGTTAGATGTAGTAGTATGTGTTTGTAAAGCCCTTGCTGCGTGGCGTTGGTGAGGTTGCAAAAGGCTGTTTCCGCTTTCTTCTGTATGAGCGACACGGTATTGTTTGGAGTTTACTACATTTGTACGCAGGGGAGTGTAAGCTTAGATATCTGGGCATTTTCATGATACCGCTTCGACTGATGAGTCGAGTGTTGGTATGTTTATTACACGTCACTTCAACAGGGTCCATGTTGTTTTCAAATTCTTCGACTATTCACTGTCAGTATGTTGTACTCTATCTCAACACATCCTAGGTGTCGTGCACTTTACAACTGCAGGAAAAGTTTACGTGTCGGAGGGCAAACTTGTTTAAATTGAAGTCTTTTCAATGGAGGTGTATCTTAACGACATGCTCCTTCCAATTCGCCGGAACGCCTTCTCCATCCATCAAGCCATGCACATACGTATCTCCGACGAGCGTATAGTGACCTTTAGTCCCATCCTCAGCTGCTCGGAGGCAGAACGGTACGCGTCCTCCCAACAAAATAGCAACAGAGTCACCGGGCAGCATCTCCGGCGGACCTACACCCATGTAACCATCCGTCGTGATAAAGAACCTCCGATCAAAACCCGAAGTAAACCACGACTCATAGAAAAAGCGATCGTCGCTAAGATCGTCGCCATGTAGGCTTCCCACAGCATCAGGATTAGTGGCTCGAGCCTGACACCACGTCTGCAAGTTCCGTCCCAAGCGCGAGACATTTGTGTTGCCGAATCTCTGTGATTTGTTTCCTCGCGAAGAGTCGTTGAAGGAAGCCGCGTGGTTCGACGGAAGCGGTTCCCAGCAGTCAGTCGTCAAGATACGCCAGAGCGCTTCTTCCAACGACTGATTTGCCAAAGCGCGGAAGACGTTTTTCTTCTCGGCCTCGATCATGCGATAGCATGTCTCAAGAGTGTCGATGATGCTTTTCCATGTAAGTCTCTCCGTATGTAATATCTGTGAGACTTGTGATATTGTCTGGCGTGGCTCGAAAGCGTCTACCGTGAGTACATCTTTCCTTCTCTCGATGTGGGCTGCCGTTCCGCCCGCCGCTGAATATAGTGCTGAGCGATGTACTTTGAGCTGTGCGACTGCGTACTGTGTTGGCGTTTTCGGGCTGATTTCCACGACCCAAGATGGTATGCCTGATACGCCGGCCATGGTTCTACCCATCAATGCACCCAACGAATGGGTACCGCGTATATCCCTGATGGTCGCTTGAATGAAGACTTCTTTCGGGGAGAGACTGTAGTCAGGGATAATGGGCGGTGTACCTTGCCAGTCTGTGACGAGGCCTAGTACACCGAACACATTGTCTCTGATATTCGTCGCTTCGTGCAGGTGTACTAGACGCATAACTTGACTCAGACACAGTCTTTTGCCTCGCTGTCTGAGCTTCTGGAGGGCTACCGCACCGGTGTGCACGGCGAATGATAGTTGACTCCAAGCCAACCTGCCATTTGTCGGCAGCGATAAGCTGAGACTTCTGCAACAGCCTTTAGAGTGTCTGGTTATTGACTGAACTGCCTCTATGAGCGTATCCCATGGCATGGTATTGTTGCAGTAAACCACCGTGGCCCGTCGAGCAAGCACCGTCTCTTGTACAACCCAGATTCGATACCACCATGGATTGGAAATCCACGTCTTCGTAGCTCGAATGACTGCTGACCAACCCTCCTTGCGAAGCAGCCGCCCGTTCTCTACAGTGAAGAAGGGGATTTCGCCTACGTGCTTGTCCATGCCACAGATTCGTATGTAAACGAAGAAGCCGAGTACGTCCTCTGCCTCCTTTTGCTCTTCTCTTCCACCATCTCGGATCTTGCTCTGCTTGAAGTAGGCATCCACGGTTGTGACGTCTCTTTCATCTCCAGTCCAGTCGACGGTGGCCGGCCGTTTGAAGGGTGCTCGCGGGCTGCGTCCGTAGCCGAGCCAGGTGAACGTTTCTTCCGCCAAACTGTATATTTCGCCCATAAGCTGTACTTGTTCAGAACGCTCGTTGAGGTCTGACTGGTTGATGCAGGCTGCATCTGCGTAGATGATCAAGGCCTCATCCGTTCTCCGCAATCGTTGCAGCCCATTGCGCAGATTCTGTGTTATCTCCAGCGTCTCGCCATCGATCCTGATGGGTAACGTTATCGTTGGGTCGCCCCAAACATACGAGATCGCGTAGAATTTTGGGTTGTCGTTCAGCGAGGCAGTCTCGAGATGGCATTCGATATCATCATCCCAGGCCCCCGGGTGAACATGGAGTAGACGTATTTCTTTCCGGGACGCGTCGAGCTGGGAATACATGCTTGGGCGCTGAACTTGCTAGCAGTTTGCGACGGCTCGCGTTGGGTGCATGGCTCAACATCGTTACCGGGAGAGGCTGCTGAACTTCGCGGATTACGCGTCGCTTTCCTCTCATTTATTTCCCCCTATAATTGACGTCAACGGTGGCACGGACTGTTTGCTCCTTCCTGATGTTGTTGGCTGTGATGGCATCTGGATATCCGATAAGCTGGGGCCAGAGAAGCGAGCCAATCACCCGAGTGACCTCGTGGGGCTGTGCTAGACGTGTTTAGGTCGTGGATTTGGGGGCGGAAATTCATTTTAATCATTCGAGCCAACAGAACCGACGCAATAGTGGAACAAGGTATATAATTTCATAACCATCATAAGCATCATCGTTATATAGCCGCGTGGCCAACATCATCATGTGATCTTCTTTCATACATCTTTCTTCTTTGGCTCAATCATCAGACAAAACAGGCGAGTGCCAAAGGAAACACCAAGGAAAAGGTCATCATCGTAATATATGAGAGCAATTTCGTGAGCGCGAAAATGAAGAAGCCAACCCAGGATCAAGGGAAAGGTGGTTGCCGATCCAGAAAGCAATAAGAGGAATAGGTTTTTCGCTAAAAACGCTTCAATGCCGTCGCTATGCAGCCCCGCTGGGGAGGAAGAGCAAGATCAGGGTAAGGAAAATGGGCGTGGGTATGGTGGTCGTTACATAGCCCAGCTCGTTTCGATGGGGTAGGAACAAGGCGTCCGGGCCCGATAAGATATCACCGCAGTACTGGATAAGGATAAGCTCGTAGCAAGGCCGTAAGGGATGCAGAGTCGTAGGAATCGTGGTATCGCTGAGCTCGAGCTCTTCAAGTCTTTTGGTTCGATGCGGTCGTCGTAAGGTTTTGGTTTCGTTGTTGCTTGGTGTGGATCCCGTCGAGGGAAGCGAAGTCTATCGATATCTTACACCCTGTATCCCGCCTCTTGGAGACACCCTGAGCATCTCTCGTAAGCACGGACATATCCGCGACCGCAGTAGCATGCCGAGGTAGTTGATGGCGCGACAGAAGCCTTGCTGGGTCGTCGTCCTCCTGCCGCGGCTGCCTGTGCAGCATCGAGACCACAGTCGGAGCTCCTTGGGCTGGTGCCGCCACTGGTGGTACTGGAGCTGTCGTAGTCGTTGGATGAGGAAGTATTGCGTCGGCCCGCTCCTATCGGTGTTGGCAGTCCTTGTGCGCCCTGGCCGGGCCGTTGTCCTGGGTACATTCCATCGTTTACCGAGAAGTTGCGGCAGATCATGTAGGCTCGGGTGGCGGCGGCATTCTTGGCGAGCTCCTCGCTTTCGTATTCAACATCCGTGGAGTACTCTCGGTTGTTTACTCTGACTGTTGATCCGTAACCGTAGCGTGTTCGGTAGGTTTGGAAAAGTGGGTCAGGCCAGTGGCGCCTTTGGCAAAGACCTATATCCGAGGGTCAGCAACCAGTACACACACAAATTGAATCTGCTATCGTGCTGTCAAGTCTTAGACCTGGTCTTCCACCCCGTTGTGTGGATCCCCTACACTAGACAGGGCTATCACCCATGAGTCTTGCACCAATTGCCATGTCGTCAAGACCTCATTTGGCACAACTAGATCCGGCTATGTGGTACCAGCTGTCTAAAAAGAAAAGGAACAGTTCTAGCACTAACCTGTCAGGTACATAACGTAGAACATGTTGGAGGTGGTCGAAAAGGATTATTGACGTGTAATGGAGCGATTGGAACGACTGATGGCGCTTCGATGGTGAGCTGTCAGTCTGAGGGCAAGACTACTGCTGCGGAGTATTGCTGAACTGGCAAGCCTTCGTTGGTGGCGACGATAGTAGGCCGAGAAGGTATCCGTGGCAGTGGTTGTACGACAGTAAATGCTTTTAGGGTGTGGGTGACAGTTGCCAATAAAGCATTGACAGCTGTACAAAAGAGATGAAAAGCGTTGATGTATGAAGAGCAAGGTAGAGGGAGCGGCTTGCAGTCAGTCGGACGGGGATGGGGGAAGCATATGTGCCTACTGTGGGATGGAGGAATATATTGCAGCAGGCGAGTGTAGCATGTATCCAAGCGCGTCTCGCCCACCAGTAAAAACGGAGGGGCAATTGGGCTTGTGGAAATGGATAATCTGCGGGTCTTGTTGCGGCTCTGAATGAGGGAGACCCATAGTATGTGCTGGCGAGAAGGTAGCCAACGGTAGAGGTTCCAGAATTTTAGCTAGTAAGAGACTCAAACCTCAAAAGGTACAGCCTGACCGGTTCGCTCTTGCCACCGTGCTGCACGCAGTAGCGCAGTGAAAAAACGGCTGGCGATCGGACACAATTGCTGTAACCCGTTTTCCCAAGGCTGGACATGTCTCGATCGGCATTGTGCAGGTTTAGACGCCTAGGATGGGCGCATAAACAACGAGGTGGCAGACGTGCATCCTAACAGCACTCTTTGCTCGTATCTCCCGGATGCACTGGGCCCACTAATGCAATATGCAAAGTGAGGGGAGAACGCAAATACGTCAGACTCTGCACCCTTTGTCAAGTGTACCGATACCCTGAAATCTTGGCAACAGAATGCGTGATATCGGCGTATGGTTTGGGAGGCAGGGTCTGAAAGGAATCAGAGACCAGACCAGACGTGCAGCAAAAAAATGGGACTGCTAATCGGCTAGGGTACCAACCACCAGAGTCGCGACTGGAGAGGAGTTGGACACGATTGTGTGACTGCAAGACAATGCAAAGCATAGTGGCTCGAAGCGAGAACGCGTCACAACAGGCATAGCATGGAGCTACCCGACAGCCCCAGGGGCGAGCGAGACGAGTTGATTGATGCGTTCGAGGGTTCGAGGAGATACCTGGGGTTGGTGTTACCAGAAAGCATCAAGCGTCACTGCCAACGCATACATGCAGAAAGCACGGTCCTCTGAATATCGCTACTGGGAAACGCGCCTGCAGCTCGAATAGGGAAAGGGTCAACGGCTGTTAGCTGTAAGCCGTGTGCATGCAGGCATAAATTGGCATTGCGGAGACTGTCTGATGGCGCTCAAGCACGTTCGCGAGACGTAGTGGAGTACGGTTTGACAGGCGATGATTGACGAGGAGAGGACAGCTGGAGGGGCCAGGCGTTCTCGCGCACGCGATCCCGGTCAATCGAGAGAGACAGAGATGAAGAGTTCACAGACCCTGGGATCCCCATGTTCAAGGCTGATGGTAGGGCATCAAGCAGTCCCCACTTTGCCGAAGTCAAGACATTGAAGATAGCAGGATGCCAAGCTCAGCACGAACGGGTCTGGAGCTTTGGGAGGAAATTTTCGAATCGACACAAAGGGATCATGCGTCGGGCGGCTGCAGAGCGTACTCGACAATTGACCTGCCGCGAAGTGGATAGCAGCAGTACAAAGGTTGAGGGTGCACAGAGCAAGTCGTCGTGGAGCGGAAGCAAAATTCGGACGATTCGATAGGCCGGCGCGGTTCACGACAGGCAGCGGTGCATGGCTAGGTCCCAGGTCCCAGTAAGGACCGCTTCTGTCTGGCGCCGATCCAAGATGGTGGTTGATACATGGAGCGGGACGATGGCGCTTGTGAATAGCGGCAACGAAGCGCAAGGAACAGCCACTTATATTGGACAAAGAATAGCGTTTGAAGTCCAGACGAGCGCGTCCAAGGCCAGCAGAATCAGCGCGGAGATGAGTGAACGAGCCTCAGAACTATGTCGCACGCGCGGGAGATCTGTGGATGACGCGAGCGCGCCAGCACGGCCACCCGCCCCAAGCTGCAAAACAGGCGGTGAAGAAGCCAGCGCTGTCAACCATGCGCCCCTCTTTCTGCGCATCAATTCTTGACACTACGCATTAGCAAAGAAGACTGTTTTTCGACCTACTCGACCGCGAGAGAGGGCGGCCATTTGGACCGCAGAGTCGTCGGCCCTGGAGGCGTCCTGTCGTGGACATGTCGTCTTCGAATCGGCCTGATTCCATCAATAGGCTACTGAAGACCCACATGTTCGAGCGCTTTTCCAACCAAGAGCACCCTCACCCTCCTGTTCAGCCTCGCGCGGTGAGAGGTGGTGCTGCAGCCGGGTGTGGTGCAGGGTAATCTAGAGGGGCCGGGTTTCGCGTCCATTACCGATGCTCGATGAGGGACACAACGCACCGTCCCGACCCTCCGAATCTCGACATTGCAGATTGCAGCCCCTCAGGGTCCATTCACCCTTACACAACTCGAGGATGCGGTAAAGGCTCTGGCCAGCTCTTTCCACGCTCCATGTGTGACGTCTAACAGCATATGACTGCCATCCTTCACCGGCATCGGATAGCGGTGTCTGTCGTCTACTGTCAGTAGCATCAGTTACCCCACGATCCAAACCGACATTCCCTCTCTAGTGACACGTTTCAGACTATCGAGACAGGCATGGATTGCGCATCGAGAATGTGCGCCTCGCCGTCTCGTAGCAGACAGGCTACGTAATTGCTGTCAGCTCACAAACAGACCACCCGTCGTACAGGCGCCGTACGCGGGGTCAACGGCCAGACTACGGCGTCCGCAAAGAGCAAATGTAATTAGACCGTAGATGTAGTATGTACGACGTCTTGAACAATACGCTGTGCAAAGCGTAGGGGAACCGACGTTGACGTTGACGTTTCGAATGGCTCTCCGCCTACTCCGGAGTCCGACAGAATACCTAGATATACCAACTTGACAGCCTCACACATGATATACACATTCATACAACGAACTGAATCATACAAACCACTACTACAGCTACTCCCAAATCACCAGAACCGACAACCGTCAAGATGCCTAAGATCGTCCGCCTCACCATGTTCAAGATCCCCGACCAGGACATGGTCAAAGAAGCCATCCAGATGTACAACACTCTCGCCCAAGACGCGAAGAAGGTACGTCGAAGCCCTTTCTTGACTCGCCAACATCCCCTCCAAGCCTTCCCATTCCCCTTCTAGATCTCCATACATACCCGCTCTCTGAGCCGAGTTACGGCCAGCACATATCCATCGAACGTGCAGTGCATACCGCCCGTCCCCTGCACGACGGACCATCTCATCACGTCGGGACCCCAGATTTATTCTAATCGCCCTCGGGCTATTTCCATCTTGCACTCTCGATAAGAAAAGAGCGGATAATGGCGTCAACCCTCCTCTTCGCGCGCGCGGAGCAATGTCCCTGGCGGGTAATCGCTGGAAATATTGCCGCGGCTAGGAGAAATGGGGTGGGGGTGACGAGGCTGCAGCAAGCGGGCGACACCAGCGCGCGGAATCAACTCCGAGTCACGACGCACATATCGGCCGCCTTGGATCCATTGAAGCCTCACGATGGACAGACTGACGCTAGAGATATACCGACAGCCTCCGCACCGACTGACTTCCGAGGCTATCGTCGTCCGCCGTTTGTTGTTTGTTGCTGCTTATCGAGAGGATGCATGCTAACGTCATTGTGTTTTTGTGCAGGACGGCAAGACGTACATCCAGCTTGCACAAGCCAATGCCACCTATGACGACCCGCGCAGCCAGGGCTACACGATGCTGGCGCGTTGCATATTCGAGTCTAAGGAGGATATGGACTACTACGACAACCAGGATGAGGCACATGCTAAGATCAAGGCGCACTTTAAGCCGAAGGTCAACTCGCCACCGCTCGTCCTCTACTCGGATATGGCATAGAGGGGTTGGGATGTGGGGTGTTGAGCGCTGTAGTGGAATACATGGAATCGAAAGAGTAACACATGGCAAACTTTGTTTTCTGTTGTGATGATGGTGCCAGAAATGACGAAAGATAGCGCCTATGCCTACGCAATTATCCACGACAACATCAGCCGAGTAGGGAAAATAAGAGTCTTGCTCGACCAGACATACGTATCGACAAAGCAAAGAACGTGATGACTGGGATTGATCGCATCAGACCTAGCTGCAGTCTCATTACTCGGCCCTTCTTTGTCTGGTCCAACATCTTTGTCTAAGACAACTCCGATGGTTTACGTGCAAACCGAACAGTACGAGCTTGAGTTCTTCTATCGTCTCGCCCGAAACTTCGGGTTAAGATAACTGCCTGACTTCCAGGCAAAGTCAATAGTCTGAAATCTTGATTTCAGATAGTCTTTGATGAAGATCATCTACTGCCACGCACAAGACATGTCAACCATGAGTGAAACATCTGCTGAAGCTGCTCACCAAGCACAGAAACAAAGCCATAACCACAAAGAGTATTTTATGCCGACTTACAATGACCAAAGCCAGTATACAATGTCACAATCAAATTGATTCCGCTTCTTTCACCAGATGAAAGAGACAACATCTTTACTGTCCAACAAAAGATACCCGTGTATCGTGGTCATCTCCGGCTACTCATAAGAGTGGAATTGCACTCAACCACATCCCTATTTACCTAGATAGCAAATCTGAACGACCTCATGGGCACGCAATAGTCTTCGACATAAACTCAAACACTAAACTCACCAGCACGATAACATCAACAAAACCGGAAAACCTTTCCAATTCTACCTTAACTCCTAAACAGGTGCCCGCTGAAATTTCAGCACAGGAACCATGTCACCAAAAAAGGGTCAAACACCATCCTTACCAGGTCTACCAACGTATGACTCCTCCGCCTCCTCCTCCAGTAGCTCAGAGGCAGAACCAGAAGACTACAAACCAAAGGTCAAGCAAGAAGCAGCCACAACCCAACAAGTAGCCGCAACCCAAGATGTAGAGCCAGTCCAAAAGGCAGAGCCAACCCAAGAAGCAGAAGCAGCGCCAGGAGTCGTGGGATACACCTGGCCACCGCCGGGCTCACCCACAGAGTCCGACACCGACGAACCCGAACCCGAACTTGATCCACTTTCAGATGATATAAATTGGGATGCCGACGAAGAACCACACGGAAACGATGGAAACGAGGGGGAAAACGAAGGAGAACCGCAGACCAGCTTCGTCGGGGCCCAGAGCCCCATAATCGAAGAGCCCATAGAACGTATGTACAGAACCCCATCGTGGGGACACTCCGTATACTCATTCAACTCAGCAGCTTCTTCGCCACCAGATCCAAACGTCAACTCAGCGGCTTCATCGCCGCTAGGTCCAAAAAGTCCCACTCCACCCCCTCCTTCCCCAGGTCCACCTGCGAATAAGCCGAAGAAAAGAGGTATGCCAGTCGGTATTGCCCCGCGAGCAGGACACACAGATGCGGAAACGGGTATGGAGGATGACGCGCCAGATGCTGGGGTAGCCCGCGCGGTAGCAGCAGCGAAGAAACGGAAACGCGAGGAGGAAGAGAAGAATAAGCGCAAGGCTCCGCCAAGGAAGAAAGTACGCGTGGTGTCACCGGAGGATGACGACGAGTTATCGGATGCGCCGTCAAATCCCGAACCTCCTTCGCCAGTTGCGGCTGTAGTTGAGAAGGAGAAGAAGGGGAGGAAGACCAACAACAGTAAGAAGGAAAACGCAAAGGCGGGATCAAAGAAAGACCCTCCTAAAAAACCGACAAAGAACACCCCGAAAGGCGGTAAGGGAAAGAAGGGTGAGAATATGCAGAAAGTGAAGTGTAGTGGGAGAACGATAAAGGGCGAGCCGTGTAAGAAAGAGAAGAACATGAAGGAGGGAGATGACTATAATTGTGGGAAGCACAAGTCTGATAAGTGAGGTAAGGTAGGTGATCGTAACGATAATCAACGTGTAATTGTACGCAATCTTCAAATGCAAAGCTTTGTTTTCAGGTTTTGGTATTCATACCTGCAGTACAGTACATGCACACATGATCTCCGTCTCCATCTCCATCTTCATCCCCATTCTTTCCCGTTTCCTCTTGAGAAAAGGCAGCATGCCGAAGCACAATCTTGCTTGTATCCCATCGCTAAACCCAACCCAACCCAAAGCATCCATCCATCCATCCGTACTAAACCAGACGCTTTTTCGTATCGTGAACACACTCCCCCATGCTGAAGAGGGGAGATGTAGAGTGTTTGTAGAGACGCCTCCGTAGAAAATGCACAACTACTACCACGCAGTTCTATATGCCAGCCGGAGTGTATGCAGAAATATACAAGAAAGATACACGTTATTAAAAAAAAGGTGTGTGTAGAAGATTTGCGTCGACATTTTATTCGACCGGGTATCTCGTGGGTGCGTTTACATGATAATCGAAGGAGCTGAATAGCGTTAGTAACTGTGATCCATATAGTGCGAGAATGTGGGGTGTGAAGGGAAACTTACTGTCAACGTTCTGCTTGATAGACTTGTGCGGCAGAACCGAACCACCATTAACGTAAACCTCATCCCCAATCGTAACATCATCACCAAGCACAGTCACGTTCTCGAGACGCGCCCACTTGCCCACGGTGCTGTTCCAGCCGACAATCGACGACTTGACCCAAGCGTGGTCCTTGACGCGGCTGTTCTTGAGCAGCACACAGCGCTGGAGACGCACACCGTCGCCGATGACAACATTGGGGCCGATTGTCACGTTGGGACCGATGCGGCAGTTCTTTCCTATCTTGGCAGACTCGTCGATGAGCACGTTGCCGCCGTAGACGTAGGGTTCCGAAGCGGGGGTCAGCAGCTTGGAGTTCTTGCGCGCGAGCGAAGAGAGGTAGAGGCATGTTCCCGACAGGAAGTCCTTTGGTTGACCGACGTCCATCCAGAAGCCCTCGAGGTCGAAGGAGTGGAGGAGGCCATCCTTGACAATGGCGGGGAACGTCTCTTGCTCGATAGATGTAGGGCGCAGCTCGATGCGCTTGAGCACGCTGGTGTTCATGATGTAGATACCGGCGTTGATGCGGTTGCCAACGAACTCGACGGGCTTCTCGACGAAACGGTCGATCTTGGAGGCGTGGCCGGGCTTGTGGACTACGACACCGTATTTGGAGGGCTCTTCGACCTTGGTGACGACGATGGTGCCTTCGTCGCCGTGTTGCTTGTGGAACTCGGCGAGCTGCTTGAAGGGGTAGTCGCAGGTGACGTCGGCGTTGAGGACGAAGAAGGGCGAGTCGTCCTTGCCCAGGACGTTCTCGGCGAGCTTGAGGGGGCCGGCGGTGCCGAGGGGCTCGGTCTCGACGGAGAATGTGATGGTCACGTTGTATTGCTTCTCGTACTGCGCAGCCGGTTATTCGTGTGCTCTGGTTTGCAGAGGGGCGGGTATACTCACTGTCTTGAGCGCCTCGGCCATGATCTCGGGGCGGTAGTTGACTGCGAGGACAACATCTGTGACACCGGCAGCGGCGAGGGCCTCAATCTGATGCTGGATCATGGGCTTGTTCGCGAACTCGACGAGCGGCTTGGGGTAGGTGAGGGTCTGCAATTCGCGTTAGCATGGCCGTTGCTTTTGGCATCGCGGGGCTCTCGAGCGAGCGCTGCGCGGGGACGAGGGCGTACGAGAGGCCTCAGACGGGTACCGAACCCTCCGACGAGAATGATGGCTGCATTGGCTGTTAGCTACGTACAACAGAGTCGCAATTGGCCAGGCGTACCTTTCATATTGGTGGTGGTGTAGTTGTGTAAAGGCGCAGGTACTAGGAACTTTGTCGCAGGGAGGAACGGAAGAAAACAGTCAAGTCTTCCACACAGCACAAGCAGACAGTGATTGCCGGGTATAGAAGAAGAAAAGAGTCACACGGTCGAGTGAAAGCGCAGGGCAAAGAGCAAGGGAGCTTGTTGGTGATGAGGCCAGCTGTAGGTTATATGCGTCGAAGCACCCGCGTCCACAATTAGCGGAGCTAATGCTTTCCCTGGAAATGTTCTAGCTCACACCGGCGCCGGTTCCCCTTTCTTTCACCCACCACATGCGCAACCCCCGAGTCCCGCTACGCCTCGTTAAACCAACTCCCTAACCGCTATCGTGATCGTGGCCTGGCCAGA
Organism: Alternaria hordeiaustralica; assembly: GCF_023758085.1. Taxonomy (NCBI): domain Eukaryota; kingdom Fungi; phylum Ascomycota; class Dothideomycetes; order Pleosporales; family Pleosporaceae; genus Alternaria; species Alternaria hordeiaustralica. The sequence continues at coordinate 554,486 of NW_026056784.1, read as the reverse complement.
TGGGCCCTGTTCCTGATCGCTCGCCCTATCCGCTTCTAATTCGGGCTGTAGCTTCGTGTTGTGACTGCTAATAGGCTGAGTTCGTATTCCATCACGAGGGAACAATCAGCTCGTCTCATTTCTGCTCCTTGGGTACGTGACGCTGGTCACCGCTCTGTTCTCCCTTTTCCAGAGCGAATTGCACCACGTGCCCGTGAAGCTGTGAATTGGGCGGCGTGGTCATCTCAGAATCTTCTGATCACGCCTCGGTCCCCACGTCGGGACCCTGAAAGCTATCCGCGCCCTTGGTACCGCCGACATGTGGCTGGCTGTGGCTGACCGAGAACACTACCAAGCCTTTGACAAACGCCAATGTATCTGTCACGTCGCTCATGGTGCACCTGATCAATCATCAATGCACGACGTTTTGGATTTGCAGATCCATGGTACCTTATCCGGCCCCTCACAGCCACACTCACGATGTTCGCTCCGCTTCAATCCGCGTTCATGCGACGCGCGTCGTATGTTGGTGGCGAGATTGCCACAATCATGCGTCCAATGCGCTTACGCAGTCTTGAATACGGGTAGATAAAATAGAACTGCGCTTCTGCCGTTATTTTGATCTAGTCTCCACGATGTTCTTCGGTCGCCAGCGGGACTCCCCTCGGTCATCGCGAACCATGGACATGGCATGCCGGAACCAGACCATTTCTTCTCCGCATGCATTGGCTGAACGCTGGTTCTGAATCATGTAATATACAAACTCCCCGTACAAACGCCCAGAACACGTACTATACACAACTTCGTAACCAATCTCACATCCTACAGACTCGTGTATTATCTCAACTCCTCTTCCGAAAGCTCATGGACCTCAACGCATCCCCCACACTACTCCCCCGCTTAAACATGCCCGGTCTCCTCCCGGGCCCATCCGTAGGACTCTGCTCGGGTGACAAACGCTGCCCTTGATTCCGCGGGCTCCCCGTCTTCGTCGGCGTCTTAACCAGCCCCTCACCAAACGCAAACTCCTTTGCGAAAATCCAATTCCCACGTTCATACCGCCATAGATCCAAGCCCACGGCACGACCCTCCTGGTTCCTCTCGCTCAACTCCTGGCGTATCGTCGCAAACGCGCTATCCACTTTCGTCTCCTCATCGACTTTATTCATGACGGTCCAGTGAGGGCGGAAGCCACCTGCGTCTTGCTCGCTGAGGAATTCAGACCATTGGGATTGTAGATCGGCATGGACGTTCTTCATCTTTGTGTAACCTGAGTCGACGTTGATGCCAACGCCTTTGCGCATACGGAAGGGCTTGCCGGTTGAGACGTCGAAGGGTTGGATGCTCCCCGATACCTGTGCGAGCCCTTGTTCTAGCGCTTCCATGTGCGAATGTGGGAGTGCGTGGAAGAGCGTCAAATGCGCGCCTGTGCGGTTGAGGTGCTTAGGGAAATACTGGTTTCGCATGTCGTCCATGGGTTTGGCTAGAGAATCTGTGAGTTTGAGCGTGAGGACGTAGACCTGTTCGTCTTGAGAAGCGGTGTTCGGTCTATGTTCTTGTCGGGGATAATGTCCTGATGGTCGACTTTCTTCCACGACGTATGGCTCATTGTTGGCTTGCTTGGGACTGGTCTTGCCTTCCTTCTTGGTTGACCAGCCGCGGAAACTCGTTTTGGCACGGATTCCCGCGCCGGGGCGTTGTGGTTTCTTGGCCTGCTCTTTTTGCTGTGCTTGCGTTGCTTCAAAGGATGCGCGTAGATCTGGGTCTGAACAGGCTCGGGCTTGGATTTGAGGCTGCCGAACCCCGCCGTTGGGTGTGCTGACGGCGGCTGCGTAGGTAACTGCCATTGTGCTGAATCGTGGTGATGCTGCTAATGTGATCCTGTTAGACGGTGATGATGACAAAGATTGACCCAGCTGCCTGAGGACAGCAATCCTCATTGAAATTGGGAACGTGGCTGGTGATGTGAGCACTTTCACGAGCTGCCCCTTGAAATGTTGTACGGAACTTCGGAAGATCACATACGTCACTCGACGGCCACTAGCGATGCGCCCGCGCTATGTGGAGATGCCTCGAGCTATCGCGTTTAGGTTTATAGGACGGGAGTACCCCAAACCTCGTGATTTGAGGTGGAGATGCATTGAGTCGTAGGCTTCGAAGTATTGAACCGCAGTATTATTAAGTATATGTAGCTGGCCAGAGTGTTCAACCGCCGCAATGTATGCTTGCTCGTATTCTGAGACCCACAGTTCTCGCTTCTACAGCAACCAGCTGCCTGCAGTCTATGTGAACTGTCCACGGGTATCAAAGACTCCCAGACTCCACGGCCTAAAACACGGTATCTGAGCAACAAAGGTCCCTAGATCAGCGTCTGCTGGTGGTGCGCCATCTTCCAATCACCTGACACGCCCTCTGAAGCACCTTGCAGCACCCATGCGCTCGAGCAGATGGCCCTGAACGTCTCGCTGTCCCTTGTCGCCTCTACGCGGTAGTAGATCAGCGCACTGTCCTTGCCCAGTATAACGACTTCATCGTGACTGAGTTTGTATGATTTCCAGGGCTTGAAGTCGGGGCCTTGAAGCATGTTGTGGACTGTTGGGGACGATACGGAGGTCAGGATGAGGTCGCTCGGGAAGATCATGACGGGATTGCTGGAGAGAAGCGGGACGAGTTCGGCGCCGGAACTGCATAGCGCTGCCCAGGCTTTGTGTTCGAGCGAGCATATCGCAGCGGTCAAGGACGGGTTCGTGAGTGTTGGCGTCGTCATGTTGATTTCGAATGTCGCAATGACTGAAATTGGTATCGGGTGAAGTGTTCGCGGTTCCTAAGTTGCTGCGGTGTTGCGATGGTGAGCCGGCCAAGATGATGGCGCCACGTTCCAGGCAGAGGCCTGTTCCGCGACGCCATTGTGACATCACATTTCTCATTGTCGATGCTTGCCTGGGCGGCGCGTTCGATACTTACCGTCGGTATTGTCGTCGAAATGATGCGACGTTATTCGAAACAGTGTCGTAGCTATGCGTTGTCGCATCTCAAAATTGATTTGGTCTACCAGCCAAAAGCGCGCCTTCACAAAGAGGAAGGTCGCGCGCCACGGGACCTACGCGATGGCCGCGCAACAGTCTTGCCTGGTCGAAATCTTCTCTTCGCGATTTCAAGCTTACTAGACGATGCTCGCCACTTGAAAGCCAGGAAGGTGAATCGCTCGGCGGACCCATGCCGGGTATGCGGGGTGCTGCGAGTAAGCGGGTCCGTAATCGCAACGTCGTATCGCGCATCCATACTTCGGTGTCCCATGCCGGCCTCTGCCCACGCGATAGGTGAAGACTCGGGATGCAGAGTTTGATCAAGATCTGGATGGCGAGTGTCATGGAATGTCTTCGGCCGTGGAGGCGCCGGTTGAGGACCGCAGAGGCAAGGGCGCAGCTGCCTTGGTGGCGTCTACGTCACATGTCGGGCGCATGCTGGTCCAGGCTCCAGGCGATAACGGGCGGTGGGCCAGCGGGGAACCTGCGCGGTGTAGCAGTGAAGGGCGGCCGCGACGGTGATGGAGCACAGTGAGGAGGTAATAGACAATGGACTGGGTGCCGTCGTGAAGAGACAAGCCGAGTGATGGCAAACAGCGAGGTCAAGTAATGGCCCGTTGCCTGCGGTGTGTGGAAGCAGCCGGAATGTTCCCGTGCAGCTGCTGATTGGCGCACGGGCTCTCGCCGCATCATTACTCACTCACTGCCTCAGCCTGCCTGCATATAAACCAGCCTCTCCCCTCTCTTCCTCCTTCTCACACCACTCTCACACTCCTGCAGCCCACTCATAAGCTGTTCTACCCAACCAACACCACATCCGCACCGACACACAGCACACCGCAAACATGCAGATCTTCGTAAAGACCCGTAAGTAGTCACCGCCACCGCCATGTCTCTGCGCCTCAGCTGCTAACACGTTCACAGTCACCGGCAAGACCATCACGCTCGAAGTCGAGAGCTCCGACACCATCGACAATGTCAAGAGCAAGATCCAGGACAAGGAGGGCATTCCCCCGGACCAACAGCGCTTGATCTTCGCCGGCAAGCAGCTTGAGGATGGTCGCACCCTGTCCGACTACAACATCCAGAAGGAATCGACCCTGCATCTCGTCCTCCGCCTTCGTGGAGGTATGCAGATCTTCGTCAAGACCCGTAAGTTGCCACGTCGCTGTCCGTGACCCAACACCCTTACTAACTCTCTCCAGTCACCGGCAAGACCATCACCCTTGAGGTTGAGTCCTCCGACACCATCGACAACGTCAAGTCGAAGATCCAAGACAAGGAGGGCATCCCTCCGGATCAACAACGCCTCATCTTCGCCGGAAAGCAACTCGAGGATGGCCGCACCCTGTCCGACTACAACATTCAGAAGGAGTCCACCCTGCATCTCGTCCTGCGCCTGCGCGGTGGTATGCAAATCTTCGTCAAGACCCTGACCGGAAAGACCATCACCCTTGAGGTGGAATCCAGCGACACCATCGACAACGTAAAGTCGAAGATTCAGGACAAGGAGGGTATCCCTCCGGATCAGCAGCGTCTTATCTTCGCTGGTAAGCAGCTGGAAGACGGCCGTACTCTCTCCGATTACAACATCCAAAAGGAGTCCACGCTTCACTTGGTGCTTCGTCTCCGTGGTGGTATGCAGATCTTCGTCAAGACTCTTACTGGAAAGACCATCACATTGGAAGTCGAGTCCAGCGATACGATTGACAACGTAAAGTCCAAGATTCAGGACAAGGAGGGTATTCCTCCTGACCAACAGCGTCTTATCTTCGCTGGTAAGCAGTTGGAAGACGGCCGGACGCTCTCAGACTACAACATCCAGAAGGAGTCTACTCTCCACTTGGTGCTTCGTCTGCGTGGCGGACAGTAGGTGGTTGATGATTGACGGTTCACGATGATATCTGGGACAGGGCGTTCATGGGATGATCTGCCTGCGGGAGATCTGGTCTTATTCATAGTTTACACGACGGCTGTTAAAGCCTGAACAATGCATCAAGCATGCCTACGGGCGCTGAGAGTTTCTCAATACTTGTCTTATGTGGTTCCCTTGTAGCTTTTCGTTTTTGCGACACATCCATTTGCCATCGACGTAGCTGTCGCTGTCGCCGTCGCCATCTTGGTACTCAGCAACACCAACGGCTTCATTGCGACGCCGAGAGCATGCGCTGCTGCCACGACGCTCATGTACCGCGGCTTCTTTCCGTTGACCCCACTTCTGACGCCATCGACCAACATTATTTCCGCTAACTCCATGAACTACAGTGGCACGTCGCACCAAATCCACATCTTCAAAGAGGAGAGAGTACCTTCGGACCCATTTTACAGCTCCTAAAGTCTAATCTGACTAAACCTGCGGCCTTTCCAGCTACTTCCGCCACCATCTCCGCGACAACCACCAACATATAGCTATCGCCCCGCCGTGCGGAACAACAGCTTCGGAGCTACACACTACGAACGATACGCTCCTCGAAAACACAAGCGATTGCAACAATGGCAGACCAGAAGATGCAATACGTCAAGTACGAATACCTCCATTGTTGGGCCAAGGACCAGCCACGGCAATAACAAAGCTGACTGGAGTACAGCTTGGGCAAGTCCGGCCTCAAGGTGTCCAAAGTCATCCTAGGTGCCATGAGCTTCGGTAGTTCCAAGTGGCAGCCGTGGGTCCTGGACGAAGCTGAGAGCTTGCCGCTTCTCGAGCATGCATACAAAAGCGGCATCAACACCTGGGATACGGTAAGCCCACACAGTTCTTGGCTTCATACTACTGAGATACCGATAAATTTGTGAAGCATGCAGAACTAACACACGACAGGCTGATATCTACTCCCACGGCCACTCTGAGAAGATCATCGCAAAGGCGCTGAAGCAATACAACATCCCGCGCAACAAAGTCGTCCTCCTCTCCAAATGCTACTTCGGCGTCGTCGAGGAAGACCCCAGCCTGGGCATCGCCTCCGTATCCACCAACGATGGCGATATGGTGAACCAAGTCGGCCTCAGCCGCAAGCACATCTTCGACGCGGTCGAGAAGAGCGTCGAACGCCTCGGCACCTACATCGACGTGCTTCAGATCCATCGGTTGGACCGCGGTACGCCCCGAGAAGAGATCATGAAAGCCCTCAACGACGTGATTGAACGCGGGTGGGTTCGCTACATAGGTGCGTCTTCAATGGCAGCGTGGGAGTTCCAGACGCTACAGAACATCGCCGACCGCAACGGCTGGCACAAGTTCATCTCCATGCAGAACTACTACAACCTTATCTACCGCGAGGAGGAGCGCGAGATGATTCCATACTGTCAGGACACCGGAGTCGGCCTCATCCCGTGGAGCCCAATTGCTCGTGGGGCTCTCACTCGGCCTTGGAGCGACCGCTCCTCCAAGCGCGCTGAGACGGACAAGTTCCTTGAAATGCTTGTGCACGGTCGCGAAGACGCCATTGACAAGAAGATCATCGAGCGTGTGGAAGAGGTGGCGAAGAAGAACAACGTTAGCATGGCCTGTATAGCGACCGCGTGGACGATTAAGAAGGGAGTTTGCCCTATCATTGGGTTGAGTTCTAAGGAGAGGATTGATGAAACTGTCAAGAACAGCAACTTCAAGCTCAGTGATGAGGATGCAAAGTATCTGGAGGAGGTTTATGTGCCGAAGGCCAGGCAAGGCTTTTAGATGATAGTGTTAGATATCGTGGTTTGAGGGAAACGACATGCAGTCACTATCAAAGAGTCTATCTGGTTCACCCCTTCAAGGAAATAGATAGACACCTAAAAGTCTACAATGCCTTACAGTTTCGTCGTCATTTATTGTTGCATCAAGGTAGCCTGCGGAGCGCCTCTTGGTTTTCTCCTTTGCACCCTGTGGCTTTTCAGGACGTGAGAGTTGCATCAAAGTATGAGCAGCGATTTCTTGAGATCGCCCAATGTCTCGGCCGACGTTACTTTTACCACAACCTGATCGGCAACTTTCACTCACGAGGGCGCATTATCTGTCATCCGCTCAAAATCTACTCAACAACCCCAGTCCCAAGTTCTCAGCATCAACAAGAATGGACATCACAATCCGCCTTCGTCTCTATGTTGATTTTGGACACACCGCCCCTCCAAACCCTCGTTCAACGACGCAAAAAGCAGTCGCAATTGCCCCGTTCAACGACACCAAAAGCAACCACAATTCCCCCAAAACTTCCCCAACACCATTCCATCTTCATCCCCATCGGCATTACAAATCCCATACCTCACTGCCCTCACCTGACCTACTCGCCCTACCTACCACACCGCGTTCGCGCCACTAGTTCACCACCGGCCTCCCACCACACACTTACCAATCATCTCCCACCGCTAACTCATCTCGAGACGAGCCCCTCGGAAAACCGTTGAGACCAATGTATGTACATCCGGAGTGCGTACATGATACATTACCTTGCATGCGCCACCACGCCGGTCTGGCGGGCGTCGTTTGTACAACGCATCAGTACGTTGCTTTTTTCTCGAACTGGGCTGTAGGGCTAGCCCCACAGGTGGCGAGGTTTCTAGCTGCTTCTAGCGGGAGGATGGTGTCTGGTAGATGGAAGTTTGGGAAATTGGGGGTCGGGGGTGTTTGTGGTAGCTGGGTATGTGGGTAGGAGGAAGTATGGTATGGGCGGGTAGAAAAGGCGCAGGGAAAATTCCCTTCCAGAATCTTAGACGGCTCAACTATGTGAAGAGAGAGGTAGCGAGCTGATCAAGCTCAAGATAGTGTACCGAGATCCGTGCATGAAACGTTGAGATGTAGCTAACCACATCATATCAGTACTCGTAACTCGTAATCCCAACGTCGAACTAATTCCCGTCCGTTCTCACGCATCCAAGAACAATCGGCTACGAAATCCGGTCCCTCAGACTCGAAACCGCGTGTACTTCGAACCCAGCCAAAGAATGAGATCATCATGCGTTCCCTTTCCGGTGAATGTGGGAACCCGCCTTTACACACTTACACAACGCCACACAACACTCTAACCCCGCAGTAAGATGGTAACTAAGCAGAAATCTAGCCCACGGAGGTCTAAACTCTACTTTACACACATGGTGATCGCAAGCATACGCCTGTTTCTATACTACCACACACGCTTGCACGCTGTACAGCAAAGAAGACAGGCCCATCCCGTCCTCCAAACTCTCGCCTAAGCACGCTCATGACCCGTTGACGGACGGATCGGCTAGTCAGCGGGCGTGATCGTGATCGACAAGGAAGGGGCCGGGTAGATCATTCAAAAGGGCCAAAATTAACAAACCTGTTCCTCGCTCTTCTCTCGAGCGTTTGAAGCGTGTGGCAGAAGACCTCATCCTAACGGATAGTGCGTATGCGGGTAGTGTCGGAAGCGAGGGGCGGGAAAGGCGGTGTGGTGCAGCCAGTCTCTTTTTTCCCGCGAGCGAGACCTAGCCCGGAGTTTTGCCGGAGATGCAGTCCGGCGATTTCATGGGCTGCATTGAACGTGAAACACAAGTTGCAGTAGGAAGGCGTGTTCCTGTCGTTCTGGCTGTTTTGGGTAAGTGGGGTGGCGAGGGGTTGGCGATGTAATGCAGGCACGGAGATTGGGGGTTGGTTTTGTGAAGTCTTTTTGCCGTTGCGGTGTAGAAGTGGCTGGGGAGTCGGTGCGATTGAGTCACAAGGACCCTTGCTCAGAAATCTTCACGTACGAGTCACGATGTAGAGCTGTGTAGATGTGAAGGCAATAGTGATAATACCGATATTGATAATTCCCATGTTTTGATTTTGCTATAGCCTAGCAAAATACCCCCGATAAAGACAATGATGGATAGATACATACTCTGTTTTCAGTAGTTAAAAAAGAAATCCGCCTCACTCACAGCTTTCGGCAAACAGGTGCCAAAAGGGCCGGAGGAGTATGTTCGAAGCCTCAAGGAAAGAAAGAAAGCCTGCTCGCTCGCTATGCCAGTAACACAATCGTCAAGAAGATGAAAAGGTGACTTTGTTCTGCTTGCTTGCTTGGAAAAGGAGGCTGGCAACACGGTGTTGAACGTCAACAACACAGGAGTGTTGGAGTGCGACACCATACCAGGGACCCTTCCAACAATGTTGCAAGGAACAACTAAAAAGGAAACAGGAAAAAATAAACAGTTCAAAGAACACACAGGACCAGCGGTCCGCGGCTCTGCCTCGCTTGCTCGTGTTGTAAAATCAAGTAGTCGTGATCGTTGTCGTAGATCATACGTGCAGCCGTCTCCGTTCAGAAGGTCAATAAAAGTCGTATGAATTCATTTGTGGTGGTGAAAGAATATTGGTTTCCGGTGTCGCCGGGTAGTGAGCGTGATGTAGTTGGGAGGGTTAGGATGAGCCAGAAGCTGCTTGTAATCGTGAGATCGCGGGCTAACTTGGCATCCATAGGACACCGGGGAATCGCAGGAAATGCAGGACAGGTCGTTCATCATTTTAGGTCGGGTCGTCAGCCGTTATGCGTGCAAACATCGGACACATGAGTCGTGGGTCGTTCTATGTATATGGGTTGTGCCGTGAAAGCAGGCTGCTGAGAGGGTTGTCGGTGGATGAGTCGCGCGTAAACAATTGGTCGTGAAGAGTATGTGCAGCCTGGTGATTAGATTATGGTAGGGCTTAGTTGGCCCTGATGACAAGCTTCGAGAGGAACTTGTTCGACAATGAGTCGAAGTCGGTACGGTCGAACTTGCAGTCACTTCTTGAACGGAGGTACGTTTCTGTAATGTTCGTTAGTGTGTGTAGACAGTAGCAGGGACGTCAGACTTACCATATTTAGTGACGTGCGCGCGGACCTCGGTCATGGCATCGCAGACCGCAGGGTTGGAGGCAAGGAGGTGGTGGTGTTTCCTCGAATCCCACTCGGTGAAAGAAGGGAGCTTCTGGGAGATGGCCGAGAAGAGACCAACAATGACACCAACAGGTGTACCCTCCATCTCACCGCAGAACTTGTTGACGGCACCAACGTCGGGCACGCGGTAGTTGCAGTCGAACTGGATCAACTCCCAGACAGCAAGGAGGATAGCAGCGAGCATGAAGATGGTGGGCCAGTTCTTCAACTTGTCGCCACTGTAGACCGACTGGTAGAGCGAAGAGAGCTCCTCAAGAACGTCCTTCTGCAGCTCACGCCACATGTCGGCAAGAGCACACTTGACCTGGAAGTTGATCATGACAGGTGCGATGGTCTTGCCAGAGAACTTGGACTGTTGGTCCTCGACCTTACCAGGCGTGTTGTCCTCATCGCCGAGACCCTCGATCATGGTGACGTGGAGAGTCAGGTTGTAGGCGAGGACAAGCTTGAGCGCCTTGCGGATGACGGGAAGCTTCTCGCGAGTGTAGAAGCGGTAGGCCGTCTTCAACAACTCGGTGACGAAGTAGGTACCCTCAAAGTACTCATCAACGAACTGCTCGAAACCGCCGTCGATGTGGCGGTCAAGGTAGTCGGAGAGCATAGCGCGGGAGATGCCCTCCATACCAGCGGACAACTTGGCGGTGTTGATCTCGAAGTGGAGACCGTTGAGGGTCTCGTGCCAGTCAACGCCGAAGCACTTCTCATCACGGACGTAGACATCGCGTGCCATGATGGGGAGGTAGTGGCCGTAGCCGTGGGTAACGTAGATCAGACGCTCCGATGTCGAGAAGCCCTTGATGTTGCCGATGGAGAAGCCAAGGCTGACATGGCGCTCGTAGTCGGCCTTCCAGTCCTTCATGAAGTAGGCAATATCCTTGATGTCGATACGCGTGCACGGGACCTGCCAGAGACGCGCGTGGGATGGCTGGCAACCAGCGCACGGGTCGCCCTTGTCACAAGTCTTCTTGAGGAACTTACACCTCAGGCATGCACGAAGCTTGCGGATCTCGTGAGCCTGCTGTCGCTGATCAGGCCTGAGAGGTCCCCTTCTCCTGCCGACGCGCTTCTCGCCCGTGGCGTCCTTCTTGGTGGTGTGGGCGGGTGTCTTCTTGACGATGGTCTTGGCAGGCTTCGATCCTGTCGCGGTCGCGGTTGCGGGTGATTTCCTGCGACGAGCCGGCGGTGAGCTGACGGCTGACGAGGTTGGCGACGCGGTATTTGACGAGGATTGTTTTATGACAATGGGCTCGACGCGTGCCATGGGCGGGCTGACGGACTGGGTAGGCGAGATGTAGCTGGCGAAGTCGTGATCGCTCATCGGGAGCCCGTGGGTGTGATTACAGCTGTCAGAGTGGGAGTGGGAGTGGGAGTGGCTATGCGAGTGCACAAGCTCCAAGTTGTTCTCTGATTGAGGAGAGTGCATGGGGAACTGTATCTCCTCGAAACTGCTGAAGGAATGGGCTGACGGTGGCACGTCGGAGTGGTTTGAGTTTGACGAATTCGAGCCGGTGCGGATGTGGAGTGACTGGGCTGGGTTGAAGATGATGGCAGAGCTATCTGAGTAGTCGTACGAGTTGCGGTGACCGTGGCCGAGGCCGACGTCGACCCAGCCGTTGTCGCTGCTGGAGAGCGAACGGATCTCCATCCAGTTCTCACCAGGTGAGCCAGTGCCAACGCTGGGATTTGAGTGAGCGGTGTATTCGGCGGGCGCGCTGCCGAGGTGAGTGAACTCTTGCTGGAAGTCGTTCATTGTTTGCATTGTAAAGGGCGCAGTAGTCAGGGTGGGTAGCCCGTCCATGCTGGTTGTGGTCATGAAGTTCATGGGCGCCATGGACATGGAGTTCATCATGTGCGGGTTGATGCCGAACTCGACAGGCGACGTCTGCAGAGGCCCTCCGTATGTGCTGAATTCCGTGCCCATTCCCATTGAGCCCTGCCCGTAGCTATCCTGCCCAAAGCCATCCGTGTTGATGTTCATCCAAGTGGCCAACATGGGGTTCATCGGTTGCATGGCCGCGGGAAAGCCGAGACCCATGTGGAGAGGTGCCATGCTCGTCGTGCTCGGGTGCGAGTTGTGCGCGGTAGACGCGGCCGCGTTGTTAATGCGGCGCTGCTGGTGTGGGTGCTGCTGCTGGTGGTGCGAGTGCTGCTGCTGCTGCTGCTGCTGGCTGGCATCGTGGTGCTGCTGTTGTTGTGTCATACTGCCGGGTGAGATTGGCAGCGGCCACGTCTGGGAGAAGTTGTAGGTTTGTCTGTTCGGGTCGAAGGAAGGGTCAAAGGCACCGTCCACGCCGTAAATGGCCCCGTCAAAGTCGATGTGTTGGTTCTCCATGTTTGCACGGAGAGTGAAAATGGGGTTCGAGTGTTCTCAGCCTCTTCGAGCTGATAGTAAGCGGTGAAGGTAAGCGGGCGGGCGATGGGCCGACCAGAGTGTAGGAGGATGATGCCAAGACGCGTACACCGCTTTTTGTATGCAAGTCCCAGCCCCACACACCAATGGCTCGTCTAGTCCTACACTTGGTTAGGATAGCGCCAGAAGCGCTGCAGCGGACCGCGCGATTCGCAATCGAGGTCAAAGAAAACCCTGACCAGCGCCGACGTGCACGAGGGTTCCTAGACGGGCGCGTTGGGTGGTGTGCGGGTAGCGAGAGGGTGCTCAACTATCGTGGAGAGGCGCCTCTAGTGAGCAGATCGTTGAGCGACGACAGAACCGAATTGTGTTCGCCCGCCGAGACGCTCCACAGGTGTCCTTAGCCAGCTCCGCCTCTCGGTCTGGCTGTCGTCTGGCTAACTGAACCCACGCAAGCTGACGCCTCACCCTGCAGCAGCCAGTGAGACGGCGATGCAGGCCAGTGTGTCGCAATATCGCTCTTCTCTCGGATCAGCTGTCGCCTATCGAGCACAATGACCCCTCTTGCGATAGTGCCGATAAGCGTTAGACTCGGGGTCCGGTAGGTAGCATCAGGGTGTGGAGGGGAGCGTTGGGGATGCCGCAACAAGCAAAGACAGCCTATACTCGACGCTGTAGGCTATATCCACCACTCATGCCCGTGCTGGATCGTCCACCTTCACCTCTCGAACGAGCTGTTCAACATGCAACCAGGCGAACCGGCCTGCGCTACTGGCGCCCGTCGGTGGATCTAAGAATATAGACTGCGACAAATGGTGGGCAAAGTCGCGGATACTACCATGGACCAGGGCTGTCCGTATTTGCCTCACTGGCATGGCCCGGTCTGCGACTCTATAACGGCACTTCGCCGTCGACGTCCAGACTCACCGACACGTCCGAGGATGCCTCGCAACTTGTCCCGCCGTCATCATACATTCCAGAGTCCTCGGCCATCCGCAGCATGAGCGCCATACCTGCCTCCACGCGCGGTGCCCACTCGCCGGCGGTTCCTCGCGTTGGCAAGCGCTCATCGTTACCCTGGCATGCCGAGCGCCTTCTGCGTAACATCGCTTCCGATCGTACTACTGAGCGCCGTGTCTTGCATCCGGATTCTCGTCCATGGCAGCCGTTTCAAGTATTGTGCATCCTGTCATGCCTTGCCCGCATATCGCCGTTTGAGCAGCGACAGCTTGACAGGATAGCGCCCCTGGTCTTACTGGTAGGCGTATTACATTGGTATCACTCTTGCTGTGGCATGCCGAGATTCGTCATAGTGCTCGTGACCATCTCTGCCATCTGTTTCGTTTTACTTTCGTTTGAAGTATACTGTAGTCGAATGCCTCCCAAGTCTTAGAGATGCTTCCACGTTTTCGGCAAGATCTGCGTGGTTCTGCAGTGTCGCACCCACAATTTAACAGGTCAGTAGCCACGCAAGCCACCATCATCCGAAGTCATGGGGAGTGGATAGCGTTGTGCTACTGTACGGCCTTGCTGACGTTTCTTTGTCCAACATTCTCAGGGCGTACCATAGGCGAGGCGGCCGCATGTTGGGTCTCCGTATGACGCGAGCAACGTTGTCTTCCTATTGACTGGGTTTGACTTGCGACTTGCGCAGAGTACGAAAGGGAAAGGCGACAGGTTGGGGAACATCCCCGCACTCGATAGGAGAGTGACCGGTTGATCTCCTTAGCTTTGACAGTTGGGGAGATTGGATGAGGCATTTGGGTACTTTGTGGGATGCATTCTTCCCCGTCTCGTGAGTATGGAGTAGCACTAGAAGTGGTGACGGGTGTAAGACCACGCAAGTAGCGCCATGCAGTAGAAACAGGTAGAATGAGAGCAGGGGTTAAGGGAATGAATGGTGAGCACAAGAAGAAGTGGCGATGTAATAACAGAAAAGCAGCGATTGCGACAAAGTTTTGCTCCGTTTGTGATGTGAAGGAAGTCGCGGTGTGCTGGAGCGCTCTTTCCGTACACGCGGCAGCCAGAGTTTGGTCCACCCGAAGAAGAACGTCACGGTCTGTCGGCCATTACAACACCATTCAAGCTTTCATTCGACAAAACTTTGCTGACCAGGTCATGCAAAGTTCTCACCCTGTTTCAGGGGCAGTAATTGCACATCTGAACTATAGTCCAGAGAATCCTGTGATGTCAGCTCAGCATGAGCCCAGGGCCAAACGACTGGCCTACATCGACACAGCGCGAACGGTCTTATCCAGGCCTAGTTCATTTGTTGCAGATACGTTTGTGCTGCCTGTCACTGAACCATGTCCCACTGGTGTCACTGACGTCGCTGTGTAGCGATCTTTGCTTGGGTTGCATTGTTACCTTGGCCAAGACGAATATCTACATATAGCCAGATGCATACCAAAAGCTTGCGATCAAGATATGATCCTGAACGCGGACTAGTCAACTAAAGTTCAGGCGTGCACTGCGAGGTGGTCGATGCGACATGTTTCCCGTTTGAGGAAGTCAAAACCATAGCGGAAGGAAATTTGAGAAGACGTATATATATCGGTATGAATCAATCTCCTTTTCAGCTGTCTGTGTTCACCACTTGGCCAGCTTACTGGCTTCGCAGATGCCGAAACTTGTTGCGTATAAACGATGTGGCGGCAATATAGCACACCTTATACATACCGAACCCTGAACTGCAGCGAGAGGAAACTCTATAACTCAGGCTATTGTTGATGCAATGACGCCTACTCAAGAGCCGTAGATGGCGGAGTACGGGAAGTTGGATGTGTGGATCCGCAGCCGGCCTTCGGCTCCACGCGCGTCTCCCGTACCTCGTGTAACCCACGGAGAGAGTGAAGCAGTATATCTGAGACTCTCGTGGGGCATGCCAATCGTCACTTCCATTCTGGCGAGATAGAAGGCGCGACTTAGTCAAGTGTTTTGATTGCCAGATTCACCTTCAACACCACTCAATCATCACGAACGAGCAAACTTCACAACTCTCCAAAAGACCCCTACTATGGCACACATCGGCGCGCTGCCCAAGATCCACCGCTACATCACGGCGCATGATGATAAAGGCAAAGCCGTGTTCAGCAAAGCCTTCAACGAGGAAAGCAAGATGAAAGCCAACGACGACGGCATCGCCTTCGCCCTCAGCTTCACCACCAAAGGCTTCCCCGTCGATATGAACGACGACCAAGATCTCGATGTATACGGCAATTATCTCAAGGACGCCCCGGGCCTCGTCGTCTCTGGTGGCACAGTTCTCCGTCACGTCGACATCCCCCCGGACACAGCGTGCACGATGCACCGGACTGTGAGCTTGGACTACGGCTGCGTGCTCGAGGGCGAGGTCGAATGTCTACTAGACAGCGGCGAGAAGCGGTTGATGAAGCGGGGTGACGTTGCGATTCAGCGTGGAACGATGCATCAGTGGATCAATCACAGCAAGACCGACTGGACGCGCATGCTGTTTGTTCTGCAGGAGTCGAAGCCACTGAAGCTTGCGGGCGAGGCGGTCGGCGAGGAACTTGCTGGGATGGCTGGCGTGCGTTCTTCGGATTGAGTTATGTGTCGATGAAGAACAAGATGCGATGGTTCCCTATCGATAGCAGATGTCGCCAAGCCAGCTAGCACTCAATCTGATCACTCCCCACGTGCTCCACTCTTTCTTTCCTGTACCTGCGTAGCATTTGCAACAGACAAAGAGCAGTCATTAACTCACGTAATGTTGGCCACACTATGCGAGCGCGTACCGTGATACCCATACCATATCTGGACGCTGCACCTGCACTCGAACAATACTAAGCAACCCTTGCTAAAAGTCATCATACGCGCCAGCCACTCACGGATGCCCAGTCGTGTACCGCTCAATATTGAGACGCCGCGAAGTGCACGTACAAAAGATGGCTCTTCCACTACGTCCCTCAGCTCCTGCTTCCCGCTTAGAGGAGATTATTCCCGGATCAGAACGAATTGAAGAGCTTTCAGACGAAGAGCTGGACAGCGATTACGAAGATATGGGAACCGCTACTATGGAAGAGCAAGCAAACATCGGTTATCTGGAGAGTATAAGGATACCAATCAGAGATTCACTCGTAACGGACACATCGGAAGCGGATGATGAAACGTCCAAGGCCATATTGCCTTTCTTGGAAGGCAACCCCAACAATTTCCCACTCAACGCTTCTGGCATACCGAGCTTGCAGCGACGAAAGCACGCCTACTTCTTAGAAGGACAACTTGATGACTGGCCGGCACGCGCTGCCGCATTGGATGCTGCGCGACCATGGATTATCTACTGGTCTCTGCAGGGTCTGACCGCACTGGGGTCTGATATATCCGACTACAACAGAACGTAGGTCTTTCCAACTCGAACAAACCTTTGCAAACAAAAGTCCAATACATGACTCCAACCGTACATGTTCTGATAGCACATAGAACACCACACACCGCCTCCCTGGCCCAACATCCGGACGGAGGATTTGGAGGTGGCTATGGACAATACGCTCATCTTGCCTGTACATACGCTTCAGTACTATCACTCGCCACGGTCGGCGGAAAGGAATCATATGAGACGATCAATCGCAAAACACTATGGCACTTCTTGGGTCGGATGAAGCAAGCAGACGGAGGCTTCACCATGTGCGCAGGCGGCGAAGAAGATATCCGCGGTGCCTATTGCGCCCTAGTCGTACTATCTCTCCTCAACCTCCCTCTCGAGCTACCACCCGATGCACCAGTACGAAAACAAGGCTTCACCACCTTCACAGACGGCCTGGGTGACTGGATCTCCAAATGCCAGTCCTGGGATGGCGGCATCTCCGCAGCTCCAGGCAACGAAGCTCACGGGGCCTACGCATTCTGTGGACTAGGCAGTCTCGCCATCCTCGGCCCACCGAAAGAGACGCTTCACAAGTACCTGGACGTCAATATGCTGATCTACTGGCTATCATCGCGCCAATGCACACCAGAAGGTGGATATAATGGCCGCACAAATAAGCTCGTCGACGGCTGCTATTCCCACTGGATCGGCGGCTGTTGGTCCATTGCCGAAGCTGCGACCACGAGAGGACTATGGAACCGCGGCGCACTTGGTCGTTACATCTTAGCTGCGTGTCAAGAAAACAAGGGTGGACTGAGAGATAAGCCGGGCAAAGGCGCAGACGCATACCACACTTGCTACAACCTGGCTGGGCTGAGTGCGGTACAACATAAGTACGCCTACGATGAGAATGTAAACAAGACTCTTGGTACGGGTACCTTTGGCGCACCTTTCCATTGGAAGATGGAGGGTCGTTATGACGGTGAGGACAAGGTGTGGGATGAGGGTGATGCGGTGAGGGCGGTACATCCTGTGTTCGTTATTCCCTTCATGTCGGTGTATGAGACGAGGAAGTACTTTGAGGAGAAGGAGGGCTTTTAAGCATGTCAGTCCGAATACCTATGATAATCCTCAAACGCTATAGAACCGAAACCGAAACCTCTATGAAAGCAGTCATGACCATGACTGCCGCAATAATTCTGTATCATCCAAACGCCTACCCTCAATCCTTCAAGGTTAAGTCTAATGCCCATTCATCTTCCTCCCGCCCACCTCCTCCAAAATCTTCAACTGTCCCGCACCAATATCATAGATAAGCCCATGAAGCGACAGCCCACGCTCCACAACCGCTCTCTTAATAGCCGGATGCTGTTTCAGCACTTCAATCGACTGTTGAACATTTAGCTCCGCAACACGCGCCGCCCTCGTATCATCGTTGGGAAGGCCCTCCAACTCGACTTTGTGTTTACGACGGAGTCTGTCGGTGTTGTTAGTACGGTAGCTTTTCAATTCCAGGATACTGATCCTGCGAACACGCGTTCGCCCCACCAGATCCCCTCCCCACATGCTCGCAGAGAAGGGAGTAATCAAAATGGTAAACTTACTCTCGAACAGGCCCCAACCACTTATTCAAAACACCGCCCAAATCGTCGTCTCCCAAAGCCGCGTTCGCCCCGCCACACTTCGTGTGTCCGCAGACGACTACTTTGTTGACTTTCAAATGCACGACCGCATATTCTACTACACTCGCCGCTGAAAGATCATCTGGATGCACCGTATTCGCTATATTGCGGTGCACGAAGATCTCACCAGGCTTGCAGTGACATACAGTGGTTTCGGGTATGCGACTGTCTGCGCAGCCAATCCACAGAATGTCGGGAGCTTGACCTTGGGCGAGAAGTGTGAAGGCGTTGGGATCGAGGGCTGTGGTGTCGGTGCGATAGGTTGCGTTACCGGTGAGGAGGTGCGCGAGGGGTTCTGCGTTGGGAGGTTAGTAAAGTGGTGTGATGTGTGCATGATGGAATCCTTGTGCGGAACATCTGGGGTGATGCGACCGGGGTGTGGATCAGTCAGGGGATGTATAAAGTCTGGGGTAGCCCCCAGGATTGCGACATCTCTTGGTGCTTTTTGCGCATCCGCATCTTTTGCGTAGAGAATCCTGAAAATTCACAGCGAAACTGAAGCAAGAGCACGTACCAATGTAAGTCGCCATTGCTAAGTCGGATAAGCGGCTGGTAAGTCTATACCTATATCTCTGTATGCCCAGCACCAAGTGTATGACAAGCCTTGGCCGGATATCCCACGGCAAGGTTATATACCAAGTATGTAAGAGAAGGGACTTGAATAAGGGATGTGAACCAAGGTAGGCTTCAATGACCGCAGCCGTCGCATATCCTCTTCTCCGGCTGACTGAAGTCGCACATGAGCGCCGCGTGCGCAAACGCTCTCACAATATGCGCCACTGTTTCTCTACACCCCCCTCTTTCGTCATCTAGCTGGCCTATCATTGCGTTCATCCTATCCGTTGAAGCCATGCAAACGCGCTGTAATGGGCGCGGAGAAGGTGTGGGGAATGAGAGCGGTATCTGGGTAGCGAACCGTACATTCCACCCAGCTTTACCTAGACTCGACCAGAAACCTTCGCGGGACCATTTACGCCAACCAATAGAAGCCAACCTGCCTCAAGACAAAGACTGTACCGATCAAGATTTGTGCAACTGCCGCTACACCACCCAACGTGCCGAGAAAACGCCTCTATGCTGTGAAGCACTTTGGAGCAAATTCAGCCGGCTTGGTCGTCCTCAGCACCATTGATCCTTCACTTGAATCTTATCCGCATCGCATCTTGGGGCTACTGTCGGTTCCTCGGCGCTTCGCCTAAGCTTGTTGGTTGTGTGTGAGAGCCCCGATTAGTTGGGAGGTGTCTTAGATTTCAGTGTTGAGAACAGGAAAGCATGACTGTGGAATGGGCAGGCAGCGGCGGCTTTAGCGTCAGCGTGTCACAGATAACATGAACTCACTTGTTTTGTGTCACCACCGACCCTAAAGGTATACACTGTTCAGTCTGTGATATGTCGTGGTAAAGTGCGATGTATACTCCAGGGCTCATTTCCAGGAATCAATAGAGTGGTGCACGTAGAAAGTAGCGCGAATAGGCATGAGGAGGAGACAAGAACGATGAATTACGCGCTTCCCATTCACCCTACACCCCCAACAGAACTCCAAACGCAAAACAAGTAAGATAATCATCGTCTCGAAGAAAGCCAATACGCCATCTTCCCAAGCCCACGCTTCTCACTCATACCCGTAATAGCGTCAACATGTGCCAAAGTCGACGTGGGCATTTCACAACACCCAGCACTCGCCGAACTAGCACTCTGGCGACTACGTCGCTGCTCGCGCTTCGGCGCCTCAACCTTCTGATACGTCCTCTCCATCGCTCCGTACGGTTTCCCATAGTTGCGGAAGCGCATCTGGAATGCGATAAGAACCACCGGTAGGACACTGATGAGCTCGCCCAGACCCGCCCACTGCGGTGTAATCCTCATGTTGGCCTGGAGCTTGACGAATGCGCCGGCAGCAAGGATGATGGCGAAGAAATTGTAGAATGCCGACCAACTGAAGTTCCAGCAGATACGTCGGTATGCCGCATGCGATATGTCAAGTAGGATGAGAACGTCGTGTAGTCGGGTCGTTATGAGAACAACGTCAGCCGCGGACTTCGCAACGTCGGAACCATCATTGAGGTGCACGCCTACGTCGGCTTGTTTGAGCGCTGCAGAGTCGTTCGTCCCGTCTCCCAGGAACATGACGATGGATCTTTTGCGTGAGTCCTGGAGATCACGGATGTACTGCATCTTTCCTTCGGGTGTGCATCGAGCCTTTGTATTCGCCTCGTCGATGTATAGGGTTGTCGCCACGTCGCTGACAGCCCCGTCGTTGTCGCCACTGAGCATGTGTACGTTTATTCCTCGAGCGTGGAGTTCTTTAATTACCATTATTGCTTCAGGCCGGGGTTGATCCAGGAGTTCGAAGCTCATGCGAAGATCGCCGCCGTAGGTGAAGTAGCATGCTGTGTTCTTCCCCTGTCCAATGACGTTGATGTGAAGCCATTCTGCGTTACCTGCGCGAATCTCCACCCCAGTTTTCGCACAAATGCCTTGGACGCCTTTACCAGGAATACTGGTGATGTTTTTGACCTGAAGAGGTTCAAAGTTCTTGTGGGCGAGTATGTCACGTTCCAGATACTGGGTGATCGCGATGGATACAGGGTGCTTGATGTCCTTCACAAGGCCTAGTAACAGCCCCTTCATGAGTGTGTGGTCCGTGTTGCGATGCATAGGGAGACCAATGATCTCAAGCCTTCCTGTGGTAATGGTACCGGTCTTGTCGAAGATGACATCGGTGACGTTGCGTGCGATCTCGAGCTTTTGAGGGTCCCGAAAGATGATCCCGTGCCGTGCGGCCACACCACCTGCGATTAGGACGACCATGGGTACGGCAAGACCGATGGCGCATGGACAGGAGACGATGAGGGTGGCGATGGCATAGGTAATGGCTGTGAGTACCGCGGTTCTGCTCACACGTCAGTACGCTGATCTGAATCTGCCTCCGCGGAGTAGAGCCTGGCGGACGCATACTGAAAAACAGTTAGCTAGAGATTTAGAATATACGCGGGACGGATACCGTACCCTCCAGGATTTTGTGTTGTGGTATCGCTCAACGAATAGCCAGATGAGAAAGACCGTGAGCCCAATGGAAGCCATCGCGGGGACGAACCAACCAGCGACCCGATCAGCCAGTGCTTGTGCTCGCGGCTTCGTCAACTCAGCGTCTTCTACCAAGGCGGCAATCTGCTGGACCGAGTTCTCGTGAGGCAGCTTGGTTAAGCTCACGATGAGCTGACCGTCTCCATTGTTGGTGCCTGCGAAGACTTCCGAGTCGAGTCCCTTCGCGTTCGGCTTGAATTCACCCGTCATCATTGATTCGTCGACGTCGGAGCCTCCGTATACGACCACGCCGTCTGTCACGATCCTGGTGTGCGGTGGTGTGCAGAAGTAATCACCGTACTGTAGTAGTCTGCTGTCTATTCTGCTCGTGATTGCGTTGGCCCACGACGTCGTGGTCTGCTGCACAAGGATTGCCTGGTCGACTTGGAGCGATCTGAAGGATACCGACTTCGCAGCTGCAAGAAAAGATTAGAATGTGTCCTGGAGACTAGATCGGTAGTAAAACTCATGATCACAATATCTAAAGGCGATGCAGGATCCTGGATGATAAGATATCGTTTCACTTACCTCGATAACGGGCGTATTCATTGATGAAGCGGCCCAGCAAGAGAAGCGAGACCAACAACGTAGACGTCTCGAAGAATGATCCAGTTTCTAGTGGCCTACCATCAAGTTGGTACTTGTAGGATACGACGCTGAAAACGTACGCCATCGTGGTACCTATGGAAGTATGTAGTCAGCAAACGTATTCTGAGCATGGAGTTTGAAGCTGGCGTACTGAATGTCACCAAGAAGTCCATCTCTAATACGTGAGAATGATAGAGAGATCTCAAGGCGCTCGGGACGAACTGGTAGAAGGCGATTAGCTGTACGAGGGTAGCCAGAGCCAATGAGATGTGGGCGAAAGTGGGGTTGTCGTGGTTAAGTGGCGCCCATGCGAAGACGAGGACGGGGAGAGTGAAAGCCAGTGTGGGAAGGAACCATTTCAGGGCTCTTCTGGTCTGCTTGGCTCCAAGATCAAGCCCTGGGTCTGCCACTAGTGGTGCTAGAGTTAGATCGGGATCGTATTTGAGGTAGTGTTCGTAGATGTCTCGGGCTCCAATGACGTTCGCGTCGTAATATATCTTGGTCGGTGGTATACGTAGCTTCGAGGTTCCGCGAGGGCTATCCTCGGCACCGGGATCTCCGTTGGCGTCGACCGTCTTCTTCTGCGTTAAGCCCTTGCGCCCACTCAACAAGCCGAAAGGACGCCATGGTGCTCGTTCGGGGGCCTCGACACGTGTGACGCCGCGTGGTTGGACGGCATGCTGCAAACGCCTGGGATCGGTGATGATAAACTCTAAAACCTGACCAGAAACCGCCACCTGCTCCTCGAATTTGTATCCAGTCCTCGTTTCCAGTAGCTCGATAATCCTGTCAACGGACAGCCGATTGGTATCCAACTCTAGCTCGACCCGAGCTAAGACAGTGTTCACTTGAAAATTCCTAACGGCAGGGATGCGGCCAACCGCCCGCGAAAGCCCTGATTCGCAGCATCCGCACTTGAGACCATCGATTCGGAGAACGACTCGCTCAAAATTTGAAGGGCCAAGCTCAACGTCCTCTTGTTCGCTCGAGATCGCAACGTCACCTAGATGCTTTAGCGAAGAGTCCTCACTTGGACGGGGAGACCCCGAGCAGCAAATACCCATGGCGTGAGATTGGGTATGTGGGCTCTCCAAGGCTGGGACTTCTTCTTCGTTATGCGCATCGCCGTGTGCATGTACCGTTGCCGTCGCAGGATGTGTGTGAGGTCGACTGGTCGAGCAGCAGCTGGAAATCGCGCCAAATGGACGGTGATGTGGCTTCTTTGGGAGATGGACTGAATCTGGCGCGGGAACCTTTATCTCCTCCACCGCCTCAGAGTACTGAGAGCCTGTATATTCCGGTGCTCGCGGCGGGTATGCAACAGGCTGTGGCTCGACCGTAGGCAGCTTCGGAGAGCTTCGGTCAACCGTGAATGGAAGACCCAGAATATGAGCGCGTGGAATGCCATTCTCGGTGGGCTTCATAGACATGGCCATGATGAGTTGCTGTGATAGTGATAGATGCTTCTGGTGTTGCTACTGATGTTGGTGAAGCTGATAATGCTGATGATTCTGATGATGCTGATGCGTCCGGGAGCTCCACCAGGCTGGGAGATAACAAGACATACGGTCACGTAGATGTAGTAGGCGCAAGTCCTGTTGAGGGTAGCAACGAGGTACGGTCAAGCAGACAGAACCTTGCAATGCGAAGGAGCGTGTCGCCAAACCCGCCTCATACAAAAGCGACTTTGAAGGTAGGCGCTGTCTGGTATCCTGTAGAAGTGTAAAGCCGCACTGAATACCTCCAGGGTATGGTTTTGTGGTAACAGCTCGGAAGTACGAGCCTACTCGATCAATGGCCATAGATATGGGCTGGTTATCAAGCTGTCCCAGATCCATACTGACAGCTGTAACACGCCTTCCACAAAGCATACAGGTGCGACTGAGGAAGTATGCTGGTCAGGGAAGAGCGACAGCCTGCTGTGCTACGCGCGGTAGTAACGTCCATAGTATCCGGGTACCAACCTCGAAAGCCATGAAGGCTGCCAATCTGTACTACATGTCCCAGATACTAGGTTCAGCATGGGAAGTGCCTTTTCATGGAGCCACCTCATGCAAGGAAAGACCTGAAGATCTCAGAGCCCACGTTGACGTTAGATGACCCACTTTGCTTGTTTCTACCTTGAATTAGGCTGCAGAGCTGTCCCTTTCCTTCCTTGTATGGGGTGGAGCGTGGGATTGGCCTTGCGATGCATCTTGGGGTGACT
This sequence comes from Alternaria hordeiaustralica, assembly GCF_023758085.1. Lineage (NCBI taxonomy): Eukaryota > Fungi > Ascomycota > Dothideomycetes > Pleosporales > Pleosporaceae > Alternaria > Alternaria hordeiaustralica. Next base: position 530,399 of record NW_026056784.1, on the reverse strand, counting down.
TTGGTCGAGCGTGATGTGACGCGACCTTCCAGGGTTCGACTCGAAGCTAGGTCGCCAAACACGTGATAGCGCGCTTTTGGACGATTGCGTCATCACCGTCAGCCTTCACTGAAGCATTCCAAGCAGGCCGCCGCAACGCAGTACACTCACGAATCGCGATATCTGCACGCAATCTACTCTCGGCTTATTGCAGCCATGGTGGTTGCTGTTGCGCTGTGTAGCTCTCAACCGCAAGCGTCACAATCGAATCCGCACACTTTGCGCCAACTCTACCGGTGACAGCAGACATGGCAGGCGCGCGAGGAAGGTCGCATAAGGCGGCGGAGTCGGCTACTCCAAGACGGTCAACGCGGAGGGCCAAGAAGGAACAGGAGGATGCAGGCGTACCAGCCGTGTTCCAGGAGATGCTGCGCGAAGAGCAGGCCATGAGCACAGACGAACCGCCGCTCAAGAAGAGAAAAACGGCGCCTCTACGACGACAACCAAGCCCGGAACACCATGTTGAGCCCGTACGACAACGACGACCGCTGACCGATGCTCCGAAGTCGCCACTACCCGTACCGTCCCAAGCCGAAGATGCTGCATCACAATCCCAGATGCCGTCGCACACGCGATCGCCGCCCATCGCTCAGGCCCAATCCGTCACTGACGAGGAACCGCGTACGAACGAGCGAGTGCGCCAGACCATCATCGACTCGGACGAGTCAGATGACAGCGATATGGAATGGGAAGACGCGCTTGCCGACGGCGACGAGAGCGATGACCCCGACGAAGGCGTTGAGGCTGCACCCAAGATTGGCGACGTCAACATCACCATGGGAGCCAAAAAGACAGAGGAGACTGGGACAAGGAGGAAGGTGCGTCGGCGGGCCATAACCTCGGTAGACAAGAAGCGACGTTTGGATATCCACAAGATGCACATTCTCTGTCTACTCTACCACGTCCATCGCAGAAATGCCTGGTGCAACGACAGGAGGGTACAGAGCACGCTACGTAAAATTGTGCCGTCCAAGACCCTATCCAATCTGGTACCCAATCCCGACTTGTCGCAGTACTCGGCCTCGAAGCAATTTATAGATGGGTTGAACGAGCTAAAGGTACTATGGTCAAAGCGGTTCAGAATCACGGCTCAAGGCATGTACAAGCCTAGATGGGCTGAAGCCGAAGCCGCCATCCGACCCTTCTCCGACTTTGACGACCTTGATGACCCTATGGACAAGGATGAATTTCGCACCGCAGCGCATACTTTACAAGGGTCTCAGGACGTTGGAACGCAACTGTTTTGCGCTCTTCTTCGTGGCATCGGTATTGAGGTTAGGCTTGTTTGCTCGCTACAGCCATTACCTTTTGCTTCTGCAGCCGAACGTGCCACCCCGCAGAAGACCAGCGCCCAGAAAAACACGATAGTTGTCGATCCGTACAACAAGCCGGCAGAGCCCAGTCCAACGAAAACCAAGTCACAGGGCCCGCGTAACAAGAAATTATCGAGACTCGAGCGTGTGATGGGGGAGCGACATGCTGTTCTGAACAAGACAGGTGTAACACCCAAGAAACAGAAAGCCTATCACACGCCGTATCCAGTGTATTGGGTGGAGGTACTCAACCCTTCTTACCAGAAATGGATTCCAATCGATACACACTCTACATTTACCGTCAACTCGCCTGAGAAGCTAGAGCCACCGCTTAACTTTGCTCAGAACATTCTCTCCTACGCGATAGCGTTTGACGAAGACTATACTGCCAAAGACGTCACCCGAAGATACGCGAAAGCGTACAATGCCAAGACGCGGAAATACCGTGTCGAAATCACCCCTGATGGCGATAGATGGTGGAAACGGGCGATGCAATTCTTCCAGCGTGGAACCACTCTCGACAGAGACCAGATGGAAGACGCTACTTTGGCTCGCAAAGAAGCTGCCGAAGGTATTCCAAAGAACGTGCAAGACTTCAGAGGCCACCCAGTTTACGTTCTTGAGCGTCATCTCAGGCATAACGAAGTGATACATCCCTTGAACCAGGTCGGCAAGGTCAACTGCGGCAGTGCCATGAACCCAAAGATGGAACCCATTTATCGTCGCACAAATGTTCATCTAGTCCGGACAGCCGACAAGTGGTATCGTATGGGACGGGACGTCAAAGTCGGCGAGCAGCCACTCAAACGCGCCAAGCCCAAGAAAGGAAGAAGGTCTTCGATTGGAGCAGACATGGATGTTGACGAGCAAGTTGACGAGGTTGGTGCGGGGCTCTTTGCAGAGTTCCAGACCGAGCTCTACATTCCTCCTCCCGTTGTCCGCGGGCGCGTGTCCCGTAATGCCTATGGTAATCTTGACCTCTACGTCCCGTCCATGTGTCCGCCCGGCGGTACGCATATCCGACACAAGCTCGCATCAAAAGCAGCGCGTATCGTTGGGGTAGACTATGCAGATGCTGTTACTGGCTTTTCCTTCAAGGGTCGCCATGGTACAGCAATCGTTCAGGGTGTCGTGGTTGCACAAGAGTACGCAGATGCTGTCCAGGCAGTCATTGATGGAATGGAGCACCAACAAGAAGAAGCTGAAGCCGAAGCGCGAAGGGTTGAGTCTCTGCGCTTGTGGAGGCGTTTCTTCCTTGGCCTTCGTATCGCACAACGCGTCAACGCTATCGAGATTGATGGCGAGAAAGGCCCGGCCATTGATGTTCAAGATGAGATTAGTAAAGAGGACAGAGAGTTAGCGGCACAGGAGATGGCCGGAGGCTTCTTCCCTGATGAGGGTGATGTTGCAAAACCCTCAGCGGGTGGCTACCAACCGCCTGAGCAAGATTACGGAGATGGCGGGTTCCTGCCTGAGGATGATAAAGGAGACGATGGCGATGGAGGTGGCGGTTTCATCTCAGAAGAACCCGACCGTCCGGCGCCTATCAGTCTAAACCGACATCAAAGCTTCGAAAGTTCCATCCTAGACTCGCAACAACTTCTCCCTCGGCGTAGGAGTAGCTATGGTCAAATCTACTCTTCGGAGGATGATGAAGAAGGTGGAGGCTTCGTTCGTGACGGCTCTCCAGACGAAGCAGGCCCCTCCACTACTACCAAAGACGCCAATGCCGGGCCTTCGCAGCTTGACGAAACTGCAGAAACCGCCGGAGGTTCCATACCAGAAGCAGAACCCACCACCGACGCGCAGTTGGAAAATCTCGAAGAGCCTACACCCCCGGAGCAGTCCGATGACCTTGACCCGAAACCTACTACCGACACCGAAATGCCCTCTCCACCCTCCTCATCCCCATCAGAAACCGGCTCCCTCATGATGGAAGACCCCGAAGACGAAGACGCTGATCCCGACTGGCTGGTCGATGCTACATAGTCACCATTATGTCAATCGCTTCGGCGAAGGATTAGATTGGAGTAGTCTAATGCCAATTAATTTCTAGTACAACACTACACTGAATGAATGTGACGTGCCTGTGCATCACCTTGCACAGCTTTTGACACGTCGGACAGGGCAGCTATCCGATGTATACCGCTTCGCGTGTTCAGGTACCTTGATGGTCTGGTGGAACGGTGTTGCGGTGTGATGGAATGAATTCGGGAAGCGAATGTCGGAGTTGGTGCAACGAAGGGGGATTGACGCCGTGGCCAATTACTTCTCTTACACCGTAACCGAAATGTCATGGTCACAAAAGACTATGTAAAAAGATGGATGAATTTTGGATAATGGCATATCAGCGAAACTGACATGATCAGGGTCTCAAAATAGTGATCATCTTGTCAACTCGTGTATTCATACAAACATAACACTACGCCACCCATATCCTCACCCTCCTAAACCTTCGGCTTAACCCCCTTATGGATAGCCGCAATCCCCATCGTCAAATCCTCCCACCCCTTGCCCGGCACCAAAAAACCCGCCTCCCTAATCATATTGCTGAACTCCTCCTGACTCGGGAACCTCGCTATACTCTCCACAAGATACTGATAGCTCTCCCTGTCCCCGGCAACCACCTGTCCTATCAGAGGTATAGCACCGAAACTCCAGCGCTGATACACGGCATCAAAGACCGGATTATTGACTTTGCTGAATTCGAGACACGCGAATACGCCGCCGGGCTTCAAAACGCGGAAAGCTTCTTTCAGCGCGATTTCTTTGTGTGTGAAGTTGCGGATGCCAAAGGCGACGGTGTAGAGGTCGACGGATGCGTCGGGTATCATGTCCAATTTCTCGGCGTTGGCTTCCACGAAATCCAATCGTGGAGACCGCGCGTACGGTGTCTGTAAAGATCGCTTCCGGCCTTCAGCTAGCATGTCGGGGTTTATGTCTGCGACAACGACGCGCGTGTGTGGGTCGTGGTTTATGGTAGAGGCGTGGTCGAGCATGCGGAAGGCGATGTCGCCGGTGCCGCCGGCGATGTCGAGGATGGACATGCCTTGTTGGCTGGTGGGAGAGGTGAGGGGGTTCAACCCCGGGTTCAGGTTTCGCACGAAGTGGTCTTTCCAGAGGCGGTGGATGCCGAGGGACATGAAGTCGTTCATCGAGTCGTAGGAAGAGGCTACGGAGGAGAATACTGCGCCGACTGTTGGAGTTTCCCGTCAGTAACGGGCATGTAGGGGGAGTTGGAATGCAATTGACATACCTCTCTGCTCCTTCAAAGCCTCAGATATCGTCTCGAACCCAAAATGCGTCGTTTGCTGGCCGCTGCCGCCATTCTGCGGCGACTTCGGTGGTGGCGTGCTCTGCTGCGCTTGTCGGATGGAGCACGAGAAACATCTGTACGGCTCCCTAGCCACCCTGCTCTTCCTTCCGCCCAGCAATTGCCGTCCTATCCTCTGTCGGCTCGCCTGCATGTTTGCGCTGGTCGTGGGTTGTTGTTCGACAAGGCTTGGCGGGCGACTTTCTCGAATTCATGCGCCATGACACGCGCATCTAGCCCAGCCAGCCGTACCAACCGGAAGTTTGCTAGCGCCCGCCCGCTGTTGTTTGACCGCGGTTGACGTCGACTACGCCGACGCTTGCCGCCTACCCCAGGCGCATGCTTCCCCAGAATTATTGATATACCGCTGTCCCCCCCGCCCGCAGTTTGGCTTTGAAGATGTAGAATTGTCAATTATGTCGTTCCGGTATACTTCGCGGATATTACGGTTACAGAGGCTTTCGGGCCTGCAAGGAGGGCTTCATGGGTCGAGGAAGGTTGTCGGTACGGCGTTGCAGTCATGTCGGGGTGTTGCTTCGACGCCTACGGCTGAGAGGTGAGTTTTTGTGTATGGATTGCGTTGGGATGGGAGACTGACATAATGTTCAGAGTGTTGTTTCCTGGTGCGCTGAACAGCGAGTTCACGAATACTATGGAGTTTATGCAACCAGCTCAGGCTCCCGCGATATCCACGTACCGTGTCATGAACCAGTATGGAGAGATCATAGACAAAGAGGTTGGCGTGGAGACCTCAGATGAGGAAGCTCTGTCGTTATACAAGAACATGGTCAAGCGTCAGTGAGACTGTTACTGCGTGTGGACATCCCATTGACAGGCTACAGTGAGCATAATGGATCTCTTGATGTTTGAAGCGCAACGGCAAGGAAGACTATCATTCTACATGGTACGTCAAACACCAACCATCTCTCAACTTCACACTAACAGAACCAGGTCTCCGCCGGCGAAGAAGGCATAGCCATCGGCTCCGCCAGCGCGCTCTCCCCCGCCGACGTAATCTTCTGCCAATACCGCGAATCAGGCGTCTACCTCCAACGCGGCTTCACCCTCTCCTCCTTCATGAACCAGCTCTTCGCCAACGCAAAAGACAACGGTCTGGGCCGCAACATGCCCGTCCACTACGGCAGCAAAGAACTCAACATCCACACCATCAGTTCAACCCTCGCAACGCAAATCCCCCACGCAGCAGGCGCCGCCTACGCCCTCAAAATGCAGAATGTGCAGAACCCTGAGACAGAGCCACGGGTCGCGGTGTGTTACTTCGGCGAGGGTGCAGCCAGCGAAGGAGACTTCCATGCCGCCCTTAACATCGCTGCGACCCGCCAAGTCCCCTGCATCTTCATCTGCCGCAACAACGGGTACGCCATCTCTACGCCAACATCAGACCAATACCGAGGCGACGGCATCGCCTCCCGCGGTGCAGGCTACGGCATCGCCACTCTCCGCGTAGACGGCAACGACATCTTTGCCGTCCGGCGCGCCACAGCCGAAGCCCGACGCCTCGCTCTCCACGACGGCGGGCGCCCCGTCCTGATAGAAATGATGGCATACCGCGTAGGCCACCACAGCACCTCTGACGACTCCTTCGCGTACCGTCAACGCGTCGAAGTCGAAGACTGGAAGCGCCGCGATAATCCCATCACACGGCTTAGGAAGTGGCTTGAAGGACGCGAACTCTGGGACGATGCCCAAGAAAAGGAGTTGAGGAGTGCGACGAGGAAAGAGGTGTTGAGTGCGTTCGAACAGGCGGAGAAGGAGAAGAAACCCAGTATCCGGAATGCGTTTGAGGGGGTTTGGGAAGAGTTGACGGCTGAGCAGAGGGAGCATGTAAGGGAGTTGAAAGATGTGCTTGTGAGGTATCCGAAGGAGTATGATCTTGACGGGTTTGAGGGCGGGCTGAAGGGGTTGGATGATTTGTTGGAGGGGAAGAAGGTGAAGTAGAGAGTACCTCTACTTAGATGCATCACTACTGCATCGCCCAGGAATTTAAAGTCGAGTACAAAATGAGCGGAGTGATAACATATTCATTCATACTGCAGACGATCCAATCAAGACGGTCTGCGCTACCCTGATAAACCGTATCCATACCCATACCATCCATGCCCATCCCATACCATCCCAGAAACTCCGCGCCCGCCGAGCATCAAACACTGATGACAATCATAGATAAAGATCCACTCCTTACATGAGAGTTAGATGTCCTTCCCGGCCGTTTACAAAAAAAGAAACAAACACGCATTTGTTTAACGCCGGGTCCATCCATTCCGCCATGGGTACTCAATCTGATAAGTGAGAAAAGAACGAAAAGTTGGAAATGCGCAACAACGTATGTAAAACGCTAAAGGGATGATAGAAGGATATCCCAGACTCCATGCCCCGGAAACGCCATTGGAAAGGATTGTAATAGAGATCGAGAAGTGCAAAAGCTTGACGTGTTTGTTTTGAAAGTAAAATGCTCAGCGAAAGTACGATCCACGCTTTCCGCCGCTGCCTGTACTGGTGCCGCCTCGTGCTTCCTCAAGACTGCGTCGGGAGCCCCCGGCACCAATCTCGCTCATCTGGAAGAGCAGAGGTTCGTCGTCGTCGACATTCGTAGCAGCGCGGCTGTTAAAGTTGTAGCGACTTTGACGTTCAGTCGAGCTCGTACCGCCAGTGCTGAGGCTGGTGGAAGAGCTATGCGAGAAGAATCCGCCTCGACCACGCGCACCAGCCTGGGTGCCGCGTTTGGCCATGTTGGAAGTGGACGACGGCCGGGGCAAGTCGTCGCGAGAATCGTTATCAGCAGTCTGGCTATCGCGATTGCCACTAGCTAGTAGCTCCGTTTGCGCGAATAGTCCACTAGACGTAAGACCTGCGCTGGTCAGACGATGCAGATCGTTAGCGCGATCAACCTCCTCCGATGGTAGACTGGCCGATCGGACGCCGAACACGTCGGGCTCGTCGTCAGGTAGTGTTCTATTTTGCTGGGAGACGGAACTCGATCGGCGGGTGTAGTGCCACGGCCGTGGTGAAGTTGGAATGGCAATGGCGTTCATGTTTTGATCCTCGCTCTCGCTCTGCTCTTCGACGTTGACTACATCGTGCTCGCGCGTCCTTCGACCAGGGCGGCTTCGACTGCGTGTAGGTTGGTCGTATTCAGCAATGCTATTTGCGCTGAGACGGGACGGGATGGCTGGTGTATGCGGAGTATGGGGTGAGATTGGCTTGCCAGGCGAAGACGCCGTGGATACCGATGTGCCGCCTATCATCGCAGGAACGCTAGATAGATGGCGACTGGAGGATGATGGTGTGCGATGAAGCATGGTGGAAGAAGAAACCGATTCAGCAAGGCCTGTATGTGACTCGCGCATCCGCTGATACTTGGACAGCTGAGCAGTAGTCTTGTGCATGGTGGCTGCCTTTGCGGATTGGTCGCTCCGTGTGAAGCTCTTCAGATCCTTCTTTGATTCAAGAAGCTTCAGGAAGTCGGAAATGTTCTCATCATCCGTCTTGACTTCGCCTGAACTGCCGCCTGTTCCCTCATTCATGGTGTCAGACCCTCGTTGCGCTGACGAGGAGAGGCTTCCCTTCCCACTACTGAGATTATCGTCCTCTGTTTTGCTGCCACCGCCTGTGGAAAACTTACTTCTCCTATGACCGAAGCTACTGCTGTAGCGACTGATGGGCGCAGGCTTTGGCGAACTTGATGCAGAAGAAGTGATGACATTGTCGTTGGGTAATGAAGGTGTCCGAAGCGCCGTTTGAGGGAGGGCAGTCAGTGACGTTCGGTTACGCGGTTGAGTGAGTGGGTTGGGAGTAGCGGTTCGACCAAGGGAGCTGCCGGGCCTTCCTACTGAGCTGGTGGGAGATGGGGGCACACCGAGGGCTGGCGAGGATGAGAGTGAGCCAGCCTTGAAGGGCTGGAAAGAGACCGAGGTTCGTCGCTGATATGACGGCGTATCCACGGAGCGTAGAGATGACTTGGAGCCTTGGGCGGTGCGATGGTTGGGTGGCAGCCTCTGTGGTGGTGACTCCATGGGTGATGATGACGGCATATCCCGTGCTGCGCGAAGAGCTGAGATGGGGCTTGTTCCTGTTGGCGGACCAACTTGGTGGAACGTTGAAAGGCTGCCGTATGCTTGTCCAACATCGGGGCTCTCTTGCGCATTCATCTTATTTACAGGAAGTGATCCAGGTAGTTGGCGTGTCTTTTGCTCGAAATAAGTGTCGTCCAGGCCCTGGAACTGCGAACTCAGAAGAGACTCTGAGTCTTCTACGCTGAACTCGCAGTTGGTGCGGTACTCAACTGTCACACTCAGAGGGCCTACAGGGGAGTTGGTGGGTTCGATGTCGTTTATGTCTGTGATCCTTTCGTTTGGGTCGGTTGGGTAGAGCGGCAGATTCAGGGTGTCGACGTTGGGGCTCTTGAAATCCCCATTTGAAACGCGATAGTTGAGCTTCAGTGAAGGTGAATTCGCGGGTTGCTTGGCGAGCACCTTGTTGTATCTGAACGCAGGCATGAAGCGCAGGTAAGCGAACAGCGATCGGAAAGTGACGACGGCCTTCTTGTACACGTTGGGAAGCGGTTCGCTCAGCTCCGAAGGCTGCACCAAGCTCTTGTCTCCGACGTGTACCCTCCAACGCTCGAGCACAACCTGTGTAGATTTGCCAGTGCGGCCTGACGATCGGGAGGTCGCATCTGCAGAGCTGAGAGCTGCAGCGACGTCCCACTTCTTTCCATCATCATCGTGTATGACGAGCGACTGGTTGTGGCCGAGGCCTTGTATGTCCAGGTAGATGTCGATGCATAGTGAGGGATGCTGGCCGTTCACGGCATCCATGAGTTTCCATTCGGCGAGTTGGCGCTGGAGCACATCGCTATCGGGGAGGACGACATTGAACTATGGCATGTCAGTGGGAATGTGGAGTTGCGGGATAGGCAGCACATACCCATTTGTTGTGCTTCATCTTGCCATCCTTGTTGTATGCTGGAGGCAGTGTTACGCGAGAAGATACGATGGCGAGGGCTGATTTGGTGAAGAAGTTCTGGTCTAAGTGAGTATGCGTTCAGCCACAGATGGGAGGAGAAGATAAGTACCTGGATGACTTGGTTGACCTTGTGGTATTGCCCCCTCGACTCGGAGGCGGGCTCTCCCCTCGACATCATCTCGCCTTCCGACTCTTCAGCACCGCGGTCGCTGTAGGGCGGGGTAGTCGAGTATGCCGTCATGTCCTGGCTGTTATGCCGCTGGTTGTTGGTTCGTGTGGGGTTGGTCTGGAGGTTGCTGGCAGGCGAGGCTGTCCGCGGCGAGGGGCGCGAGTATGGGTGCATGGCGGCGGCCTCCTGCAGGTACGGGCGGGAAGAGAGCGTGTCGTGACTGGCAGCGAGGGACTCGGGCGAGTGAAGTAGGACGGTTATGGTTGCGGCGGAAACAGGCGAGGGTGAATGCGCGTAGCCATCACGAGTGCAGCCAGGGTCAGGTTCGCGTAGGAGCCGTCAGATATGTCTCTCAGAAGACTTGGGCACGCGGGGGATGGTTCAACAGGCGGGTAGGGCTCAGGCAGCAGCCATGATATGCAGGGTGCTGGCGCTGTGTTGAATGCGTGCCTGGGGCAATGAGCGGAGTTAAGCTGAGCACCCGGCTGGGAGGTAGAAGGGCGCAGTGAGGGTGGCTGCAGCTGTTGGGACGACAACTGCTACGGCGGAGTCCTGGACAGAGGCAGGCAATCAGGCAGGGCAGGCGGATGGCGTATGGCGTATGAAGAGTCAGAGAGGGTTGGGACGCATGCGCCGGGAGTCAGTCACGCGGCCGTGGTGGAATGACGAGGGCGGAAGATAGCTAAGCTCGCGCACGAGATAAACGACGCAGCAGCCGCGCAGTAGTCGGGCGGGCAAGATAAAGCTATCGGGAGCTGCAGGGAGCTAGCAGCAGGTGCTCAATGAGGGAATCTATCTGACTTGGGCCAAATCCGGGGAAGATGGAGGTGTGCAGTGTCCAAGCCGTGACTGGCGTGACTCGTTGTGGAAGCTTCGGCGGGCTCAGGGAGCTGGGACCACTCCTCCGACATCGAGACCGCGGCCACGCCATCATCCACCACCACCATCGTGGCCTGCGCATGCGCATTCACCCTCGCCCTCCAGTCGACGTGGACGGCTATCCTGGCACAGACTGCCTCATTGGTTAGCGAGCCCGGCTATGCACCACCGTTCGACGCCTCCCTTGCCTTTTCACAGCCTCTGGCCTCTGACCGGTCATACAAGATCTGCTTTATCGTCTGTGCTACCGCGTTGCCGGTGAGACGCGCTGTGCCGATTTCATCATGTCATGGCCGGCGAGCCAGGAACAGGCACTCCATCTATCGCATACAAGGTTTAGCTTGCGTGTCAATGTCTGCGCAGAACGTCCATCTGCGCAGACCAGTATCTTCGCTGCCTACGACCCATGTCGAACAGACGTGTCGATGCATGCAAGAGCACCTCCTGTGGCTGTTCAGCTGCATATGCACTGCAAAGCATCATCACTTGCTTTTGATATCTACGGCCTGGCCTTGGCGCGTCTTTCGAAGGCACCCATGAACGCGTGGCTATCAAGACGTGCTATCACCTCATGCTCGATGATGTGATTGACGCCGTGTCTTCGGACCTTCTTCGTAGCTCCCTGGTCGTGAACTCATCGCTAGGTCCGAGTAGCTTCCAGAGGCTAGCTCCCGCCCTGCAGCGGTTCACGTTTCTTTTACAATCAAGTCTCGCCCTCCAAGTGCACCCAAAGCCTGAGAGGCCCTTCCAGTGACTACAAGCGCCAATTTGAAGTCTGTCATATAGGGCAGGTTGACCGCCAGTCAGTGTGGAGTAACCGTGCATGGTATATAGTATAGTCGGGCTCGCGCCTTCATCGCGCGCAACACTGAACCACTCCACAGCTCTGCGTCCTCATCGACATGTCATAGCCGAGGTCGGACATCTCATGACTTGAATGCCATAGTCACAAACCACTGTAGTCACTCTAGGAGCTTACGTTGCAAGCAATGTCGACCTCCGAGCACAGCTTGTGGAGAGGAGGGCGCACGCCATTGGCTGGAACCCCATGGCTTCGAGATGGCCATCCCACAACGCGCCCGCAGTGCACCTCCGAAAGGTATTTCGCGACTGCCGCATATAACTAACCCCTTCATCGCGCCTGCCGGATGCTTGAGGAAGTATAGCAGTCTCATTCTGACTCATCTCACTCTCGCGACTCAGCGACTGCCCTACAATCAATCGCCTCGGTAGTTTCGTCATAGATACCTAGCACCTCAACCCACTCCCATTTCGCGCCCCGCCACTTGCGCCTTCCACAACCAACACAAACGCACACGTTGCCCAGCAAGCTTGTCGCAATCCATCGTCGACTTTTGCCACTTCGCACCTCTTGCAGGCTCAATCTAACCACCAGCAATCGCTTTCGGACGACTTGCCACCTTGCTCCTTCCTCGTCCCCCGCGCATTCCCACCCGCATACCGAAACACGTACACGTCTTACCTCCACCAACGACTACATCTGTCACACACCCCGCCGACCCGTCGCGTTCGGTCCCCCTACCCGGAGTCGTCCTCAGCTTTACAGCCAGCGCCTTTAAACACGCTTTGACCCCCTGAGGTTGAGGCCAGGTGCTACTCGTAAAAGCTTCGGATCACTCCTTCCTCCTACCGGCACATGAGCGGCTATCTCTGGAAATACTACCTCGAAGATGATGTCGACAACTTTCGACATGTCCTCGCAACCCCCACACATACGCACCGATCCGCAACACAGAAAAGCTTCACTGGCTGGCAGGGCGGAGGGTTTGCCACAGCAGTGAACGGAAGTCCGGGTAGCTACAATGCATCGCCAATAACGAGTGCCAAGGGCCGTAAGATGGGCATGGGCGCGGCTGCGAACCTGAGTCGATTCGACATCAATAGTCGCGATGCTGCAGGAATGACTATCCTGCACCATTCAGCCTCGTCCACCGCCGAAAGCGCCGTGGACTTCGCGCAAGCACTGTTAGAACATCCCTGGACCGATGTATACATACAAGATGCAGAGAATGGCTGGACTGCGCTCCACAGGGCCTTTTACTTTGGCAACATCGCCATTGCGCGTCTCATTTTGAACCGCGATGCGCAGGACATCCTCGGCCAAGGGTCTAGCGGGTTCAATCAGCACGCGCGGGGTCTGGTCAAGATCAAAGACAAGGAAGGATACGGTCCTTTGGATTTATTCTCCATGACTATCAAGGACCGGACTTTGCGACCCGAAGAAGCGCCTGCTTTCGATTCTGACTCGGACGATGAGATGGCTCACGGCGACAGTGGCGATGTGGATGACGAGATGCGCAAGAAGTTGATCGCACCGCCCGTACTTCTCGAGGGAGATGAAGTTTACACCTTTGGCAGCAACAAGAACGTCACTCTTGGTTTTGGTGATGAGGATGATCGTCAGTATCCGGAACGCATCACTCTGCGCCGCCCAGATCACCTCCTTCAGCGTTTTTATAGGGAGCATCGCGAGCGCCAAAATCAGTATTGGGCTGCGACAGGCGCGCCAATGCAGGATTCTGGGCTTCTCCAAGCGCGCAGTACTGTAGATCTTCCTACTCACATCCGGAATACTCCAATAGTCATCCAAGACGTACGAATGTCGAAACTGCACACCGCCGTCTTGACCACTGACCCAGTTTCCAATCTGTACATGTGTGGGCACGGTCCAGGTGGTCGCTTAGGCACGGGTAATGAAACGACGAGATATCAATTTACCTGCATTGAAAGCGGCGGACTAGGTCAGAAGAAGGTGGCTGCTGTCGCGTTGGGGCAGAACCACACTTTGGCCATTACCGAAGAAGGCGAGATTTACTCCTGGGGTAACAACGCGTACGGACAATTAGGGTACGCGCTGCCGAAGCCCGCCGTAAAAGACGATGACCCGATATCGACTATTCCCCGCCAGATCTTTGGACCGTTGAAGCGAGATGTTGTTACCGGCATCTCGGCATCCCGAATACACTCAGTCGTTCATACTGCGACCTCGCTGTACACCTTTGGCAAGAATGAGGGCCAACTCGGTATTGTCGATTCGGATGCACGGTCGCTTGAGATGCAGGTCGTTCCCAGGAAAATTGCGGCAGCACTGTTCTCCAGCCCAATTCACTCAGTTTCGGCTATCGACGGGGCTACAGTGTGTTTGTTGGAAAGTCGCGAAGTCTGGGTATTTGCCAATTACGGATATGCGAAACTCAGCTTTCCCTTGGACGGGTTCACTAGTAACTTCCTCAAGGAGAGCTGGTTGACTACGAAGTATGATACTGCACCAAACAGGATCAGCAAGATCACATCAGGTGGTGACACCATCTGTGCGCTATCTACTTCTGGTGAGGTCTTCACAGTTGCAGTCAGTCGACGTTCAGAGGGTGCCCAGGACGCTGGTACATCGACCACCAATCCAAAACAAATCAGAGGAGCACTTTCTGCACCGTTCCGCATCTGGTCGTCGAAGAAGAGCCACATGGCAGCCAGGGATGTCGATGTCGATCAGGACGGTTCCATCATCTTGACTACTGAAGTCGGTAGCGTCTGGAGACGTACGAAACGCGCGACGATCAAGAACGCAAGCATCACTGCTGCTGTGGAATCCAAGCCAAAAGACTACAAGTTTCAGCGTGTCTCGGGGTTGACCAGGGTCATTGCTGTCCGCGCCTCTGCATTTGGTGCGTATGCCGCGATTCGCAAGGATTGCGACGTTACCAGAAATCAGATAGGTGTGGATGAGGCCGGGCTCTGGGATGACCTTGCACCATTGCTCTCTTTCCACGAATTGACAAACTATGAGGAGACGTCAGACGATGAAGAGCCGACACCAAGATTCTGGACTCGAGCTTCAGAAGCGCAAGGTCTCCGCAAGCGTGTCTTGAAATCAAAGGACATAGAAGCGGAGATGACTGACATTTTGCGAGGCTCGTCGATGACACAAGATCGGACATACAATATGGAAGTCGGATCGATCCTGTCCGATGTCCGGATACCTGTTCACGAGTTCATCTTGACTGGGCGCAGCCGTATACTGCGGGAAGCTCTACTCGACTTTCGTGTCAGGGGCGCCGAACACGTGGTGCCTGATCTACTTACTGTCCGCGCAGAGGGCGGCAGAGTCCTGGTACTCTTCCAGGGTCTCGATTTCCTCACCATCTTCAATCTGGTCCTCTACGCTTACACCGACTCCGTGGTAGACTTCTGGAACGTTACTCGGCACTATCCTTCCTTGGCGCACAGGTATCGCTCGGTACGAACAGAACTGATGAAGGTCGCTTCTCGTCTCGAAATGCGACAGCTCGAGCCTGCTGTTCGTCAAATGGTCAAACCACGGAGATCGTTGCATATGGATATGGAGCTCGCCATCAAGGAGCAGTCCTTCTTCGAGAGCGGTGACGTCATCGTTGACCTTGCTGATGGCGAGATGCTCCTGCATTCGGATGTTATTTGCCAGCGTTGTCCTTTCTTCGAAGGCTTGTTCAGAGGACGTGCTGGTGGTCAGTGGCTCGCGGGAAGGCGGACGGGAGAGTCTTCACTCATCCATATTGATTTAACGCATGTTGAGACTCGTCTTTTTGAGCTCATCGTTCGCCACCTCTACACCGACGCTGGCGAGGAGATTTTCGAGGATGTCACGAGTGAGGATCTGAATGACTTGTTAGCGCTCGACGAGCTGCTCGATCATGTGATGGACGTCATGTCTGTGGCCAATGAATTGATGTTGGACCGTCTGTCACAGATTTGTCAAAGACTGATAGGTCGCTATGGTATGTATCAACGTTTGGTCTTGTTATACACTCGCTAATTGTATGCCAGTCAATGCTCGAAACGTCTGCTCTCTCTTGTCAGCAGTTGCACCTAGCTCAGTTGCCGAGTTCAAGGACGCAGCCCTTGAGTACGTGTGCTTGAGTTTGGAAGCAGTCATGCAGAATGGCTCACTAGACGAACTGGACGAGGATTTGCTGCTGGAGCTCAACCAAGTTGCCCATGAAAACCAGCTCGCTTACCTACCCTTTGCAAGGAGTGGACGGGCTGAGGCTCTTCTCTTTGACCGTTATCCCGAGCTTGCTGAAAGGATAGAGCGAGGCAAGCGCGCCAAGGTCGATGCGATAGTATTGTCGAATAAGTATGCGGATGGTGACAATCTCTCGTCCTCCTTCAGAGCTCAGAGCCTGGAAGAAGTGGCAGCTTCCCCGCTCCGTCAGCGCAACCGAAGGAGAGTATCGAAAGAAGCTAAGAGTCCAGTGCTTTCGCCAGCACTGAAGGGGCAAGCTTCCACTCAGGACCTCATGTTTGAGATGTCAGATGGGGAAGACGATGACGATGTGCCAAAGAAGATCAAGCCTCCGCGATTCACAGAACAGATTGGGGAGGAGAAGGCAGTGGAAACGCCAGTCGGATCTCCTGAGACACCCTGGGGCACGATTCAACGACCATCACCACACACGTTTGATAAGGAAGGAGACATACCACTGAAGTCTGTCAGTCCTCTTCCTCCGCCAGCTGTCAAGGAGACAAGAGTACCCGGCCAGCCGTGGGGTACCACACCGCTCGCAGGTCCTAAGCTAGATCTCAAAGACATCATGGCTCAAGACTCTTCGGCTACACCATCGAACCTGTCGCTCGGTCTTTCACGAGGCGAGAGCGAGCGAGTCGCGAAGGCTGCCAGTGCCAAGTTGTCACAGAAGGTAAGTTCTGACTGTACAAAGTGCATGTGAGACATATACTGATTTCGTACTCCTATCTCTGCAGGAGCGCAAACGTCTTCTTCAAGCCCAGCAACTCGGCACACCTATCGCGAAACCAGAGCCAGTTCCACCATCTGTGTCCCCTTGGACAGCAGCCGCACATCGAAAACCGAGTAACAATCTTGTCGTGGCCCCAGTGGCGGCGCCGTCGCCGCCTTCGAAGCCATCGCCTCAGCCTTCTCGCGCATCAAGCACCCCTCAGCTTACCATGCGACAGACAGTTGCAAAGAAGGGCGCTGGATCAAAGCAAAAGGACAAGCGAGCCGCTTCGCAGAGCCAGGATGCAAACGGTGCTGGGTCGCCCTCCCAACCCCGTCCCGCTGCTTCTGAAAGAGGCATGTCCGTCTCAACCGACCCCATTCCAACCCCTCGATCAGTCCGCCACATCCCCCTCCCACAACACTCCTCAACCTCACCCAGCCAACACCTCAGCATGATGGAAATCCTCTCCCTGCAAGAAGCAGAAAAGACATCAATCCGCGACGCAGCAGCCAAGCGCAGTCTTCAAGAAATCCAACAAGAGCAAGAATTCCAACAATGGTGGGACCAAGAGAGCAGACGTGTTATTGAAGAAGAGGAACAAACGAAGAAGCTCGTCGATAAACTCTCAAAGGGTGCTGGCCGCGGACGGGGCAAAGGTCGCGGTGGTCGAGGTGGCAAGGCGAAGAGTCAGGATAAGGACAAGAAGGACGGTGTCGAGGATGCTGATCGGGGGAAAGGGAAGAGTGATGGTAGTGCTGGGCCAGCTGCGAAGGATAATGCGCCACCAAAGGCGGGTCCGAAACAGGATGCTGGTGGTCGCGCACCTGGTCGCGATAATGCGGCTAGAGGCGGGCGTGGTAAAATCGGTCGCGGCGGTCGAGGAGGTGCACGCGGTGGGCGTTCACAGGGGCCACCGAGAGATGGCACCGCTCCGTCTGCACAGCAAGCTCAGGCTTCTGTTCCGCGGACGTGAAGCGAAGTGGTGTCATTGTATATAGCATCTAGCATCTTGATATACCTGTATATTTACATCATACCAATTTACACCCATTTCAGGTTGCCAACAGAGCTTGCCACACAGCCATGACAGCAGGCAACTTTAGTATTGCGCTTTTGATGTGATATCCGCGGTCTGGGGCGGCTGCTTGCTTCTCATAACAGGTCATTCATCGCTTTTTCGGATTCATCCCATGACTATCCTCGATAAACTCTCACGCCGACATGACTTGTTCTTGTGTGATTTTCAGACAACGTCCAGACATGTTGAAAGACAATCTTGGGTTCTTAAAGCTGCAATCGCACGAGCAGACCATAGCATCTTCGTTGCTGGTTTTTGTGGAAAAGCGTGAGGATAAGGCGGGAGTTGTTCTCATGGCTTGTTACCGACGAAGCTTTTGGAAGCACAGGAAGACAGGCACCATCGTGGAGTTTACGAAAGCTTTGGAAGGAAGAATCTCATGAATGTAGTTGAGAAGTGAAGGAGGCAGCGATATCGAAGATGCTTAAATAGGCGACCGGACTAAGATCGAAGTTCCCAGAGCAGCCCAGACATGTGTTCTCATCATGCTACTTTGTAAATTGGAAAAAGAGAGCAGACAATTCGTCTTATATGCCGAGTGCGATCAATTTTTTTAGAGAAACCCGGTAGCAGACTATGAGTGATGCTAGAGGCGTTTCGTCGAGCGAGAAGTCATTATCCGCTTCCATGCACGTTTTCAGAAGTAGAAACCGAGAGGATAGATACAGATGAGTCTCATGCAATCGGTCGCGGAATGTTTTCGTTGTTGCTCTTGTAAATAGAGGGAAGAAGAAGGTAGATGGGTGGGATATTCCAACAAGAGTTTCTCAGACCATCGATGAAGTGTATGTGCCTTTTGGAGGTCGTAGAAGGTATCTCAAGAGGAGGACTCCACAGAGCCATGGCGGTTTTGTCTTCAAGTTTTTGGTATGCAGAGAAGACATCTTGTTTTTGGAAAAGGACATGCTATGTCGGAGAAGTAGGATGCAGGAAGTAGAATCGTGTGAGGGGGGGCTTTTATAAACCCAGCATCGCTTTAACCTGGACAGCGTTCTCGTATCCCGGTACAACCCAGATTTACATGAAGTCTTTGTTGTAGGGGTTTGAAATGCCTCAGAGACGCCTTTCCCATCACACTCGCTTCTTTTCTCGAACGCGACAGACATTCAAGTTTTGCCTTATGTCCAGAAGATGCGAAATGATGTGTTCGGGCAGCGATATGTGTCGCGGCTCAAGAGTGCACGTCTGTCATCAGCATACCCAAGGTAATATTTCAATTTCGGGGGCGCAGTTCCGTTCCCATCAATTATTTACTCTTCTTATTTGGATTTGTACACGAGCTCAAGCCTTGTGTAACATCGAGGCGTCGGAAGGTATCTTTGAGAACTCAAAGGAGCGCGCAACATGTGGGTAGAGTTTGTGATTTTTGGAATTTGCAGTAGGAATGATGGGAAGTAAGGAACGAAGCTTGAGGGTCGTGGGTGGGATTTATATACTCGCATAAGCTAGGACGATCTGTATATGTGCTTGCCGCATAGCTTAGTACCACTAGCTTGACTAAACTCAGAATAACTAAGCGCGGAGATATATAAGTCGTATTCTGCTACCTCCCTGCTTCATTTATCGCAACTCTCCATGCTTAAACACCATTAGTTCGAAAGATGCGGCAGCAACGCTCATGTCTGAGAACTTGAGTTGCGCATTTCCACAACAAAAGCTCAAGCTCCAAATCCATGTGTTCGATCGGTGCACTTTGAAAGGTACCACAAAGCTCAGTATCATCACCAAAACAAACACACCATGAAATAACATAACCAATGCATTAAACTCATTTTCCACACTCAAAAACCTATTATACACATGATCGAAGTGAAGACGCTTTTCCTCCCCAGTCTAATCAATACCCCAACATGCATGCTCCATTCGCGAAAAGTCGATTCAGTTAAAACCCAAACTTCAATACGCCATGAGCTTTGGGTTGATAATCCCAGTCAACTGTTCATGCTCGAGCAGATCACGCAAGTTTCCCGATCGGAGTTTTCGTATATATCGGTCCTACCGAGTAGTAACCATGACGTTGCGGTAGTAGCTCGTGCTGAGGTCGATCGAGTGCTTGAGCCATAGGTCCTCGGTGAGAGGAAGCTTTAGGATAGCGTTGCGGTTGGATTGCTGTATGATTGTTAGTTCAGACGCCCCATGAAAACGAAGGAGTTGACATACCTGAGTCTTTGAAATGAGGTTGGCAACGGTACCAGCAATCTCCATGAGAGCGACACGCTCCTCCAGACCGCATGTACCCAGCCTGTCGCGTCCGGCAATTTCCAGAGCGCGTTGTAGCTTGGTAAGCAGCTCTTTGACACGGTTGTCTAGCTCCTCGTCGACGCGGTAGTTTGAGCGTTGGCCGGTCAGGTCGATCAGCTCAATGTAGTCGAAGTAGATCTGACCACCTTGGGCCCAGCCTTGTAGGGCTTCCTTAGGGCGATCAGGTGGCGACGTGGACACAAAGCCGCCCATGAGCTCACGAAGGGCATCGTAGTCGCGAGAGACGATAGCTTCAGGACCGACCTTTCGACAGAGCACTTCATGTGCCTCTTCAAGCTCGTCGGCCTTGATGAGATGGGTCGCCTCGCGTAAGGCATCGCCGCCTGACTTCGCCTGTAGTGCTGCGGCAGCGTGAAGCCATGTTGCAGGTACCTGGAGATCGATTGTGAGGTATTTATAAGTGGCATCGCCTTCCTCCAAGGTATAGGAGCTTGAGAACTGGTTGACGAGCGAGCGGATGTAGTGCTCCCGCGTCGCTGGAGAAGACAGATGTGTGTATACCCAGATCGCAGTGGTCCAGTGCTCTGGTGTATGTAGCGAAGCCGCGTATGTGAGAGTGATCTTATCACCCAACTCGACAAGTGGATTCGCTGCCTGCACATCTTCTGCAGCGCCAGGTGCGGACCATGACTGCAGTGACCGGCGGAAATCGTCATCTTCTTCGTCTTGACCGCGAGCGGTAGGCATAGCGACCTTGCGCTCATCAGCCTCAGCATCATCTTCTTGCCTAGACTTGAAGAGCTGGAAGAGCTGGAATGAAAGACGGGCGTTGAAGGGGTTGCCGGACACGTTTTCGGGAGCGAGAACGTCCTCGACATTTGCAGGAAGACTCATCTTCTCTGCCGCATAGAGCTTAAGGATGCCCCAGAGCAGGTCCTCTCGGTGCTCAGCATCCGGATCTTTCCAGCCCATGTCGGCATTGTCCTTAATGAACCAGGGAACTGGTTTGACGTCTTCGTTACCGTCTCTAACGGCGTCCGCAAACTGCGCGACAGCCATCTCGATAGGTTCGTCAACCATCGTACCGTACCACAGACGAAGACCAAAGGCCCGTCGCCAGTCAAGGGCAAACCGGCTCGAGACGTTAAAGGTAGAAGCACGGTTTTCTTTGCCAGATCCCGCTTTACCCTCGGACTTGCTGCAGTTGCCGGCTAGGAGTTCGTAGAGGGCACGGTGTGCGTCCTCCATCTCGGAAAGCATATCCAGACGCCGCCACTCTTCGATCTGAGCTACCATGCTCTGGCGCATCGTTTCATCACCACCAATCTGCGCGACCATCGTGGCTAACCGGAGGTCGAGCCCGTCCAGCAATGTATGGCAAGCTTCGGCAACGTTGTTGCAACTGAGGTGGGCGATCGCGCGCTCTTCAGGCGAGGCAGCTTGCTGGGCATGCTTCTGCGCATCTTCCCAGACGAGGAGCTTCCAGAAATCAGACAACTTCTCCTTCCGGTAGGTGTTGACGTTCTCCTCTGGCACATCGGCTGGAATCGTGTCGGCATCGTCGAACAGAAGCGAGAGTAGCTGCCAAGCCTGTTGTTCATGAACACCAGCTGGCGTGTCGAGCGCGACGGCCTTTGCCATGCTGGAGAACTCGACTGGGGCGGGATCAGTCACGAGTCTTGCTGAAGGTACGCCTTGGGTTCTGGAGATCTTCGTGTACTGTTTCTGAAGCGACAGAGTTTCCGATGCACACTACAATGATCAGTAACAACATCATAGCCATAGTCATAGACCAAAACTTACATCAGTAAAGGTAGGCATCTTGACGAAGCGCATATCCTTTGTAGCATCGACGAGTGGGTCTTGAGCGGTTGCGAAGACACCACCTTCGAGGTGCGAGGGACCCTTGTTGCCGTAGATCAGGACGTTGGTTTCGCTGAAGTGGGGTTTGCTGCAACCGTGGAACTCTTTGTCGGCATCGGCAAGTTCGTCGAGATCGGAGGCGGTTTTGGGTCGCTTGGAATAGGGTAACTAGAGACAAGAGTTTCAGCAATCTTGCCCCATATCAATTTGTGACTACATACACGGGCGGACGTAAGGTCCTAGCGTCAATCTATGAAGGAGAACCACGTAGGAAACCCGCCACAGATTACGCCCCATGAATACAAACGCCAATAGGAAGGGGAGTGCAAACCTCAATACCATGTCCACCACGCTTGGGAAGCTGTTGCTTCTCGGTCTCACCGAAGAGAGAATCCATTAAATCCATGGCAGTAGTCATCTGTCGCGCACCAAAAGACTGCGATAGTTTCGTAGGCTGCGCTTCGTGTTCTCGTAGTACGTTGCCCTGGCTTTCGCGGAGAGCAAATCGATCCTGCTTCTTTGGGCTGATGGTGCGCTGGAGTTGGTTTGCCCAATCGTCATCGAATACCGGTTGCGCCTTTGTAGGTGTGCCTGCTCCGGGCTTCATGAGCTGGCTGGGCTTCAAGATTGACTTTGGCTTCAAAGTGCTCTTGAACGGGTCTTCCTTAGCGGTGTCGTGCTCCGTGGTTCGAACTGGTCCTGACACAGAGTCCGCCATGCTCTGGTCGCGTGCCAATTCCGATTCGCTCTCTTCAGAGTAGTCAGCATCGTGCTGCCCATCAAGCGAACCCACGGAGCGCTGCCCTAAAAAAGACTCGCCATGGGTGTCCTCCAT
This sequence comes from Alternaria hordeiaustralica, assembly GCF_023758085.1. NCBI lineage: Eukaryota > Fungi > Ascomycota > Dothideomycetes > Pleosporales > Pleosporaceae > Alternaria > Alternaria hordeiaustralica. The sequence goes on along the minus strand of NW_026056784.1, from coordinate 507,984 downwards.
ATCTTCGTCATCCACATACGCCGTCTCATCGCCGAAGCCACCAGGCACGCTAGTACGGCTGCTGCGCATTCCCTTCTTGAAGTCAAATGTGTCGTCAGGGCTAGACTGCGACTGTGGGCTCATGAAGGAGTCGTCTTGGGGCGTACTGGTCATCTGGCTCGAGCGGTGCTGCTGCTCAGCGGGAGTGTCAGGGACGTCGCTGAGATCGCTTGACGCATCTTCGTCCTCGCCTTCGTCTTCACTGTAGTCGTCGTAGTCCAGACCGTAAGACGAGAAGTGAGGAACAGAGAAGGTCCATTCACCAGTGGACTGGTTGTACTTGATGAAAGTAGTGCCAGCCACTCGCTTGAGACGCTCAAGATGCTTGACATCCTTCTTGCCAGCCCTGTTACGAGGCCAGGAGTTACCAAGGACAATCTCGGAAGGCTGGTTCAGGGCGCTGCCTAGCGGTGGCTTTGGCAGGCATGTACAGCTCTCTCCGTACACGGTAGCGTTGCGAGCATTGAGCTGTACAATGTCACCGAACAGTCTGTCAAGATCGACTTCGGACAGATCGACAGGCTTGCCGTGGTTGAACTTGATTTGACCAATGTTGTGACGACCGACAATGAAGTCGGGTACGCTCTTGAGGTCCTGCTTGCTCATCCTCCTCAGCTGATCCAGCGAGGGGCTTGACCAGTACTCGCCTGGCTTGGGGTCCTGGCCCGGTTGAACGTTGATGGATGCAGAGGACTTGGGGGTAAGTACGTGCTCCTCTGAAACGCGGGCGAGTTCCGTTCCATTGACTTGCTGCATTGCTGGGCGAGTCGGTTCGCCGTTGGTGTCCTTGTTGGACCGGGGAGAAGCATCTTCCTCATCTTGCCTGACGACCAGCGCAGTCTCTCCGTTCGTACCACCGTTCGGGCTCTCACCACCAGCAAAGCTGACGCGCTTCTGTGAAGGCTCGTCAAACAGTGGGGCCCGGTTTGCGATTGAACGGTTGATGTTGAGTCGCTTGAGACTGCCGTTACCGAAGTTGCGTCCCGTGTTGGAGAAAGCACCTGGTGCCAGTATGCTGTTCGTCTCGGGTGTGAAGCTGTTCCGGAGGTTGCTCGTAGAAAGGCTCTTACCCAGGGATCGAGACAAACTGCCGCTCGCAAACAGGCTGCCGCCGAGTTGGCCACCGTTCTGACTCGCACCACCAACTGGAGTGCCGTATGTGGAGTATGAGAATCCATAACCGCCCCTTTTGTTTTGCGGTGTGAGAAGACGTGTCGAAGCAGCCGGGTTGAGCTTGTGCTGAGGAAGTATGGCGTTCTTCTTGTTCTTCTGACTGCTCGACAAGGGGGTGGCGATTGGGCCAGGGCTCTGTGTTGGGGTAGCAAGGCCAGCGAAGAGGGCGTCGTTGCCGTAAGGGTTGGTGTTCATCGACGTGTTCAAAAGAGAGCTCCCCGAAGCCCCGAACAAGCTGTTGCTGAGGCTCGGCTGCTCCTGTTGCTGATTCTGGTTCGAGAAGAGTGAGCCACCAAGACCCTGTTGTTGGTTGTTCTGCTGTCCCATTCCGCCGCCAAAGAGACCGCCTCCAGTGTTCTGGTTCGATGTAGAGCCGCCAAATAAGCCGCCAGGCTTTTGTTGATTGTTGTTCTGACCACCACCAAAGAGACCACCTCCTGTGTTCTGCTGAGTGTTGTTATTATTCCCAAGACCGCCGAACAAGCCTCCACCAGATGATCCAGTGTTAGCATTGTTGCCGCCGAATAGAGAACTGCCGCCAGTAGCAGGCTTCTGCCCGAACAAACCACCTCCAGTGTTGTTGGTGTTGTTGTTAGCAGCAGCACCGCCGAACAGGCCGCCAGAAGCTGGCTGACTCTGGTTGGCTTGACCAAAGAGGCCGCCGCCGCCCGTGTTACCAGTGCTTGCACCGCCGAAGAGGCCACCGGGCTTTTGCTGATTGTTGTTGTTTTGACCGAAGCCACCACCGCCACCGCCGAAGAGACCTCCAGAGGTGTTGTTCTGAGCAGGAGCCTGGTTGTTCTGTCCAAAGCCTCCACCCGTGCTGTTGCCGAAGAGCCCTCCGCCGGTGTTTGTGGCGGTGTTGTTGGCTCCGAACGCGGGGGTAGACGAAGCCTGGTTGTTGGATTGGCCAAAGAGACCACCGCCGGTGGTGTTCGATTGACCAAACGCGCCACCAGTGTTCGTGGCACCACCTCCGAAAGGTGTTGAGGTGGTGTTGGTCGCGGCACCGCCTCCGAAGAGACCGCCGCCAGTCGCAGGCTTGTTCTGACCAAACAGACCACCACCAGTGTTTGTGGATGCACCGAAACCGCCGCCTCCAGAACCAAACCCACCTGTAGTGTTGTTTGTCGCAGGAGCGCCACCTCCGAAGAGGCCACCAGTGGTTCCAGTTGTGGTGTTGTTGTTTGAGCCGAATAGTCCACCAGTGGCAGGCTTGTTCTGACCGAAAAGACCACCGCTTGAAGTGTTGTTGTTTGCTCCGAACGCAGAACCGGTGCTCTGACCGAATGCTGATGTGGTACCGGTGTTGGTGTTGCCGCCGCCGAACAAGCTGCCGCCAGTGTTGGCCGCTGCACCGAAACCGCCGGTAGAAGCGGTGGTGTTGTTGTTGCTACCAAATCCGCCGAAACCAGTGCTCTGTCCGAACGCTCCAGCTTGACCATTTTGGTTGCCATACCGCCTGCCCTGGTTGTAGTCGGCTACTCGCAGCTCCTCGAGGGAGTAGTTCGTGTACGGTTGCTGGAAGGTGATGGTCTGGTACTGCGACTGCGCGTTGCCTGTGCCATCCTTCTCCTGGAATGCCTGGAACGGAGTACTGGCGGTACCGTTGTTTGGAGGTGGGGCGTTGCCTGCACCAAAACCGCCAGTAGTGCTGGAACCAAAACCGCCCGTTGTAGTGTTCGCGTTGGTAGATCCGAAGCCGCTGCTGGTGTTGCCGCCTCCGAATAGACCTCCGCTAGTTGTTGTTGAAGCGCCGAAGCCCGTCGCCGGCTTGGCCTGGCCAAAAAGACCACCTCCAGTGTTTGTGTTGCTGGCGCCGAAAGCTGAGGTAGTGTTGTTGTTTGACGCTCCGAAGCCGCCGCCGCCTCCGAACGCGCTGCCACCTGAAGCACCTCCACCGCCAAAGAGACCGCCACCTGTTGTCGAACTGCCGAAGGGTTGCGAACCGAAAGTGGTTTTGGGTGCCGTGTTAGCGCCGAAGCCTCCTGTAGGGAAAGTTAGTCTTTGGTCCGGGTCGTGAAAAATGGATCCGCGTGAAGGTCGAGGCTATCGCGATGGAGCACCTGAACGCGTAGCGTTGTTGACAATCTTGCAGCACTTCAGATAGCGACCTCGATGAACGCGGAATGATCGAAATAGCGACGCGATAGTGAAGCGCAACCGGTCCACGTACCTGAGCCGCCGAAAGGCGAGCTCGAGCTGGCATTGTTGCCGCCACCGAACATTGTACTGCCCGTGTTGTTTGCGCCGCCGCCGAATATGCTCGTCCCGGTGTTCGCGTTTGAGCCGAAGCCTGAGGCGGAGGGCAAGTTAGACACGGTTCGTCGAGGAGGCCGTGGCGATGTCGCAGGGCGCATCGAAGCGGTCGCGCGTAAAGGGATCCAAGAATTCAAGCAAGAGTTTGTACATACCGGTCGATGTGTTGTTGCTGGTTGAGCCAAATCCACCGAAGCCAGTGGACTGGTTGTTGTTGTTGTTGGAGCCAAAGCCCCCGAAACCACCGCCGAAGGACATTTTGAGCGTGTCCGACGGGTTGCGCGTGTGCTGGTGGCTAGTTGGCTAGCAATGCGCTGTAGCGTCGTGAGGTTGTTGGGCGGTTGATAGATTCGAGGCGCTGCAGCTCTTAGAGAGGCAGGTGTTGATGAGAGCTTCGCGGAAAACGCGCCAAGGAATGGGCGGACGAGAACAAGGCGCGGTGGGGGTTTGCTGCGAGGAGCAAAAGAGTAAAGAGTGGAATTAGTAAGAAGATCAGGCGCGGCACTGATTAAGTAGTGAAATGGCCGTCATGGAAGGGAAAGAGCGACGGGCGCGAGAGTTTGGAGGGACAAGCAAAGGTGAGGTTGCACTTAGGAGGAAGGCACGTCAAAATTGCGCTAACCCGTCACCGGGCGTCACGTGTGCCTCTCCTAAACACGATTGCCAGCAAAAGACTCTTCGATACGGTTGCAGCTGTTGCACGCATGACAAAACGAGACAGCGATTGACGAATAATACGACACGCTTTCTGGGCGCGACTTGTGCGAGAAGATGCCTGATGGATACCTGTTGCTACCTACGGCTGCCTGGTGACTGAAGACAGCCTTGGCAACAAATCCTCGCGCAACCGGACTCACATTGCAAGGAAGAGACCGGTCTAGCCAGAGATGGATGACTGTGATTCTGGCTGGGACGAAGGTGTGCCAGACAAAGGACTTGTTTTTGCGCCTGGTGAGACGTTACGCTCCCTTACTTCACGCCCTCCTCTCAGCCGCTCCACCGCGTCATTCCAAGTGCAGGGTTGGTCGATAAGGCAGGCGTCTTTCAGATCATGTGAAGATTGAAGGTCCGATAGGCAGTCGAATGTGGGTAGCTTACATGCAATGCATATTGCTTGCGCTCTAACTGCCTCGGTGGTTCGATCAGCTGCATGGAGATTCGTGGCAGTAATCGAGCCGTCTTGTTTGTTCATTGAACAGAACAAACGCAGGAAGTTGCTGAGACCGCTTTCGGAAGAAGAATCAATGAACAGGTACCAAATCTAATATTGTACCAGAATATACATCGTGTTTGAATGCCGGGGCCTCTGTCAGCCCTACACAACTCAATTCCCCACTGCCAGGCCAAATCGCGTTAGAGCTGCAGCTAAGCTCGCACGCCCGACGCGCCTCGCGTCCCAAACAACTGCGCATCTTCGTCCACATCGAGAATCTCCAAATAGCGAGAAGAATTGTCGCAACTCAACGGGATACATTTGCAACCTTCGTGAACGCTCGCAATTTTCCTTGGGCCTATAATTTCGCCTAACAGACCGCGCGCGCAAGTCGACCACCACCTCGCGCACCCCACCAATCCCACAACACCCATCCTCAACCACCACCACCACCAATTTCCCCATGGCGACATCCTCCAACCCCCTCGGCCCCGGCCCACGCTACGGCCTAAACCGCACCGCACCACCCCAACAACCCACCCAACCGCAACCCACCTTCAGCAGCACACCGGCCTTCCCGCCCAACCCCAAAAACGCCCAACGCCTTGAATCCGAGCGCCTAGAACGCGAGCGCGCCGCGCGCGAAACCGCCCAACGCATGGAAGCCTCTGGCGCAGCCTCCCTCGCCGAGCTCACAGAAGAACAACGAGAAGAAATCGGCGAAGCCTTCAACCTCTTCGACCTCGACAAGGACGGCTACATCGACTACCACGAGCTGAAGGTCGCTATGAAAGCACTCGGGTTTGATTTGCCCAAGCAGGAGATTCTGGGCATTTTGCAACAGTATGGGACGCAGGGGGGTCAGCAGGGTGGGAAGCAGAGTTCGAGACAACAACAGCAGCAGCAGTATGCGGCGCCGGGCAGACAGTTACTGAGCTTTCAAGCGTTTCAGACGCTCATGGCGCAGAGGATCTTGAGTCGTGATCCGAGAGATGAGATTCTTAGGGCTTTTGAGCTATTTGACGAGGGCGGGAAGGGGACGATTACTCTGCAAGATCTTACGCGTGTTGCGAGGGAACTGGGTGAGGCGCTGTCGCATGATGAGTTGGTGGCTATGATTGAGGAGTTCGACATGGACAACGATAACGCGATTTCGAGGGAGGAATTTATTCAGATCTGCATGGGGACTTGAGGAAGGGTGAAGGGGATTACTGTTATATTAGTTTGCAAGGCGTTCCCGGCGTTGCCGTCATGGCTGCGAGAAAGGAGGTCATGCGAGTCAATTTCAATCTTGCTTTATTTGCGCCGAGAAACTATTTACAGCTCAGCTCTTCAAAGTAATTGCACGCCGAAATCAAAATTCAAACTCATGGAAAATGCATAGTACAAATCTCCCAGCTCATCCTCTACTGGCCGGGCGAAACGAGAAGACCCTTCTTGGCGGAATCGTGTGCCCATCCACCTGCCAGCGCCTGGCCACCATTCTTCAATCCGTAGTCCTGCATCCTAGCCTCAAGCTCTGGCCTGAAATGCCTGATGAGACCCTGGAGCGGCCATGCGAAGGCCTCGCCCAACGCGCAGATGGTGTGACCCTCGACCTGCTTGGTCAACTCCTGGAGCATGTCGATCTCACGCTCACGACCCTGGCCCTTGGAGAAGCGGTCCATGATCTGGTGAGTCCACTTTGATCCCTCACGGCATGGTGTGCACTGACCGCAGGACTCGTGGTGGTAGAACTTGGCAAGACGGGTGATGGCACGGACGATATCTGTGGACTGGTCCATGACGATGACAGCGGCAGTACCGAAACCAGACTGCGAGTCCTTGAGCGCGTCAAAGTCCATCAGTTGGTCGTCGCAGATGTGCTTGGGCAGAACGGGGGTCGAAGAACCACCGGGAATGATGGCCTTCAAGTTGTCCCAGCCACCACGGACACCACCGCAGTGCTTGTCGATGAGCTCGCGGAGAGGGATTGACATCTCCTCCTCTACTGTGCAAGGGTGGTTGACGTGACCGGAGATGGCGAATAGCTTGGTACCCTGGTTGCGCTCACGACCGAAGCCGGCGAACCAGCTGCCTCCTCGTCGGCAAATTGTGGGTGCGACAGCGATAGTCTCGACGTTGGCGACAGTGGAAGGGCATCCGAAAAGACCGACGGCAGCGGGGAACGGAGGCTTCAAGCGAGGCTTTCCGGGCTTGCCCTCTAGCGACTCGATGAGGGAGGTCTCCTCACCACAGACGTAGGCGCCCATTCCTCGGTGGATGTAGACATCAAAGTCGTATCCGGAACCGCAGGCGTTCTTGCCGATAAGACCGGCTTGGTATGCCTCCTGGATGGCGCGCTGGAGTACGGTGGCTTCGTGGTAGAATTCTCCTCGGATGTAGATGTAGGCGGCGGTAGCGTTCATGGCACGGCCAGCGACGAGGCAGCCCTCGATGAGCTTGTGGGGGTCCTTGCGCATAATCTCGCGGTCCTTGCAGGTTCCGGGCTCACCCTCATCGGCGTTGACGACCAAGTAGCGGGGCTTGCTGTCCTTGTCCCAATCTTTGAAGTTCATGAATGACTGCATCCATTAGCAGAGGTCGCGGTAACAGATCTTGACGTTGCCTACCCATTTCAGACCAGAGGGGAAACCAGCACCACCTCGGCCACGGAGACCAGAAGCCTTGATCTCAGAGATGATCTATATCCGTCAGCCTTGATTCGTATGCCGTGTACGATAGCCTCTACACACCCATTCGTGACCCTTGAGCAGGATCTCCTTCGTCTTGTGCCAATCACCGTACTTCTGCGCGCTCTTCAGATCCGCGCCGTGGTGTCCGTACAAGTTCTGGAAGATCCTGTCCTGGTCCTTCAAGCCGCCATATGTCCTCTTTGGTGGCGCATCCTGGACCGTCGCGAGCGTCCTCTTCTGTGTGCGGTTCTGGGGGGCGGCCGAAAGGCGAGTAGCTGCCGAAGCCGCGGGCAGCGTTCGGTGGGCGGCCGCGCTGAGCGCCGATGAGGCAGGTGCGTGTCGTGCGAGCATCGTGATTGCTGTATGTGTGTTGTCTCGCGCAATTGATGCTCGGGGGTCCAGCGAGCGTTGGGTCTGGCGATGCGAGTGGTGGCGGTCGTGAAGTTCGATCTGGATGACCTACCGTTTTCTTGGCGTCTTTGATTGGCCCGAGCCAACATCGTTGACATCAATCCGCCAGGAAGGTCCGACTCGACGGCACCATTATCATCATCGTCACGGACCATCGACGAGATGCCGCAAGGATGCAATTACACTCCTTTCGTCCAGAATCACTCGCAACACGACTCTGAGCTCCTACAATCCATGGATTTCCGCGAATTTGAGCCATGTTGCTATAGATCAACGCTCTTCAAGTAAAGCTCTTGTCACTGTACAGTGTCGTCCTCTTATCCTGTTCATGTCGAGCATTAATGGATTCGTATTCTCGCAATTTCGTCAAGTATTCGACATCAATTACAAGTACATATCTAAAACGTCGCGGGACATCTCCACGAAGGACGGCACACGCCTTTAGGACAAGCTAATGGTAGTCTCGTTGATCGCAGGTCATCGAACATTTAGTTTGTTGTGTGGAATGTCCGATAGCTACGAGCTGTCTTGCTGGAGACCCTGATTATATAGCGCGGCATCTTATCAACACACATCATTCCTCTTGTCTAAACCTCGTGGTAGTGGATCATGGTGGATTCCAAGGTACGTCTCACTTGCCACGTGGTTACTGGCTTCCGCCTTCGCTGGTAGCAGAGCTCTTGAAGTTCTATATAATACTCCTCTCTCATTGCACGACTCCTCTTCCCTCCCCCATATAGTTCTAACCGAGCGTCCCTTCATCATCATTCATTCATTTCAGTGGTAAGTTCCCCTTTCTTTTCCATTCATGATTCCAGGCATCAAATAAGCAGCCCTACAATCCCGAGCTCCCGCAAACCCCTGTATCCGCCTGCATACGTCAAATTTTCTGGAAGGTAAGGTAAAATACCACTCAGACGGATACATCATGGTCAAATCTGGATACATTGCAGCAGCAACCCCCGGTCGGGAGAATACAATGGTCTCCGACGGCAAACGAATGCGAATCCTTTGGCACCATGGCGATGGCAATGGCGACTCCAACAAGGCCTTCGTTATGCGGTCGAAGACTACAGTCCGCGGTCATCCAACCTGGAAGATGTACATGGGGAAGGTACCACGTCCCATTATCTATGGCAGAAGGGAGCCCCCAAGGTATGTATACCTCGACGACAAAGCCTGCTACGCAGTATACAACTCTCAAAAATACACCGCGAAGGAGCTCAGCACATTCTGGCCCTACGATTTTGACAATCTGGGCAACATCAAAGCCAGCAGGCCGAATCGTGGCCGGCCAGCATATCTCGAAAACTCTACCACGGTATTCGCCAGGGGTCCACTTCTTCGCAACAAGACAGCCGAATATGAGTTCTGTGGTCGCCCCGCCTCGCCAGAATATACCCCTAACTCGCGCGTGAAGAGAGCAGCAGAGGATGCGCAAGCAAAGAGAATCGAGGCTAGCACAAATTTCGCTCAGCGGTACCATGCCGGCTATGCTCAAGCCTAGTCCCTACGTCCCTGGTCCTATAGACGGTAACATCAAGCCACTGAGCATCACCGACAGGGCTGTCCAGGGCTCACCGTACTTCGACATCCCAGCAGCAGCCATGCGGAAGCGACCTAGACCTATTCCCGGTGACATGGCTGCAGTATATGCAGGTTTCACTACTAATCGGAACGCTGAGGCCGCTGGGATTAGCGCTGGACCAGAGGCGAAGAAGGTCAAAGTCAAGCAAGGGGCGGACATTCAGAATGAGCTGCTGGCGATCACAGACAAGCTAGACAGCTCTGAATAAGGTGGGTGGCGCAAAAGCGGTCCTAAAAAGTTTTGTTTGTTTGCTGTTCTGGGCGTTGACAAGATGGGCGGACGTTCATTGATGTCTTGAAGGACGACTGGGCACTTTTGGCTGAAAGTTAGCAGGGAGGAGGTAGTTGATTAACGGCAATCCAATTATAGTCAACTTCACAACACCATTGTTTTCAACTTCGATAACGTCACGCGTTCGCGCTAAGTATTGCTGCAGGCTGGTGCCGTCTTCGCGGCTTCCACTCCACCCGACTTGCACCAAACAGCACAACACGAAACCGGACTGCATGCAGGGCCTCGCGAAGAAGATATCCCGGAATCCCGGCCGATGTGTCATTAATGATGTCGGCGAATGAGACCCACTTATTCGGCTGAGACCTTTTGGCGCCAACGAGAACTCATCTGCCCACCTGGCATGTCTGACTCACAATGCGTGGCCACAAGCTTTGTGGAAAGCCAGAACATTCCAGTGGCAGCGAGCCGGGTCTCGCTCGAACAACAATGGTCACTGAGACAAGCCCGGGACGGCATATGTCTCTGAGCCACGCTGTTCGTGCTGAGAGTTGCTGTGGAGGACAGTGAGGGCTCAAGGTTCGTCTGCATACTTAAATCATCTACTCTCTCAAAGCTGAGTTCTTGTTGCATAATCCAGCTTGTACCTAAAATCTCCGACCCAGCACCTCTCTGTTTGTGCAGACTCGCAAAACTCCGACAGGTAAGCGATCTTTACGAATTCGTGGGTGCTTTATTGGGAGATGTGACGCTTTCGTGCGCTAAAAGCAACGCGTCCACTGTCTGATATCTTGACTGACGTTCTTCCAGTTTCATCATTCGCCACCTGTTTTGGCTCCAAATGCCGACTCTCAATGCGGGTTCTCACATGGCGACCCTCAAAGCACCCGAAACATTGGGAAGACTACTCGAAGCTACCTTCAAAACAGCCCGAGTTCATCATTACACCGAGCCTTTGGGTCTCCGACAACCCTCTGTAGGTAACAAAGGCGCAACCAAACGAGGACGCCCTAGATACGAGGGCATAGCCAGCGACCTCAACAAAGCGACTAAAGAGATTGTGGATCAAATCGTCGACACGTATCTCTCCGTGGGAGATTTATGTGAGACGATATGTTCACAGCCTACCTTTCTCGATGCGAGCATAGAGCCGCTCCTGAAGGAGCATGGTCCCTGGTTATGGAACCACAATAGTTCCTTCAAGACATGTGCCAACGACATCGACAAACTGAACCAGGACTATGTTCGCCCCGATTACCTCTTGTACGAAGACGATCAAGATCGCGTCGAGTCAGTATTGTAACAATGGGTCTGAGAACTAGCTAACGTATTCCTCACAGCATCAAAACGCTCGTGTCTTGCTGGATCCTTCAGCGTGCATGCGTGAGAATACGGGATCGTCCTTACCAAGAAACCGAACTCTTCTATATGGCATGCGTTCTGCTGTTTATACAAAGAACGCATCGCGAGATCAGTCTCCGGGGACTGAATAGGTCAGCATGTTGACTTTTCTGGGTGTAGGGTTCAATTAGGGCTTTCGCGCATGTTCCATCTCTGTTATTGTAGGTTACACAAGGGTCAGGAGTTTGTTGATCTGTTTTTTTCGTTGGAAGGAAATCAGTACATGGCGTTATGGAAGTAATTGTACGTTTTTAACCTACTCTTTCTACTCGATCAAGTCAACGCTGCATTTTGACAGACGTCCGAAATGTCCTCCGGGCCGATCTTCACTAGGGATCGGAACATATGACCCCTGCCTCGGACCTACAATTGTCGGAACGTCGGCTAAGGCGACGCCATAGACTAGGGGGTCCGGCTCCTGGACTCCTTGTTTCTTCCCGGCCCCTGTGGTGTGCGCCTCCGACCCAGGAAATTGAATAGGAACGTGCGCGGTGCGTTCCGCCGCAAGAAAGGGGCGTAAGGGGTCGCTAGTTATTGCCAGGTCCTTCACCGGCAGGATAAAGATGCTGGCAGCAATGCGGCGCGGTTGCCTCTACAGCTGAATCGAGTTAGCGTCAGTGTTTGTGTATCAGCCACTAGACAATATGCAGTGCATGCACGCTCCCAGGTAGAAGCGACGCAAAATCCCCAAAGCTTCACCGATAACGGTACTCAGCACTTTCTCTTATTGCCAATCACTCGCTAACGTGTGCGATTCGGACTCACGTGCCATGCAGTCTCGGCTCGACAAGCCACAAACCATCAGTCTGCGCATGAGAACTATTGCAGCCACCCTTTGAATCACGGCGTCTATCTTCCTTTACTTTTCTATTCCCAGGGGTTTGGTCTTGTCAGCACCATTGCCTACGCTGCGGAGGGTCATCGGCAACGCCAGCCTAGGCAGTTCTTTATTCCCGAGACCAGACGGACTCATCGAGAGCGCCAGTTTCTTGCTGTGACACAATCTTTGAAACATTAGTGTGGCCAAGCTTTCATTCCTCGTATTTCCCACGAAAGATGTATGATTTCCTTCAAGGTATGGCTGGCTTACAGCCTATGAGATCCCGAACGCACGGCCTGCGGCAACGGTTTTGCTACACCCGTCTGATAAGGCACTGGGTGATCAGCAACGATTCGCTGGGGAACGAGCACCGCTCCTCCCGTTGAAGAACAGCAGGGAATCTGGAGTGGGTAGGACGTAATCTCCGCTCCGCTCGAAATCCGCAAGGGACGCTCTCAGACCAGATCTTGGCCTGTTGCCTAACGTACTTGGACGTCTTGCAGCTCAACATCATCTCAACATCATTTCAGCCAATGGGCTAACTTTGTGTAGAGCTATGAAGGTCCTTCGTCGCCGATCATGGAAGCAATCTGGCACGAGACGACGTTCCCCGAAATTGCATCCTCAGAATAGGAGCTGCGAGTGTCGTCCAAGCTTCTCTACTGGTAGAACCACGGTAGCTGTTCTGGCATAGCGTACCCCGATTCCGGGAAACCACCAGGTAAATGAGTCATAGTATGCGAGGAGTAGATTCTTCTCCAGGTATGAATCCTTCCGGCGATTCGGCGAAATAGTCCTGCGCTTGGCTGCCGAAATCATCATCTTTCTGGGCACAAAACATACTCTGGTATGTAGACGTTGCTGTGTTGTTATAAGTAAAGCATTAGGATGCCATCTCTGCATACCACATGGGGAGTCTCGCAGCACGGCACTGCAGAATAACCTCGTCCTTCTTCGGTAGCCTCTGTATTGCGCTTACTGTGTTCATCACATCGAAGCAATCACTTTCAGACGCTATCAACGCCCTGTAGTCTCTACGACTTCGATTCTACTTCGAAGGTGCGCACAATATCCCCTATATGCATTCTGAGAAGGAAGACATCGACTAACTAACAGCAACAGAACTCACTGATCCTGGGGTTATGCCACCAGATGATGATTCCCTGAGCTTGATGGAGGAATGCACCAAGGGGGGAATACACGCTGTTGTATATCTGTCACGCCTTGGGCTACTCAATCTAGCAAAGGATCCTAGGAAGTGCGGCAAGCCAGACTTCAAATCAGTACCCGAAGTTCAACGGTTCTGGGATTCAACGAAGCCTATTGTCGAGTCTATTGCGACGCAATACAAGACAAGAAACGCTATACGCAATGCTCTCCGAGATCGACACATCTGTCTAGAGGAAATCTCAAGAGATTGTGTAGATAAGTTCGGCCAGCAGGTCTGGAATGATGGCGTTGAAAAATCTTTCGTTACACGTATCGATACTCCGGACAGAGTCAGCAAGAACCACAAAGCCAAGGATACCTTCAGAGTTCAGAAGTCTACGAAAGTCAAGGCTCGTGTCAAGATTGCCCAGAGCACGTATCCAAGACATCTAATCTACGAAGATCGAAGTGATCAACACAAGTAAGTTAGCCTACCAACAATATATTCTCAAGCGTAAGGTACTAAGCTCACTTCACATAGAATACGTCTGCAAGTCTCTGCGTGGATCATCCAGCGCGCCTGTAGAAAAGTCGAAGCCGGTGGAAAGAAGAACCCTTACAAAGCACGGGTGAAAGCGTCTACGAGACCTTCGAGCTTCGTAGCAGCAGTCCGTGCGAATCGGGATGAGTCTCCTCGCAGTCCCACCTTGTCATCAAATGATGAGACTGATGAATTGGTGAAAACGTCTACGAGATCTTCGAGCTTCGTGGAAGCAGTCCGTGTGAATCGCGATGAGCCTCATCGCTGTCTCACCTTGTCATCAGATGATGATATCGATGAATTGGACTTTGACTATTGGGCTGGCACTTCAGGGAACACCAAACACGCAGAAATGATCAATGCTGTTCCTCGAAGTCAGCTGCAATCACCAGGAGCATCTCAGAATCCAGTTCAAACTCCTGCACAACGATCCAATACCAAACGCGTAGCTGCTGTGGTATCCCGAAGGAAGCCCTGGAGTTCCAAAACCACAAGAACGGTCAAGAGGAAGCCGCAGCGAAACGAACTGGTAGGAAATAAGCACACGACCGCGCAGTCTGTACGAAGCAACGCGAAGAAGGCACCAACGAGAACACAACCAGTAACGAGCCTACCCCGTACGAAACAACCTCGTTCACTCCTCCGTCCTGTAATGCCAGCAACAGTCGACGATCAAGTCGGGAGTGAGAATGCTGTTCAAAGTCTGGGCTCGATGTCGAACCAGACACTTCTTGATCGCGGAGAGCTGGGAATCCAGCTACTTGTTCTTCTCGAATCACAGAACGCTGGACATCATGAGATCGCACACACGCAGAACACTATGGAGCGCATCAAAAGTATAGCTGTGCAATATTCCGAGGAGCTAAAAAATGCGCTGCACAATGAGTACGAAAAGTGTAAAGTGGCTCTGGACAGATGGTTAGCATGCATGAAAACACTTGTCGAGTTCCGCAAGAAAACCGGACTTTCCGGCGATGGACCCAGCATATTAGCCGGCTTCGAAATGCTTCCACTGGAGAAAAGGAAAGGGCAAAGACCGTACTTGGAAATGTGCCGAGATGTTCGTACATGGGTGAGGGATGGTATGACGATCTTCGTGTTCTGCAAAGAGGTGGGTTCCATACTCTTGAACATGGCTAGCTTTGCTCCTTTGAGTATGAGGTTAGATGATCTTCTTAAAGTTCTGATACCTTTCACGGCGGGTCTGATGGGATGCTTCCTTTCTAGGCCGTCCAACTCTTGATATCTACGAGGTTAGTCAACACACCGTTTCGGTTTGTATTGGTGGTATGTTGCGGCAGCTCGGTTCAGAGGGCTATAGAGGATTGGTAATATATGCGTCGATATTGTTCTGTAAGATTGTCACTACACCACACTTCGTACTTTGAAGCAATGCTCGTAGCCGCCCGTGACAACACCTGCAGTATTGACAATCTTTGGATATCGCCAACCGTCCAACGACTGCCTCACTTCGCTTGAACCGATGTTCAGCTGTTCCAGTGTCTCGATGACGGCAGCATACAAAATATCGAGGTTGCCATCTTCAACCTTGACGGCAATTCCCATAGCGCCGTGATTCATCCCAGCCAGATCAGCGTGGGGTGAAGCACGAACTGCTACTGAATAACAGGCATCTGCTCCGATCTTGCCAACGACTTGTCCGTTGTAAGGCGTCATAAGCGCTGTGTCGAAGCGACCTTCGCCAGCAACCAGTCCAGGGTAGCTGGCCATGCACTTGTGAATCCGAGCTAGATGTTGTGTTCTCTGATCCAGGGTCTCTTTCGAGGGACCATCGGAAAGGTCAGCGGCATCCGCAAGCCTGGCAAACATGAGCGCGAGGTTCGGAAGAGGCATCGCTGGTGTTGGAAGATTGCATCCGTCGACAGTCCATAGCACCTCTTCCTTAGTAAGCCCGCTTATGTCCTCAACAGCTCGATACACGCGCTGCTGCATGGCATGCTCATGTAGGTAGTAGTCGTGAGCCGTAGCGCCCAGACACACCGCACCTGCTACCATACCGACATGTTTTCCAGAGCAATTGTTGTAGATAGCAGTCGGTGTAAAGTCTTCTCTGATCCACGCGCGATTGATAGCAGCGTTCTGAGCGGGGTGTCCACCACATGTAAGGATATCCTCTTTCTCTCCTGTCTTCTCCAGCATCGCTTGTGCTCGTTCGATATGTCGAGGTTCACTACTATGCGAAGCACACATGAGCGCTACATCTGCGTCATCGTAATTGAATCTCTCCGCAGCTCCTGTCTCCAAGATCGCAAGGGTCTGAATTGGCTTCGTTGATGATCGCGCAAGGGTCATCCTTCGGTAGTCGCCAATTGTGTAGAGTAGTTTGCCAGATGCATTAACAATGGCTGCGTGTACGTTGTGTCTGTTCTCGATGATGCCACCTCGGTAGCTGAGGACTACGTCATTCCCAGACAAGGTGTTCGCTCCGTTCCCGATAGCAGCGCTCTGCGTCGAGGGTTTTGTAGCATCTTGTGGCTTCGCATCCGTCTCCGTGGCATGTACCATGACTTGGCCGAGTCCGCTATTTCTGTTCAAGTCGACTGGGACGTGAGCGGCGAAGATCCGAGGAACTATGCCGATAGCTTCGTTCTTGCTAGAGTTTGAGAGGAGAACCGCGTTGAGGTTGAGGCACAATTATGGAAGCCGTAGATGAAGCGCGAGGAAATATTGTTAGTGTAGAACGCTGTCGCGTCCGGCGTACACCTGCCTTTCAATGTCTAGCGCGAGTGTCTTCATTACCTAACCGATGTCCGATTGAGTATGTCATTTCGTAAGTAGGGCTAAGGAGGGAGCGCATTTTCATGGGAATGGACTGCTTGAGATGCGCCCTACACGTGGCCGATAAGGCGCGCGATAAGGTACCGAATAGGCCTGCGAATGGTGAACGGGATATGGTGGTTTCGCGAAATTTTACGCTTTTCGTCGCTGAGCAAACCACGAAGATCTATCGGACATTGTCTGACGCTCTCTACTCAATAACTGCAGGCGACTGACGATGAGGGTTGGGATGGAACCAAAAATCGTGAGACTGGGCCTCGGGAAGGCGCGCGACACGCTAAGACACTAGCGCGTTTGACCCTGGGAGGCTACGGGCTTGCTTTTTGAACGCGTGAACGCGTAGAAAGTAGCCTCCATGACGCTTCAAGCGTGTAGAGTTGTTGCGACATTACTGACGATGTCATCGAACAAACTATGTTTACTTTGCTGTACTTTCTAGCCGCCGCGACAACGGTAAGCCTTATAGTCCATAGCAATAGGTCTTTGCAGGCCGTGAAGTCGCGATCATGGATTGTGCAGAACGTAACGGCATGTTTGAAGTTGAAGAAAGTCTTGATAAATTGTTCGCTAAAAGTATATACATCTAGTTGAAGAGAAGGGAATTTTCGAGCTCCGGCGCAGCAAGAACTGGTGACGTCACCGTCTATACGCTGAAGCTTACAGCGGGAGTCTTCCAGTTCACGAACTCTGGGCCGATCTTCTTGAGGTCGGTTACACCAATGTTCGCCGCGTCATTGATGAGCTCGTACTTGAGCATCTCTGTCGCCCTTGCGACACCCTCAGCGCCGTAGATGTTGGCGTACATGAAGGGCCTTCCGAGACCGACAGCCTTTACACCGAGGGAGAGGAGCTTGAGAACATCGGTTCCGTAGCGGATACCTCCGTCAGCGTAGACCTCAATCTGTTGGAAGATCTCAGGGTCCTCGTTGTAGATCTCTAGGGCGACTTCAAGGGAGGAGGGCGAAGTGTCGGTTTGACGGCCGCCGTGGTTGGAGAGGAAGATGGCCTTTACGCCCTGCTTGACGGCCTCGCGAGCGTCTTCGACAGTCTGGATACCTTTGGGGATGATAGGCAGGGAGGTCATGTTGGACAGCTGCTGGTACAGATCCCAAGTCAAGAGACTCAGGTTGACGTCGGCGGAACCAACACCGTAGCGGGCAGCACGGTGCCTGACACCATCACCGGGAGAGTCGACAGTCAGGACAATAGCTTTCGCACCGAGATCCTCGATCCTCTTGAAGAGGACCTGGGTGTCGTTCATGTCACCGTCAAGGTAGACTTGTTGGAACAAGACCTGCTCTGAGCCGTTGGGGCGAGCAGCGTAGATGTCTTCCAAGCTCTTGGACGAGTAGAGCGAGGTCATGTAGAGGATGTCGCCTTCGCCGGCACCCTTGACGAGCCCAAGCTCACCATCCTCGTTGGCATATCCACCGCGTGCACATGGGGAGATGAAGAAGGGCGCTGAAAAGTTGTGGCCGAGAATAGTCGTGGGCATGGAGGCTTGGATGTTGGTGATGTCGCGGAGGACGCGAGGCCTCAATCGGTAGCGGGAGAAGACTTCGAGGTTGTTGCGGTATGACCATTCGCCAGCCGCTCCGTTGCGGTAGTATGTGTAGGCGGAGGTGTTCATGTGCTGGCGGCCAACCCATTGGAAGTCTGGCAGACCGACCAAAGACTTGAGAGGAGGTAGGGTGTCATTAGCGACGAATCCAGCCAACTGGTCGTCGATACCAGTATCGGGTTCGTTGAGGAAAGGGCGTGCTGCCAGAGCGCAAGTAGCGAAAGCAAGGAGTGAGTAACGCATCTTGAGCGAGTACTGTTGGGGTATCTAAGAGCAGGAAAGATCGACTTTGGGTGAAAGATGGGATGAGTGGAAGATCCCAAGACTCTTATACCCCCTCAGTCAAGCCTGGGAGACATGGGACAGGCAGTGCTGTGCCTACTCGGCATGCAAGTCACTCTGGGCACAAGATCTTGCATGCCATCTAACCCTTGCCTGCACACCATCTGTGCCAAACTGGACTTGACATGGCGCTACTTGCCAACTTGGGTTTCGAAACCATTTGCGTCATCGGAGAAGGGCCGCGAAGTCCCTTCATCTGATAAACAATCCTGTCAAAACGTCTAAAGTGGAGCACCACTACGTCCCGCTGTGTCGCCAAGCGCTCCAGAGGCGGTCGCGACTGGGTTGTTGTTTAGCATGAATTGGACGCACAGGGCACCGAAGCTGCATCGGACCGATGTGGTTCATGTCAGGATTGTCAGTCCAGGCACGCGGGTGACCCACAGCGGAATTTCACATCAATCGGTGCCGTCGCGGTAGCTTGATTGGTCAGTAGATTGATAATGGCTGCACAGTTCCTGAAATTGAGGTACCGGAACCAGCTCGAAACGTGGAAGGTGGCTTCGGTCACTGCCGTGGGATTCCCAGGTTGCTCGGCACATTGCCGGACCTGGAACGTCACTTATCCCACGAGCTAGGCTGAAACGCCTTCCAACTTCTCAGCTTGGTGACAAAGCAAGCAGCGCCTTGATTCCGCTGCTTCACTAAGCCTTACATCGGTCACCGATGGCGATATAACGACGGGCTATGCTCTGGTCGATTAATGATGAATAAATGATGCAACCAACGTCGTTATCCCCCCATCAGGATTACGACAATACTGAGTTATTACAACTTGTTGCTTCCTGACGAACTTCACATGAGAGATATTGAGATCAAAATGAGATGATACATCAATACGGCATCGTAACGATGATCAAGATCGTGTGTCATGGGTGCTCTGGTCGGGCGTTGTGGCAAGGCGGCTAATTGCTGTCCTTGGCCCGAGGTCGCAACATCGATCGTACGCACATGCTGCATCGGGCCATGTGCATACCGGACTTCCTGAAAAAAAGCTCGTTATCTCAGGAAATTGGCTACTCTCTGCGATTGATGTTGTACCTACGGTGCTACCGCATCGGATCGCCGCTCCGAAGCTACGCCTGTACTCCAGTGGGCTGTCATGCAGGTCTTTCAATGTCGGCACAGTCACACGTCCCCTAACCGCCTACTGAAAGAACTTTTTCTCGCGCGAACAGACGTGTGTGGATTATACATGATACTGAGGAACGATGAAGGAGTGAACAGTGGCCCAGATAATTTACAGCCTGACTACGCTAGTGGGTTAGCGCGAAACGGCCAAGGCTCTCGTCCACCGGGCCACGGGTTCCTGCTCACATCTGTCTATCCACCGACGGCGAACATCCCAGATCAACGCTGTGTATCGATTTTACTACACATTCATAGCTGGAAGAACGGGTGTCAGCACCATCCGCCAGGGAACCGGGCAAATCCGATTACGCCCAGGTCGCATCTCCGTCTTCCCTTGCTCGCTCCCTGCAAAGCATCGCATTCGATGCCTCTTAATAGGACATCAACCATGGCTTGGCTGATGAGGCTTTCTCTTCTGAGCGTACGAAATTAGGGGGCTTCGTGAAGGCAAAGCTTTGTGTAAATTCCGTCCGTGAAACGATGCCTCCTCTTGGCGTAGTGACAGCCGCTTCGGGAACCGAGAGAGGACCAGAGATCATGGAACACTCCAGTGATGCAGCAGGCTCAATTGTTGAATACTGTTGAGCCTGGAAAGCTCGTGAGGGCAACATGAACTGGTTGCGTGGTTCCAAGAGGTGCGGGGAAATTGTGCCGCAGGCGCGGGGTTGCAATGCCAAACCATCAACACTGTCCTCTTTCTTCACTCATAGACACGAGCACAGATCGAAGAAGCCTTCCATGATGGCAAGCAGCTTACGCGTTGCTGCCTGTCACGCATCACCCGTCTTTCTCAATGCACGCAAAACAACAGATAAAGCTCTATCCTTCATCAGACAAGCGGCATCTAACAAGGCCAAACTCGTGGTCTTTCCGGAAACCTACATCTCTGCTTTTCCAATCTGGAGCTCGCTACGGCCCCCTACTGAAAATCACTCGCTTTTCCAGCGTATGGTACAAGAATCTATCTATGCTGATGGCGATGAAATGGAGGCGTTGCGCGAAGCGGCTCGGTCAAACAACATCCTAGTGAGCATCGGCTTCAGCGAAAGGTCGCGACACAGCAACGGCTGCCTGTACAATTCGAACATCTTCATTGGAACCGAAGGCGAAGTCCTAGTTCACCATCGAAAGCTGGTCCCGACTTTCTTCGAAAAGCTCACATGGAGTAGCGGTGACGGCTATGGGCTGCGTGTTGCTAACACGCAATACGGGCGTATCGGCGCGTTAATCTGTGGCGAAAACACTAATGCACTTGCAAGGTACTCTTTGATCGCGCAAGCAGAGCAAATTCATATATCAACTTGGCCGACGATATGGCCGACAAGAACTTCGCGTCACACAGCGCAAACTGCCGAGCAAACCACCGACGATAGCAATGAGCAGTCGAGTCCAAGCGCTGCGCGTGGAACAAACTACGACAACTTAGCCGCAAACAAGACCCGTGCTGCAGCACATTGCTTTGAAGCAAAATGTTTTGGTGTAGCATGCTCAGGCCACCTTGGTGAAGATGCTATCGGAACGATCATCGAGGGTGCAAGTCAAGCGGATGTGGTAGCCGAGACCCTACACACTATGCCTCGAGCTGCGACCTTCTTCCTGGACCCTACCGGCGCGCCGTTGCCTAGCTTCACCTACGACGGTGCGGAGAAGGAATATGTATCCGCATTGCAAGATCAAGAAGACATATTGTATGCAGACATGAATCTTGACGACTGCATCGAGGGCAAACAATACCATGATGTAGTTGGTGGATATCAGCGACCCGACGTGTTTGACCTCAAGGTCGACCGATCCAGAAAAGAACCGGTGCGCTTTATTTGATATCAGAATACTACGGATGTCACCTACCAGTCGTATGTTACTTTAGCCTGCTGTCTCGGAATGCGCCGAACCGAATCACAGTGCGCTCCTCGATCGCGTGCACATCTTATGCACAGGCCGGCGGCACTACTTCGACACGCCACAGCACTTTTGCTCATAACCCTGGAAGCCAAAAAGCTCATCATGGCGCAATTGTATTACAGAAACCTTCTGTCTACAGCCGCCGCAGCGGCCCGTCCAGTTTGGGTGTCTTGACCCAAATGTACGGACCCGAGCTGACTGTCAGCAAGCTCTTGCGGGGTGAGAGTTCTCACCAAATCCTTGGGCGTGGGTTCCGATTCAGATGGCTGCAGATCGAGCAGGGGTCGCGGGTTGTCGCAATCAAAAGCTTAATATTCGGTCGGTCGTAGCTCGGGGACTCTAGAATCACATCACGTCGCACTGCAGCAAGGCCTAGGATGGATGTTCAAACACGCAACTTACTCGCATCTCTTACGCAAAACATACGATTTGCACAGGTCGCTTGACGTCCATATACCGAACATTCTTCCTTGTTGTTGCGAAGTGCTTTCAAGTTGAATGCTTACTACTCGTTCCGGTGTCCTGGCATTAGGGTATTTGAATCAGTTCGATCTATGATCAGCGGCAGGTCTGAGCGCATTGCCGACTTCGCGAAGGAAGCGCGCATCTTCACCCTCAAACTCGAAGCTCAGCAGATCTCCTCACAGCAACCAGCTATGTTGGCCAAGTAAAGCGCCACGTCCGCAGATTCTTGATACGGCATGATTACTCCACAGCTTTACAGTCGCAGTGCTTCAAGACCAGGACGGAAGCATGTATGCAGGTTGCGGCGTTAAGCCATTGGAGTGTCAGCAGGCCGCATTCAACTCATTTTGAACATTACTGATCAAGCCGGACAGCATCTTACGCTGCGCGCCCCAGGGCTAGTCAGATGCACATGAAGCAGGTAGCAGATTTTGCGAGAGAAAGATGCTCTTGTTCGTTGCGCAACTAACGTAGCATCTCAAAACTCTCGCCCTCCTCCTAGTCCAACCAGAAAGACGATATTGCTCCTCTCCCTTCTTCCGTAGTCTCCTACCCGTTACCGCTGGCTGCTTAGCCGAACAAATCCCCAAATGCAGACCCATCATCCGAGTCCGCGTCGATATCCATACCCTCCTCTCCGTCCTTCTCGTCATCTCCATCCTCTCCAGTTGTCTTTCCATCGTCCTTGGTATCGGAAGCGGTACCGCGACCGGCTGGTGTGGCCGTGGTCGCGGTGAGGATAATGTCCTTGACGTTCTTGTCGTCGAAAGCCTTGCTGAAGAGCGTGGTCCAGATAGGCTCCACGTCCTCGATGCCAGCGGCTTTGAGTAGTGCTTGCAGCTTCTCGGGGGTGATGGCGATACCTTCGTCGGCGAGGATCAAGGCGGCGTAAGAGACGGCTTGTTCGGCCTTGTTGGTGGTGGTAGACATTGAGATGACGCGGTAGCTTGTGGGTCGATGAGTGGTGTTGAGAGAAAAATTTGACAACCGTAGCAACTTCTTGTGACCTTTGGATCGTCTTGTTGCTCTTGTCGGAGAAGCGAAGTCTTTGTGTTGGTGTTGAACAGGGTCTCTCGTCCAGGTAGTAGATTCGTTAGGCAACGTTGGACGGGACGAGTCACTTTATATGTGCGTGCGGAGGAACACCAGCTCCTGTGAGTCTTAGAATGCGCTTGTCATTCTAAGACTATATTGGATTGCGATCCATGTATGCGATCATAACGCGCACTCTGCGATGACGACCTATTATCTGAACAGCCGACCGTTCACGCTACCGCAGCTTCAGACGAGCTCAGATGCGCTCTCGACGGAGGGCTATTATTGGTGCGCGAAGACTACGCCTCGAACATTAAAGGTACTGTTTCGACGTCGGAGTCAGCAAAAGGGCGCAGCGCCACCCAAAACAGCGGTTCGCCTCGTTGCTCTTCTGAGTCACGGCCAACATCACCACACAAAGCCACTCAAGCGAACCCTGAAAACAGGGTAAAGAGACGTACCGTTTCACTAAATAGGATATGATGGTTCCGTAGCTCACAGTCATAAGGCGATTTATGACTACATCCCCAGATGTACCCAGAGGCAGAAGGCTTTTGAAAGCGAGCTTGCCATGAGCGCCAGCATGAACAAAAAAAGCATGCGCACAGCTGCCAAACGCTCCTCTGCGTCGGTCCGCCGCTTCCAGATGATCTGCGACATGTTTCGAGCTGCGTCGTCATGTTCCGGTAAAAGCTGCCGCTTCCATGCGATACCAGCGTCTATAACAGCATAGTTCAATGTGAACCATTGGAGCTCCGTCATGGTCAGCTGCTTGATCTCGTACAGCGTCAGTACGCCCTGCGACAATGATTGGTTAGCACACCCGGGAACACTGATGTCTATAGACATTATAATGAACTCACCCTGATGTCCCCCCATCGGTATTCCGCCTTCCGCATAGCTGCGTGTTCTGTCGTGTTCGGCAACCACACTATATCCTGCTCGCATACTAACTTCCCCGTATTCGTGCGATATAAGGGCTTTTTGTCCTTGGATCATGAAGCGTACACGGGCTTCCGAATGTCAGGTCCTCCAGCTGCCTCCTCAGTCTTGGTGTGCTTCTTGGTGAGGTTGCCCACGTGGATGCCAGTCAGTGCAATCCGACGAAGCTTCTGCTCCAGCTTATGGAGCGGTTCCATAGTGTCATCGCTCTCGTCTTTTGCCTCTTGCTCGGCAATAAGCCCTTCCCACAAGCTAGGGGTTTCGGGATCCCGCAGTATGGTGTCCATTGTTGTGCCTCGCGACGTGTAAGAGAAATTTCCCGCGTTGTATGAAGCTACAGCTTCCCATAGCTCCTCCAACCGCGCGATATGCTTAGCGAGTGCGTCGCGGAACCGGACCTTGTACTTTTCATTCCTCGTGTCGGGGTCTGCGTATGTAGCCCAGAAGCTTTCGGCCTGCTCTATGGCCCTCATGTCGGCTTCGACTTCTTTATTTGGGAAGCCGTCTCCATATGGCCAGTCATCGCCCGCAGCTGGAGGGGATGGGGGGCCGGGGCGCGTGTTTACTTCCATTGTCGTTGGAAGTCCTGATGAGGGAGGATTGCAGAGAAGGTGAAGGTGCTAAAGGTCCAGCGTCGGTCAATATGCAAACCCGATCGGGGTGAACGACGTGCACGGGCCCTGTTGCGGCGCAGAGTTCACGCTAATTGGAGGTCACCCAGAGCCCGCCCGGGCGCAGCGATTGCAGCGATCATGTGACCTGGCCGACATGAATCTCCAATGCTGCAGGAAGTGGTCCATCAACCCGGGCGCCCAGTCATAAGAAGGCCGCGATGGGGCTCAATACTATCGCGACAAGCAAGTCGTTGGGATATGGAACAGTGGCTGCGCAGTAGGCGTGAGCTGTCATGTTGCAAGACGTATCACGTCACAAGCACACAAGTAGGATATTGATCATGAGATTGATTTAGCTATGGACGCAAGAGGAAACATGGTCATTAGCTGGGATGACCGAGGCGAGAAGGAGACAAGAGCTGCAGCTGCAGACGTGAAGGCTAGTAGCCTATTTTCGCTGAGAGTGTGAGCGGAGTTCATCATGTTATGTAGGGGAGAAACTTACAGCGTGAGACCAAGACCGGTCGAAGTAGACCTTGGAAGGATGCTCTGCCTTGAGCTCGGCAGGTGCAGCTAGCCGATATGCCATTCCCGCCTTGTTGTTGTCCTTGAAGCGACCTGGCAAGTTCGCAGCTTTGCCATCGGTCTTGCGCACAAGCTCCCAAAGCTGAGCAGCTCGCTCCCGTAGTGTAAGCTTGATGTCCTCCGAAGGGGGGAGGAGAGCAGGACCACAGCTTCGTGGAAAGCTTCGGCACGTGTAAGCTTGTCGGAGAGTGGCGCGGGAGGCCGAGAGGTCGTGGCAGAAGCAGCTGAGCTTGGTTCTCCAACAAGCCGCCGAAGCGGTTGCAGCTTGTTATCCCACTTGGCTCCGCGGAGGAAGCCCTGCCAGAAGTAAGCTCGTCGGTGACCTTCATCGACTTCTTGCGCAGCCTGGGAGATGGCGGCAGCCTCGATCGAAAGGTCAAGCTTGGCCTGGAGCTCGCCGCGCATTCTGTAAGACGAAGTTAGTATAAGTGTCAAGTACGATACGACAGAAACTTACCTCTCTTGCGCACACACGCTACTAAGCGCATCACGTCGACTTGCCGAAAGCTCCACGTGCCCCTCGGCAGCTTCCTGAATCTAAGCTTTGCCTCCCTCTCCAACTCCAGCTCAAGAGTTAGCTGCTCGACCTGGGCATGCAGAGCTCGGTTCTTCTCAAGCTGAAGAACTGTCTCATGGAGCTCGAACGAAAACTCAGCTTGAGCTTCCTGATACCGCTTGGGGAATGCGGCATGTGTTCGCTGTAAGCTCGCGAACTCGGCCCGATCCTTGTCGTTGATATCGAGGAGCTTCGTGACCAGAGGCGCAGCTCGCTCATCCGATTCCAAGAAGAGGAAAAGCTGTTCTTCATTGATGTCGCGGATCAGCTCGATCAGCTCATTGGTATCGAGCCTGACTGAGACGCCGCATTTGGGTCTCGTACCCCGGAATGTGTCGGGCACATTCTGCGTAGCTTGGGAAGCAGCTAGTGTACTCCGGAGGCCGAAGTTCACAAGCTCGCTTCAGATAGGAAGTTAAAGCTGGGTTATATCGCTCCATAGCGGCGAATTGAAGCTCGGTAGGGTGGATGTGCGAAAGCTCGCACATATGTCCTATCGTGTGTTAACACATGATACGGAAATGGCTCATCTAGAAGGACTTACCTCGAACACAACCACGTGCGCTTCGGAAAAAGCTATAGCAAAGCTTGAGCTTTGCATTTCCCAAAGGTCCAAGGGTTTGAAAAGCTTCCCACATGTTGCTGCGTGAAGCCTTTCTTCGCCGTAAGTGAAGTACTAGAGCTTCGCGAGAAGCTTCTCGCTGAGTGACAGCTATCGTTTGACGAGGAGTAGCTATTGGCGTAGGAGCCATTGATGGCGTAGCTCGAGTAGCTGAAGCAGGCCTATGGTCGAGCTTGAGGTGACCGCCGGCAACAAGCGCCTCAGTGTAATCTCCAAAGAACATCTCCGCAGCTGTGCAATGTTGATATTCCCAGGCGTGGAACTAGTTGACGTCGTTAGCATGTCGTGAGTTCAGTTACATCACACGAGCTTACATGCAGATCGTCAGCGTGATCCACGATCAGCTTCAGAAGTCGCCTTGGAGATGGAGTTTTGACCGTGAACGGCAGTCCAGCTAGCAGCTCCTCGTCGAGCTGTGCAGCTGCATCGTCGACCAACTTCTGTAGACGTGGGAAAGCCATTGTGGAGATTGGAAGAGGGTTTTGGGAAGAAAAGAAATTTTCGGGTATTGTGTAGTGTGGGTGGTTAAGTGAGACACTGGCGAAGAGACTTCGTAAACAACAACAACAATGCCAAGATATGCAAACGGCAGTCACGTTGACCCATCATTACTCATCACCATACCACTAGCAATCATTTCAAAGATGCTTCCAAAAGGGAATAGCACATTGTATCCTCCTGGCCCCGCTAGTATGCTCGCGCCTCCCAGAAGTGAGTGCGTCGTATCCTTCACGGCTCTTTCACCTCCACTGGCCAGCAGTCGGGGCAACGAATCGTCAGATGATGGAGGTTGATCCCTTATTTCCAAGGTTTGCAGTCGCTGAAGAAAGCGACTTCGTACCACGGCTCCTTGACGCAGCAAACGCACCTGCGTACCTGCTGTTGTCTTGACGAGAGCTCACCAAGAAGGCAAATAGCTCCACGCTGCAGCTTCTCTAGACTATTTCCGGAAACACGCGCCTGAACTGAAGACTATGGGCGACACGGCAGTCGAAAAGTTTCTGGCCCAGTTCTTGGATGCAAGAGTACTGCGACCGGAAGCTGGTACGGACGATGATTTGAAGCTCAGGCCATAAAAGTCTCCCAGGGATGTCAGTAGCTTTGCATCCAACTGGGATCACGAGGAGAAAGGATATCGTGCTTTAAGATCCAAGATCGAACCTGTTACCACACCTCGATCCTCCCCATAGCCATATCCACAGAGGTCGCCGTGCTGGCGGACATCCAGTCCGATTACCGTGCGATCTCAGCCGCCTCTGCCTTGTTCTGCGCAGCTCTCCACGAATAGTCCAGAGGGCTACATCGCCCTAAAACAACCTAGAACTCTTTGTTTTGTGTAAAAGTAGACTCCCGAGCACCTCTTCAGATCTGTTGGTGCATGGCGTGGTGTTGCGGTCGGAGGCCACCTGGGCACGCGCGGCCTATAGAAAGGTGGCGGGGTCAAAGCTCACAGTACGCGTATCGCGTATCCGGCGTATTGAGGTGCGCTACCGCAAGCTTCACTCTGCATCATCTATAAAACAACTGCTGCAAGACCCACCGTTATGCTTTCAATCTACACGAGCCGTTACCATGGCCAAGACTACTGCTTACAGAATGGTATTGCTGCACTTGTACACAGGTGCAGCTGCCCTCGGAGCAAGCCTGCCCCCGTCGTGTCAAAGCAATCACGACCTTCCAGCCAGGAACAACAACCAACAAGCTGTTCTCAACACCTCGCTACACATTCCGAAGCCTCCAAAGCCAGAAAAAATTGACATCGTCGAACTACCTTTACCTCCAGTTTCTCCAAGCCAAGACCCTGGCGCATGTCCGAATCAGACTGGGTGCATCGCAAGAGAGCTTACCGAGAAGCTTCAAGCTGGAGACTTCACTCCGGACGGCCGGAACGTCATCGTCACAGTGACCTTTGTTGGAGCTCCCGCGGCTCCCGACCCGGCGAGCATCTACGATGGAGTTCAGTTAATCCTCATCAAAGCTGATAGCTCAAACTTCAGCAATGGCGATGCGTGGAAGTGCCTAACGTGTGGGGTACCGGCTGAGAACGCAAGAGAATTGGATCCACAACGAGACTATCCTCATGTCTTCAGAAGCGGCGACAAAGCGATCTGGGGCCACAACATCCTCGACTGCAACGGAGAGCAGTTGGCTAGCGATGAATGTACGCCTGACAATATCCACATCTATCCGATTCATTGGTCAGCTGGCAGTCCGCGTGAGTTGCGTATGCACCCTGACGATTTCCATATTGGTTGGAGTTCGTTCACCAACGACGCTGGGCAATATTCCTACTTCGGGCGTCTGGAGTTCAATGCGAGACCCTCAGGGTCGGGCCCTGGTGCGCCTCGCTATGACCTGGTCGATGTTGACTTGCTCGTGGATCCAAAGCGCGGAGCTTTCATAACGGCCGAGGGCGAGGAGTTGAAGCTTCACCCCGACTCAATCACGATTGGCGAACTGCGGGGCTTCAGTGGTTCAGGCGACGAGATACTCTACATCGGTGCGCCAACCGAGTCGACAAATATCGATCTGTATGCGGTCCACATCGAGACTGGGATTGTTCGTCGTCTGACCAGTCACCCTGATTACGCCGATCCTATCGCCTTCTCTGCCGATGACGAGTGGTTCGTCACTCAAGATACGCGTGCCAGCAAGCGCCAGATGTGGATGTCGGGTATGCGAGGTATTCCGCCTCTCATCGACATCGTTGCTGTCGCCGTAGCCGCATCTACACGTAACAATGGCCCACGTCGCTTCTTCCAGCCAATCTTGATAGATCGTTATGGGGATCGTGAGTCGTACTACGGACAGCAGGTCAACGGAGAAGACGATGGTAGCGAAGGAGGCTATGACGATCCGAACTGGAACGGCCGAGCGGACCCGGCTTTCTCTTTGGACAGCACGTGCATTGTGTACTGGCAGGCCATCGTTACATCGCCAGCATGTGGTGGCACTAATCCGCTACAGTGTCCAGTCTCTACTGCGCCAGGTGGGCGTGAGTATCGTGTCATGCTCGCTCGCATGCCCGATCGCAAGCCTGCGCGTCCAGCCCCAGTGTACGAGGTGCCTAGTCGCATACCGTGGGCGACGCCGTTCCCATCAGGAGCCAAAGTCCCTTCGCAGCTTACACTAAAGCCAGGCAACTACACACTCCATGGCAAGATCTCTGGGTTTGCGAAAGTAAAGCTCATCGGAGACACGGCACATCCACAAGCAGACTCCATCAAGCGTGTCGCTGCCAACTACTCCAACTTCTCCAACGACGGCGAGCATGTCATCAACGGCTGGGAAGACGTTGAGTTGACGGTTTCGACTCCGAATGTGTGGGACCAGAAACTTGATTGGTACTCTGATATCTCGCAAACGGGGTCCACGGTTGGGAGTAAGAAGACTGGCCTGGGTGGATTTCATTTAAGGATCGATGTAATGAAGAACATACTCGAAGCAAACGGAACGTTGACCACAACGATAGACGGCGTGGAGTATCACCAACCGGCCAACGGTACCTAGAAAGGATATAATTAGCTACATAGGTATAGCTGAATTGATGGGCGGCTTCGCTTCAGCTAATCTTCCCAAGTTGCGCGTTGGTCGCGTGTGTATTGAAGTCGCATCGTTGCTTGATCACCGCCATTCGGTTACTCCTATGATTGATGTGGTCTGATCTGTGACAAATGCACGTGTGAGTGGCGTGGGAATAACGCAGAAGCTGTGCTGGTCATCAGCAACAAGCGATTCACACTGAAAATCGTGTTGGACATGGAGAGGCGGCGTTTTCCGGCTTGTGGCGCAATCTTCGATTCTTGAAGCATGATAGGGTGGCGAAAGTGTGATTGTCCCCGGCGGAGCTGCTTTTTGCCAACACGCGGAAAAAGCATACCAGGGCCACAGGCGTGTCGTACAGCGTTCTTCATCAATCGACTGATATCTGCAGATGGGAGAGTCTGTCACGCATGTCGTGTGTCGCATGTAGCATGTTGAGCTGTTTGGCGTGACGGTGACGTACCTAGCGGCCGGACAATTTGCCCTTGCTTAGGCTCAGGCACGTGGCCCTCTTGGCGGCGGGTACCCGCATCTTTCGCCTGCCACCACCGAGGCTTGAGTATCCGCAAGTCGCACGTTTGTGACTTGCAACCTTTCTCAGCGATCAGTTTTTGGACCCCAACGATGGCGCGATATCTCGTGGATGCTTTGTAAGAGCGCACACCCGTCGATTACCGACGCCACCCAGTATGGCGCAACCCAGTATAACCACATAGCGTCACTCCTATGGCCAGCACATATGCTCGGTGAAGCCGTCTTGTCCTGGCACCTGCTTCCCCTGGAATGCCCAGATGGAAATCACCGCTTCACGATAGCGTCCGGCCAGCCAGCTTTAAACTTTGCCCCAAAGGGCTTGCTTTTCAGGGCCAGTTAATCTATCTTATCTAGTGCTGCACATCACCCAGGGCAGGTCCTCTCATTGCCCATGCATCTCTGGATCTACTTGATCCTCCCGGGCAGGTGCATCTGGAGTTTCAGCGGAGACAGGACGAAAGCAGAAGGAGATCAAGTTAGCGCCCGGCGTAATTCGCG
Organism: Alternaria hordeiaustralica; assembly: GCF_023758085.1. Taxonomy (NCBI): domain Eukaryota; kingdom Fungi; phylum Ascomycota; class Dothideomycetes; order Pleosporales; family Pleosporaceae; genus Alternaria; species Alternaria hordeiaustralica. The sequence continues at coordinate 477,415 of NW_026056784.1, read as the reverse complement.
AAGTCGGCCAATCAGCGGCAGGCGACACCATGGCACCTCCGACACGTTTATGCTAGAGTATCACCTGCCGACCATTAGGAGAAGGTCGATCGTTACACCAAAATGGAAGGAATGTATAAAAACAACCTTGTTTCACGACATACTGTAGAGCATCGGCAACTTCATTCTAACGTTCCCCATATTCTTCACCCCAAGCAGACTCAAGATGAAGTACGCTCTTGCCGCAGCTCTGATACTCCAGAGCACTACCGTACTCGGTAGCCTTCTGCCTGTCCATTTCAACGCACCTTCTCCAGCACACTTTCTCGACATCGTCAACAATGGCACATACGATCTTGGCTGCAGACCCAAGGCGGTGCCATCGAAAGAAGGCCATTTCGAGCTTCACGCCCTGCTGACCGAGGACCAAATCGCGTATCTGTCCAAAGAGTACGAGAACCATGCAGAGATCAGCCTACACCGTCGTGACCTCAGCAAGAGGGCTGCCACCGCACCGATCGGCACTGGCGACCGTTGGTCGGGCGGTTCAGTCACACCGTCTGGTCTTGGCACCAAGGCTACGGGATCGACCATGAGCAGCATCATGAATCCCACCGAGATCAACTCTGCCATCAAGGGACTCGTCAACGGATACGGTATCAGCACCGTCACTCTGCCATACAAGACCTTCAATGGCGCTACGCAAACCGCCGGATACGTTGGCGCCGGCACAGACAAGTCCAAGTACCGCCTCTATCTCTCCGCTGGAATGCACGCACGCGAACGCGGAGGCCCTGATCAGCTCATCTACTGGATCTCAGATCTCCTCGCCGCGAACAAGGCTGGAAGCGGTCTGAAGTACGGTAGCAAAACATACACCAATGCTCAAGTCAAGAGCGTCCTTGCCGCCGGTATCGTCTTCTTCCCACTCGTCAACCCAGACGGTGTCGCATACGACCAGTCTTCAGGATCACTATGGCGCAAGAACCGCAACACGCGGTCCGGCACTAGCGGTGCCTCCGTCGGTGTAGACATCAACCGCAACTTTGACTTCCTCTGGAACTTCAAGAAGTACTTTGACCCCTCCACATCCCCTGCTTCCACCTCGCCAAGCTCAGAGGCATTTTACGGTTCAGCTGCGGCATCGGAGCCCGAGACCAAGAACCACGTCAGTGTCTACGACTCATTCCCGAAGATCAGGTGGTTCATGGACATCCACTCCGCTACTGGCGACATCCTGTACAACTGGGGCGATGATGAGCTCCAGAGCACTAGCACCACCATGAACTTCCTCAACAGCGCGTATGATGGAAAGAGAGGTCGTCTTGGCGACTCCACGTACAAGGAGTACATTCCCTCGGCTGATGCGACAAACATCAAGAACGTTGCTGCTAAGACGGCGGCTGCGATGCGAGCAGTTGGTGGCCGTGACTACACATCCATGCAGTCTGTCGGCCTCTACGCCACCTCTGGTGCTTCGGACGACTACGCTGCTAGCCGTACATACGCCAAGTCTGGCGCGAACAAGATCCACGGCTTCACCATGGAGTTTGGATACAGCACCAACTTCTACCCCACTCTGCCCGAGTTCAACACCAACATCCTTGACACCAACGCCGGTTTCATGGACTGGGCGCTTGCCGCGATCGCCGCCGGCCTTGACTAATTGATTTGCTTGAGTACGCAACGACATATTGGTTGCAATAGGGGTGTCACGGCGTTTAAGAAATGTGTAATGCGGAGTTGTAGTAGCATGGGCGGCTCAGAGGAAGTGTTCCTAGAGCGAACGGCGTTGACGAGGATACGAGGATTGATGACAGATGATGATTCTTTTCGACGGCCGTTGTAGCACGTGTAATATTTCTATATTATTCTAAACCACCTGTCCACTTCCCATGATACAAAACGATAAGGCGAGATGATCGCACTACCCCAACTTGAAACCACCTCTACAACCACGCTGGAATAATCCCTCGGGATCGACGTCTCCACTAACACCTTTCAAGAATCTTAAATTCTCCTCCCCATAGCTCTCGAATGGCTTTTGCCACGCCGCGCAGTAGTTTAGATAGCGATACCGATGACTCGTCCCATGCTCAGTGGCAAAAGCATCAATCTGCTCGATCGCTTCTCTAGTGATAGCCCTCACTACCTCATCATGCTGTTCCAACGCCCAGTTCACTGTGAATTGTACATTCACAAGCGGATCATCAGATCCTTCGTCAAGGCCCAGCGGGTTCGCATCGCCCTTCCGCGCCCAAGAAGGTAAACAAGGCTGAAGGACAAGCGTCCAATTCATCCCTTTGATACTATGTTTCTTGATCTTCGGTATCGCATCACGATATGCTTTATGCGCCGCCTCCAGCGTCAGCTTATCGTTTTTGATCGTCGTAGTCGCAAATTCCTGTCGTCGTCCGGGCGGGTTCAAAACACTGAGTTCGTCTGTCGCACCAACCAGACTGCGGATCTTGAACGTACTCCACACACGCCCAATCTTATAGAACCCAGAGCTGCGCCAACATTCCGGCCAGCCTCTTTCTTTCGTGTCTGGCGCGGTGTGAACAAGGTGCACAGAGATTGCTTGGATGCCAACGGATTGGAGGTACGTGAAGCATGCCAGAGGGCCAGCGGCGTAGGGGTCGAAGCGTTGGTCTAGCCCACCGGCCAGTGTTCTCGAGGCGGTATCATGGAATGCTGTGAGCACACCAGGCGCTTTCCATGGAAGGAGATAGATGAAGCCGCTCCATACGCTTTTCGCAGCGAAACTACGGACTGTGAAGCTTGTCACGACGCCGAAGTTGTTTCCTCCGCCCTTGAGTGCACGCCAAAGATCAGGTTTATCGTACTCCGAAGCAGTTACGATCCTTCCATCTGCTAAAACGACCTCGTATCCAAGGACGTTGCTGCACACGAACCCGTATTGCGGCGAGAAGAACGAGAGGCCTCCACCGAGCGTGAGGCCAGACACACCAACAGCAGAATTCCTCCCACCAGCGACCGCGAGACCCTCTTTCTCGAGTTCTGAGTACACATCAATCCACTTACAGCCCGCGCCAATAACCACACTTCGGCCATCTTCAGCAGGAACGACCTGTTTGAAGAGCGACAAGTCGATAAGGACCCCACCTTTGATGCTCGACGCACCAGCAACAGCAGAATGACCGCCACCCCGAATAGCAAAAATCGATTCCCCTTTTTCTCCTGTTTCCTTTGCTCGCTCGACCCTCAGATCGAACTCGCGTTTGAGAATCTTGACCGCCTGCGCTAGCTCCCACACATTGCGGGGTCGCACAACACATGCGGGCGGTACCTCACACGCTTTCTGGTCCCAATACGCGTTCATCGACTCTCTGAATTCCGTTGCCTTGTCGGGCGTGATGACGATGTGGGGAATGGCTGCGACGAGCTTGGCTTTCAGTTGCCGTCCAGATGCTGTTAGGCCATCGTCGAGTCTAAGACGGCCAGGTTTCTCGGCTTCTGCATCGCGTTCTATTTGGGATGTGCGGACGCTGAGTCGTTTTCTGATGTATACAGTTCCGAGGAGTATGGCTATGCATGTGTAGGATAGCCATGAGAGCACCATCTTTGAGATGAGTTAGGGAGGCTGGCGCCTAAACTGCGGGCAGACGGGCCAATGCAGCTGAATATTGTCAAACTGTCGATGGCAATCTTGGAGACAGCATGAATGATGAGTTTTAGGATGGACCAAGATATATAATGGTTGAGGTAGGGTATATGGGTGTTACTGGCGTGGACATATGCTGCGGCATCTGGTTTCACATGTGGATGACATAATCACTTGGCGTCAGCAGGCCTGATCGGTGATGACGAAATGCGTCGCGCAATCTACTACATACGTACAGTCCTCCTCTGACAATTGCATCATACTTGGGATGCTGCATGCTTCAACCTTCAGAGTACAATCAAGTCCTAGCAAGCGTACAGTCGGCGTCTGATGCGACCCGAAAGCTGTCATCGCTTGGTGGCACTACCAATCGGCAACCATATCTCGTCTCGCTAGCTTGTGATGACAAAAGGCTGCGTGTCACGGAGCTGATCCAGCTTGTGCCACTATCGATCTTCCTGACTACACAAGTGACTCTGGTCAAGCGTTTCGGTGTGTGATTTCGAGGCGCTCGACAATGCGCAGACAATACGACATCCACACCGTACCGGCCCTGGGAACTAATGCATCATCCTGCGTGAACTCTGTACGCGAATGACTTTCGGTGCGGATGTAGCGATCGGCACAGCCTTGGCGTATGGCATCTCGTAAATGTGCTGTACACGAATCCTCGGATAATGAGTTTGGGAACTCGAAGGTAGTCAATCCTTCATATGTCGATATCGGGATACCACTTCTTCACCCACTGGTCAAGAACCTTGGGCCCTACCGGCTTCGTCAGGAACTCGTCTGCGCCGGCATCGTCTGCGGCCTTGCGATCGTTCGAGGAGTCCTGACCAGTGACAATGAACAAGACACTCCGTTCATACCCATGCTGCTTCTCTAATCGCCGTATCTGTCGTGTTGCATCGATACCATCGCAAACCGGCATCTGAAGATCCATGAGGATGAGCCCGAATGGTTGGATGGGCAGATTTTGTCGGAGCAGTGGGTCGTACTTGGGTACGAGAGCTTCGGAAAAGATGTTGACTGCCTGCTGGCCATCCTTCGCACTTCGGAATGGGATGCCACGACGACTGCAGTACATCTCCAATAGACGAAGATTGACAGCATTGTCATCAACAAGGAGTGTCAGGGGTTTGCTCGATGTTGAGGTCTCCTTCGTGGAAGCCGGAGGCTTAGTTTCGATGCGCAAGGTCCGTACCGACTGGACTAGTTCATTCTGAAGCTTGTCGGGGAATATTGAACCTCGCTCAGATGGGAGCTGTGGGCGCTCATTCGAGTCCAGTGTAGAAGCTTGACTGGGTGGCTCGATAACGATGCCACCGGTCGCACGCGACTCCGTGTCCAGAGCAGAGGCGCGGAATTCGGCCGAGATTGCATCCGCGTGCTTCAACGCTTGTTCAAATGTTTCCGACAAAAAGGGACCTTGAACGTATACAACATTTCCCTGCCGTCGCACACGTTCAGTATGGAAGTCGAGAAAGCATGCGCATTCTGGAACGAGACATATCGCGACCTGATCAGCATCGATGTTCGACGTGTGTCGGTAGAGCTCCGCTAGATTGGGTGTGTAGTCGACGACTACAAAAGCGCCCTTAGGTGTGCTGGAAGCTGTCCAACCGGCGCTTGAAAGATACTGTGTGAAATAGTCGCCGAGAGACGACGTTGCTGACTTAGACGTGAGATGATGGAAGGTTTGCGGGAGCTCACTGAATCTATCCTTCACTGGATGGGAAGCAGGTAATGAGCTTGCGCAGACGGGCTCGTTGAACGTCGCTCTGATGTGCGAGCCTGCACCGTAGGGTGAAGTGACCATCTTAATCTCACCACCCAACAGTGTTGCCGCTTTACTCGCCAGCGTCAAACCAAGAGCAGACTCAGTACCGCTAAGATCGATCTGTTCGTGTGCGTCAAACACGCGGTCGTAATTCCCTTTGGGTATTTTACGCCCACTGTGTTTGACGTCGACGACGAGAGACTGGCAGCCCTCCTCAATTGATATAGTCACTGCTACCATACCGCCAGCAGCATTTTGAGCGGCGTTGACCATAAGCGGCTGGATACAGTCCAAGAATACCCGCTTATCGATAGCAAGCAAGTCGCAACTCGGCGGTAGATGGTGTTGTATGACGATAGATGGCCGCGTAGAGAGATCGTCTGATAGTCCTAGCAGAGTTTCCTTCAGCAAAGCATCTTCAATCTCAGAGACGGTATGCATGGTAAGAACGCGTTCCGCCTGTGCAATATCTGCCCACTGATTCAACTTGATGAGATTGTTCACCGTTGAGATCAGCTCTCTTGCCGAAGTCTTGATGGTCTTAATGTAGGTGTATGGGTCCAGCTGTTCAATGTCCGGGCTGGCAGTGGGTGATGAGGCGGCTGTTGAAGGGACCACGTTTCGAGCTTTTAGCTCTTCAGTGAGAAGTTCGACAGAGCCAAGAATGCCATGTATAGGAGTTCGAAGCTGATGCGTAATGCCGCGAAGGAACGTTTCCTTTGCGCTGAGCGCCTCCTGGAGTGCGCGGCCTTGCCAATATCGACATAGTATTGTCTAAAAGTCACGAGGTGTCAGCAAAATCCCCCAAGATGAGCCTAGCATTGCTTACCGCACACATATGCACGAACCAAGAATCTATATCGTCAAAGACCATCTTGAGGTCTTTACTGGCTACTACTAGGAACATCGCTGCACGCTGACTGGTGCACTGTGCCGCGATAGCCCGTACAGGCCGAGGCGCAGTCATGTCCAAATGATTGAGGTTCTCGATGGCGTAGTCGAAATCTGCGAAAGTCAGCATATGCCACATTCGCATCTATCATAATGACTCACAAGCTGTATCTTCCCAAAGACCTTGCTCCAGCTCTGACGTGCGAAATCTCGTACCACCAGCGAAGGTTATGTGGCTGTCCGTGGTCTGATGAATGCTCACCTGCGTATTAAGATAAACATCCTCGAGCATTCTAGGGATCACTTCCTCCATATTGTGGTGGTTGTCGCATTGCTGCTGAGCTTGAGAGAGCAGTTCCAGCATCCGCCTACGTTCCTTTTGACGGCGAGCTCTTGCACTGTGCACTATATCCGTAACAATCCAGTCAGCAAGCCTAGCAAGAGCCTGCTGTACCGATGGCGAGAGAGGCTCTTGCGGGGAATTAGAAGCGACACAAAGGGAGCCGAAAGCCACGTGCTCCCCAAATTCAGTATCAAATCTCAGCGGTACACCGGCATATGCGCGCAAGCCACCCTGTTCAACATGCGGTGACTTCTCGAAGCGCCAATCTTCGGCCATATTCTGCAGCGCAAAAACAGTCTGTAGACATCAGTAGTGGTCCGGTGACAAAGAGGAGTGCCGACTTACGCCTGGTGGTTGGTTGATGGTGTGCGCGCAGGTACTCTCGCGACGTGGTAATATCGCGAGAGGAAGGTTCACTGTGACCATCCGAGTATAAGTGCTGTGGTTGAGAAGGCCGGCAATGACAAACTCCCATCCTACTGTCTCATGCGCAAGATGGACCTTTTCCTGTAGGCGAGACATCAACTCTACATCTTCAAGCGCCCCGCGAGTATAGTAGTATAGCAATGTCAGCCTCAGCCTCTCATTCCGGGTCAAGACTGGGAAGAGATAGCGATCCGAAGAGCACTGAGGTGGACATAGTGTTTTGGCAGGTATTGGTGCTGGTGTCCAGATGTCGCCATCGCTGGGATACACAGACGTGACTTGTTCGGCAGTCCATGGCTCAAGGGGTTTGTCGGCATTCTCAAGATCAAGTATTGGCGCGGTGGTGGTCGGGCGCTCGGACGATGCCGGCGCAGCATGCCTCGATGCGAGGACGGCCGCATCTGCCTTCGGGAAGAAGGCAACGCGCTGGCCGCCCATGAGATGCATCGAGATATCTGTATGTCGGATTACTACCCAGCATTGAAAGCAAAGGTCGCGCAGAGTGTTTTGCAGAGGTGTGATACACTGCGGGAGCTAAGGCTGTCAGAGGGGCGCGCCGGGTGTAACGTTCCAGACTGGTCCAGATGCTCGATCGTAAGGATTGTGGCGACCGCGAAGGATTAGAACTGCGGCGACGATCGCGACAACCGATAGTACCTCAAGAAGAACTGGTATGACGAGGATGAGTTGTTTGCATCTGTTTGTCGTGTTCAGCTCGGAAAACTGCTAGTCGCAATGTATCCCGGCCTGGCGCCTTCCTCCGGGCCGAAGCAATCGGTCGATGAGATGCCTTAGCTGCATTTTCAGAAATCGTTGCCAGACTGTTTGCTCAGCACACAAGCAGACGCCTTTGGACTGTCGCTGCTTGGAAACGCGCTGCGATCGGTTGAGCATAGTGGAAGTGGCAAAGCTCGTGAAGAAAGCATGGGAGGCGGGGCGACAGCGCTTCCGACGCGTCCTATTGGCTGCGATCTGGCCCACTAATTTCCCAAACCTCACGTCCTCCGGCAGATGTCTACTTCATTTCTTCACAACGCCGCGCCTCGTCTTCTCACCTTCGAACTGCCGTTGTAAGGAGCCAAGATGTCACTTCTCAATCGCCGGGGTCTCTCCATCATGGAGGACTAGCTCAGTGTAGCCTAATGCACATTGCGGCCGAAATGTCAAGCGCGTATGTCGGACGCCATCCAAGACAACCCTCTAGACCCGGATGTCAGCTTCTGGTCATGCCAACCTCCAGCAACGGTCTCCATGGACCCTTGGAAGGCTCCGTAAGCCGTGAATGCACACCATAGGCTAGTCTTCGTCTGCTCGGACATAGCCAGCTATCCATCCTGTACATGGCACCTCAAGATTGGCAACATGGCAGGGGACAGGACTTCAGGCGTGGTATCGTCGGCGAGTCGAATACTATGGACACTGGAAACAATGTTTGTCTTCACATTTGCGCAAGGTAGTATGTGCGGCCATCGCCGCCTGTTCTCTGTATCTTCTATCAAACACCTCATGATGTTCTCATAGCAGTTGTCAAGGGGCCCACGTCCCTAGTATCGGCGACTACATGGCCTTACACACGGTCGCTATGTTGTGAAGCAGAAGCAGTCTTGGCTTTCACTTTCACTCCACTGCGCACATACCACCACCATGCACTCGTCAGTCGCTCTGCCCGCTCTTATTGTTGAGCCTGAAACAATAGCCTCCCAGCCAACCATTGCGACCTCTTGAGGCTCATCGCAACTTGCAATTCCGCCTAGATTCACGCAAACACCCCGCCCCTCGTTTCTCCATTTCTCGTCGCCCAATAATACACGCGAAAGGCTCACTACAGAAACAACCTACAGCTCATCTCAGCGATCTTTCCACAACTCTCCGCCTCCGAAGCGCTACCATGTCGTCTCAACTGAACGACTCGTCTCGCAGTACGGATCCCGCCTCTGCCCAGCCAGATGCAACAAACTGTCCCGAGCCTGGCTTCATTCCGAAACCGCTTCGCGCAAGGAAGAGATTATACGACCCCAGTCTGACTGCGGGGATGCGCCCACCCGACACAAACATGACAACGGATGCTCCAAATGTGGAAGCCACAAAAGAGCGTGTATGGACCGAGGAAACCCAAAACCTCCGCGTGGAAGCTACCAAGCTGCTGGCTGCCAAACTCTCCAGGTTCAGGAAGCTCAGTTCACCTAATGCCGCGATCATGCAACGTGAGCCCGAGGTCTTCGCTAAGCAATGGGAGTTCGACATCTGGACCCGATCGATACAAAGCTCCGACAGGAAGAAGTACGACGACGAAGTCAGATCAACCTTGCGACTCCTCACGAAGTGTGACAAGAAGTGGTCTGAGGCTTGGCCAGTCGATGATGGAAGTTATTGGTCAGGTGAAGAATGGTTCGTTTGGGAGATGGACAGATTGAACTTCGACATGCTGGAGAACGAGAGCATCGCATCTGGGCCACATTCTGCAGACACTTCAGCCAGCCTCAGCTATGTATATACTCAATCCGACTCCGCTACCGAAGCCACCGAGGCCATACTCAATGCGGACAACCATCGAGAAGGCCTCTCAACAGAGGCGCAGCTGCGCAAAGACAACCGTCGAGGCTTCCGAAGCCATATCCGAGGCATCTGCGAGTTGCTGAGATCCGCGAATCATACAGCGAACCTTGACGTCGTCGCGCTTGCATCATCTTGGGAGTCCGAAATTTGGACCTCGTTGCTCGAGCACGAAGACTGCAACACTTCATATAACGAGGACATAGATGAGGCACTGGAAGACTTGGATGACTGGAAAACGTACTGGGATTCTTCTGAAGGCGACCCTGAAGGCAGCCGAACCGGTCGGCAGCTCTTCCTCGACTACGTTCAACAGCTTCAGGCGCGCGACGCTTCTTCAGATGGGCTGACTGAACTGCAGAATGAAGTCAAAGCATCGACAGAGCCCTCACATCCTCACGAAGATGGTGAAGATGCTTGCTCCTCCATTGAGACCGACAATAATGATGGTGGCGTCGACGTTGGCTCAGACGACGAGTCCGAGGATGACCAGACTGAAACGCAATACGTCACTGACGAGACCTCTGAAGACCATGGCCTTGATTCAAATACTGCCGACGAGCTCTGGGATCTTGCTGGGGGTAACGAAGAGCTATCAGATGATTCTGCAGACGACGCTGAAGATAACGAAATATATGATAAGTCTGACGAAAGCGACGATGAGGATGAAAGCGAAAACACCATAGATGGTGTCAACTTTCACCCTAGCTCCCCTGTCGCAGCATCTCCGGTAGCATCAGCTATCACTTTCACCTTCAAGCCTTCTCAAAGCAGCGTCGCTGTACCTACCATCCCGTCCAGCTTCGACCCTGAAAACTGGACTGGTGCATTCGATTTCACGGCACCCCCAGGCGGCGACATGGCCGTCAATGGATCTCTTTCGGCTGGCGATGATGTCGCCAGTCAGACTTCAGAGGTTCAAGACCTCAAAGACTCTGAGCAGATTGAGGAGGTTGCCGCCGACGATAGCCTGGAGCCTACTACTTCTTCCCTCGCTGACGACGACGTAACCGCCAGGGTCAGTCAAGAGCGCGCAGTTCAGGAGGTCCCCCTGGCCGCTCCAAAGGAGCATGAGACGGAAAGGCCACAAAAGGCCGTCTCAGTAGACTGCTCTGGTAGGATCAGAGAGCTGACTGCTGCCATCAATGCATGCGAGGCCGAATGGCTGAACGCAAATGCAGGCAATTGCGCTCCTTCCGCTTTCGTCGAGCTCGCCGGTAATCTCGATGACATTGGTGCGAAGATCACCAATAAAGGTGATTTCTCTTCCCCGTCGGCATTGAGCAAGATCGAGGCGCTGTTCGCGAAGTGGGAAGCTTTTGTCAACACCATGAAAGCCTTCATCGGCATCAAAGAGTACTTCCATCCCGACAACGAGTTCCGCTTCAATCGACTTGTCACGCTATATCGCTCAGATGTCGAGATGATCCCCGTGTACGAAACCATGAGTCGCATGCCAGGCGCTCAAGAATACTGGTTGGGTGAGGCAAACAAGCGACGAGAGAGCAGAGATGATAATCTGAAGAGCATCAACAATGAGATTGCAAAGATGTTTGGTCTTCGTCAAGCCTACCGCCATGAGCTTGAGATGCTGAACGGGCAAGTAGACGACAAGGCGTTCAAGGAGTTTGGCAAGATGACCCTTAACATGGTTCACGAACGCATTTTGGAGGTGAATGAGGCTTTAGGCCTGGAGGACTTGTAGATACCTTCCAAAAATCCCCATTCGTTATCTAGATATACCCAGTATAACAATCAAGTCTCAAACCACTCCAACTCATCCTCCTTCCCAAACACCGCCCTATAACCCCTGTCTCCATCCTCCTTAAGCACCTCCTCCGTATGTATACTGTGCAAACTATACTCCCTTTCATCAAGACTACTTCCATCAGTCCCATCTTTCGCAGACCCAAAGATGCGAATGTGAATGTATCCGTTGTCCAAAGCGGGCAGTTTGACTTTGCCGAAGAGATGCAGACCGTATGCTGTTACGGCCACGCGAACGGATTCGAGATTCTCGGCGGTGAAGGATGCGAGGTCGCTGTCGGAGAGGTGCGAGACGGCGCGGAAGTATTCGGGTTCGTGCTCTGCAGGGGTTGTTAGAGGGATGGAGGAGAGAAGGCGGGCAAGGAAATTTTACTGTCGTGGTCGCGTCGTAGTTTGAGGAGTTCGCTTTTCACCGCGTCGAGGATAGAGTTGAATGCTTCGAGGGATGCTTGTTGGGGCGCGTGCGATGCGCTCAGGTCGACGGTGTCTTCTGTTGCCATTGTGGATGCTGTGACTGTAGGTTATGGAGTAAATAAGCTATGTGTTAATAGGTTTGAAGGTTTAGCAAACGATCTGTTATGATACGGCTCTATATGCTGTGTATAGATTGTGCCATGTGCCATGACGTGGACTGATCAAGGATGCGATGTTGGATGAGGCGTGTCGCGTCTCAGCGAGTGGGCACCGAGCGCGCCTAGCCTGGAAAACCGGGCAGTTGAGGGAGGAAACTTGGTCTCACGGCTTGCAAATCTTGGGAAGCACCGAGAGATCAGGCAGAACGACTACGCATGCCGAAAGTCTGTAGTCTGAACAATCGTGAGACGTGTAGGACTCGAAAGCGTGTGGTAAGTGCCAGACTGCTAGACAGTCGATAGCTTGAGGACCCTTGGACCCTGGGGAGCTCGGGTGACTAAGCACATACTAGCGCACCTCCGCAGCTTCCCCGCTTTGTCCTTCAGCAATCTGGGGCAGACTACCATCCAACGTAATTATGCGTCGGAAAGCAGTCGTCTACTGATCTGTCCTTCCATATCTCACGGTCACCTTGAACAATCGAACAGGTGAATGCAGCAATGGGAACATAATACGTGCGATGCGACAACAGCCCGAGAGAAGCAGAAGTAATACATGCTCTGGAGGTATGGGCCGCAATAGACGCATTATCACAATGATTTCCTAGACGTACACACATGAACACGTCTGGAGATCCATCGTTGCTTGCAGTTGAGAAATCCTTACGCTGTAGGTCTCATTTCCCTTTCCATCGGAAAAACCCCGTCTGCAAGAAGCGAGGGTAAATCGGCCCATGGCATTCTGCGCTTACCTGCATGGCTACATTGAGTACCAGTTACTCTGGCGTCTAAGGCGTGTAAGCGCGCCCTTTGCAAGACACGCATAAGTTTGTCCGCGTCTGCCCTCCTGTTACGACTCCAGCATAACAGCATCAAGATGTCTACTACTACCATCACAGAAGACCGCATCGAGCTCACGAGCTTTCATAACACTCCGCAATCCCCGTCAAGCAAGACCTTCACTCCAAATTCGAGACCGTCGTCTCTGAGTCACATCCATGACGAAACACCAGACAACGCAGCCTACTCCGTCACCGCAGTACCAGACGGCGGATACGGATGGATAGTAGTCGCAGGCTCCTCAACGACAAGTTTCTGCAACAACGCCATCATCAACTGCTGGGGCGTCTTACAAGCCGCGCTACTCGATTCAACGCTGAAGGACGTCCCTCCATCCACACTCTCCTACGTCGGTTCCCTGGGACTCGCAGGCGGCGCTTTGTACGGACTAGGAGCTGTCCGTCTCATGAGATTGATAGGCGGCCGAGCAACAATCCTCCTCGGTGTCTTCCTCATGGGCTTAGGTTTGATCGGAGCAAGCTTCTGCACGTCCAATTTGCCTGGTCTGTTCGGCACGTACAGCGTCATTGGCGGCATTGGAATGTCGCTCAACTGGACTGTCTGCAACACAGTTCCCGTGCAGTACTTCAGCGCTCGTCTCGGTCTCGCAAATGGTCTTATCAAGCTGGGCGGCGGAGTAGGTGGCTGCGTCATGGCCGTGGCGTTGAATTCGCTGTATCAACAAGTCGGTATCGAGTGGACTTTCCGCATACAGGGCCTGCTTACCTGGGCTATTGGTCTTCCGGCTGCGTGGATGGTCAAGGATCGTGTGCCGCTCAGGAACATACCCTTTGTCGATCTCTCCATGTTCCAGTCTCTTACGTTCATCGCTACGTTCGTTGCAAGTGCCATTGGTGTGTTTGCACTGTTCGTCCCGCCGTACTATCTTCCATTGTTCGCGCAGTCGATTGGACTCAGTTCCAGTACTGGTGCTGCGCTCGTCGCTGCTTTCAACGCCTGCAATGCCATCGGACGGTTCATTGCAGGTCCATTGTGCGATGAGTTTGGCCCACTCAATACCTTCGTCATCGTCATGGCCCTCAACGCCGCGAGCATGCTTGCCATCTGGCCAGTTTCGAATACCCTCGGTCCACTCGTACTCTTCGCAATCCTGAACGGTGTTGCAAACGGCGCGTACTTTACCACCCAGCCAACGGTAGTTGCTGGTATCTTTGGCCCCGGACGAGCTGCAGTAGCTATGAGCATGTCGGTCACTGGCTGGAGCGTGGGGTATCTGATGGGCGCGCCAATTGCTGGTTACTTGTTAGAGGCCGCTGGCGGTAGACAAGGTGCTGCATCGGGTCAGAACATTGACGTATATCGCCCTGCCATCTTCTACGCTGGTGGAACGGCCACTGTGTCGGCACTATGTGTTCTCATTGCGAGGCTGACGGTGACGGGGAAACTGCGCAAGAGGGTCTGAGTGCCGTGTACTGGGTGGAATATAGAGCATTGGTAACTTGTTGCAGTTGTGATTGATCAATCTGGCAAACAGACCTTACTTCTAAAGTTTAATGGAATCTATGTAGTCCTGGAAGGCACCCTCACATTCACGACCCGCAAGTTCATGCAAGGGGAACATCTTCTATCTCGCTGATCTGCTGGATGGCAGCCCTGAAACGCTCATAAACCTCCTCGACGCCCAGACTATAGTCTACAACGACATCGAACGAACCCCTTTGATCGCTCTCGATGATAGCGAGGATAGCGTAGTACCTATCGCGCGGGTCGCCACAGCGTCGATGTCGAAAGTCAAACGCAACATCGAGAAGGTTCCGCTGCAACACTACACCTTCTCTACGAGCAGCCTGCCTCATCTGAGATTCAAGGATGTGAAGCAACGGCATCCAATCAAGCTCTTTCGCATTCCGTTCGTGCAGGTTGTAGAGCGGAGATACGATCGCAGACTTGACGCGAAAGACCAACGCTCTTAAAGTGCGAAAGTCAGCGGTCCATTGGATTCGATACTGGCCACATTGCAAGACGATATGCCGAGCCAGAACTGCCTCTTGCAGGGTCCACATGCGTTCAAACCATGGTCGGTCGATGATGTTGGAAACGCTACGTTCAAGGTCGGGTATCGCGATGTGTGACCAGGGCGCAGCTTCTCCTTGGGCGTGACGTTGTAAAAAATATTGCAAATGTTCCATGTCTGTTCCTGTCTCCTCCGTCGGTACACCAAGATGAACAACAACACTTTTTGCAGTCCCGTAGATCATGTCCATTTTTTGAACCTGATGACTCCTTTCTTCTACGCTTCGTTGGTCGACGCACACTTGATCAGCCCACATCGTTCGTACTGACGCTGAATGTCGTAGAGCTCCGAAAGCGTCGTGAAGATTCTTGGTGATGCTAAATCGACAGCTGTCGACAATGATCTCGGCGCGGTCGAGACCGTTTCCCCAGACATAGGATATTGCCTCGTATGCGGGTGCGTCATATAATGCCGTTGCTATAAGACTAATCCGGATCGGGTCCCCTGAGTTGCCTGGATGGAGTTTAAGCAGACGAAAGTCTTCCCCTTCTGTTTTGTCGAGGGCATCGTGGCTGTAATGCTCTTCGGTTTCGTTCTACACAATTAAGCGCTAGTCATGTCACGACTTTGTAGGACGTACTAGTATTGCAGAGGGTGCGGCTCCTGGACTGTCAACGGTACATCTAATCCAGAATCCGAAGCCGAAGTGCCATCCAGTAGGTAGCCGAAATAACCATCGGTCGAGATGGAAGGGGAGGGAGCTGAGCTTAAAGAACTGCCTCCAAAATTGAGTCCAGTACGTCATTGTTGCTGCGCGATAGCTGTATGTAGGGTGGCTTTTAGCTATTGTGTTCAAGATCTCATCGTAATCGACTTGCGCTCTGGGAAAGTGGATGGGAGCGCGAAAGTAGTGACTCAAAGAATCGTGGACGCGATCAGATGCCCGAGTAGATTCCGGTGAGACCTACAAAAGGCACAGCCACCCCATGGCGTTATGGCGTACACCGCACCAATCAGACCAATCGGCCACATGCACTGGACCCCAATCATCATTGGCTCAGGAGACAGCGTGACCAACAATCCATTATGTATGTCACATGTGCGAGTATAGCGTTAGCTGGACATTAGGGAAGCCCCTAGATTGGAAGTCGATGACACAATATGAAGCGATCAGATCCTCTCACTGTACCGTCAGAAATTTCGGAGATCGAACAAGTACGCTTGATCTGATATATCGTTAACCTCCCAAAGGGCGCTACAAACGAACCCACCAAAAACCGAATCCACCACCCAATGCGATGCAAACATGCCCCTATATACATAAATCATCATACAAATAACCCCTATCAATCATCACAAACTTTCCCCCAAACACACTCCAGATGCACCAGAATACCACTCAAAGCTACCAGACCATCTCCTACATCTAATAAGAGTCACCAAAGAACTGACTAGCAAGCATGATATCCCTATCCCCATTCGCAAAATCCCACCCCACAATCGTCGGATCCTGACTACAACAAATTATCCTCCTGGCATCAAATTGCAGCTTGAAGACTCGTGAGTTGGTGCCGTTGTTGGTAAGAGGAGCGGCGAGGGGGTGAGGCTGGTGATGATGATGGTGATGGTGGTGGTGCGGTGCAGCGTTTGCAGGGCCGGCGGTACCTTGTTGTGCGGGTGCCGCGTTTGCGGTGGGAGGGTTATTCGCTGTGGGAGCTGGGTTGGCGGTGGCTGCTGTGTTTGCTGGTGCGTTGGCCGCGGCGGTAGGACCATGCATGGCTTGGGATGCTGCGTGGAGGGCGTGGGCTTGTTGGGCGAGGGTTTGGGCTGCTTGGGCTTGGGCTTGTGCTTGCTGTGCGAGGGCTTGGAAGTTGTTTTGTTGTGCAGCTGTTTGTGGGGTTGCTTGTTGATTGGGGGGTTGGGCAGGGTGGTTTGCGTTGGCTGCGTGGTTGACAGGTCTTCGGGGGCGGCCACCGGCTGCTCGGACGGCGTCGTTTTGGAGGAGGGTTTGAGACTTCTCCCATGCTCCGTCTGGGCCTCGCTTCCATATGATGACTGTCTCGTCATACGAGCCAGAGACTATGCGCGCCCATTTGCTACCGCCGCCGCCGGGTGGTAGTTTGGCACCGTAGGCGAATACCTTCGACGGGTCACGAGAACCGGCGTTACGAGCGCGTCGCTGTTCTCGGCTGAGGTTCTGACCAGTGAGCTGGCCACTGGCCTGGGCTGCGAAGTAGTTCTGATCAATTGACCGCGCTTCGGCTTCGAGCTCCTCCTCGTTGCCAGGAAGGTCGCCAAACTGAGCTTGCACGGTGCGCACAAGATTACTGTGGCCGTTCAAGCAGGCTACTTCTGCCCCAGTTGCGCGGTCGAAGATGCGTACACTTTCGTCCGAGCTGCCACTAACGATGCGTCGTCCGTCGAACTGAACACATGCAATACCCTTTGTATGGCCCGAGAAGGTTCGCGTGCATGCACCAGTGCGGACGTCCCAGCATTTGACACTCCTATCTCCAGATGCAGACACGATTTGACCATCAAGAATCTGGATGGCATTGACTGCAGCACCGTGTCCTTCCAAAGTCATGATCAGGCTGTACGGAAGGAGGGGTTTGAAATGGAGGTGTTGGCTCTCGACGTGTTCCTGCATGTTGATAATGTAAGAGGGGAAGCGAGCGCCCGACTTCATGGTGGATGAAGGGTAGGTGTCGTCCGTGGGCAGCATCTCCTTGCGATTCCATACTTTGATCGTCTTGTCTTTCGAGCAAGTGACTAGGTAGCGATCGTCAAACCTGAGATTCAGGACCGACTCGGAATGCGCCTTTTCGATTTCCTTGATGATGCGTCCTGTGGAGAACTTCCACAGAATCACTCTGCAGTCGCTGCCACCAGAGACTACAATGTCTTGCTCGGGGCGCTCGTCGAACTGTAAGCACAGCACGGACGCTGCGTGGCCGACGAGTGGCGGGTGTACAAGGCGCTGAGTGTCCAGGTTCCAGACCCTGATGCTCTTATCCCTGCTGCCGCTCACTAGGAACTTCCCAGAATACTGTATGGTATACACGCACTCGGTATGAGCTTCCTCGGGGTGGTTAGGGTGTGGTAGCTGGAAGTTGGAATAACGGCCAGTGCTCCAATTTTCTTCTAACCTCCTCTTTTGCTTGTAGAGATATTGCCAGTTGATCCTTGCTTCTGGGCCTGGAAGCAGCAACGAGGGGTGTATCGGAGGCCCGTTGGTCTCCGCGGAGGTGCTCGCCTGTGACGCCTCTTCGGTGACCGCGCCTTGTCTTCTTTCTCGGCGTGCCACGTCGGTGGGCGAGGCTGTAGGCGATGCACCGTGGAAGGAGATGCCCTCCATCTTATCCTCAGACCTGACGGATGGGCTGTCATCAGCCTCTACAGCACCGTGTTGTTCGCCCCAAGCGTTGCCCGCTGAGCCACTAACGGCCATTGGCTCTGATATGTTTTGTGTGCCATTTTCCAACGCGGCCCCGTCACCAAACAACTGCCGTTCTCGCACGCGCTTCTTGTGGGATGGTTTGCCGTAATCGGTGTCTTCGGCGGCTCTGTGTCGCGTCTTCCGCTCCTTCTCCTTAAACTCTGCGCGCTTCTGTCTTTGCGCCTCCTCGTATGCGCGCACCTGTGGGAAGTTGGAGTTCCAGCCCTCTAGCCTGAAAAGCAATTTCCATAAGGGGCTGTCGAGCACGCGTTCTCTCCACGAGCGGGACAGTGTCGACGCGCGTAATAGCGTCTCGGGGTTGAGATATGAGAGGATCTGGAAGGTGATCTCGGGTGGAAGGTACATGACAGGGTCGAGATGGAGGAGTGGGTTGAGCTTCTCGACGATACCGGCTATCGAGGAGGTCCGCAGCGAGCGTAGTATGGCGTATGCGAATTCTTATATGATGTCAGCGCAGACGCGCATGCTCTCGTGATATGTACTTACCACTGCGTTCGTTCTCGCTCAGGTTCATAACCCAGTCGGGCAGGGCAAACGGCGAGTCGGCGTCCATCTCGGCGTCGGTCAAGCGCACGTCGCTGCGCATAGCCATGTCGCCCTCATTCTGGCTCCTTGTGTCCTCGGAGTAGCCTTCGTCGAAGCGGTTTGCGCTCATGGCAGAGGCGGGGCGGAAAGGATGCATGTAGGGCGGGCCCGAAAATTGGGCGTTGGGGTTGCCTAGAGGGCCTGCCATGGTGGTGCACGCGAGGATGTGGGTGAGTGGAGACAAAGGTCGCTAGCTGAAAAGTGATGCTGCGGCCGTTTGCAGCGCGCTGGACTGCGGTGAGAGGATTGTGTTATGCTGTCTCAACATGCGCTGGCAGGGTGGTGAGGTTGGTGCTGCCTGGCGCTCTTGGTAATCACGGTACTGGCGATGCGGAAAGCGACGGGTGGCGAGTACGGGGTGCGATGCGCGTTCGGGTTATCACGGCGGGGTGAGGTCAAGTCAAGGATGGAAATGTCAACTTCGCGATGGCTCTCCCACTTTCGCAGAGCCTCGAGATGCCCAGGTGCAGCATGTCATGGCTTCCCGCGACACACGCCCGTGCACCCGCGCCCATTCACTCCAGATCTGCCGCTAGCCGAGCTGCCTAGGGCATGCGGACTACTACTCGTGCGGCCAAGTCGCTGCATCTGAGACACACCAGGAGAGGGACGCTAGATGCCCGCTTAACGGTCTGATGCACTAGAAGTTGAAGGATGCGGGCTAGAAGAAATGCAACAATTCCCCGATGTCGTTGCTTTCATGTGAAGGTGTGCCGTCTACGTGAAGCAGCGATTAGTCAACGGTTGCGCAATCGCCTGTTTGAGTTTTACTGTTGGGACATCGTGGGGGAATTTGTGCTGTTAACGCTGTTTGAGGATGCCTGACGATGCCTGACAGATGTGACAACTTCACGTGGATGTCTGACGGCTGTCTTGAAGGTTTTGTTATATCGCCCAGGTAGCTGCGGGCGTTCAAGCGCCGATCGGGAACATCACCTGCTCTCGCGTTCGCCTGAGGTGGACCAATACTGTGTGCCCGTCGGACGGCATGTGAGAACGGGCGCGTATCCAGCCTCCCATGGCCTTCCCGGCAACCTCATGGCCACAGAATGGGAATTGCTTTCTCACACCGCTCGACTGCCGCTCTCTAGCAATACTCGCATGAGCCGCGTGGTGTACTTGGGGCTAGCAAGGCTGGAGAAATGGGTCCGCGACGGGCAGGCAGAGGGGCGATCGCGGCCCAAGGCAGCGCCTGTGCCGACATGACGAACCGCAGGCGGCAGATGCTGGAGATGATGTGATAGGCACGCGCGTGCATTCACATTGCTAACCTTGCAAGTCATCGCAAGTCATGAGCGAGGCGCCGTTGTGAGTCAGCTGTCATATATCGCAGACTCGGTCGTGATCAAAGGACTGGCACAGGAAATGAGTGGAACGGCGACGCGCCGCATGGCTGTGGGGTGTCACCGAGCCGTGCTGCAAACAGCGTCGTTGGCACAAGCAGCGCCCAACGGCCAGCTGGACAGCCTGGGACAGCCAGCAGATGCCAGTGATGGGCGTGTATTGAGTTTTGTAGTCGCAGTCACGTGCCGGCTGCAACGCCTACAGGGCGGGTGAAACGACGAGCCGTGAACCCCTTTAGGCGTGCGCCGCCCGACACCTCATGCGAGACGTCCTGCGAGATTACACGATTATCGCCCATCTACAGTACAGCAATAAGAGATTATCGCGACCCGAATGCAGGCCGGCGGTGATTTTGCTCCTGTCGCCGCACGCTCCACATCGCCGCCCTGTTCAGTTAGCAGCAGCGACCCTGACCGCCTAGGTGCTAGCGCGAGCGCAAGGAGATCGATGAAAGCAGCATGGAGGGCGGACTATCGTTTCACTCGGGTCTGGTGAGAGCCCATACCACCTTTGCCGTCTCCCATCCACCCCCCAAGTCGCCCTCACAGCACACTGCACACGCCCGGATGACCTCGACCGGGCCGCCTGCCCTCATGTCGCACCAGAGCTTCCAGAGCACCTACTCGAGCTACTCGCACAGCAGCGCGCGCGACACGCAGAGCACCCAGGCCACCAGCAGCAGCACCCTCTTCCACCCCCCGCCCGCCTTTCCCACGTCCTCCACGCCCGTCAATGGCGGGCCCGTCGAAGCCAGCGACAATGTCCTCAACAAGCGGGCCGACAAGGACACCTCGCTGTTCCAGCGCTGCCTGACGCTGCAGATGCGCCTGCGCTTCATCCCGGGCTTCGACCGCTGGATCGCCGAGGAGGAGGGCAAGGCCGACGACGATGCCGACCCCGTCACGCTGCTCTGGCGCACCTTCCGCCGCGGCTACCCGCTCATGGAGCTGTACAACGCCCTGGGGCCCCGCACGCTGCTGAGCATCCCCAGCTCCAAGCAGGACGAGAAGAGCCTCAAGAAGAACGAGAAGATGGCCTGCTACAAGTTCATCCAGAGCTGCGTCGCCGAGCTGGGCATCCCCCAGGAGAGCTGCTTCATCCTCGGCGACCTGTACGGTGACGACACAACTGGTTTTGTGAAGGTGAGCCCGCACGACGAGACTGTGGGGTAGGCCCGCGCTAACACATCCCCAGGTCACCAACGTGGTCAACAAAGTCCTCGACGAGCTGGTCGCCCAGGGCAAGATTGCTGGCGTCGCCGAGACCCTCGAGAATGTCGGCGGCGTCGTCACCAAGCGCACCCAGCGCGAGCACATTATCGACGAGCTGGTCAAGACGGAGCGCACCTACGTGCAGCACTTGGAGCTGCTGCAGGAGTTCAAGAAGCTGGTCGAAGAGAAGGGCGTCATCAGCGGCGACCAGGTCCACGACATCTTCCTCAACCTCAACGCCCTCCTCGACTTCCAGCGCCGCTTCCTCATCCGCGTCGAGCAGACCAATGCACAGCACCCGGACGAGCAAAATTGGGGCAACCTTTTCGTGCTGTACAAGGATGCCTTCAAGGTCTACGAGCCGTATATCGCGAACCAGAAGAAGTGCGAGCAGATCGCCATGCGCGAATTCGACAAGCTGAAGGAGACGGGCGGGCCGGCAGAGATGCGACAGATGGTGGAATCGCCGACCCTCCTCGCATCTTTCCTACTGAAGCCCTTCCAACGACTCACCAAATACCCCCTCCTACTTCAGGTATGATCTCCAAAACCTAGCCCAGAATTCCATCTCTAACACACTGCAGCAACTGCGCGATAAGGGCGACCTCGACGAAGGACGACGCGAAGACATTTCCAAGGGTATCGAAGCAGCCTCCTCCGTACTCGCAGGCACCAACGACGCGATTGCCCGGGAAGAACGCGTCGAGGCGGTCGAGGAGCTCAAGACGCTTGTAGAGGACTGGAAGGGCCACCGAATCGAAGGCTTCGGAGACCTGCTTCTGCACGGCCAGTACACGGTGCTGAAAGGCGAGAGCATGACTTCCAAGAACGAAGAGCGCGAGGTAGGCACAATCACCGATCAAACCTCCGTACATCACTAATTCCCCACAGTACAAGATTTACCTGTTCGAAATGATACTCCTCTGTTGCAAAGAGATCAACGTCAACAAGCCAAAGAACAAAATGTCAACCCGCACCCTGGTCACCAAAGACGGAAAGCCTAAGCTGCAACTCAAAGGCCGCATCTTCATGCAAAATGTCACAGAGACCATCTCCCTACAGAAGCCAGGTGCGCTTGACATCCTCCACTTACTTTGTACCCGCTAACCATTCAGGCTCCTACACATGTCAGATCTTCTGGAAGGGCGACCCTGGAATCGAAAACTTCATCATCAAATTCACCTCCGAGGAAACCATGAAAAAGTGGGCCATGCAGGTCGATACCCAGCGCCGCGTGTGGAAGGACCAGGCGCGCACCAGTGCCAGCACCACAGCCTCCAAGCCATCAGATACCCAGTTCGCGTACATGCGCGATCAAGTGCTCGAAAACCCCTACCAGGAAGACGACGATGAAGATGGCGACGAGGATATTGACCCCGTCACAGGCTATCCCTACAGACAAAACAGTTCCACGCCCTCGTTGCGTTCGCGGTCAACGACTGGTGAAAGCGGCCCTCCAGATGGAGACTCAAGGGTACCGCCTCCACGTTTTCCTATGGGCTACAACGGTCAGCCAGCACTAACCCTGCGCACCCAGCAGATACAGAATGCCTCCAACAATGAATCCTACTTCTCACCTACGGCAGAAACACCAATGCAAACTCCCATGTCAACACACTCCAATGCCCGCACAAGCTCGTCGTCGAACGGCACATTCCCCTTTCCCCGTCAAGCTCCACCAAACGGATATTCTCACGATGAGAATAACCGCCACACTGCTCCTGCTCAGTCGCGCCACGGATCCAGGGGCGAGAACGTTCAACACCCCCAAGGCCGTGCGATGCAACGCCCGTCACTTCCGGCCAATTCCACTCTTTCACAGCAAGGTAGATTGCGGGCAGCTAGTAGCCCTGACATCAACTCACATCTCCAAGGACAAACACGAAGAGCGCCGCCGTCACAGCCAGTACCAGATGTGCCACCTTTCCCTACCCACTACGCCTACAATGCCGCGATTGTCAACCGAAGTAACAGTAACTCGCCCAACAACCCACCGCCACGCGCTGCAACCCAGTCACCAGCGATCCAAAGAGACCGCTTGATACAGCAACGAACCGCCGCGGAGTTGGCCAACGCGAACAACGAGTACCACAACAATGCCATGCGCCGCGATCCGAACTACCCAATACGTACAATGACGCCCGCATCATCGTTTGAGCGAAGCCAGGGCACTTTGACACCCGCATCTATGGATTCACGAAACATGTCGCCACCGCTTGGCCAAGACTCGAGCATACCGACACAACTCAAAGTCAAGGTGCACTGCCCATCAGCCGGAAGCTCGATGGTTCTGGTCGTCAGCACCAACATCAGCTACCAGTCGCTCAAAGATCGCATCGATGCCAAGCTCCAGCGATCGACATCCGTCTCACTTGGCTCCGGCCAAGTCAAGCTAAAGTACCTGGACAGCGACAACACATACGTCAGCATTCAATGCGACGACGACGTACAAGAGGCGTTTGAGAATTGGAAAGAGCAGCAAAGCAATCTCAACCCCGGCGGCGGCCTCGGCGAGATTGAACTTTTCTGCCAACGGTAAATTCTGTTATTACACTGCTTTTCGGCATCACGGGCGCTACTACACCATTTGGGGCATTGATTCAGGCGTTCTTCCACGGCGTGCTCGGCATACACCGCTTGCTCTTTTACTCTCTCTTCCCGTTCCATGATATATCCTAGGGGCAAACATACCCTTCTTGCCCCGGCGAAATTTGGGTTTGTGTCTGTATGTGGAGGGAGGCTGGCTTCACAAATACCTCTTTTTTGCTCTTCTCTCTTCTACCGACCGAACGAACGCCACTATCGCATCATCCTACCCTAACACACATTTGCGGGATGCAGAGCTGGTTGGAGGAAATCAGCTGGTTCTGTCCTGCGTGCGTTTGTTCTTCACAACAGACGAGCGTGATCTCGTGCTGCGCCTTGTTATACTCTGAAAGACATGTTTTATCTATACCACGAGCTTCCGGTTTTCTTCAGCTGCTTCGTAGGCGGTGCCGGCTCATCTTTTTTCTCTCTTACTTTCTTCGACTTGAAGACTATAGGGTGGGTGGGCTTGGGTTGTGGTATGATTGAATGATGTAATGAATGCTTTCAGTTTCTTGAGAATTTGAACTTTTTTGTCTTTCATTTGACGTCTTGGTCTTCGGTCTAGGACTAAGTCGTTGGTACCTTTAGATTATCGTGCTGAGGGGTTGCAGGTGTTGAAATACGATTGTTTGAAGTTCTCGAAAGACTTTATGCCGCATTCGATTCATGACTTCCGCTCATCGTCACATCGTGTCTTCTCGAGGTCGTCCCTGCCTAGCTCCACCCCATTTAAGGAAAAAACTGAACACCCTAGGGCCTACATTAAGATAAAAACGTGTAAAGCAGATAGCCTAATAGCGACGTAGGCTCCTGGGTGTTCAGTTTTTCCCTGGTATGAGGTGGCTCATCTCGTCAAATCTCGAACTCCGCTCCCACTCCGAGCACCGACCGATATCTTGGCACGCCGAACATCTATCCATCCATTACCTCACCCGCAAACCCTCATCTCAACATCAGTATCCACACCCAGCAACACCCTCTCCCAATGCCTCCTCCCTACGCAATCTCAAACGCGCTCCCCTCAGACGCTTCGGCGATATCCTCCCTCTTCGCACTATCATGGCAATCCCCCTTTTCGCGCCTCCAATTCGGCAACGTGGAACCACGTGACCTGGCTAAGGCAATGACGCCTCGCATCGCGCAGCAGATAGCAGAGAAACGTATGCTGTTTATGGTTGCGCGTGAAGAGGAAAGTGAGGATGTCGTCAGTGTCGCGCAGTGGAGTGTACCTCCTTCTATATCCGTGGGAGACGGTGAGGAGTCAAGAGAAGAAACGGAAACGGGGCAAGAACGAGAAGAGAGAGAAGCGTTTGATGAAGAGATATACTTGAACTCCCTCCCCGCATCTTGCAACACAGCTCTCATCCTGGAATTCACGACGCGTCTCAGGGTTTTACGCGAGCGCATATTACAAGGTGCTCCTCATTTCCTTCTCGAAAATTTGGCGACGCATCCGGGGCATCGGGGACGGGGGTTAGCTGCGCAACTAATCGGTCATATACTGGAATTGGCTGATGAGAGGGGTGTGATTGTGTATCTGGAGACCGGGGAGGAGAATAAGGCGAGGGGGTTGTATGGGAGGTTGGGGTTTGAAGAGAAGGGACGAGAGGAGCTTGAGTTGGACAGATTTACGAGTGGGGAGGAGAGGGCGAGGATTGGGGTGGGAGATGTGCATGCGATTATTGGATACGTTGTTCTCCTAGATAGTACGATAGGAACAGAACGTTATTCATGATTTTCGAGGATACATGATTCCAAAAAGCACTCAAGAGCGACAGCCGTGGTCAATGTCATCAGTAAACTGACGATTTGGGATCAACATGACAGGAAGCCCCACCTATACGGTAAATGCGAACAAACCAAAGTAACATGTCTTGATATCGCATATGCGAGCGAGTACACGTGCAGAAGCTGGGTGTATTGCCACACAACTACTTGCTGACATCAATTGCAAGGACGAAACTACAGCGCTGAAGAAGGTTGAAAAGCTACACAAAACTTGACTGATGTACCGCAATATTACGCATAAGACTCTATCTATCTGAACGAGTTAGAGAGGAGTGTTTGACTCGTCTCTGATGATTGCGATGTCTCTTATTCAAGAGTAGTTTTGTGTGGAGGTGATGAGTTTGTATTACGGAGATTGTGAGAGGCTCGCTGCTCGCTCTGCGTTATCGCAGTCTTAGTGACGTGTTCTACGTACAGTTTAAGAAGATCGCAATTGACTAGACAAGATTAAAGTATTGAGCCGCGATACCGGCGTTTCTGAGTGCCTCCACACTTGTCTCGATTGTTGGAAAGTTGTTGTGACCACGATCATGGACTTGAAAGCCGGGGTTGAGGAGCAATTTATCCAGTCTGGGATCTTGGAACTGTACATTTTCTGTGCGCTCATTCCAAAAGGCAAATTTGTATCCCTTTGCGTCCTCGTCATAGTAATGGATTGGCCATAGGTGCTTGGGTAGAGGTCCCAACAGTGCCTCTCCGGCGTTCATTCCCGACATGTATGACTGGCCAACAACTTGATAGGATTCAGGTCCGGTCTGACGAAGTAGGATGGGAGAACGGCAGCCCAAAAGGACACAAACTATATCACCCGGTCTGGCGGATAGTGGAGCGAGGCCAACTGAGCCTTCTGTCGTGACAAAGAAGGACCGGTTGTGACACATATGTCTGACGAAGCCTTCGTATCTGTTCCAATGAGAAATGAAGTCCAGATCTTCGAGTAATGGGGAGTTGGTTGTCAATATAGACTTGAGCATCTGCACGACGAGCTCAAATTCTGGATAGTTTTTTCGGACTGGGATAGTGGAATGGCGGAACATGCCGCAACAAAGAATTTCACACATCGCAGACAACTGAGGGATTTCGATGTCATTTGAAATTGCCAGATTGGATATGACCATCTTCCAAAGAGCCATTAGTATGGTTTGAAAATCGTCCTCGCTTTCGCGGAGATGCAGAGGTTGTACATCTTCTATCATCGCGGCAGCCGCACCAGCGACACTCAACATCCCTTCTCCCTCGCTAGTTGCAATCGACTCTGTATTAGCGCTTGCATCGCTCGATCCGTTAATTAGTTCCGCTTTTAGGTCAGTTGACCAATCTGGGACCCATGTTGGCATATGGGGAGGAGTGTCTTGTAGCTCACACTGGATGAGTATGGATAGATTTCTCGCGTGATTTATGAATCGTGTAGTAGTGTCTTGGTAGACAAGAGCTACATCCCGATTATAATCCGGAACAATGCCTATGTTCTGTTGGCTTGGATGAAGCAGGCTTAACACGCCATATATCTTGTCTCGAAGGTCTGCGCACGCAACATGGGCAAGGTCTCCTCGCAAACGTTGGAAAAAATATACCCGTTTTTGGCAGATTTTGTGCACCCGTGTTAAATGGAAGATGAAACTTTCCAGCTGATTTCCAAGTGCTCCATTCATCAGGCTGCTACCTTCACTGTAGATGAAGAAGATAGCATCCTTAAATAGATGCCAAGGCATGGAGAGTCTACCACAACAAATGATTGCTTGAGTGGCCAGCCCGATCTCCTGCCGAGTCCAGAGACGTTCAAACCACTGTCGACGCAAGAGACAATTGACAGCATGGGCTTCCTTGTCTCGAAGCCGGTATTTCCGCGGTCCTTCTAGCACACCAGAAGATGGATCGTTGACCGCCACCTTAGGTTTGAATGAAAGATTGATCCAATCCACATCGATGATCGAACCGATCAAGTGCATCGCGTTGAAGGCATGGAAGGAGTCATCTTCTTCGGGCCCAAGCCAGACAACAACTTGACATGCTCCTCGGTAGATATCGCTCATCAAAGTGACCTGGCGGCTTCGTTCCTTCATATCGTTCTGATTGATGCACACTGCATCTGCCCACAATATTCGAATTTCGTTCGCGTCTCTGAGATGCTGTAATGCTGTCGCCAAGTTTTGCGTCACCGAGATGGTGCGTTTTCGGGAAGAACCGACGAGGATGGGAACCGGATCGGCTGTCGAGCCCCAGACGTAGGATAAAGCTTCGTACTTGGATGTGTCATCCAAAAGCACTTGTTCCAGCTCCACGTGAAGGTCATCTGAATAGTCGCCAGGACTCAGTCTCAGAAGCCTTGTGTATTTGCCTGCTTCGGGAAGCGGAAGAGCTGAATATCGGTATGGAAGCATGATAATGCAGAAGCGAAAGGGCCGAGGCTTCGGATGAACGTAAACCAGATGGAGGATGCGAGATTCTCAGGCCTGTAACCACGAAATCGAACGACACCACGGCGTTCAGTTGATGGAATGTACGATATAACAATTTAGTGGTCTTAACGAGCTTGAGTATGTTCATGTAGCGGAGGCGGCGGTAGTTGTGAGAGACGAAACGGATCAGATGCTGTGGGCACTGTGGGTTTGACGTTATCTTGGAGCGGTTGATGATGAGTGAGATCGGATGAAATCACGGAACATGCTTCGCGCTCCAACTTAAGTCCAGCAGAAGTATGCCAGTGGCTGCATCGATAAGCACCGGCGACCGCTGTGTTCCATGTCAGCACTCTGTGCTGTGAGCGAATGATAGGGAGAGCTCATGCGTGGAACGTTGGTGTTGTGTGTGATTGGCGCTATGCTTGTGAAAACGCCATGAGGTGGCGCTGTAGCTCTCACCGGAAATCCATGGGTCCAATGACGGTCGCAGTCGTATATCTACGCCCGCTCGAGACGAAAACGCGATATCTGTAGTCATTCATGAGACCATATGCACGAGGACGAGATGTTGATTGTGAACAAGGCGCCCGGGCACATAGACAGAAGCCTTGCCAGGCCTCGGTTCGACAAAATTCGACCATCCCAGAGGCAGCCTCAGTCCAAAGTGCTATACCGCGATACAGCAATCATAGCCCTTCATGGCAAGTTGCAGCCTTTTATATCAGATCACTAAGTACCCAGCGTACTCGGAATGGCAAAGCTAACGGCGATGCGTGAGCAAATCCTACACCACGGTCAATACTCAGAATACCCGGAAACGCGTAGTGCACTGCTGAAACCGCCATTCTTTTTGGCAGCGCTTTCAAGATACCTGTGCTGAACGTCTCACATATATGGCAAGTAATTGAGTGTCGTGGTGGTCGTGAGGGTGAGAATGTCCGTGACGCGTCGAGATGCGCGTCATCGGAAATTGGCCTGAATGCCAAGCGCGATCGTCGGCGCTAAGTATCCCTGCTCATCGCGCCGGATGCTCGAGCAGCGGAAGCCGCGCCCCATCTCCAGCTGACAGCACTCAAGATGGACCCAGTCTACATGTCTCGTTTGCCCTGCACCGGTTTGACCTTACATTCACTGTAATTCTACGTACACCCTATCGCTACCGGATATAATATTCGCCATGCGCATCTAGCGAACCCCCATCATTCCAGCACATCTAAGAGAGCGAAGCCCACCATGGTTGTCAGGTCGGCTTCAGGAACTCTGGGCGGGGTGCCCATGAAGCATGTTTCTCTCGTGACAGTAAGCCAATCTTCGTCGCACTCATTGTTTACGCAGAAGCTAATCCCTACACAGCTTATATTTCAAAACTCTGCCCTCATCCTGGTACGATTGCCATCCACCGCGAAGCATTACCCCAACGCGATCGAAGAGCACACAGAACATGCGAATACCCTGGAGAAGCAAGCGGGGAGTGAAAGTGGCTGACGCGACCCC
Source organism: Alternaria hordeiaustralica (assembly GCF_023758085.1). NCBI lineage: Eukaryota > Fungi > Ascomycota > Dothideomycetes > Pleosporales > Pleosporaceae > Alternaria > Alternaria hordeiaustralica. The sequence continues at coordinate 447,791 of NW_026056784.1, read as the reverse complement.
AGGTTATGCATTACTCCAGGATAATGCCTCTGACTGGAGAGCAACGATACCACGCAAGCACAAGCGTCTTCTTGAACGAGGTCATCAAGCTCGCTATAAGCTTGACTATGGTACGGAACTCGGGTTGAGAGGGATGAACGGCTTTCAGGCTCACGATCGTCCTAGGCATTACACGAAATGTCGGGCAACCTTCCTTCGAACACGACGATCCCCACACTCTTCCGTACCCTGATGACCGCGATCTTTACGAACGAAAGCTGGAAGCTTGCGATACCCGCCGTGCTATACACGATACAGAACTCTCTCCAATACATCGCTGTCAGTAACTTGGACGCCGCGACGTTTCAGGTCACATACCAGCTCAAGATCCTGACGACGGCTATCTTCAGTGTGTTGATGCTGGGCAGAACACTCTCGGCGCGCAAATGGCTATCGCTTTTGCTTCTCATCATCGGCGTCTCTATTATACAAGTACCGCAAGCGACTGCGCCGTCACCACCACAAGCATCTGGTGCAAAGCCATGGACCAAGACGCTGGAGCAGCTACACGACCTTGGTGAGAATGTCGCAGGGCGGCTAGGGAGACGGTCTGGGTCATACGAGGGCATACACGAGGATCGTGCAGCCCAGATACCCCACATGAATTACCGGGTTGGGCTCATGGCTGTCCTGATCTCCTGCGCGCTTTCAGGCCTAGCTGGAGTTACCTTTGAGAAGATCTTGAAGGACTCAACAAGCGCCAAGCAGACGCCGCTCTGGGTCCGCAACTGCCAGCTCTGTTTCTGGTCGCTCTTTCCGTCGTTGTTCCTGGGCGTGATATGGAAGGATGGGGAGATCATAGCGAAGACTGGATTCTTCGTCGGCTACAACTGGGTGGTGTGGACGGCTATTGGTCTTCAAGCAGCTGGTGGCATCGTGGTTGCGCTCGTCATCAACTATGCCGATAATATCGCCAAGAACTTTGCGACATCGATCTCCATCTTGGTTAGTTGCATTGCAAGCGTATACTTCTTTGACTTCAGGGTCACGCGATCAGTAAGTCTCTAGTGCCATAGTGAGGCTCATGATGCTGACCATCGGCAGTTCTTCCTAGGCACATGCGTCGTACTGTTCGCGACCTATCTTTACACCAAGCCTGAGCGGGGCTCGCAATCGCTGCCAGTCAGGATTGCCGACTTCGAGAAGACTACGGTGGATCGCACCATCGATACCAACAAGCCGCGGAGGTCATCAGTGTATGAGGCTGCTCCAAAAGCAGCACCGGAGTCGCCCTCTATAGAACGGCATTCCCATAAGCGAGATGCTTGAGCTTTAGTAATTTAGGGACCATTGATCGAGACGCCGATGATCTGCATGCATAACTCACAGAGATCTAAGCGCTTACTACTTTCCTTGATCGAGGATTGCCGTTGAGTGACTCCGCCAAATCTGGATGTGGCACGTCAGGCCGCGACTTCCTCCATCGTCACTTCCCTCTCATCTCAACTCTCACTTAACGCCCCACTCTAGATTCTGAACTTATCCCGCCACGTCTCCACCGTCAAAGAGCCTCTGATCAAGCTGCGTATAGCAGTCATGGACGACGACCACTATCCGCATGATGGCTACGAGCAGTTCGGCGCTCCCCGCCGCACGTCGCAGTACGACATGCTTCGGCCTCAGTTCAAGCAGCCTGGAAGATCAGTCGCACCTCGGGATCGCTATCGCGCCACTCAATATGACGACCCCCAGTATGACGTGGTTGAGGACGATAGCATGTACGACCGAGGTCAGCAACTCGATTCATTCGGTATGTGGTCCCCTCGCTTCCACAACTTCTTCGCTCACACTTGCAGATGACAGAGTGCTTCGACAACCATATGCCGACTTTCAGCGGCAAGCTGCACAAGGCACAAAGAGGTTGTCACTTGCACCAGGCCCTTCCACGCACTACAGTCATGCGGCGCCTACCCAATCGCAGCCGTCTTACCAGGCTCGTGATCAAGACATGTACCATGAAGAAGGTACTTTAGCCTGGACTGCAGAGACGCATCTGCTGACTAAGAAGCAGAGTACCATCTGCGTCCTGAGCAGGCTATGCGAGGTCAAATGAGTGAGTCGAAAGCACCTCTGCCGTTGGTGGTTGTGGCCATGCTGATCACCGTCCAGGCCGCTTTGCCTACAATGCCGCTCCGCTTCAAGAGTCTAGTTCCGACATGCCGCTCGGCCCGTCTTCTAGTCCAGCACTCAGGGCAAGTCAGCGGCGTGCCGAGCAAGTCACTGATTTCGGACCTCAACACGGCTCACAGGCCCCACCGTTCGAAGGCGACAGCCATGTTGTTGCTGAAGAGTACCGACAACAACATGAGCGCTCCCATGGAAAGGCTACACTGCCCATTTTTCGACCACATGCTAGCCAGCAACGCACATCCGCCGCACAGCACAGAGGCAACCTCAATCCTCCGCATCATCGACAAGCTCCCCCGGAGCCGCAGACGTACCCAGAAGATGTGTCTAGCGCTGCGCCCATGTGCCAAGGTATCCGCCTGGTCCCTGTCACTACTCTGCCCGATCGTCTTCGAACGGTATTTCCTTATCCGACCTTCAACGCCGTACAGTCCAAGTGTTTCGACCAAGTTTTCAGGACCGACGACAACTTCGTCCTTGCATCCCCTACTGGCAGTGGGAAGACCGTCATTCTCGAGCTCGCTATCTGTCGAGCTGTTACCACCAACGCGACCGGCCAGTACAAAGTGGTCTATCAAGCGCCGACCAATGCTTTGTGTGCAGAACGCCAACGTGACTGGGAAGCCAAGTTCAACAGGTTAGGCCTCAAATGCGCCGAGCTGACCGGCGACAGCGACCTTGGGGATCTACGCAACGTACAGAGCGCCAACATCATCATAACGACACCCGAGAAGTGGGACAGCATGACCAGGAAGTGGAAAGACCACGAGAAACTGATGAGACTCATCCGCGTCTTTCTTATCGATGAGGTGCATATACTCAAGGAAGATCGTGGTGCTACGCTTGAGACGGTCGTTTCGCGGATGAAGTCTATTGGCACAGATGTGCGCTTTGTGGCATTATCAGCTACAGTGCCCAACTTCCATGACATTGCGGCATGGTTAGGAAAGAACTCGTCGGAACCAGACATCCCAGCCGCCAATGAGAAGTTTGGTGAAGAGTTCCGACCAGTCAAACTGCGCAAGCACGTTCGTGGCTTTGCGTACAACTCTAGCAACGAGTTCGGCTTTGAAAAAGTGCTCGATGCTAAGATCCCTGAGGCCATTGCTTCTCACTCCCAGCGCAAGCCTCTCATGGTCTTTTGCGCAACCCGAAACTCCACAGTCAGCACGGCAAAGCTGATAGCAAACTGGTGGGTCTCAGCATCAGACCGAGATCGCATGTGGAAGCCGCCGTCTAAGCCACCCCTGCTGCTGAACAAGGAGCTTCGAGATACCGTGTCTTCCGGTGTAGCCTTTCATCACGCCGGACTTGATCTCGATGATCAAACCAAGATCGAAAAAGGTTTTATCGCTGGCGAGATCAGTGTCATCTGCTGCACATCCACGCTCGCGGTCGGAGTCAACCTACCCTGCCATCTCGTCATCATCAAGAATACCATGGCCTGGGGTGCGGAGGGAATGCAGGAGTACTCGGACCTGGAGATGATGCAGATGCTGGGTCGCGCGGGACGACCTCAGTACGATGACTCAGCTGTAGCAGTGATTATGACCAGGCAGGCGAAAGTCCGACGGTACGAAATGTTGGTCACAGGCCAGGATCTTATAGAGAGCAAACTCCATCTCAATCTGGTAGATCACATGAACGCCGAGATTGGACTTGGAACTATTAGCGACCTAGAGTCAGCTAGGAAGTGGCTAAGAGGTACATTCCTTTACGTCCGACTTCAGCAGAATCCCAGTTACTACAAATTGGACGGCGCTCGAAGTGGTCAAAGCATCGAGGAGCAAGTTGACGACATATGCTTCCGCGACATCACACTGTTGCGCGAGACCAATCTTGTGTCAGGGCAAGAGTACTTCCGATGTACCGAGTTTGGCCATGCCATGGCACGGTACTACGTACATTTCGAGACTATGAAAGTCTTCATGGAACTCGGGCTGCGGTCCACTCCATCGGAGATTGTAAGTTACACAACCTTGGCGCTACTTGGAGGACCTTGCTGACATTCATACACAGCTCTCCGCCATCGCTCAAGCTGTTGAGTACTCTACAATACGCTTTCGTCAAGGTGAAAAGGCGTTCTACAAGCTGCTCAACAAGTCCGCTTCGATCCGCTGGGCTATCCCTGTCAACCTTGATCTACCATCGCAGAAGGTATCTCTCATCGTACAATCCGTTCTTGGGTCTGCCGATATCTCCTGGGAAGGCGAGGCCGGCAAGCATCGTTCTCAATATACGACAGAGACACAGATTATCTTCAAGAATATTGGCAGTCTAATTCGATGCATCATCGACTGCCAGATCGCCTTAGGTGACTCCATCAGTATCCACAGTGCTCTTATGCTCGAGAGAAGCTTAGGCGCCAGAATCTGGGACGATAGCCCTCTCCAAATGAAGCAAATTGGAAGCATCGGCAACGTCGCTGTCAGGAAGCTCGTCAACGCCGGGCTGAAGTCCATGGAGGATCTTGAAGGTTGCGAGCCTTACCGGATCGAAGCACTCGTGGGTCGAAATCCCCCTTTTGGCCTCGACGTGCTCGAGAAAGTCCGATCGTTTCCGAAGCTTCGCGTCTCACTAAATGCTCAACCTTCAACCGTGAGTCTGCGATCTTTCCTTGAAGTGCATGTTCTAATGGCTTTTCAGGCAATCAAAACCCATGACGGAGTCAAAATCCAGATTAAGGCAGACATTGGCTTCATCAACGAGCAGCCGCCCCAGCGCTTCAACAACAAACTCATATACGTGTGCCTTTTGGTGGACACTTCCGATGGCCGCAAGGTGCATTTTGCTCGCATCAGGTAGGCCATCACGATCTCGGTATTGCGCTGTACTAATCTTTGTCGCAGTGGCCCAAAGCTTGGGTCTGGCCAAAGCCTCACATTCCCAGCGCTCTTGACAAACCCCGACCAGTCAATCAACTGCTACGTCATGTGTGATGGCATAGGCATGTATTTCGGCTCGATTATGAGAGCTAAGACTGACTGTTACAAGCTGGCAGTATGCGTGCCGCGGCCGTGAAGCCCCAGGTCGCCGCCTCTATGTTCTCAGCCCCAAAGCGCTTGGAGTCAGAGCGGCCAGCATCACACCAGTCTAATATGTCAAAGCGCCGCACGGAGACTACAAGGCCAAGCAGAAAGGTGTCCGCCACCAGCGATGACTATGGAGATGGTGATGTGGATGACGATGCTCTTGTCAATGCTTCCTTTCGTGATCTCGACTTTGATAACATCGAGAACTACGCCGACCCTATCGATTCTATTACGCGGAAGAATACTGCGAAGAACAAAGTGACCAAGAACAAGGATGACGGAAAGAGCAAACGACCGATTGCTGCTGCTGAACAAGACAATCCAGAGCCAGTACAGTTAGCTAATGGAAAGTGGGCCTGCAATCACCCGTGCAAAGATCGGAGTGCATGCAAGCACCAGTGTTGCAAAACTGGTATGGACAAACCATCGAAGAAGAAAGCTGTCGCCAAACGCGTACCATCGATCGAAGATCGACCTGAGCCGACGCAGCAACCACCGCCGCCGAAAGGCAAAGAGAAGCAAACTAAGCTTCAGCTTACAGCATCCAAGAGGAAGGTCTCTGCGCCGATTGACGAGCTCGATCTCACGCAGCAAGAAAAGAAGCAGAAAGCCGACTATGGCACCAACGGACCCAGAGACTATCGCGGCCTCCATCAGCTGCATAAGACGATCCAGGGCAAAGAGCTACCTTCTTCCCTTCATTCCGTCATGTACAAGAAGCCAGCATATTGCTATTCTCAAGGTGGTGAGCATAGTCTTGACTTTATGGGCGGCTCCGCTCCCGAGCGGCATCCAACATCAAGCGATTACGGTGATTTTCGATTTGACGAGCCATCAATCAACTTCGATCATCCTCAGCATCAGTCTGCGCAGCAAAGCTCACTCGGTGGCCCACAAGAGCCGGAAGATTACATGGACTATGAGCATGCAGCTCATGTAGCCTCTCACGAATCTGACGCCTTTGACGATGACGACTCCGTCCTTCGAGAGGCTTTCATTGGGCTTGCAGATTCTCAGAATCTTCAGGAGATTCGTGAAAGCGACACTAATACCACGCAGCCCTTCGAAACCGTTATCGACGATGACAATATGGGTTACGGAGAAGGTGACGAGCAGATGAACTCTAGTTTGATCAATTCCGAAGATCACGTTCCGCGAAAGCCGGAGTTCAGTCATCCCGATCACCCTAGCAAAGCACAAATCAAGACCTCTCGATCGCCTTTCTTTGACAGCGAAGACAGTGCCGAAGCCGAGACTGCAAATGCCATAACCGGAAAGGAATTTACGTCACCAGACATGCAACAACGCACGGCTACGCCACGCGAGCTGCATACAGCCGGCGACCAACAAGACGCGTGTGTCGAAGAAGAAGTAGCAGGCATATTGAACATGTTCGGCGATGAGCCGGCCGTTGTCTCACTGATCGAGGAGAAGCCGGTACCCGAAGCTTTCAAGGATCTGGAGCCGTGGCTGTTCCAAGAGTTCGGCGACATCGTGGAACTTGTTGATGACTAGAGGTGCTACATCTGAAGTCGCTGCGATGCAATGGATAGGCAACGTGGACATGTGTGGGTTGGTGAAAATCTGGCGAAATCTAGGCACTAGCAATGGCCTCGTCTCTTCAACTCGCTTTGTTCCTTGTTCTGTTCATTCATACTGTGAGAACGTCTTTCCTTCTATGAAAGGATGTTGAGCCAGAAGTATACATAACCTTAGCAACGTTCAAGATGTTCAACTTCAACAGTGTACGCAACACGCACTCTAGCCATCCCTAGAGTCAACAGGCGAGTTGGCGAGGCTGACCAAAGCAGCAACAGCATCATACTCTTTCGCTTCCATCTCTCTGGCCTCCGCCTCCTCCTTGACCACAGCCTCCATCTCGACATCTGGCAGATGCGACAGAAACCACCGCCACTCCTCCAGCCCATCCGCATACTCCGACTCGGTCTCAACGCCCCTCTTCACTAAGCTCTCTTTCATCACCCTATACCTCTCCACCATCCCAAACGTAATAACCGGCACAAAAACATCCCCCGACCTCCCAACCACACACCCATTCAACCTTGCCCTCAGTTGCGGAAACATGCGATTAAACTTCGACGCAAACGCATTCCCCTCCCTCTCCACCCTCGGCTCCAAATCCTCTCCACTCCTCCCCTTAATCACACTCCCCACAAACGTCTTATTAAACGCCTCGCGCACCTGCCTGCTACCCGGAAGCATGATCCCGCGCTTCCGCGCCTCGACAATGGAGAGCTGGAAGTAGAGCTCGAACCAGAGTTCTTCGGCTTCGTACCAGAGGCTCACCGAGCGAGCTTTTAGGCCGGCGCGGCCGTAGATCTGGTTGCGCCAGGCGTTTATCTGGGAGATGTGGTGGGGGTTGTGCCAGTTGATGAGGGAGTGGGGGATCTTGCGGAAGTGGAGTTCGGTTGTTTTGCGCGGGGTGGTGTTGCTGTCGCAGAGCATGAGGAGGAGGGATTTGTCTTCGACGCCGAGGGTGGCTTTTTTGCGGGGGCCGCGGGGTACGAGCGTGGACTTTGAGCCGGGTGTGTTGCGACTGGTACTTGTAGGCTTTTCGGTGGTGACTGGTGCGCATTTTGATGATGTTTTGAGCTTCTTGGTTGGTGACGTGAGGGTTGGATTGGTAGGCTCGTCTGCGCAGCGTTTGCGCTTCTGTGTGGTGATGGAAATGACGGAAGGCTGTGGCTGGGGCTCGAGCTTCATTGTCTGCGCTGGGGTATGGATCGAGATGTGGATTTCGGAAGCGCCTCTGATCCCTCTGCGCAAGGTAGGCATCTTGCTTGCTGTGTGAGCTGACAGGCGAAAGCACCAGATCCAATGTGAAAATTGAATACCCTGCTGTCTACCTTCGCACCGAAACGTGAGTTAGTGAGCAGTCGCCGTTGTGTAGACTTCTGGGTTTTTTACCTCTTGTGGGTTGTGCTACTATGGTCGGAGCGGTGTTGTGTTGTGTGGTTTGGATGGTTGTGAAGAAGAGCCAGGGAAGTCTGAATGAGAGACAAGATGCAACGTAGAGCCAAGCTTGCAAGATTGCGCGATGGTGAGTGGTGACTGAAAGAGTTTTCAAGAAAAACGCGTGGGTGAAAGAGTGTGAGGGCGCGCAGTGTACGCGTTGTTGTTTACACTTGTTGATGACGCCGCGCGACCACAACACTGGCTGTTGTCGTCTCGATTCAGAAGAAGTGAACGTGAACGAAAACAAGACCAAGAGTCAACGAGTTTGGAACGATGGTATCTGACCGAGAGATCACACATAGATCATGAAGTATGCTCGTGGTGACTGCGTGCTTTAGACTGACGTCACTGCAGCAGCGGAAAGAATCTCACTTTCACTTCCAGGAAACAAACAAGCAAAATGCGATTTTTCTTAATTCGGGCATCGGACCGTGTGCGGAAGTTTTGGCTCATAACCCGATGGACACGACGGAGGCCACTCGTAGAACACGCATTCTTGATAGTAGCCAATTGTATGACATGCTGACGGTGATGATTGTGAAAAAGCTTCAACCTAAAATGCCAGTCCAGGCGTGCTGCGTGGATGCAGTGCTTCTTCACTGCCTTGCTCGTTTGTTTGCAGGACTCGCTTATAGGGTTCCGCTCCCATCGTATGGCCATCACCTGCGGTCTCCATATCAAGACGGATTGACGTTATCTCAATGTTGTGGTGTTCAGAACGACGACGAAGAGCATTGAAGGCTGGAGCGCAGCCAATAATAACTGCCATCGAAGTCTCAATGACGGTCCACATTTGCAACCACTTCGGGTCTGGTATCTTTGGTAGACCGTCTTTGACGCTTACTTGAACGACACGAAGCGTGGCGAAGACCTAGCAATAGCAGTGTCAGTATATTTGTTTGAATACAGGAAATATTTCGTTGAGTACATACGATGCAAATCCAACCGCTCCCGAACAGGACGAAGATGCCGAGCTTTTGGGCCCTAGGTAGCCGAAGGTTCCAGGTCATACGAAACGGAAGGAACATTACTGCACTTGTCAGTACAATTCCTTGATCGATAGGACTAGTATACGAACCTGCGAGATCACCAGCTACATCTACTGCGTACGCAAACCATAGGCTAAACTGTGCGCGTTTCTGCTCATTCGGCTTCGCGCACATGCCATAGTTGTACTTCGCCTTTTGGTCGTCGCAGACGAAGATGGTTGTCATAGCACTTCCCACATAGGACTGTTCGAGTGTTAGTAATGAGCGCTGAATGATCTTCATGCGTTGCACTTACCAAAACACAAAAGGCCAAAATCGTCCACCACATGATGTTATACTTTGGCGAGGCTTTGTTCAACAGAAGTCGGTATAGGGCTAACAGTGATAGCTTTACTGCCGTCAGAGACGAGTAGTACAGCAGTTGGCCAGCTGTCAGCCATCGATAGGCCATTCCAGCATCGTGAACTGAAGACCGTCAGCATGCCGCTTTGTCTGCGTGTGAAGAGATGGTTGTACGCACGGAGCCCTGGATACAACGGCGCCTCGCCTCTCTGAACACGCTCGGCTCGATAAAGCGGGTCGTTCTCCTTGAAAAGCATGACGACCATTGCGACATAGAACAGATAAGATAGACAGCAAAAGAAGTCTTGCAGCTCGAAAGTTCTCCGCTTGGATAATCGAATGACAATGCGCGCGACGAAGACCAAAGACGTTACAGTCAGCATGGCGGTGTTGATGCCTTCCAGTTCGCGTCGACTCATAGTCGCTGGGGGTGCATTCTTGTCCCAAGTGACATCTGCAAGTTGTTGGGACGTCATGGTGTCGGGTTTGGGTATATCGGAAGTGTGTTGTCGAACATCCGACGCGGTGAGCGTTCCAGTACTGATGTCGCCAGGTATTTGGGTGCTCAGGTGTGGAACGATCGATGAAGTAGCGGAAAGTCTAGATCAATAGCACCAACGGGAACGTATGGATCCCTCAGATCAAGTATTCGATGTCTGACCGCTTGCGAAGCGGAGCCACACGATGAGTATTCTTGTAAGCGCCTGTCTACCTTGATAGGACTGATCTGCCGTACAGGGTACTTTGCGACGTGGGTCTGTATTACTGCATATCTCACGAAGACCAGTATTGCACAACCCAGTTGCGCAGACACAACGTGCACTGCCATCGTGCGACCAGTCTAGCAAAAGTGGTAGAGCCCATGGTTACCTCGTCGGTGGCATTCAATAGCGCACCACTTTGAACATCTCTTATTTAGGTATTTGAAGATGTCGTTTAGCGGAGCCTGGAGGTACCTGCAGTCTCGTTCACAGTCTGGTGGGGGCGATGTTACCGAGAGTAAGGTTCTCATTTCCAGGGTCGTCCCGCCTCTGCCGCTCGGCCGGCATAGCCATCCCCGTTCCGAGCATCCTTCTGCTATCAGAGCGCATCGTCGGTCGATTTTGATTCATCTCCTTTTCGGAATCAATGTTGTTGTGGCCTTGAAAGTGCTATAGGCTGCTTGTTCGTGTAAACTTCATAGCGGCGACGGATTGCGAGACGCGACTTCCCCTGGACCACACTAGGCTGGATTAGGAACAGGTGATAGCCCATGCCAGGTGCCCATTCCGTGCAGGACACGGCAAGGCTTCGCTCACGACATCGCCACAATTCCGCAGGATCCAACCGTCTTCTTGCAGGAGGCTTAGCATTGCGCCAATCATTGCAGACGTACCTCAAATTAGATGCTTACAGCCAAGCGAGGTGCAGAAGGATGCGGCGCACTGGTATGCTGTTAAAAGAGCCCCCAAGTGAGAGAGCCCCGGGCCCCCCAGACCTCGACGCGCCCTTGGGACCCAAATGCGCAGGTTTTTGTCACGAACGCGCTGCCAAGTGACCTAACTCGCAGAATTGATTGCAGCGATCAGCAGCGATGAAGGTCACACGTCTTGTTTCCATTGCAGCTCTTGCAGCTGGTGTGGGAGCGCAAGCTAGCGGCGCTGCTTTTGAGCCGCAAGACTTCAATATCACTGCGGCTCTCGAAAACCTCGGCGTCGACGTCTCGGCTCTGCCAGAACCTGCGAATGCACTCGATGCCCGTGTCTCAGATGCGCAATGCTCACATGCTGTAAGTTTTGTCACAATATTACGGAGGTAGGGTTGCGCAAGCTGACAGACTCTAGTGTACTGCGTTGACGATAGTCTTCGGCACCGACAAGGTCTTGGCTGAAGGAGCAACCACATACAGCAACTTCACCGGCGGATACTGGTCTGCTCAACAAGGTTTAGTACGACCTTCTTGTGTGTTTAAACCCACGAAGACAGTTGAGGTCTCAACATTGGTGCTTGCGGCTAGATTGTACCAATGCCCCTTCGCCGTAAAAGGCGGTGGCCATGCTGCGTGGGCCGGTGCATCTAGTATCGAAGACGGAATCACTGTATCGCTTGAAAACTTCAAGCAGGCTGTTGTTGCCTCCGATAAGCAGACGGTCGACATTGGTCCTGGACTCCGATGGATAGACGTCTACAATGCTGTTGAGAAAGACGGTCTGAGTGTCGCGGGAGGACGTGTAAGTCTACGAATCTGCGCCAAATTTATGGTTCTGCCACTGATCATAGGACTAGATGGCCCCCGTTGGCGTGCCTGGCCTCATTCTCGGAGGCGGCATATCTCACTTTGCGAGCAAGCGCGGTTGGGCTTGTGATAACGTGGCGAGTTTCGAACTCGTCACAGCTTCTGGTATCGCGATCAACGTCAGCGCGACCACTTATCCCGACCTATACTGGGCACTGAGAGGAGGCGGCAACAATTTCGGGATCGTTACAAACTTCAAGCTTGACGCTTTCCCCCTTGGCCAGATGTGGGGAGGCCAGCGGGTGTACCTCGAAGATGCATACCCCGCGGTACTCGATGCGATCCATCAATTCACAGTCTCTGGTTCTGTCAAGGATGAAGATGCTGCCCAGATTGTTGTAAGTGCGCTGAGCCGAATCCTCATACACGGAAAACTAACATCTCTAGACTTTCGCAAGCGCGCCCGGGATCGGCAAGGTGGCTTTCGCCAACCTCCACTACGCGAAGCCTATTGCGAACGCGCCTGTCTTCTCGAGTTGGGGTAATATCACTGCCATCGATGATACGACTGGCCTTCGCCAGATGTCCGGCATGGCCGATCTCCTCAATCAGGGTGCTCCTGCTCCTGGTGCTTTCCAGACCTGGTGGGGCATTAGTCTGAAGATGGACAGATCACTGCTCGAGTTCATCGTCGATACGTTCTACACGCAAGAAGCCACCGTCGCCGACATCGAGAAGATCCTGCTCATCATGGCTATCCAGCCCATCACCGAAAGCGCGACCAAGGCCATGCAAAAGAACGGCGGGAATGCTCTAGGTATCGATCCAACAAACGGCCCGTACTTCGTGCTCAACTTAAACGCTGCCTGGAACAACAAAGAAGACGAGCCCAAGTTTCACAGTGTGATTGCCAACATCATCAAACTTGTAAAAGCGGAAGCGAAGCGGAGGAAGCTGGACAACGACTTTGTGTATCTTAACTACGCATCCGAATACCAAGACCCCATCGGCAGCTACGGAGCGAAGAACAAGCAACGACTGATGAAGATATCCAAGAAGTACGATCCGAAACAGGTCTTCCAATACCTGCAACCGGGTGGCTTCAAGCTTGTCAAAGGCGCGCCGAACCCGAATACTCCGTACGTACCAGTTGTCATTGATTATGAGCTCTAAAACGAGTCGTTATTGACACGTGGTAGTGGCTCTTAATTGTCTTGCACTGCGCCGACGATAGACAGGGAAACCAAGCGGTAGCTGCCTTTACGGTTGAAGTGTGGAAGAATTGTAACAAAAGATCATTGGAGCACTCAGAACTTTGCCTTATTATTTCTTCGCATTCATAACGTATGCGATCCAATCCGTCTTCGAACTGACGATTGATGTGCGATGCGGTGAAAGTACAATCTGTCACGTGATCGTCACATTCACGTTAGATCGCCGGAAACTTTGACTAGTACAGCGGGCGTTCAGATCCGTGCTGAGCATTCGATTTACGAGTGAGTGCTATTGAAAATACTCTGTTAGCGACCTGCAGCTCGTGGAACCCCCAGGTGTACTACCTTCCCGACGGCCTACCTGCCAAGGCGCGTAGCCGGACCAGGACTAGCGTCTCCCCCAAGCGGCATCATCAACACCAGCAGTTTCGATAAGCCGTCGTTTTACCGATAGCTGTGTCCACGCTGGACTCGCGAATATGGCCTTTACGTTCCGTAAGATCATCCTCTTCGTACTCCTCATCGCCATCCTACTACACGAACCTACATTCAAGCTCTTCGTCAACCTGCTCGTCAACGCACACATTTTCTCGCGCATCACTCTCGACACCATATGCACCCTGGTTGATGCGCACTTCCCCATGGTCGCATCTGTCACCACCGCAATGTTTCACGGTCTACGAGCATTCATGTCGCAGCGGTATGAGTGGGTGATCTCAGGACTTGCGTCACTGGGACATGATGTGCTGGTACATCTGGCGAGCTGGGCGGCTATATGGCTGAATGAGAGCCCACGATGGCTGTGTGAGATGAATGAATTTGTTGTTGCTATCGGGGAGGGGGCGTTGTGGAGACTACAGCGCGATGGTGATGGGAAGATGATGGAAAGCTGGCTACTCGCGGCGGAGACAGTTGCCGGTTTCTGTGTGAGAGTGCGAGGGATTCGTTAACTGGGCACTGTTCATCTGTGTTAATGAGTTTTTCTATGGCTCATGGCGCCTAGCGCTCTCACTGGTGTGATTGATGGAGAAAATGAAATTTGATCAGGAAGACTACACAATGACCAGTATGCTTCCAACCAGGCGGGGTCGTTATGCTGTAGTATCGCGGAGAAGCGAGTAAGAGACGCAGAGGATACGCAAGAGAGAATATGCACAGAGATATTGTCGATCTGGGACTTTCAGCTACGACTAATGAAGCATGCAATTACATCGATGAGCGATGTCTGCAAAGACATGTGATGGGAACAAGAAGAGCTAGTGTTGCAACAAAGGCGAGGCCGTGTGGAGAGACCATGATACCTTTGTCAAAATGCCAAAGCTGTACATGAGGAAGATGCGGATGTACGTGAAGAAACAGATGTCAATGGTAGCCCAGAGAGTCTACTGCGGACTATGAGAGGGAGACGAGGATGGGTCGGGGGCGCGCTCCTGGGAATCGTATACCGAGTCGTCCCTTTTGCGCTTATCACCCGCGCTCTGCGTAGGTTCTTGGTACGTTATGTTTGATGGACGAGGCGGGAGTTCATGTGTTCTGACCTGCGGAGCGGGCCGTGATGTGGGGTCCATCGCACCTTGCTGGTGACCTGCGTTGTGACCACCTGCATTATCTGGACCTCGACCTGCCAGTCGACCAGATCGCCTAACCGGAGCTCGCGGCTCAGTGGGTGGGTTGGACGCGGAGGTAATCGTTCGAGACTGTGTCTGTGTCTGCGATACCGTAGATGGCGTTGCGTGGTCGACTGTTGGGGTTGACAGTGTGTTGCGGCGGGGGAACGGCCCGTAAGGATGTGTGCCTTGGAAAGCTTGGGCCAATGTTGTTACTCCCATAATATCTCGCTGGCTCTTCACAAGTACGGCCGTGACTACGTCACTGATCTCTGCATTGCCCAAATTCCGCATACCTATATATGGACGAAAACTGACGATGTTCTCAGTGTCCGCGGCGGAGACCTCAAGCCACTGTGCCCTAGACTCGATGCGCAATGTCGGGAGACCGAGTGGGTTAGGGGGTGCGTGTCGTCCGTATACCTCCATCAGGAAAAACCTTGTCAATGCTGAAGGGCCCATGTTCTTGATTTTCTCCACGAAGTTGTCGTTGCAGCTAGTAATGCGGAAGCCATTTCGTAGCTCTCCAGTCCCGCCGGTGACAACGATTCTCATCTTCTTCGAACTTTGAAGGCCTGCTGATGAAGCTATGGTCTTTCCATTGCCCAGGTGTGCGTTTCGATCGCTGGTAAGTGCCGTCTCTTGAATTTCAACAACATCACCAATCTCTATATCGTCCGGTTGGGCAAGGGTAATCTTTTGATCTTCTCCCTCGTAGATTGCTTGGTATCCGATTACCCGCTTCGAATGCTTTTTGTCAGGCGTTTCGTAAAGATCTAGGTTGCTATCGCTAATCGCTTTACTTATGCTGGATAGATCCTGATGGGAAACAGTGTTTGAAAGTGATCGACTGTCTCTAGTACGATAGCGATGTCGGCGGAGGGCAGTGTGTTCGCTGAAGCTATCCACGCCATTGCTCGAAACGTTGTACTTGACTTGGGTATTCTCAGAAGCCGCATGTACGATTTGATGAGTTCTGCCGGTAGATGCAAGCGTCTCTGGATCCATTACTCCATGTTCCGAGTTGTATGGGCGACTGGTATCACGCTCGACCGATGATGCCGGGCGTTCACGCTCTCGATCACCGCGGCGATGATCACTACGATCATCTTGTCCTCGGTGGCGTTCGATGGAGGTAACAGCCTGTGAGTCCCCATATGCTGATATCGGGCGATCTTGGTGGTGGTCTCGTCCAACATTACGCTCGAATAGCATCGGAGGCCTTGGTCGTCCTCTAGGTTGATCGTTCTTCTCATTGTTGGGAACCCAGCTATCGTACTTCCTCAGTTTGTATTGTCCATCACGGTTGTAATCTGACCGTTGCTGGCGGTTTTCGTCCGCGCCGCCCCCTGCTTTGCCGCCTCTGCCTTGCCCTGAGGCTCGTTAAACTATGGTTGTGAGAATGAATGGACACCATCTTACCTTTTCCGCCACGACCGCTCGTCATGGTTTAGCGAGGGGCGTCAGCTGCCTGACTCCCTCGTGATCTGTGAATGTCGAACTTGTTGGTTGAGTCGATTGAGGTTGAGGTCTCGAATCTGGTGTGTCGAGTGAGAAGCCTCGGTAGAGAGACAAGGGCGGAGCGCTTGAGTAAGTATGCTCGTGAATGGCGTGACCGGAACATAGCGCTCGTTGTAGCCGCGGCCCTTCATTCTGTGGAAGCTTCGTTTAGAGACGCAGTTTTGGGCTTAGGGCGACCGCCTTTTCACGATATAGTGAATGATGATCTTCTTTTAATGACTCTTCCACTACCAATGGATAGAGAAGAAAATTTGCTCGATTGCTGCCTTTTCAAAATCTCAAAACATCACAGAGAAGACCACTGGATTGGTGTTGTGTACATTCATGACGAACAAATGTCTTAACTCGTCCATCACTAGGGGTGTGCGATAAAACGCATCGCAATTTGCGCAGATACTTTCAAACGCGGAAGCAAAGATTCCAAGAGAGACTGTTCAAAAGTGTGCGAGTAACGGAACGCTAGGCGCATTCTCACCACTCCTGTTGTCGCTAGGAAGTGCCCGTTGTGGCGAACAAGGGTGGTCATAGCTTTTGGAATCAAGGGTTGGAATTATCGGCTTTGTTCATCACACACACACTTGGAGCTTTGATGAGCCCTTTGTTCAGCTTGTGACTCTCTCGCTTTTCTCGTTGCTCTTTGGCAAGCACTTCACACGTAGACACCATCAAGCAGACTGTAGCCCAATAGGTCATATGCCCGGTATGTGTCGGCCATCCAAACGAAAAGGTATCTCATACTTCTTGCGAGGTTCCAGATCTGGACAGCAGCGTATCCCATATCCTGGAAACCATGGGCAACGATCTCAAATTGGATTGTTTCCAGTCGCGCATCGCCCGAATCGTCGATCAGAACTTAATACCACCTCTTCCAGGAGTGAACTGTGGAGGTTGTACAGCGAAGAGAAATCTGTACTTCGCCAAACCTTGAAAGAAGCGAATCTACTTAACGCATCGGGTAGAAGCACCCAAGATGCAACGTCCCCCATGGCAACAGGCGAGAGGTCCAACACGACAAAACAAAAGTCACACACATCCGCTGAGAAGCCCAGTCGATCAAGAGCAGCAGTCAACGTGAATGGCAAGTCGCATGCGCCAACGGCCCACCCTACAGCAAGAGACGGTTCTCAACATTGCGATTGCCAGTTGGCGGGCTGCCAGCGTTGTTATCCAGGTGATTACCACGCCGCTCATTGCGGCTTATCCTCCTGCGAGGATTGCGCGGATCTCGGTCCAGGATACGACCTATGGCACACTTGTCAAACTGCGCCAGATGCTGATATCTTCACCGAGGGGGATTCCGTCTTGTCTCGGACTTTCAACGGTCAGAAGAACGTCTTATCTCTCGTGGTCGCCCGTGAACTGCTCAATGCGATGCGCAACGCTGTTGATGAGGGTCGTCGGTATCGTAGAACGAAAAAGCAAGTTGATGTGGAACTAGATGCGATAAACGAAGAGGCGCGACCCGCTTGGCAAGTGTACATACGCGCCATTGCGGAGGTCAAGCAGGTCAAGAAGGATTTACGTCTTGCACGCCTCCCCCACTATGACGAACAAATTCGTCTCAAAGCCGTGAAGGACTATCGCAAGCGCGCACAGAATAATTATCGGGCCTTCAAGACGCGCGAACGGCGACTTAAGAGCAGGCTGCGGGATGCAGAACACATTTGGTGGACCAGCTTGTGGGATCTTGATCATTATCACCGCCTGATCTTGGAAGATGCTGGAGTTGTATCAGATGACGATGAGAGAGACTGGAACGCAGCCGACTACAGATTCCATCACAGAATTCGCTCCCGATACTATGGGGATAGTGATGTGTATAACGGTGAAGATACCAACACTGATAGCTCTTGTGGTGCGGTGTCACCCGAACCAGAGCCCAACGAGATGCCGGCGCAGGCTCCGCGAACGTATGAGGAAGAACTAGCTGATATAAAAGACGAGTGGGTGCAACACCTTGCAGGCCTCGAAGCAAAGGTCCAATCGGCTAGGCAGATGCATGACGACGCTCGGGGCACCCACGGGCCCTTGCTAGACTTTTACTGTAGAGATAATCCCGATCGCGACCCGGAAGAGCTGAAAGATGAGTACGGCCCGCAATTCGTGCAGCTTACACGTAAATATGCAACGATATTACAGGACGCGGAGGATAAGCTAGAAGCTAGAAGAGCGGCAGCCAGAGCAGCTGGAATCGATCCATATGCGGAAAATGCGTTCGACTTGGGTGGAGATGAGAAGTACCTGGAGAGATTGGTCGCGGAAAACGCTGAGAAGTTGATAGCAAATGTCGACCGCAGAAAGATTTCTCGATGGCTGGATAGCTTCCGGAAATACGAGCCATGGCCAGTATTGGAGCTGGACTCCGACGGTGGGTTCGGATCAGAGACTAGTTCCATAGCATCTGATTCATCGACTGGGAGCTCAAATCCCGCGGGAAGCAGATTAAGTGATAGGGAAGGCTCGAGACTACCTCAACACAGCCGCAAGAGGAACAAGTTCATGGTAGGCGACGCAAACCTGGATAGCATCAGCGTGTTCAATGATGATGACTACATACGGCGATATATTGATAGTTGGGCGACCGAGAAGCGGGGTGGGTATCTGTGATCTAGTCAAGCAGCGATGAGGCTTTATTCTTCGGGTTTGAAGGATTGGGTGGACATCGCATGCTGCATCGAAATCCGAAATTACAAAAATTATAGTCAATCGAGGGGCCTCCTAAGCAACATTGTCGAGACTGCCGTAAATGCTCGCGAATAGCTGAACAGGAATTAGACAAAAGTCGTTAGAAATCTAGAGGGATAGCGGCTCCGCTCAGAGGGCGACGAATGAGAAGCAGCGGAGATAGAGGTCGACTGCTACGAGGTGTAGGCTCGTAACTGAGCCGCCCGACATGATACTGGGTGATGCTGTTCATGTCGTCTTCCCGTGATGTCGATAGAGTAAAAGGGTTGTGGTAGCAGGACGCGCCTCAAGCAAAGGGATTGATGACGGCATCAAGCTAAAGCCTTCGTCTGTGCTTTCGGCAAGCGCCGGAATCCCGAGTTCGGCACACGTTCCAAGCCTCACACCACATCTTACCACTTCAGCCTTGCACTCAGCCTGACGCTACTTCACATTCCAAATCGGTATCGGGTTCTTCGCTAAACCTTCGGGGGTCGACACGTTCTCAACACTCGGGGGATGTGTTTACCGCTCAATTTGCCAGCTGTGTTGCATACCCCGAGCTGACCTCGCATTGTCACAGCGTCAAGTGTCGCGTCAAGGCCCGAGTTGGCCAGCAGTTTGTATCTCCTTATTGTTTACTGGAAAAAGTGTCAGCCTACGTAGTTGTGCATCCCCGGACGTCACGATAGATTTATTGAAAGAGGTTGGTTCTCTCAAGTAACGTACTCGCGATTGGACGGTCGCCCTTGTGTCCGGCGCAAGGGAATTTATCGTTATCCATACACCAGGTGTGGCTTCGCAACGCGATTGGCTGTGCGCGTCGAAATTACGGTGAGATCGCATCCCTGCAAAATCGCAGGACGCTCGCAGCATCGCTCGTAGGGCTGTGTGCTAGGGCTGACATGGAGACCTGACAATTGTTGGTGATACTGTTTCATCCGGGAGCTACGTCTGCCGTTTTTCCCTATCGAGACATCGGCTCGACGAGCGCGCAGCCGTTACCGCTACTCCTGTCGACTCATTGTGAGCCTTGCTGAACGTTACAGCACCTATGCAGGCACTGCGCGCGTTAGTCAGCGTCGTTTCCAGCACCATGGACGCAATGAGACATGCCCGGCAGCTCGGAACCGAGATACCTGATGCATGTCCCACGCTCGCGGGGGAAAGTTGCCTATCGATGGAGAGTCGGCACACACCTCGGGCGCGCAGAGATACACAAACACCCACTGAAATCATTCTAGCCAGGATCCATCCTCGCGTGGATCCTAGTACGGCATCAATCTGTTCTCGAACCTCGCTGGTGTTGCGCCCGTGTCCATTGCCCTTCCTGTAAACTGGACCGGGATACAAAATGACCCATAGGTGTAGGCATACAGCTCCAAAATTATCATCTCATGAGCTGAACACGCAGATGGAACGTTTCACATGTCTGGGTGCTACTCCTGTCAGTCTGCAAAGAAACGCTTGATCAGACCATCGCGAACGCCGCACGGTGATGGTACCAAGATGTGAGAGGCGTCATAGCACCACCACCATATGCAGGCAGATTCGGCGAACACGTTGCTCACCTCTAAACCATCACCAGATGACCGTTTACTGGTAATATGACAAGACAAGAAGTCGGTCAGGCTTCCACCCGTAGTCAGCTAGAATAGGCTAGCCGGCCGCCCCCAGGCTAATCTAGTTGCGCGCATTGGCCGTCTGAGCCGTTTCCAGAGAACGAGAGCCTCCCTACTGCGTCGCGTCCCAACCCAACACTCTTACTCGTCGTCGGTCCTTGTCTGCAGCTGAAGACGCAGGCCAGTGCAGCTGCAGCCGATCGCCGTTGTATCTGCCTCTCCGCTTGATGACGGCCGCGAGCATGGGTTCGGAAGCTCCGCGGCAAGCTGATTCGCAGCGGCATGGCGAGCGGGGGCCCTGCGGCAGCGCCGAGCAACGCCTCGTGTCTGACTGACCCACTTCTTTTCTTACAGGCTCTCGAAATACCACACCATACATGGCAGCTGTATGAAGCTTCGATGGGGGCTGAGAATTTCATCGTCATCCCAAATCATTTATTAACGACTGAGCCCCCAATGGACGCCGTACGCCCCAAGAAGCATAGCCAGCCCCTGAGCATTTGGGCCGCGGCACACAATTGACAATGGCATCGAATGGTACTCACAACGACTTCATCAACATCACCACTCCACACTCTAGGGCGCCCAGCATGGTTCAAGATACGCCTGCTCCTGCGCTACGGCCACGCTTGCCGGTCAGAAAACAAGCTCCTCAGAGGAACATCGACGAGTTCTGGAACAAATTTACGACCAAACACCCCGGTAAGATCTTTACGATCTTACCCGACAATTTGTATGCGAAACGTGCAGCCGCACATGCGCCGAGAGGGTCCATACCCGGGGTCAATGCGCTTGCATCCTACGAGGAGGCCAAGGAAGCATGCACCAGAAAGGTCGCAAAGATCGTCAAAGAGTGCCGGCGACTGAACCAGAAATACAGAGATCCACATTTCGATATAGAGGCCGACTTCAAACGGTCGCAGCTTATTCCAGACACTCCCGCCGACTGCTTGACTGGGCTCAATGAAGAGAATGCCGACTTCCATCCTTTGTCGGTTAAGAGAGTCGAGGTATGTATTACCACCCCACTATCGTCGCATGCCTAACTCGTCATAGGACATCTTCGATGAACCACGATTTTTCATCGAAGGCGCCACCGCAAACGATGTACGACAGGGCAACGACGGTGACTGCTGGTTCATGTCGGCACTGGCGACGATCTCGAACAAGGAAGAATTGATACAGCGGGTGTGCGTTGCGCGCGATGAGCAGGTCGGCGTGTACGGATTTGTCTTCCACAGAGGTAAAGACATGACTATATAGTCGGGTAGCTCACAAGCTGACTTATCTCAGATGGCGAATGGATATCCGAGGTCATCGATGACAAGCTATATCTCATCAAGGAGGACTTTGACGAAGCGAAACTTGAGCGCTCCCACTGGTTGGAACTTCAGAACCGGAAAAGCCCCGAAGATGAATACCGGACTGTCATGCAAACCGGTTCCAGGGCCCTGTACTTCGCGCAATGCAGCGATCCCAATGAAACATGGCTGCCACTGCTGGAAAAGGCTTTTGCCAAAGCACACGGCGACTACAGTGCCATTAATGGTGGCTTTGTAGGCGAAGGCATCGAGGACCTGACTGGAGGTGTCACGTCTGAAATATTTGCAACCGACATCTTGGATAAGGACAAGTTCTGGCACGAAGAGCTCATGAACGTCAATAAGACGTTTCTCTTCGGATGTGGCCAGATGGGCGGTATTTACGGCGCTCGCAAAGGTATCCAGGAGAAACATGCATACTCCGTCATGGAAGCACGCGAGATCGATGGCCAGCGCCTGCTGAAGCTTCGGAACCCCTGGGGCCGCACCGAGTGGACTGGTCGCTGGAGCGACGGTTCAGAAGAATGGACTCCGGAATGGATGAAGAAGCTCGACCACAAATTCGGGGACGACGGTGTCTTCTGGATCTCGTACAAGGACCTTCTGCGTACCTACCAGCATTTTGACCGTACACGACTGTTCGGTCCGGAATGGACGGTTTCTCAGCAGTGGACAAGTGTCAACGTTCCGTGGAGCGTCGACTACCTCGACACCAAATTCAAGATACATCTCGCGAAGGGCGGCCCCGTAGTCATCGTGCTTAGCCAGCTTGATGATCGCTACTACCAAGGTCTGGAAGGTCAGTATGAGTTTAACCTACAGTTCCGGCTCCACAAAGACGACGAAGAAGAGTACATCGTTCGCAGCAACGGCACGTACTACATGACGCGCTCTGTCTCTACCGAGCTGGATCTTGAGCCTGGTAATTATACCGTCCTGCTCAAGATCAAAGCGACCAGAATTCCTGACAATCCGACACCTGATGAAGTCATTCGGATGACCTGTACCAAACGGCGCGAGAAACTGCTCTCGATCGGGCTGTCTTACGATCTCGCGCATGCCAAAGGACAGTTCCGGGAGCAAGAGAAAGACAAGGCCAAACGTGACAAAGAGGAGAAAGTTGAGCGCAAGAAGGCCGAGATGAAGCACGCTCATCAACGTCGTAAGAGATTACGCCAAAAGGCTGAGCTGCGTGATCTGAAGAAAGCTGCGAAAGAAACGCGCAAACTCAATCGATCTGGCGATATGACGGAAGTCGAGAGGAAGCTCGAAAGCCTGTCTGGTCTTGGGATAAATGTCGAGGAAGATAACCGCACTTCCGGCGACGAAGACGCTAAGCCTGTTCACCAAGCGGTCTCCAGGCACCATCGTGCATCGAGCCTTGACCCACTCCGTGAGCGCTCGGCTAGTCCAGGTGGCGGTTTTAGCGGCCGGAGCGGATACAACAAAGGTCGTGATGGTTACAATGCATCGCTTCCCGGAGCATTGCAGGGTCGTGGCGGCTACAATCGCGACAGCCATGGCTCTGCGATCCCCGAAGCTGCAATCCTTCAGGGACGTGGTGGATACCACCACAGTCCCCAACCTTCTCCTGCGACCCATAGTCAGGGCTTTCAAGGGCGCGGAGGCTACAATCAGAATATGCCTGGAGAGCTGCAGGGTAGAGGAGGATACAACCAGAACATGCCTGGCGAGTTGCAAGGCAGAGGTGGGTACAATCAGAATATGCCAGGAGAACTCCAGGGTCGCGGAGGTTACAATCAAAACATGCCTGGAGAGCTTCAGGGTCGCGGTGGCTACAACGTCGAACTCCCTGGCACATACCAAGGTCGCGACGGGTACAACGAAGGCCAGATGACGGATTCGCCAATTCCTACGCCATTGCCGACGCCTGTCCCCACGCCTCTGACTGATGAGTTTCGCCCTGGAACGCCCGGTCAAAGGACATACAGTCCACGTCCTGAGCACCGACCATCAACTGGCGTTCGACGAGCCACACTAACCCCCATCCCGGGTATTCGACCCGGTATTCAGGTCACTCGCGGACGAAGTGCTAGCGAGTACTCCCACCGCGCACAGCACGGAATGCACTCGCCCGACGATATATCCGACGACTCCTGGGATTCTGATCTCGATGGCCCCTGCTCGCTCGACTCGGATCTCTCCGACGATGAAGATGACATTCCGCGCATGTTCTCCGAACGCCAGCGCTATGTCGGCTACAACAACAACACGCGGTACCCCTACGTCGAAGAAGAAGATGAGTTCGAGCGCGACCCCTGGAACGCTGTGTGTGTCGTCGGTCTCCGTGTCTTCAGCAGAGACAACACCGATGTCACCATCGAAGTGCAAAACAGTGAGGGCGAGACCAAGAAGAAGTTCGATGGCGACGATGCAAGTGTAGCAAGCATGGGTACGATCAGACGCAAGGAAAAGGAACTCGATGTTGATGATAGTGCGGCAGATGCGACGAGTCCGATGCGCAAGAGGAATACTGGTCTGGATGATGCGCTTGATTCTAAATTGAATCGGGCCGATGAAGCGGAGCTCGTGAGCCAAATTGGCACGGCGCCGGCAGGCGTGGAGAGGAGTCGCCAGGGGACATTGAGCTGAGCGAAATGGGAGCGTATTGTCGGGGTTCGATGAAGATGAGAACGTACTATTTGGAGTTCGGTTGCTTTCAGATTGATATTGCTTTGGCTAGACTTTTGTTGTTATTTCGTCGATGCTGGGCATGGTCTTTAGAAGTCACGTGGAGTTAAATAGCGCAGCAATTTGATCCGCAGTGTTCGACTGCAAGTATAGATGCTCTTCATGTCTCCCATTTAACTATCATGATATACCCAACTCGCGCGTGCATAACAAACTCCTTGCGCGTGATTTCTCGAGGGATTCGTGGCACGAGTGAAAGGGGTCGGTGAT
The DNA here is from genome assembly GCF_023758085.1 of Alternaria hordeiaustralica. Taxonomy (NCBI): domain Eukaryota; kingdom Fungi; phylum Ascomycota; class Dothideomycetes; order Pleosporales; family Pleosporaceae; genus Alternaria; species Alternaria hordeiaustralica. The sequence goes on along the minus strand of NW_026056784.1, from coordinate 423,199 downwards.
GTCATAGCGCGAGGCTTAGCAGCATCCGCCGCAGCCTCACTGTGGCCTTCGCGCTTTCCTCATCCGCGACAAATCTTCACACCATCCAACAATGCACCCTTCATCGACCTTACCTCTAGTTGTTTCGTGTTGGCTGGCAATATCTTACTACCGGTTATCTTCATGTCGTCGTAGACCCAGGATACATTCGTCAGCGTTCACGATGCCTTCCCCTTCAGCAGCTGAACCACTTTCAGACGTTATTGTCGTTTCGAGGGCTTAGCTTTCAGAGCCGCCTTTGGCGGCTACGCATGCCCTGCCCATCATGTATGGATAGAGTTAGATCTGATGTAGGTGTCTTGCTGTGCCTCATGCCCGCAATTTGGTGGGGTCGAAACTGCCCCTCATTGCTCTTCAGAGGCATCACCCCCCTTTCTTCTTCGTTTCTACTCTATATGTTATCATGAAGTTCTGTAAAAGATGCGCTCAACTCGAGATCACTCCCGAAAGCTTTTTTGCACTCGCAGATGGTGAGAAGCCATGTCACCGACACAAATGCGGCGTTTCGCTGAAGCCGCTGGAATGCGACATATGTCACCTCACTTCGGAATTATTGGAAGCGACTGTTCTTCGCGGAACATCTCGCAACGCTACTGACGATGATCTCACAATCTGTATTAGCGGATCTTACACGGAGGTGGAGACACATACTGGGTCAAGAATACAGCCCCGGATTGCGCTGGATTTTGATGACCTGGATTTGGTTGGTGGGATCTTACCGGCTGCAGAGAACACTACGAAATACCCCTACTTCAGTCGCCTGCTTCCCCAAACCCCTTCGTTCCTGGACTACGATCTAATTCGACATTGGATCGCACGCTGCGAAACCCAACACCCCCATTGTCGAGAGCGATCAGCAGCGGAGAGCGAAATCTCGAAAGAGGGGCTTCTCGTGATTGACGTCTTACACAAGTGTCTTGTTCCCGCGCCCGAGACCTGCCGCTACATAGCTCTCAGTTATGTGTGGGGAAATGCTACTCAAGTGCAGCTCAGAAAAGATAATCTTCTTGAGCTTTCACGAGAAGATAGTCTATCTGATGCATGCATTCCTGCCACGATCCGCGATGCCATGATATTGGTTGAAAAGTTGGGCGAAAGGTACCTCTGGGTAGATGCTCTTTGTATCGTATCCGACGATGCTGCTGTAAGGCAAGCGGCGATTTCCAACATGGACAACATTTATTCTGGGTCTCTACTTACCGTCGTTGCGGGTACATGCAATAGCGCCGACGACGCGCTTAGAGGCGTTAGCACCAAACGCCACTGTAAACAGGTTACCCGCGAGATCTCCCCGGAGGTGACGCTTCTAGCACATTTCGACGTTGAGTACTTCTTTAGAAAGACAACGTATTGTAAGCGAGCGTGGACGTATGTAAGCCCACAGCAACAGACATCGGAGACCAGCTCACGCAGATAGATTCCAAGAGTTCCAGCTGGCACCTCGTCTACTGATCTTCGCGCCCAATGATCAGGTCTACTTTCTATGCGACGAGGCTAGTTACACCGAAGACGGTCCAGAAGAATATGAGTCACGATACGCGTCGGATAGGCTGCGCGTATCTAAGGAAAAGACCGAATTTCCCTTTTCTCTCAAACGACGTTTACGTGGCCACCTGCCCCATACTGATTACCGATGGGCATTGTCAAAATACTCTCGACTCAACATTACGAAGAGCGAAGACGTATTGGATGCTCTGTCAGGTGTGTTAAAGAGAATTGACGTTGGAGAATGCTTTCAGGGCTTGCCTGTTGATTACTTCGACCACGCCCTCTTTTGGCAGGGCTCTAGGCTAAAGCGACGTCAAGAATTTTCCAGCTGGACCTGGGCTGGTTGGAGTGGTCGTTTGACTTACGTCCGCGAAGGGCTTGATTATGTACATCTATATGGGGACGCAAAGCGATATCCGGACGATGAGCATCGAGAATGGGTGCACAAGGCCTCGGAGATGGAGCTTATGCAACTATACCTGAAGCATGCAACCTGGATAGTCTATTACGTCTGGAACAACCAAAACACTGCACATGAACCTCGGTGGCTTTGCGGCGGAAGGCCTACTGATGGTGTCAGTTCCGCTACTGAGGCACACGAGGCTAGATTTCCAGGACTGCCATGCAACACCCTTCCTTCCAAGTCATATCGTCATTCCTTTGATCAGGCACCGCTCGCGACTCGCACAAAGTTGCCATTACTGCATTTCTGGACAGTTTCGGTTTGTTACGAGGTTCGCCACAATACAGAAGGCAGGGGAGGCGAGTTGTTGGACTCAGAGAGCAATCCAGTCGGAAGTTGCGATTTCGACCGTAAGCCCGTTTTAGAAGACGTGGAGACACCTCGGTCATGTCACGAGTTCATCCTTATCTACGAAGAGGGAGATCTGAGCTGCGAACGGTGGAGGAGCAGCTCTTACATTCCATCCGAAAAGTACAGAGTCATTATGATCGAGTGGAACGGGGATATCGCCGAGAGGATTGGATCTGGCTATCTCCAGCGAGAAGGCGTGTTCAAGTCGTGTCGCAGACCGATGAAGTGGAAAGAGATTGTACTAGGATAAACTCCGTTCTGTCGCTGTTTGGAGTCGTTAAGCCGACCCAAGCATATCGTGACATCAATCACTGGCGTCGTCGCTGGAGGGACCACGAATATAACACCCACATGTGCTTGACATTCGGCATGGTCTTACATAATAGATTAGTTCGATATGCTAACCTAGAAGAAAACCGAACAGCGTAGAGTCTACGTTGACGTTAGGTCACCTACTTTGCAAGCTTTTGTATTGATGTAGTCGGCAGACCTGTTTAGTTTTCTTCTTCTACAAGGTGGTAGATTAGTTTATGACACCATGTTTTAGCGCACCAAGACTCTTACAAGTGCCAGCATTGGCTTGTGCGAGGCTCTCAAGAACTCATATCACGGTAAGACGTACGCGCTTTCAAAGGAGTGACTGGTATTCTTTTTGAATGAGTGACTAACTAGAGGACCTGTGTGAGGCCAACAGTTGAAGCAGCGCGGAAATCAGAACGCAAGACAGGGATCGAGACGGACCAAGGAAAACGGGCATGGTGTGGGCAGGGAAAGGGGGTGTGGGGCGGTAAGAGATCGCAAAGGACAAGGCCAACAAAGGAAAGGAAGAAATGTGTGGGCAGGAGGGGGGTGGGGAGCGAATGAGGTGGTGGATACGCGAACATAGGAAAGAAGTGAGGGTGATATGCCTCCCGGAAGAGTGGCATGGAAGATTCGATATCGGGAACAAAAGATCGAAAGCCAAGTAGCACTCGCGAAGGCGGGGTGAAGGCCAGACCTCTGCCACTGCGCACCGGCTTGAGATGCTCAGAGGTAGAACATGGTCTCGTCCAGAGACTCCGGCCAAGGATTGGCGCGAGGCGTCTCCTTCTCCTTTGAGGATGATCTGTTATCACCTGTCTTGGCGTCTGCGTCTTTCAGCTCATCATCCGCGAGAAGATATGCGCGAGTGAGCTCTACCATGCGGTCGTCGTTTAGATTCTCCTCTGCGGCGGGATGCTTCGCACGACGAACAACACTGGAGACAGCGTCATATTTGTTGGTGATCGCGTAATGGAAGTAGTCGAACACACGGAGAGCAAGTTTCTTGGCGTAGTGGACTGGTAGTGCGATAGCAGGGATAGCTGTATTGGAAAGCTGATAGTTGACGTTGAGATACTCAGTCTGTGCGATGTCAGTATTTTGATCAGTTCAGATGCTCGTTCTTCAGACTTACTAGTGCCGCATAGTCGACTTGGACTGGGACTGAGTTCTCCACCTGGGGCATGATATGATAGTCGTATCTGCTCTTGATTGCGTGATCCAACGCAGGGGAGAACCTGGTGATGCTCTGCTCGGCTAGGTATGCTTCAACGTTGCGCCCGTAGTCATCACCGGCGACGGAGTGTTTGTTGATTAGAATGTAGCTGAGCGAGGGTCGAACTCCCGGAGCTTTTGCTTCGATGGCCTTGACAATAGCCTTAGCCTCAGCTGTGATGATGCTCTGCACCTCGCTATCAATGAACTGCCCTTTCATAATGTTCATGCCGTCGCGGTAGAAGATGATATGGGGAGAACCTCCAGCATGCTTGGTTTGCCATGCTGCAATGCGCTCTTCCATCATTTCCTGCAGGTCTTGAATCTGCGGGTCGAGGTGGTACTTCAAGTGGCCTTGCTTGTCCTGAACTCGGCGGATAGTAGACTGAATACGTGCGGATCCAGGATATTGCGTAAACTGTGCATCGAAACTGCCAACCACCGCAGCAACCGAAGGGCAGTTCTTGGAGGCGTGAGAGGCTGGATGGGAAACATGCGCACCGACTATCATCATGTTCTCATTCTGAGAGAGAGACATGAACGGTTCGACGTTGAAGTTCCGACCGCCTTGCATACCGTTGAGATGCCGAAGAGTGCCGATCGGGAAGTAATTTTGGACGTTCTTATTGCGGTCGAGTAGTGCCTTGAGTGTTCGAGCAGTCATGCAATGGGTCGCTGCGCCAGCCTTTCGATTGCCAAACTTGTGCAGCTCAGCACGGACGGCGCGTACTTCCTGCTTGCTACGACCCTTCTCGTCAATGATGGCAAGAATGGACGTAAGCCCTTTGTCTCGTATGGCCATTACAGCTTCATCTTGCTGACAGTCTGTCAGTATTAGAGGCTTCACATCCGAGACGACTGCTGTCAAGACGCGCGGCTGTGAGTCTTCGTCGAATTGAAGGATCTGCAATGCTTGATCGCCATGATGCTTGTGTTTCTGTCCAGGAAGGCAGAGTGCCTCAGCGACCTTTTCAATGAAGTCTATGGCGTCTTCCCGCTTCGTGCTTTTCGCTTTGACGTAGAGTAAGCCCATCTTGACTTTCGATCCGGTCGCCCGCGGCAACGGATCTCTTGCTGTATGTGCGCGAGGTTTCGAATCTTTGGGCAATAGTGTGACGACGGTGCCGTCCTCTACACGAACGTTCATGAAGCCCTCGGGGATAGTTGAGTCTTTCTATGGATTCGTTAGTCCACTCTTTGACATTGGGAAGTTGATCTTACTGAAGACTCAAAGGAACCCATCTGCGTGACAACACTTGCTGCAAAGTCTGCAAAGTTCTCATGTTGCATCTGAAGGTTGTCGCCTTTGAGAACGTCGTTGAGCAATCCGAGGCTGAGGGTAGAGGTAGGTAAAGCCTGAGTACCGTGTGTGACGAGCATCTCGAGAGGCACCCATGAGTCGTTCCCTACTTTCGCCAGTGGAAGATCGTGTCGCTCAATCTTGACATTTATCTCTGTCATGGAAGTTAGCATGATACGAGGACTTCGGATGATAACGCTTACTCTCTCTGAAGTACTTGGCAACGGAATACCGCTTCCCATCTTTCCAAACGAAGTCAGGCACATCGCCAGCCAGTTGGATATCGGAAACAACATAGCGGCAGGAGCGGGCTGCATCATCGTGCTGAACGTGGCCGGTATTCGCAGTCATCGCTGTAGGTGACCTTTTCATGTTGACATCGCTTGAATTGAGCTCGCCAAGAGGCTTGGAAGCCTTCCGTGAACTAGCACCAGAGCCTGATCTAGGTGAAGACTGTGGGAATGCATTGTTGTTAAGGTTCGACGATTGCACCTCGCCTGTATCTTCAAGCCCGTTCGCGGCAGGAGGAGTGTAGTTACGATCGACTTCCAGTCCTATGAGCATCGCTCGAATTGTTGGTAAATGATGATGAACACTCGGTCCCTGAATCGCGCGCCCGAAGACACTCGTAACAATGTCTGCTAAGGAAGTGTTCGCCTTGACTCCAGGCACGAGATCGAGCTCCAGATGCAGCTTCTTCAGGTTTGGATCCAACTTCACCAATGTGCGAAGGAACCCGTCGACCTTGATCGCATCCTGGATATGGCTGGCAGACTTGATCGAGGCGATGTTGGCTACTGCAGGGGCAGATTCCGTAGATGTGACGGGAGGAGTCTCGGTGACGTCTCCAGGTCCTGGGTCTCGTGAGAAAGTCTTCGAGGAAGAGATTGGAATTAAAATGCCCTTGCTCTTCGTGGTCGTCGCTTTCTCAAACGTAGTATTGCGAACAAACGCTTGTAGTAGGATGTCAAGCTTCTTCCAATAGTCTGCGGCCGTGTTGTGGTCCAACCCATCGAGAACGAGGGCCTCTGCGTCGATAATGCACTTGATCTCCTCGTTACTGCGTGTGCCGTTCGTCTCGACAACAACTTTCTTCGTCTGGATGCGAACTCTGCCCTTGCGTTGTTCCTGGATTTTGGCGGACATCTGATCACGCGTTTCGCTTGGAAGCTTGAGTAAGAGCAAGTGATCGACAGGAGCTTCTTGAAGCCCCGCCTCATCTACTATAGCTGCCTCAGCTCGAAATTGAACAGCATAGCGATGCTCGTACTGCTTGAAAGCCTTCTTCACGTATTCAGATATAGCCACTTTCCTGAGTCGTTGGCTGTTGACAGGTTTTGCTGTAGGAAGCTTTCGTCCGCCGCTAAGTATTTTGATGGGAATCACAAAAATTTCCGGCGTCTCGGTGATGGGGTAGTCGATCCTGCAGATGGCCGAAGGGCTTGGTGGTTGCACATTCCAAGGGATGCTGATAGACGGGTCATTGTCTGGAGAGGTCGCTGTGGTTGCCATAGTTGCCATCTGCCTATTTTCAGATGTGAGAAGAGACTGTGGACTGGTGGAGACATCTCGACAAGAACTTGGCCATGTTTTATGCCATCAAGGCTGCTTGCTCGTCGCTGTTTTTCAATGTCACCAGCCCACCCTGTTTGTAGCTTTGCTGCGCACGCGAGCTTCGCACTAGATCAGCCGCATCTGTTGCTGAAGGAACGCATACGCCAGATGACGACTGTAGAGCTCACAAGCTGATTGCTACACGCTATGCTTGAAGACTAGACAGACAGCGGCAGTGGACTCGAAGGCATGAACTTTCTTTCCAAGCAAGCGGCTTCGTACTGAGTTCAGCAGATGTATTTGTAAAATACCGAAAATGGTGGATGCGAATGACCACGGCAGCAAGCGATAGCTGAAACATAGCAAATTGAACGATGAGCTTCCTCCTATGGCCCAAAAGGGCACCACGCCGTGCAGTTCATCACGGTCATTGTGATATCTCCGTCAATGACGCGCTGTCTCCGGATGTGAAGAGCATAGACATGACTTCCAAGGTTCGCATCGTTGCACAGTACCGTGCAATGGCCGAAGCAGGAAGGGGGACGTCGGACTTCGTATAGGCGAATCAATGCGTCATTTGTGAGGTCTAATGTGATTCCAGATCCGCGTGTTGAGCCGTGTGTAGGGGTATGAAGTGGGTGAGGATCACGCGAGGAGGAACGCGTCTTGGATAATCCGGAGACGAAAAAGCACAGACATGACGTCACGCGTCGACACCTTGGCACTAGGTGGCCACATCTTATGTCGCATTTCAAAAGAAAGAAGTAGGGGTAGAAGTAGTTATTATCTTGCATAGCACTTACTTGCTGAAACATGATACCTAAGCGTGTATACAGCGACTCAGTAATGAGTACAAATGTGGGCCACCTTAGTGCTGCAGCGCGTCCGGATCCGACTGGCTTGGAAGCTCAGCATTAAAACAGAGAAATCAGCGTCCATTGCGCACTAGCCTCGACTGGAATGTCCACACGGCGCACAACAAATTGAGAGGGGATGGCGATGTATATGAAGATATTCAACAACCACTGTCTAGTCCAACTTTTTCTCCCGAAGGTATCATTATCATGGGCGGCTACCTGGGTGCTCGGGCAGATGATGCTACGTCGCATTACTCAACTTCTCCCATTCCTGCGAAACAGCTTCCGAACGCAGCATCACCATCTTTACCCCCTGCTTTGCTCGCTTCCGGCGTGCGATATGGGCCTTGATCTCATTCTCAATGCTTTTTGGCGCCGTCTTCACCTCCTTGGTCGGCGGAGATGGTGCAGTCGCAACGGCGTCTTCCTCCTCTTCTACTAGCATCTCTTCACTCTTCCCCAGTTTCTGCCTCTTACCCTTCTTCTTAGTACTGATACGTATCCTCTCCGCAGCCACTGCCAGCTCAACATCTTCAACACGGCACAGCCCTAGTTTCCTCGTCACGCTAGCCTCAACCTCCGCTCCGTACGCCTTGCGAAACTGGTCATCTAGCATACGCTTGACCGCTGCCGGATCAACCTGCATCATCTTGCAAGTCGGGAACACCGCCAGATCAAGCTGCTGTGCCATCGAACGGAGAAGAACCTCGTCGACCTCATCGCGATCAATGATGGGCAGCTCACCGCGGAGCTTGCCGATGACGGCGTGTTTCTCGTCATCGTTGAGATTGGCAGCTTGATATTGCTCAAATGTGTATTCCGTGATGCTAGGTTTGCGTTTCGCGACTGGAGTGGTATTGGGTGGCAAGAAGGAAGGCGGGTGTGCCGGCGTGCCGATTCTTATGTCATTCACTCCTCTCAGACGCCCCACGACAACTCTGAGTTCGCTTTTCTTGTCGCGTCTAGGCATACCTTGATGAGTATAGTGCGACTATCGGAGTTGAGTTGGATAGGCGTTTCTGTTGAGCGAACGTGATTAGGTAAAGCAACCAAAAGCTATTGTAGCCAGAAGGTGCTTTGCACACGACCTACTGACCCTGTCATTCACTTCCATGTTGATCTGACTGGAGCGAGACTATGCTTTCTGGTGCGCTCGCATCGGAGGTTTGTACTGTACGGGCGCATGTGGCTCGCTGTCTTGCATTACTGGTAGCGAATAGTTGACGAAAGATGAAAACGATTGTACAAGAGTGAAAATGCGATGCATCTGATGACAGTAAATATTTCATTAATGGTTTTATTATATCATTCACATCGAATCATGCACCCCGTGCCTCTGGATCGCTCCAAGCTCATAGCATGAACAGTCCGGCAAGAACACCAAAGACGCTAACGCCAACGGCGCCTTGACCAAGGCGTGTAGCTGCGTTCTCAGTCTGCTGAGGCGGTGCACCAGTCGTGGGTGAGGTGCCGTTGCTGGTACCGTTACCAGCTCCGGGAGTGTCCTCCCTCTGGCCGTCGACCTCCTCGATACGTCCATCGAGCTCGATGTTTACTGGTGTCTGGCTCAAGATGTAAGAAGTGAGTACCTCATCCTGAGTGTCCAGGGTGATGAAGTCGGTTGATGGCTCGAAGAAGTTGTCACCGCCACCAGCGATGAAGTCAAGAGTGACCATCTGGTAGGTAGTGTCGTTGTTGAGAGGCTCGTCGCCGATGGTGACAGAGACCAGCTTGGAGTTGTTGGCATTCTCGGGGTTGTATTCGACCTTGATGCCGGTGCTGACCTGGAAGAAGGAGGTGACTTCCCTGCCATTGCCGACGTTGACACCGGTCACGATACCCTCTAAAGACTCCCAGAGGGTCTTGCCATCGATTTCGACCTGAACAATAGCATTACCAAAGGGGAACGAGGTCAAGACTTCGCCGCGGGTGATGTCACCCTGATCAATGGTGGCACGGATACCACCAGCGTTGATGAGAGCAAAGTCGACGTCATCGGTGTTGTTCTTGCGGTAGGCGAGCATAGCATCAGCCATGAAGTCACCGAGCAGACACTCTTGTTGTTGGCAGGTCGTCTGGTCGAGCTCTACTTCGCTGGTACCAAGCACCTCAGCAGCGAACTCCTCGAAGGGGATGCGCCACTCCTCGATCTGCTCTTGGAGGTCCTCATCCTGCTCGGTAGTGTTGGTGAGGTGGATCGGAGCGCCATGGTAAGCAAGGATCTTGCCCTGGGGGTCGTAGGTAACATCGATGTAGCCGAGGTACTCACCCCAACGGTAGGCAGTAACGATGAAGACCTCGTCGCCATCTTGGTTCTCAACAATGGTTGGGTATTTGCCTTCAGCATCTTCCATGTCACCGAGAAGGGTGTGGCTATGGCCACCCATGATGAGCTGGAGACCAGTAGTAGCCTTGGCCAGCTCCTGATCTTTGTCGTAGCCAATGTGAGTGAGAGCAGCGATCCTGGTGATGTTGGTAGTGGCCTTGATCTCATCGATGGCACCTTGGACGGCCTCAACGGTGTTGGAGAAGACGGTGGTAACATCGGCGTTGCTGAGACTGCCAGTCTCCTCCGCAGTGACACCGATCAGCGCCAAGCCGTGCTCCTCGAAGATGGTGTATGGCTTGACAGTCTTGTTGACGTTCTCGTCTTCGGAATGCACGTTCGCGCTGACGATGGGGAATGTGAGGTTGACCAGGAATTCTCCGAGCGCCGCATCACCGCCATCAAACTCGTGGTTGCCGAGAGTCATGGCATCAAATCCGAGCTGGTTCAGAGTCTCCGCAATTTTCTCACCGCCGTAGTAGCCGTAGAACAGAGTGCCCTGGAACTCATCACCGGCGTTCAAGAAAAGACTGTCCTCGTAGTTGGGGCGTTGCTCCTCGATGACGGTCTTCACACGCGCGTAACCACCATAGCAGCCGCGCTCGGGCCTGGTGCAGTCGGTTCCTGAGGAGCTGAACTCATCAAGGTGGGCATGCACGTCGTTGATGTGGAAGAATGCTGAATCACGTGAGCAGAAGCAATGTTGGAGTCAACACATGCTGACTTACAGATGTTGTAGTTTCCATCCGCATCGATACCTCGCTTCACCATACGCTTGCTGTACAGCGCGTCTTCTGCTTGAGCGATCGCCGTCAGCGCCGAGACGGCGATAAGTGACGCGCTAGATCCAGTGGCGAACTTCATCTTCACTCCGACTGGGCTTGGTGGAGTTGGTGAGAAGAGGCACGAGCACGACAGTAAGCCTCCTTTCTGGCAGCCTGTCACTATTTGTACCACGCAAACAAAGCGGACGCCGCCGCCTCAGTAGCTGCAGTCACGGCATTTCAGCCTTGGCGACCTTGGCGGTGGCCGTGCTTAATTCTCGGCAACTGCCTCTTGAGGTTTGGCGCATTGCTGTGCCTGATAACAATTCACCAATGAGCAACACACGTGCGACGTGGGCTTACAGGACGCAGGAACGTTGCACGGAGACCTGGAACTCGGCGTTGCCTTCTGCATGAATTCGATGACATTGCCGTCAACACGTGGGCTTGGGGTGTTGATAAACCAATTCAACTGGCGCTTAGAGGAGCGACTACAGTTCCCTGGGAGCCGAGCTATCCATAGTCGAGTTCATACTAACGGGAAAATGGGCGGACCGATGACGGTGATGATGATACCGGTAACGGGCCAGATGCGGCATGCCAACTCCGAAATCCCCAAGACCTGGATCCTGGAAGCCCCGGACTTCAGAACAGGTTCGTACGTAGAGGAAGATGAACATGTATAGTGCATTGCGCTACGACGAAAAGAAGAATGAGTAGTAAGCAAACAAGAACGGTATACAAAATGTGAAAATCGCCCAAACGCAATCCTCCAACATCAAAGCCAACAGAACCGTTATCACACCTGTGCGAGTCTGCCGCACCTCCACCCAGACGCTCGCGTCCCACTGCATCGGTTTCCAAGTCGTAATAGCGTTCGCGATAAATGCGGGGTCCCACCACTCGCCCCGCCCTGTCGAAAAGGACGCCCCGGCTTTGTTACGGGCTGGTGATCGTTAGCGTAAACCCACCTATCTTACCGGACCTCCATCAATCTTCCCATCATCTCATTCCATCTCTTGCATAGCGCTCCTTTCTCGTCCGCAACCAAAGCCTTGATAATCGTCGTTAGCGAAGAATGTAGAACCGCTTTGGAAGTCTCTTACCTCCAATAGGCCCATCTCTCAGATCACCAAATCGGCACCTTGAAGACATTTCAGGTGCTCGTCCGCAAACTTCTCTAACCGTGACTCAACCCCAGTGGTCGGCCATCGCAAAGGCTTCTTGTACGCCTTGACACCCTTCGCCGGGATAGCCGCATCTTCGAACGGCTCCTTGAACGACCCGAAAACCAGCACCGGTGTTTCCATCGCCCGATTACCGCACCACAACTTGCCAGCCTTGCCGATGTTGCTCAGATCCTGCATCATGCCAATGTCATCTGCGGTGATGACATTGGAGGCCTGCAAGGCGATCCTGAAGTCTGCGTTGCCGTAGTCAAGCTGACCCAGCGCTGGTCGCTCGCTGCGAGCCAACGCTTCTTGGCGGCGGCGCGCCTCGTACCGCTGGACGCTGGCGTAGCGGTTGAGGAAGCGTCGCTTGATGGTCAGAGCGCCACTGTTGGAGCCTTCAAAGAGTTGAGTTGCACCTCTGCCTGGCGAGGGTGGCTGAGAGTGGAGAAGGCCCGTCGGTGGCTCCCAGGAAAAGGACGCTGTGGACCCATCAACTGCAGTAGCGGACTGCTTGACGGTCTCTTCTACGTCGTAGAAGCGTGGCGCGATGGGTCCCTCAACGTAGTAAACGTGCTTCTTGACGGCCTGGGAGTTGGGCTTGCGCATGGCAGACTTCAGTACAGTCTTGGCCTTGCGTGATGCCTGTGCATCTGGCTTCCTTGCAGACCTCTTCGTGTTCGCACGGCTGACTCTGCGCTTCGACAACGAAACTGGAGCCAAGTTCCGCTTCGGGAGCGACTTGGCAACAGTGGTTGGCTTGTTCGGAGTCTTGCGCAGAGCTACCACCGGAGCGACCGGCTTGCGTGGCTTTAACGCCGTGGCGTCGCGATTCGATGATGATGTTGACGTTGTCTTCGAGGTAGTCATCTGTCGTTTCGTAGTCTTCTGGGAGACAACAACAGATTTTGGCTTGACAACAGGCAGCCGTGAAGCTGGAGCCTTCGCCGAATGTGGCCTTTCGACAAAAGCTAAAACTGGAAGCCGTTAGTTGCGAAAACGATTCGAACTCAATGAACTTACCTCCTTCACTGGCGTCCTGTGTCAGATGAGACTCAGTCGTCACCGCAGTCCTTGGTCGCACGCGCTCTAGACCAACCGAATCACCGGTGTAGTCAGGGCAGCGAGACAGTCCAACGAACCAATCCCGATTTGTGCGCAGCCCCATACCGAGCCGTTTCATACTGACCATCTTCCGTCCGAAGAGGTTCATGGCGGAAGTCTGCTGCTCAGGGCTGACGGAGTCGTCGAAGCTGTTGTCGTTGAACATGAGCGAAGTGTTGTCCATGTCGTCGTCCGCGGGCTCATCGATCTCCGATGCCGGCTCTTCAAACTCCATCGTAGGCTTCTCGACCTCCTCATATAACTCTTCCTCATCATCTTCCGCCTCTGTAGTGGTCTCGGCAGCGAGTACCGTAATCTTACGCCGAATAACCACACTCGTCATCCTCGCCCAAAGCCTCGACTGCCTCCGTACACTAGCCTCTTTCACCGCCGTAATCGTGGGCCTCGGGATACGCGTCTTACCGATCTTGCTATCCGCGTTCTGCTTATAGTCAGCTCGAGCTCTAGCAAGTATCTTGGGTACCTTTTGCGCCGCAGCGCGAGTGATTGTCCTTGACGCCAACACACGAGGTGCTGGCTTGATTTGCTTCGCCGCCACCGGAGTAGCAGCTAGCCTTGTCCTTGAAGAAGTTGGTCGATGGAGCCGCTGGTACAGCGGCCTGACCGGGTTGGCAGTGACATTAGTGTTGACTGCGGCGCGGCGCATGTCGGGGACGCGGCGGGCAGGAGAGAGCGCATTCACGACTTTCTGGGTAGTGGCAATTTGCATTGTGACTAGTCTGTGACGATGTGAGTGTCTGGATATGAGAGAAGGTGCAAAAAGCAGGGGGCTTACTCGAATGTGTGGATGTGGTGAGGAGGCAGAAGTCGGGTGGGATCAAAATATTATATGTGTGGGTTGCGGGCGCCGACGCGCGAGTTTGCTATGGCAACGAGGAAATTCTCTCTATCTCGACAGAGATGGGATGGAAATTAGTGTTGGAAGTATACGCCATTATCTGCATTCCGTTTTGCGACGACGTGGTCGACATGCACTGCGTTCTCAAAGTCGCGTTTACGATTCAGACGCGCTAGAGCATCAGATCGCAACCCCCGAAGTGCTGGAAGCTTATCAACACTCACTATTGAGTCAAAGAGGTCGTTTCATGAACACATTTAAGCCAGCGTAGACTTGTTAGAGCAAGCGATAGTCGACGTTCCTGCACTCAAGCTTCCAATACACTGATAATACTAAGGAATATCATGTGGATTTATTCAGATATATTGCTCTCATTTATTACACATTACTACCTAACTAGCAGTAAGAACAACCTTCCCACCACTCAAGCCCTCCGCCTTCGCCTCAACTACAATCTCCCCACTAGCACCCGCCTCGCTCCTCACGATAGCCAGGGCCATTCCGCCAAACGCCTTCCTCTTCGTCTCCGGGAACGGGCTCATGTCTGTCGGATCACCATTATCTGTAGCAACGATAACGCCTGGGCCAGACGAGACCTCGAAGCTAATCTCATCATCAGCCATAGGGACCAAGATACCATTCTCGTCATGCACGGAAACAGTGATGAAGGAGAGGTCATAGCCGTCACCAGCGATCATTGTGCGGTCAGCAGTCACGTTCAGCGACGCTGCTGAACCAGCTGTGAACTGAGATGCCGTGGCCCATTCTTCGCCGTCCCTGTACGCGACGACGCTGATGTTGCCGGGACGGTACTTCACACCATCCCAGCGCAGTCTGTAGTCGTACTTTCCCCTTGATTGACGGCCTGCGGAGATACCGTTGACGAAGAGTTCTGCCTCGTCACCAGAAGTGTGAACATGTACTGGTGTGATCTCGCCGATGCGATCTTCGGGCCACGTCCAATGGGGGAGGATGTGGGCCATGGGTAGATCTGGTCTCCAGCGTGCTTGGTATAGGTAAAAGCGATCTTTCTTGAAACCAGCCAGGTCGATGATGCCGAAGTAGGAACTGCGGCTTGAGTTGTCGTATGGGGTAGGTTCACCGATGTAGTCAAATCCAGTCCAGACGAATTCACCAGCGACATATGGGTGCCTGTCTTGCTGCTCGAACACTTTATCGGGTGAAGCGGCCCATTCAGGTGCGTAGAGATCGTATGAAGACACAATGCTGTTCTCTGGGTCTCCGCCTTCCCCTGGTCCGCCGCCTACGATGGCACTCTTGTTTGCGGTGATGGGGAAGAGGTATTTGCCGCGAGTGCTGAGTGCTGATGCAGATTCGGTGCTCCAGATCATCTTCTCGGGGAATTCTTGTTTGAAACTGGGGAAGGTGCTCACCCAGGAGTCTCCTTTGCCTTCACCTTGGTAGTTCAGACCGACGATGTCGATAACGGCTGCTATTCCAGTAGTGGCGTTAGCGTTGTTCATACCGATGGTCACTTGGCGGGTAGGGTCTTCTTCGTGAGCTATGTCTTGGAGTGTTCTGCAAGTCTCAGTACCAGTAGAGTTCCTTTGTTCGGGAAGCTCGTTGCCAACACTCCATGAGATGATGGAGGGGTGGTTGCGATCACGGCGAATGAACGATCGGAGGTCAGGCTCGTGCCATTCTTGGAAGATACGATGGAAGTCGTTCTCCACCTTGGGAAAGTTCCAGGTATCGAAGATTTCATCCATGACCATGAGACCGTATCGATCCGCGAGATCAAGGAACTCGGGGGCAGGTGGGTTGTGAGACGTGCGAAGAGCGTTATTGCCCATCTCTTGTAGGATTTCGATCTGACGTTCCGCAGCCCTGGTGTTGAAAGCTGCTCCAAGAGCGCCCAGGTCATGGTGGTTGCAAGATCCCTGAACGTAGATACGCTCGCCGTTGATGAGAACACCTTGGTTTGGATCGTACGTGACCGAGCGAATACCAAATACAGTTTCATAGGTGTCCATAGCCTCTCCGCCGACTGAGACGGTAGAGATAGCGACGTACTCGTTAGGCTTTTGGCTAGGTGGTGGTCCCCAAAGCTTTGGGTTTGGAACTGTGACCGAGCCATGTACTGCTTGTTTAGAATGGCCTGCAACGTCCGCGTTCGCTGCAGCAAATTTTGCGACAGCTTCACCAGTAGCTTGTTTCGTTGTTGCGTCGCGCTCAAAGACTTCGGTGACAACTTCAACATGTTGACTGCTGTTACCCTTGTTTTCCAGATCAAGGACCATCTCGACAGTAGCTTCCGCTTCCGAGATGCTAGGAGTAGTGACGTAGGTTCCCCAATGTCCAACATGCACTGGGTTGACAGTGACAAGCCAAACATTACGGTAGATACCAGCGCCCGGGTACCAGCGCGATGAGTCGAGCTTGTTGTCCAGACGAATAGCAAGTGTGTTCTCGCCAGCTTTGGCGTAAGGAGTAAGATCCAGACGGAAAGAGTTGTAGCCGTATGGCCATCCACCAACAAGGTGGCCGTTCAGCCATACCGCAGCATACGACATAGCTCCATCGACATCCAGAAAGACGGATTTGCCAGAGTGGAGGACTTCCGCATCCATGGAGAGCGTGCGGCGGTACCATCCAATTCCGTTGATCGGTAAGCGACCCAAGCCTCCCTCAACGCCTGGGGCGTCGAAAGTACCGGAGATAGCCCAGTCATGCGGGAGAGAGACAGCCTCCCACGCGGCATCGTCGAAGCTAGATTGAACATAGCTGATGTTGGCGCCGGGAGCGGCACCGGAAGGTCTCTCGTACTTTTTTCCGGTGATGAAGTCGTTCGCGCAAGGTAGCATCCACGGCTTCAAGCCCTCATAGCTTAGACCATCTGGATCTGAGGTGAATCGCTCAAATCGCCAGTCTGCGTTTAGCGAAGTACGTTGACGGCCTGATGTTGTAGATCGTGGCTTGGACACCACATGAGCGGCTGTAGCGTCGAAGCAGGTTGAGAACAAGAAGCCAAGGAGTAGTATGCTGTACGAGTTGTACAGCGCTCGCAAGGAACCCGTCATCCTGATGGGTGGTGATATGTTGGGAAATATACCAACTTCAGAACTAGCTCATCTGATGGTTGATGGCACCGATGCTGTCACTAAGGATGAGCGATAAGCGTGAACGACGAAGACGGTAGATACACGGCTACTTTGTACCCAAGCAGAACCATACGATGCGATAGAGCACACTACGGGTCATTTCCCTCCGTCCCATGCACACACTCCGTCATAAACGGAAGAAACATGATGGTCGGCCCGTCTGGGCAGTACATAAACCGCTGCCCGTAGAACGTTTTTCGCAGGACATTAGCCTACAGAGGTACTTCCCCGCCATGCAGCGTGCGGGGTGGCTGTCTCGGCGATACTTGGCCGTCGGCTTAAACTGTCTTTGCACAGAACGGATCCACTTGCCATGGTGAAGCTTCCGGATAAGTTGTGGAGGATGAAGATCACGGAGGTTCAGTGGTGAGCTTCGGTGGTAGTGACGTCGCGAGCTAAGCCGAATAAGGTCATCGGTCCGCTTGCTATCTCCGCACGGTTCCGCAAGCGGGGTCAGCGAGCTGCTTCACGCTGGGGGGTCGTGGGAGCACTGAAATGAGTTGAAGTCTACGATAGATAGCCGTGGTTTTTGAATGGGTTGATGGCCGTGCAAAAGATAAAGAGAGAAGTGAGACGCCGACCAAGTACCCGAACTTAACGAGGAAAGGAAAGCCTCATCGCATCATTCGACAGGACCGAAAGGAAATTGTGAACAGCACTGAGAGAGGAACTCAATGGCGCATCTCCGAAACACCACCGTTAGGAGACTTCGACTCCTCAATCCGGTCCTTATAGTCGTTGTGGCCGGTGTAAGGCTCAGCGACCATAGGTGCCGCAGGTCCTCCTCCCACGGCAGCATACCTCTTGCGCCTACGGAAGAAGCTGTGTCACGATAAGTCAGTATCTGTCTCAGTATCGCGACACTTGTGAGAGGTTAGACTTACATAACAGCTCCGATGATGGCGATCAGAATAGGCAAAACTAGACCAACGCAAACACCAATGATGATCTTGTTACTGACACCTCCAGTCGAGCCGTTAACGAGATCGTGTACATGGTCGCTTCCATCTTTGCCGTCTTCGTCGGGCGGAGCGACGTACGGAGTTGGCTTGCCGGATACGGCCCGCATAGTCTTTGCCTGCGTGCCGAATGCAACAGTCTCTTTGACGGTATCAGATGCTTCGACTGGCCATGTCGCTTCAACTCCTGGTGCTACTGACGTTGTGATGAAGGACATGAACGTTTTGCTCGTAGTGACTTGCTGCGAGTTGGGGCAATTGGCAGGCCCTGTGATGTTGCAGCTAACACCGCTTCTGGTGATCTCAGTACTTATTACAGTCTCAGTGAGATCTTCGCGTCTCTCTGGAGCGGGTGTAATGGTGGGTAGTGCCGACGTTGGCTTGCCTGCAATGCCGCATACCTCCGCCAACGTAGTCGTGAAGATGGCAGTAGACGCTTCGGCCACCGGTCCCCATGTCTTGGTCTCGTTGAACCATTCGACAGCGACTGATGCGCCAGCGATCGCGCCTACGGCGAAGTTATATTCTTGAATGACTTTCAACTTGCAGTCCTCGTCGTCTGCATCGTACGTAACATTGGTGTTGAACTCGGCTATGTTTGCGTAGATGGCGACTTCGATACCAGCTTCGACTTGTGGACTCAACTTATCAACCAGGCTCAAACCTGGTGGTGGCTCTGGCATCACAACCTCGAGCCCACAGTGAGCACCGATACGGAGGGCTGCTTGCATAGTGATGCTTGCGCTTTCGAGGGTGACAGGCAGAAATTCGAACTGTCCCCCGTTGCTGCACATGGTCAGTCATTTGGACACTTGTTGAATGTGTAGTCGTAGAGGAGACTTACACTGTCATGTCGGCAACCTCATTTCCAAATAAGGGTAGATCTATCGCGACGCCATCGTCCAGCTTGACATGGAAGCCACTGCTAATGTCGATGGCACCTTCCACAGCCAAGATAAGATCAATACTAAGCACCGCACCGAGCATCAGGTTCGGCCCTATCTTCATACCGACAGGAGTTTGTGTAGCAAAAAGAGTGATTTCATATGTCGCTCCAGCATTGAGAACGGTTCCAATCTCTAGGTAAAGCTCCATACCATCGAATTGTAAGTGTAGGTTGGCTGCGTCGATGGTCGGAACGTTCAGGTCGAATGCAAGATCGAAAGTTGGCCACTCAAAGTCTGACCTGTCAATGCCGTCGCTGATGGTGAGGTTGTCCAAGACGTGTTCTACCGCATCGCCTAGTTTCTCTTCGAATCTTTCAGTGAAGTTTTGCACAGCTGTGCTGACTGAGTTGATTGTGTTGTTGAGGAGCTCGCCAGCGTCGAACTCGGCGTCGATAGTGAGCTCAGCAGAGGCAACTCCCTTGACGTAGCATTTCCGGCAGGTGACTTCTATACCAGCTTCGACTGTCGTGGTCCCATTCTCGTGCTCCTGTAGCGGATTTGGTTCGAGTGCCCTGTACGAATGATTAACGCCCGCCGACGTAACGAATACTATAGATGTGTACTCACACGGATAGCAAAGTAGCACCACTCCAGCTTCTCGCTATGTTCATGGGTTCAGCCTTGAAGGAATCTCGCTTCTCTAGACTGGCTAGAGCTAGGCCGCGCTTTATGGCATGGTATGTATCCTCGGCAGAGTGGCCTGGAGCATTGCGGACCTGTACGGAGGAGTCGAGTGGAGTGACCGCGGCATGAGCCCAAGTGAAGGCAAGGGACAAGAGAAAATTGCGAAGTGGCGCCATTGTGTCCGCAGAAATAGATGCAAAATCGAAGCGAACTTTGCGTCTGAAATGACCCAAGAAGAGTAGTAAAGGCCAGAGACTTGCTACATCTCGAAAGAGACGATGCTTACACACTTATACACCACCACTCCTCATCCCACCACAGTACATCCGGGTATGTACCATCAAACGGCACGAGGCTTTGCGGCGTAGCACAACCGGGGGCCGAATATGCGGGATGCAACCGAAAATGCTTCAGTACACTGCTTCGCCACCAGCACCATACCAAAACCGGCGATACTGTAAGGAAGAGCATCCTTCGGACTTACATCGACTAGGCTCTGGTACATCTGCGACGGTAATCGTGACCTACTTTGTACTTTGTGTGTGTCTCCCGGTAATAAGACATGCATGCTACGATACATTCCCCGGTAGATTGGGGGAGAACTGTGAGTGGTAGGGATGGTGAGCAGGGTGTTATTGGAGTACTGGGTGGAAGGGAGAGAAGGCAGATCCAAAGCCAAGGAGTGAGTACGAGAAGTGTATGCATCTCGTCGTTGTGGTAAGACTGCGAATGTACTCAGACTGCGCTCTCAACCTCAGCCTTGCGGCCTTGACCTCGCAGATACGATCAAGCAGTGCTGGTATGCGGAAATGTCTCGGCCCCATCATGATGGCCCCCATGAAGAGACCGAACCGGCGGGGAGATAAGCAAGGCTGGCGCAGATAGAATCCGTATACTATTTATGGGCATACACATCCACGGAGCCCAAGTATCTAAGCCCTCCAAAAGATATAGGCTGAGCGACTTACCACACCTACCCCGCAGCAGGTAGCTGGAAGGCGTCGCTGTAATGATTGTTGCTCCCCTGGCAAGCGATGCTGCGTTTTGCGGCGCAGTAGATGCATGACGCATGTTTTCAGAACACTGCAGCGCGTGAGTGACCCCGTAGTGTTTCGAGTTGAAAGCCATGCAGACATGCTGCCTTCACCGGGTTGTCGTGTGTGCATCTCTCATGCTTGAAGACTGCGGTGTGCAGGGACGCGCGAATCATAGGCGGAAGCTGCTTTTAGCCGTATCTTCCAGAATGTTGATCTCCAGGTGCTTTGTCGTTGGATGTAGTGCTACATGACAGTACCTAGGTACGCTGTTCTCCGATGGCGATGGGTGCTGCGCAAGGGGTGTCGAAGTACTTTGCTGCTGCTGCCTTTAGGCACCTGCATGATGTGCTAGGTATTGGGTGATCATCGGCGTGGTCGATGTACTTGCAAGGCCATGGTAACGGGCAAGACGAAAGAAGATGACAGCAGAAAGTATGCAGACGTTTGGATGTTGCAGAATGGGCGGAGCGCAGCTTCCCCAGACCCGCGTGGGCACGCGTGAACCCGCCCATTGACGCTAGCCCCATTCCTTCAGGGTCCCTTGGCGCCCGAACGTCACCATGGCAAGTCGCGTATGAAGGCTGCCAGCCGATCCCAAAACCGCCTCGAAGACACTCTCAGCACGACAGCAAGCCAAAACACTAAGCTGCAATCACTCTGCGCTTACGCGACCGTACATACCCCGACATACAGCCTTCTCGACAGGAACGAAGACCGGGCGCCCCCGATAACCCGCAACAATGTCGCAAGCCTACGAGCGAGAACAACAAAACAATTCCCGCCTCGATGAACTCGCCTCCAAAGTATCTGCGCTGCGGGGCGTAACGATAGACATCTACGATAATGCGCGCGACCAACATGTCATTGACAGCACGGTACGTTCCCCCAACACGTATACAAGAACACGGCTAATATCTGTTTCTCTAGAGCGACACCTTCTCCTCTTTTGGCACATCACTCAAAGGCTCCGCCACACGCCTCACGCGCATGGCGTCTTCGGGGAACAAAGTCGCGATTCTGAAGTTGGCGGGGATCATAATAGGGACGGTGGTGGTGTTGTATTGGATCTGGCATCTGATTTTCTGAGAAAATTTGGATTGTACGAAGATGGGAGTTGATACAGAAACATGATCCAGAATTGTCGCGGTGCGACATCGAGGAAAAACGGCAAAAGAGGACATGAGGTTGGGAGCGCAGGCAATCACGATCGGGACACTGATATGAGTCCTGGGACAGGGTCACAGGAATGATGTGTTACTGGCGGAAATGGCAGGGGCCGTATGCATATCTGGCGTTTTGGGGGCATGTCTATTGCGGTTTCGATTCAGCGGTCTATAAACATCATACTATGTACATTACGCTCCATCCAGAGCCGCATCTTGTTTCACGCTCTGAAGGATACGAATTAAAGTACGTGTAGCATGCAAAGACGGATCCAACACACCACTTCTATTCCCAAACATTCGAGAAGAGATCATCGCTTCCGCCACCGAACCCTCCTGCAGGCTTACTTTGAGTAGTCGTGGTGTGGGTTGTGGTAGTCGTCTGCGTGGATGTGGTAGGTGCGGCACTGCTCCAACCACCGAAATCGTCGTCTTGGGTTACTTGTGGTGCGCCCCAGCCGGGGGTCGTAGGCTGAGCGTGCGATGCCGTGGATGGAGCTGCGGGCTGGCTCGGAGCAGAAGAACCCCAGACGTCATTGCTACCCCAAGCGTCCATGTTCGAGAATCCTGAGTAGTTAACGGTCGCAGGGGCAGGGGCAGCTTTGGGGGCGGGTGCTGGTGCTGGTGAAGACAGGTTGAAAGCTGAGCTCGCTTGTGGCGATGCGAGTGGTGGGGAAGTGACCCTTGGTGCAGGTGCCGGTGCAGAGGGCATAGACAGATCCAGAAGATCGTTCATGCCGCTTGCTGCGGGAGCTGCAGCCTTGGATGGGGCAGGGGATGAGAAAGCGCTGAAGTCAGCCATACCACCTGACGGACTCATTGTGCGGCTTTGCGACTGGGTCTGGGGAGCAGGCTTGGAATCAAAGAAGTTGCCGCCACCACCAAACATGTTGGAGGAAGAGGTTGAAGGAGGTGACTTTGCGCTGGAGAAGCTGTCGAGGCCAGAGAAAGGTGAGGGTTTAGCTGCCGGAGCAGGGTTGAAAGACAGACTGCTAAAGGCATCGTTCATGCCACCAAAGGCCGACTGTTGGGGCGATTGCTGTCCTTGGGGTGACGGCAATCCGCCGAATGAGTCTTGACGTGCATGCTGCTGGGGCTGGGGTGGTGCGGCAGGCTTGGAAGCGTATAGCGATAAGATGGACTGCTTGAGATCTGGTCTCGACGGCGCCGCTGCAGCAGGGCCTGTGCTAGATGGACGAGATGGTGCCGCAGAAGACGACCCGCCGAGGAAGTCCAATCCCAGCAATGAATCGCCTGCCTTGTTCTGTTTCGGTGGGGCTGCCTCTGCCTTGGGAGGCCCTCTGGCTGCAATCGGGGGTCCGGTGCTCGGTCGCTGAGGAACGGGGTCGTCGCCGAAAAGGTCGATGGTTGGCGGCGGCTGCGCTTGTCGCGGGGGAGGAGGAGGCTGGCTGGAGCTCTGAGCTAGGCGTTGCGATGCGGAGCGTTCTATTTGGACCTTCTCCTGAACCTTCTTCAATGGCTATACTTTGTTAGTTACCATCTTGTGCTAATGTCTTGCTGTCCCGGCCTGGCCCACTCACGATATCGTCATCGTCCGCCTCCAGAGTCGAGGGATCGGGCATAGGTCCCTCCATGACCCATCGCTTCGACTCGTACTTTGTGCGAATGAAGTTCTCAATCTTTGCCTCGGACGGCACATGGCCAGGCGCCAGTTTCGACTCCCAGTACTTGTTCGCTCGCGCATTGCCCCATTTCAGCACGCTCTGGAGTTGCTCGTCGGTCCAGGTATCGAGGTCGACCGACTTCACTTTGCTGATATGTGTTCCCATGCCACGGTGGATGCCCGAGCACCGAATGCAGATGAAGACGCCCAAGTTCCAGCTGGCCCATCGTGGGTCTGCAGTAGCTGTCAGTAAAGGCGCATTATACGTAGATCTTCGATAACTCACGTTTGTTCCTCTTGCAGTCGGAGCATGTCTTGTTGCCCTCAAGCTTCACCAAGTTCTTGAGCGTGGCGCGATTCTGTTCCGCCCGATCAGCGGCAGGGTTGGGCCGTCGCGACATTGTGGGGTAGGATGTCGTGTGCGGAGTTCGTGTTGGGGGTGCCGAGTCGTATTTCAACGCGTGTGTCTAAGAGAGCGCAGTAATAACTCGCGAGGGCACGTGTCAGTCGAGGGTGGAAGTGGGTGAGTGGGGTTAGGTTGTCTCATTCGTGCCTGAAGCGTTTGGTTTCTCACCAATGACGCTCGCCTTGGCACTCGATACCGCCATCTCACATGTCAGGGGTTTGGTTTGGGCTGCAAGTCGTTCCAAGTGTTGGAAAAGCAAGATAGGTAATTGTCTCTATGTGATGTCGTATTTGTATGACAAGGACAACCCTGCTTGGACTGAACGCATCGCTGCTTGGAAACGCCTCCCCGGGTATCACAATGGTAATGCTACAATATAGTACATGCGCTGACCACCAGAAAGCCTGTTATATGCAATGCAGTTATGAAAATCAAGCGGGACGGAACCTCCAGTCGTCCCAGTCTTCGTCGTCGGACTCGCTCTCGCCATCTTCTTCGATGGTTTGAGGCGCTGGCGCAACGCTCTCTGCCTTGACTGGTGCTCCAGACGTGGATCGCAATGCTTCCCTCTGTTCCCGTAGCCGCTTCACCCTCTCTTCAAGGCCTTCCATCTCCTCGAATTCGTCTTCGAGCGCCCGCGCAGCATCCTCTTTCTCGCCCTCCATCTCCTCGTCCCTCCTTGCGCGTTGTGCACTCTGGTCTTCTCGTGCTTGTGCGGCGATCTGGGCGGCTGTCATGGGCGCGGCCTCGATGACAGCGCCCGAGTAGGCGGATCGAGTAGGTGGTGGTGGCATAGGCTTTTCGGCGTTCATCTCGTTCAAGAAGGCATCGAGCTCTGCTTGGGCTGTGGGATCGAGTTGGGGCTCAGGCGCCTTGGGTGCCTCTGGAGGCTGGGTATCTGGCGTTGGCGCGCTTTTCTGGTCTGCTGTCGGCGCGGCTTCTTCTCCATCTTGTGCAGCTCCAGCATCGAAGAAGCCCGCTGGTACGCCAGCCTCTTCCTCGGTTCGCGTGCGTTTCCTCTCCTCCACGGTCTCGTCTGTAGCCTTGCGCTTTTTCGACGCGGGTGCCGTCGCAGGAGCTGCCGATTGCTTTTGGGGCTTTTGCGCCTGCTGCCGTGCTGCGCGCTGTTGTCGCAAAAGAGCTCGTGCGTCGGCCATGATGGTGCAGGTGGTTCTTGCTCTTTTGGAAATATGGGTCGTCGTGTATGTGCCTATAGTCTGCGATGCCGCCAGTGTTCTTGTTCTTGTTGAGACTGGCTGGCGCTGCTCCCAGTAGCTCTGACGCCAGCCGCGCAAAGGGTCCACAGCTCGCTAGTGGCCAGGATTACGGCAGCCAAGGCGTCGGCAAAACGCTGTGTCAAAGCTCCACCTCCTCACTGACACCACTCAGTCCGACACCACACGACACATTGCGACTCCCACTGGCAACCCGCGCCCGCCCACTGCTATCTTCTAGTGCGCTCACGACCCAGCGCATGCATTGAGCTTCCATCCCTCGCGGCTGACATCTCTTTTGCGCCCACGCACCGCGCGGCACCGGCTCCGCATTCGGCAGGTACGCGCAAGAGGCAGTTGCGACTCATAACCGGCAGTCGCACAACGCATCGCGCCTTCTGTCTGTGCAGTTGGGCAGGAGCGCTCGCTCGCGCTCGTTTACTAGTTAGAGGCGGCTCCATACTTGGTGTCCGTCTGTCCGCAGTGCGACGCGCGTAAGGCAGGATTGGGGCTTCCGTAGAGACTTTTTGAATCTTGTTCCGCAATAGCATAAGCTGCACTCGTGGTATCGTCTATATTGAGCCCATCACCCGTGTCCGACACCATGGCCGGTAAGCAGACACCATCTACGCGCATCCGTCGCATCAAGCCACTGAGTCGCGCCCCTCATGGCACCCGCACCACCACGCGCACGCCCATCCCCAACCCTCACACTGATGCTGATATTGCCACTGCAGACGAGATCCGCCGCTCCGGCCGCGCCAACAAAGGCCACCACACCAAGAATGCAGATTCCCTCGACGAGCCCTCCCCCGCTCCCAAGGCCAAGGCGCCACCAGTTCCGGAGAAGAAGGGACAGGCGCAAAGCAAGAAGGGACAAGCAAAGGCACAGTCACAGCGCGCGCAGTCGACGCAGTCCTCCCAGCAAGATGAGGAAGAGGAGGACGCCATCATCCGCTGTGTCTGCGGCGACCAGCGCGACATCCGCGGACGCCAGATGATCTGCTGCGACAGCTGCGAGGCCTGGCAACACAACAAGTGCCTCGGCCTCCCCGAGGGCGACTTCTGGGAGGGCAAGAACTACTACTGCGAGCAATGCAGGCCCGAAGACCACACCGAGCTGCTCGCTGCCATGGCGCGTGGAGAGAGACCGTGGGCGCGCAAGAAGGGCTCCAAGCCTAAGCCCCGCCCCAGCGACGTCAAGCAGGAGGCCGTCTCCGAGAAGGCCAGCACGCCTCAGCAGTCGGCCACGCCCTCACAAACCGCTCAGGCCCCCGCTGAGGCTCCCACGCCCACGCCTGCTCCCGTCACTGTGCCTACGCCAGAGGCCTCCAACGGACATGCAGAGTCAAAGGTATGTCGTTTTACACTAAACAAACTGTCGCACGCTCACACATGTGAACAGGAGACGAGTCAGCCACAATCGCCACTTGGTGAGAAGCGTCGCCATGAGCCTGCCACTGAAAAGGCCAACGCGAGCAAGAAGCGCAGAAAGTCCAGCCACCACGAGAGCAAGCCTACCCCTCAGTCAGCCCCAGTCGGCGACATCGATTCGCTCCCGCAAAACCAAAAGGCTGTGGCAGAGAAGCTTCGGGACACACTTGCACCGTTGATCAGCACCGCCTCGGAGACCAGGGGTTTCCGCATACCGGATGGGCAGACTGCCAAATCCCTCGCCACCAAGTACACTCTCGAAATGAGCCATGCCGCTTTCAATCTCTACGGCGAACCTACTGGATCGTCTTCGCCATACTTCACCAAGATTCGTACCATCATGTTCAATGTCAAGAAGAACACGGTGCTCGTGGATCGCCTCCTTTCTGGAAGCTTGAAAGCTGATGATCTGGTCAGTATGGAGGCTGAAGAGATGGCGAGCGAGGACAAGCAACGTGAATACGCAGCCATGCGCGAAGCGGCCGAGAAGCAGATGATCCTGACTGAGGAGGCCGGACCGCGACTACGCAAGACTCACAAGGGCGAGGAGATTGTCGGCGAAGACAACTTCGAGAACGACCATGATGACTTTAAGCAGCCCACACTCCGCGAACGAGAGAGCATCACCGAGGACACTGCGATGCAGTCACCATCCGGAACACGCCCTCCAGAGAGTCCCGCCGGTGCATCACGAAGACCTACAGAGATTGACACCGCCCAGTCTGAGCACGCACGACGAGCATCGGCCAACTTCGACATCAACTCTGTGTTTGACAAAGTTCGATCGCCGCAGCATGATCAGCAGGCCTTCCTACAGCGTCGCCAAAGCTCAATGCACATGCAAGACAAGCCTCCGGCTGCAGTTGATGACGCCGACGTCGACCGTTTACTCAAAGACGAAGACAATGATGTTGAGATGTCAGGATACTCCTCGGACCCGACTGTTTGCTGGCAGGGCTCCATCAACATGCAGTCAATGGAGCCTTTCGATGCGGTCGCTAGGTTCGTCGCTGGTGGTGACTTTGGTCAGATTGTGCCGTGGGAGAAGCTGCTGACCAACACCGTGGCGATCCAAGGACGCATCGAGAGCGCAAAGGGAAACGACTATATCCAGAACATCGGCCACACCGAGAGCCATGAAGTTTCCATCCTGGCCGTCAGCCCTGTTACAACGGATGGACGCACCATCATGGACCATCTGTACGAGTACTTCCACTCACGCGGCAGATGGGGAGTAGTACCTGTCGAAGACAACGACATCCTGCGCGACCTCTACGTCATCCCCATTGAGGAGGGCGGCAGCAACCTCCCTCCTTTCATCGACATGCTCGAGTACTGCACTATCGAGACCCCTCGCAAGGAACACATGTTAATCCTAGCCATGGTTGCCAAGCTTCCCGAGATCAAGCCTCAGCTTCCACCTACCCAACATTTCGAGCGATACCCAGAACAAGAGATTGCAACTGGTCAAGTCGCCCCGCCTGTTCTCAACAACGGCCCATCGCCGCTTAGCAACCCTCACGCACCTCAGTTCTCGCCTGTCAGTGCTGCCTACCCATCAGGCCAATACGGCAATCCTTTCGCCGCACCGCCTGCAAACATGGTCCCAGTCCAACAACCCACGCCACCCGTCAACGGCCCGCCACACCACCAGATCCCCAAGGCACTTGAAATTCTCGGTCCATACATCGATGCGCCAGTCATTGTTACGATCTTGGGATCTAGTTTGTCCCAAAACTCTGTAGTCTCGGAACTGCAGATGATCAACCTGAGGCATATCGTCGAAACGGTGCCTGAGGCGCGCGACAACATCACAGTGCTTACGAACCACCTCCGCTCAAAGACCGAGTCGAATGGCCAACAGCAGGCACAGCCATCTGGGGCCCCGTAGGTAAGGGTATCAGGTGCGCTGGCCTCTTTGCGCATTCACATGCGCTGAATTCGAGAGGAGGAGCGATGCTTTTCAGGTTCGGTGTTTTGGGGCGCTTGGATGGATGTACAGGGTTTCTTGTAGCAAGGCAGGGCGAGGCCGGGATGCGGAATTGTGGGCGGCGCTCTCTTTCTCCTGTATTTGATACCCACATGTGGTGTACCCTGTTTGTCCCATGCGATGAGGCAGAGACGGTTTCTGCCATCCATTTACCTCATTGCTTACGTGTACGCTCATTGCTTCTTTCTGTTCAAAATACACATACTGTTTCGTTCAAAATGATGCCTCCTCGCACTGCTTTGTGTAACCTGGCTAGCTGATGGTGGTGGTGCATGCTATGCAGTGTCAGGCCTCCAGCTAAGCCTTTTCTCCCCAGGTGATCTCTTGAGGCCATGCGGTAAGCGAGATTGACAGTTCGCTGTAATCTACGGTTTTCTGGCCCTTTCGACTTTTCTTACTATATGTAGTAATGCAACAACCCCTCCTTCGTCTACCCTTGTCCGACTTACACTCTCATCGGTGACGAACCTTAATCCTCGCCCCGTTCACCGGCATATCTGCAAGCAGACACCCACACACACAGGCATCATACCTACACCTACCTACCTGGGTACACAGGAATGCGCAAATCACCCCTCTTTGTGACCATGACGCAGCATGCAGAAGAGCGCATAAGGTGCATTTCCGCATCCCCGATGTCTTCTCATGCACCTACAATCTACACTCTTCCCCCAACCTACTCGATACAGTGCGTTGAGCTTCTTGGCACCGGAATGGCGCATATGCGGGTTGTGTCCATGCCACATCCATAGATCCATACCTTTGCCCCAAGTTACTGCTTCCGGTATATTGAGTGTGTTGGCACGGGGTGTAACGTGTGATGCAACGGAGGTGCGCGCATGTATGCTGTGTAACTGTCGCTTTGACTAGGTAGATTGATGCCTAAATATGCCGGCTGTGCATGGCTCGCAGGAGGAGCTACGATCAACAGTTTACTTAAAAGTTGCTGAATACAGTAGAATTGGCGGGGTAGGGACGGGGAGGGCAGACGCTGTGTAACTGTTGCGTGACTATTGACGTGGGGATACATAACGAATATGGTCGAACTGCAGGAACTACAATCAACACTTCACCTGGGAATTGCTGTGTTGAGTAGAATCGGCGGAGTAATGACGATCGCACATGTTGTGTTAGTGACTACTGCGGTGTTCCGTCAACCGGCAATGTGGAACGCAGTCATCGACACGCGGCTTTAACATTACTCGCAATGGTGTGTTGAATGTGTGGAGGAAGTACAAAAAGTGTTGAAAACGCGGTGTCACACTCTGGGAATCAACGGTTAACGAGGAACCTGCTAGATACAGTAGATTCCAATCTCTAGCTCGCTGGTCTGGGATAGGCAAGGTGGTATTAGGAGGGCACAGCAGATGAGGGGACTTGGCATACCTACCTAGGTACTCATGCATGCACGTCGACCTCGACTTACATAGTGTCACGCTGTAATCGATGGCGAGCCAAAGACTTTCCTGATGAAGTATCTTCGCAGCTGCAGCTCGATGGCCTGAAGCGGACAAGGAGGTAAATGGAGGTACAGGGAGGTACAGAAGACCGGAAGTGAAGCAGTGCATGGAGAATTTTATGCGGGCATCTGTCTGTAATCGATGGCCAACCGTGAACTTTCTACATGAAGTATCTTTTCACCTGCAGCTCGCTGGTTCAGAACATTGCACGGTGAGACCAATACTTCCAAGGTTCACAGAAGAAGTACAAACGAGAGGCAACCTAGACCCGAGGTCTCGGGTCGTCACCTCGTGGCCCTTACTTCACTCGCGGCCACCGCGATCAACAGCTCCCTCACAAACATACCTATCCGAGTAACCCAGCCCTGTCTGGCGGCCGCCATTGGCTCCACAGGGCCAGTGCCCTTCCTGTGGGTGGAATCGACAGTTTTTGCAAACCTTCCCAACGGGGTCGCCAACCCTGCCTCGCACTTGCGATTGGCCCTGTAGGGCCAGTAGCGGCTCCACACTGCCCTGTTTGCCAAGACTGCCGTGATCTACGACCGCTCGCGCGAATTACCGCATGCGGTGCCTATCCCTGCCGGCGACGCTGCCATTGGTTCCACAGGGCTGGGAGCCCCGCAGTGCCCTTTCTGCCGCCATCGATGGTCTCTCAGTAGTTGCCTAACGGGGAAAGCCGTCCTAGGGTCAGGATTGCGATTGGCTCGCAAGCGTCTCGCCGGTGTCCCACGCACGGGAGAGTGACCGGCAGGCGTATGTTGACATGTGCGATGCCAACGCAGCACCATACAGTTTACGCATCGTACTTTGCACTTCGCATGCAGGGAAGCGGATTAAGACGCAAATAGCGGAAGATCAATATTGCATCTAGACTCCTTCGACGCCGCTCGACTCTGGAGCGCTCAGCTCGCGTACCTGCGGATCCATGTATCCACGTATCCATCCTCTTGGAGATGTCGAGGGAATGCCTCATCATTTGCGCCAGAGTCGGGAGCAACATGATGAAATGAGTCAGACTTCCAGCACATGACAGAAACAGAATGAGAAAGAGAACAAGATCGAGACCGAGATTCAGGGCCCTCGCGCCGTCGTCATGAGCTGTTACTCTGACCTACACTACACCCACTAGCACCCCCATACGCACTGCTCGAGCAGAACCCCCCAACGCGAACGCGAGACTATCATCAACACCTCCTTCAGCAACTACTGCATGCAGTTATTTCGTATTCGTAGAAGAAACAACGCAGCTAAAGCAAAACCACCGACCGCGAACAACCGCACACACCGATGTTGCGCGGCACCTTCCCTTAGCGTAGTCCTCATGTAATCAGTAATCGGAGCCAAAGCGAAAGCGAGCCTGGGCACGGTTCTTTGTAAGATACCCGCTCCTACCACACGAGACTGCGAACAAACCAACGCACTGGTACGCTACTCCTTCCTTTATCTCGACTCCGGATACGAAGATAGGGTTTTTGGCGGAAGGGAATGCGAATGCGGTGCTGTGATCGATGGATTACTTATTTGGGGAGGTTTAGAGGTTAGGCACAGTAGGTTAAGGTGTGGAGAATGAGGCTATGGCGTGGGATTCCGATGATTACTTATTTTTCTTGGAGGTAACGTGTCGGTGGATACAGGGGTCACCCACGGCGAAGGATGCGAATCCGATGCTGGAATCAATGGATGGGCGTGGAATTACTATAGTTGGGCAGTTGGAAAGACAAGATTAGTGATAGAGAGTTATTGTCCCTGCGGCGATCGAGGGATCATGGATGTAAGGTTAATAGCGCCAGGGAAGGTTTGGGTATGAGTACGGTGGAGACGTGGGAAGGATCCGAAAGCGAGAACTTTGATTGGAACTGTGACTCCGAATGAGAATGAGAAACAGAACGAGAGGCTGTGATCGATGGATATTAAGATAACTTCCCATCGCGGTAAGCAGTGACGCCGTAGAACGCAAGAACGAGAACACTAAGGGAAATAACGAACGCGAAGGACACCTCGTAAACACGAGCTTAGGCCAAGGAAAAGTATCGCCGTGAATACATGCAACCTCCACTCAGGTCCCACCTGCATCTCATCTCATCTCATCTCACCCGATCTCTGCCGTCCCCACTCACTCCACTCAGCCCGACACCAAGACCGACATTTCTGACGAATAAATCGACGGTATCGACGTTGCCAGTCCCAAGTAACACGCTCTCATGGAAAAAGCGAAAGTACTGAGTGATGATGTATCTTGAAACTCAAAAGCGAACATCCAATTAACTTTCTCGGACAATTTTACATATCTTCCATTGAACTACAAACATACTAACGATCAAATAACCATCGTGCCACCACCAGCACCAACATCACCCCCAACTCCAACCTGAGGCTCAGAAATGTATATAGAACAACCGTTACCTATTCTGAATCAGTAACTGATCAGGGTGATTTGTTCATTGTCCTTTTCATCACCGCCTCGCTCATACCCAGACCGAAGAATCTGATGAAGTAACCTCAACAGAGGCGTGCTCCACCAAATTCTTTAATATCCCTTCAAGCATCAAAGACGAGTAAACCACCTGTAGGGGTTATGTCGCATTCAACGCTTTTTCGGGACTACTCTTGTTGGGGGGACAAGGGGTAGGATGAGTCCGATTATCAGTTGCATACATCTCTTACGAGTTGTATGTTGGGTCTGGGGTGATGGGAAGAGTAGTTGGAGGAAGGAGAAGGGGAGGTGGAGGGGATTATATACGTGTTGCAGGATGTGCGTGGGCGTGGGTGAGCATGTGGGGATGAGACTTACGCGGACGTATGATGAAGAAGGGGATTATAAGGCGTACCAGTGGTACAATCCTGCAGAACCAAACTCTGAGAAACACCAATATGCAAGTCTTATCTTGATAACATCGATGTAAGTTGAACTTCAGTGTATGTATTGTGCATGGGTATCTACTCTTTCAGATAACTCTTCAAGCCCTCTTTCCCTACATTCATCGCTCGCTCAATCTCGGCTTCTTCTTCGCGTAACCTGCCTTTCCCATAGGCTAGATCGCGCTCTTGCTTTCTCTTTTCCTCACGAACACGCCTCTCACGGTCTGCGAGCGCTTTCTCGCGCCGTTCACGCTCGGCCCACTTCTTCGCGCGTTCTGCTTCTTCTTCGGCGGAGTAGACGACGCCTTCGGGTGCGGGTGGTAGCGTGGAGATGTATGTGTTGATGAGGCCTTCGCGTGTTGATGGCGGGAGGGATATGTAGCAGAGATCGCTTAGTACGGCGGAGGGTAGGGTATCGATGGTTGTGGAGCGGTTGAGGAGAGCGAGAGGCTGAGCCCGTAGGAGCGCTGACAGATCGGATTTCAGGTCGGATGATCGCATGGCCAGACGCTTAATGTGGTCGCGGTACAGCTTCTCCTTGTCTTTGTCTGGGAGCTTGGTGTCCTTGAGCTCAGGTTCTTTCTTGTATTTCCGGCGAAACTCTGGCCAGTAGAGCTTTGGTGTGGCATGTTTGTCGAGGAAGGCCAGGTACGGTATCCGAGGGTCTCGTTTCGCTTGCCGGGCTTTCTCTTCCTTGAGAAACTGGGCTTTCTCACGCGACCATTCGTTGAAGCATTCTTTACGCGCTGCCATGTTCGGTAGAGCCTTGTATCGGTCGTCGTCAAATAACACACCGTCCTCTATGATCTTGTCCCAGGGTGCGAATGGGCTGACTTTGGTATCTTCGAGGAGCTCCTTGAACAGCGCTTTGCAGTCTTCTTCGGACAAAGCAGGCTCCTCCTCGTCGAATTGATCGTCGTAGCCCTGGTCCATCTCCATCTCCTCCATCTGTGCCAGTTGCCATGCAAGATCGTCATCTTCCTCGGGTTGTAGGTCTCCAGATGGCTCTTCGGTGCGCTGTCGTTTCTGTGCATGCCCTGACGCCTCGCCCTCATCGTCCGTGACTTCAACCTCTTCATATTCCTCATCGTTCTCCATACCCTCCTCACCGTCCACTTCGACTATTTCCACCTCCTCTTCCGCTTCTGCGAGCTCGGCCTCAATCTCGGCCATAGCATCGTTCTCCTCTTCCACGTCGCTTGGCTCGCCCCGTTCCCTGCGTTCCTTCTTTTCGCGCTCCTTCCGATCGAACTCGATAACGGCAGTCATGACATTTGGCGGGAACTTCCAGAAACTTTCATTCGTGTCCTTGTTCCACACAAAACGTCGTCCGAACTTTGTCTTGACCAGAACCCATGGCGCGCAGTCTGGTATGTCCTGGCGATGCTTTGGCCTATCATCGCGGTCTCTTCTTCGGTCGTTGAAGCTGTTCTGCCCTCCGCGCATGCCTCCACGATGCCCACCTCTTGCTTGTTGGTGCGCCCCGCCATGTTTGGGGAATTGCTTCGGCGCGCTCGCGAAGATGAAGTCGTTGATTGAAGGCTGAGGCTGAGAGGCAGTTTGCGCTGTCTGACTATCGTGGCCAAGGCCGTAATTCGAAGGCGCGTTGTAGGGTGCAGGTGCAGGCGGCGGCGTTGGATTGTGGTATTGCGGGATCTCTGCAACAGGTCGCGTATATGTCGACTTATTCAATTCGGCATTGTAGTAGTACGAGTGGCCTGTAATGTTAGCGGAAGCATATGACGCAAGTAGGAGCTATAGCTACCTGAAGGCGCCTTGTGCTCGGTCCAGCCTGGAGGAAGCGGTGCAGCTGGTGCAGGCGGTCGCACCGGTATGTCCGACATTGTGATGTCGGGTGCAGCGCGGAATTGAAGCTATTCAACTCTTGCGAAAAGAGTTGGGGATGGGAAAGTTGGTGTTGCAGCGCGCGCTCCAAAAAGTGGTCGGCGCCAAGCAGCGTGAATCGCCGACGCGCTGCGTAGGAGCTTGTGCCTGGAGCTTCCATCAACACCAGCCCACGCCCCGACTTCCCCGCCGCCTTCTCCCTCGCCCACTGCTGTCTACACCCCCAATACCACCCAGACTGCCAGAGTAGACCGCAATCATGTCACGGAGATACGACTCCAGGGTACGATATACCCGCAACTACGGCCAGGACACTGCTAACGGTGCATAGACGACCATCTTCTCCCCCGAAGGTCGCCTCTACCAAGTCGAATATGCCCTCGAAGCCATCTCGCACGCCGGAACAGCGCTAGGCATCTTGGCCCAGGATGGCATCGTGCTCGCCGCAGAGAGGAAGGTCACCAGCAAGTTGTTGGAGCAAGACACATCGGCCGAGAAGCTGTACATCTTGAACGAGTGCGTGGACCGCCAACATCATAATACCATGACTAATGTGCTTCCAGTAACATGATCTGCGCTGTAGCAGGAATGACCGCCGACGCCAACATCCTCATCAACTACGCCCGTCAAAACGCCCAACGTTACCTCCTCACCTACAACGAAGACATCCCGTGCGAGCAGCTTGTCCGCCGCTTATGCGATCTCAAGCAGGGTTACACGCAACACGGAGGTCTCCGACCGTTCGGTGTATCATTCATCTACGCAGGATGGGACCCCCAGCGCCAGTTCCAGCTCTACCAGAGTAACCCCAGTGGCAACTACGGCGGCTGGAAGGCTACCAGTGTCGGCGCGAACAATGCCTCTGCGCAGAGCTTGTTGAAGCAGGACTACAAGGAGGAGTGCGATTTGAAGGAGGCATGCGGCCTCGCAGTCAAGGTGCTCAGCAAGACCATGGACTCGACTAAGCTGAGCAGCGAGAAGAGTACGTTCATCATCTCATTACTATCCCGGGAGAGTACTAACAATGCACAGTTGAGTTTGCGACAGTAGGAAGGACAAAGGAGGGCAAGATCTACCACCACCTGTGGGGAGCGGACGAGATCGATGCTCTGCTGAAGGAGCACGGCCTGGCCAAGGCTGAGGACACCGAGATGTCCGAGACATGAGCAACACGACCAATGCACGATATGAACAGGCGCAACGGAACGGCCTCTGCATGATAGACGAGGCTTGTAGTATACCATATCAGGTGAGAGCTATGTGGCATCTCGTAGCGAATCTCACTTCATCATGACCCGTTCGCTGTGTAGACCCGACGTAATCTCTCTCTCGCTGACACGTGCATCCAATGGAAGCCTCCAGAGCTGTACGGGGCAGTCGCATGTGACGGCAAACGCAGCTGCCTCTTCTGTTGTTACCTTGACACCTTCCCCACGCACGACATCAACTCAAGAACTTCAATTCCTCCGCCATGCATCTCCCTCACCTCACACCATCCAGTCCCGTCCCAATCTTATTGCGCTACCATTAGCTCCATTACCAGCTGCATCGCCTATCGCACTCTGTAAGCATCAAGATGCCTACACCCATCCTACGGCCCACCTCCAAGTCCCCAAGCGGTGCCGCGCCGTCGTCATCCTTCCTACGTCTGCTCCTCGACGAAATCAGGTCACAAGATGGCCCTACAAAGGATACGCCCCGACCGCCCCGACCAACACTCAGGAGCCTACAGATCCCACTTTCGCGCTTCATAACTCAGCCAGATGCCACTGGGGAGGATATCGACCCCTCCAAGTCGCCACTTCTCTTCTGCGACTCTGATATATCGTCCATGCCTTCACCTGCTGAGCCTCCGACTTCGGCAGTGACTTCAGCTTCAACTGAGACGACGGTTCCGAGCTCAGCGCTGACGGACTCAACTGTGCCTTCAGATCAGAGTTCCTGGGTCACGTGTCGTACGTACATCCAAATTTTTGACCATACCCAGGCGCTGACATTGCGAAGCACGCAAGCGAGGGAGAAGCCAAGAGACAGCCCGGCGACAACATCAGACCAAAAAGCTGCGGAGCGACTCACCAAAACAAACCCTGGCGCCTACAATACCTCGGTCAGGAACACCTGAACGACACGACACGCGAAGGTATACGTCAGGGTCCCCTGAACCCCCTGAGACCCCCAGCTACCTAAGACCACTACACTTGATGGATACGAGCGACGAACTCAGGCACGACATCTCCATATACAAGAATCCCCATGGCGACGACTGGAAGAGGAACGCGCTGTGCAGACACTGCTTCCAGCGCCGCGGCACCTTCAACAGAATCATGACGCATGGCTACGAGGCGTGCGGTCGTGAGGAATGTTTAGATAGCCACTACTGGGAACCTACTCCTGGGCCTTATTACTAGGATATACGCGCTGGACGCGGTGGTTATAACGAGATTGGATCAAATGAACTGTTTTCCTTGCTATGACACTTCTTGTGAGTGATTAACTACATCCCGTACCGCCATCTGCAAGAACATTGTTTCAAAATACATTTTTCAGGTTGAGGTATACATTGTCTAATGCCGTAGCAACTTATCAACTTTCAACAGCATGTATGCAGCAACCCGCAACCCAAATCCCACCCATCCCCAGCTTCGCCGCACTCACCATGAAACTCCACCCGCCCATCACCCTCCCAACTTCCCAACCATTTAGTTATGAGGCTCAGATGTTTTCAGTTTCGGACTTGTGGATTCCCTCCTTGGAGAGATTCCTGTCCATCTGTCGTTATCATCACCGCCTCCGATGAACTGTCGGCCTGTTGAGTTCGAGTCCATCAAGGACACTTATCCAGAACCACGCATTCTAGCCAAGTAAGAAAGGGGCTTTGAGTAGTGTGTTTCTTGGTGGCTGTGGCTGCTCAGGCATATTGGGTTTGGACAGAGGCGCCCCGGAAGATTTTTTCGGTGTTCTGCCACCGAATGATAGGAAGAAACTGCTGAGTCCTGGAAGGAAAGAGATGAGTTGGGGAATGAGCGGGCTTTTTATATTCTCGGGTGTTGAGTGTAGCGCGGTACGACCACGGAATGGACTTTCAAGCGGGCGAGAGATGTGCGTCGTGTTTGTAACGAGTAGTGTGATGCCGTTCCTCGGTTGTGATCCACTCCTTCCGTTGGTACGGCGATGTTGCAAGGTGATGACCCAGTCACAACGTCCGCCATGCACACCTGGTTGCAACATTCCCTGCACAGATGTACTACGCGCTCCAATGAGATATGTTGCAATTATCAAACTAATTCTTCCGAGGCTGCCTTCTTGTTGCATCCCGAGGTCGCATTAACCGCAACCATACGCACCACATGCGTCACCGTTTCCTTTCCGATAGTTCCTAGGACGCAGGAGCGACAACCCCACCAACGAACTGTCAATCATGAAATCACGACACCTGCATCTGCGGACCCCTTGTCAGCAGCAAACAGAAGGCAAAGGCAAAGGAAAAGGCGAGGAGTTAAAGTCACATCACAGCATCACAAGCAAAAGGCAGAGGCAAGAGGGGAAAGAAAGTTGCCATTTCGCGCTCTC
Organism: Alternaria hordeiaustralica; assembly: GCF_023758085.1. Taxonomy (NCBI): domain Eukaryota; kingdom Fungi; phylum Ascomycota; class Dothideomycetes; order Pleosporales; family Pleosporaceae; genus Alternaria; species Alternaria hordeiaustralica. The sequence goes on along the minus strand of NW_026056784.1, from coordinate 385,156 downwards.
GCACTAATCTGAACATGCAGGAAAATGTAGCCCAATAAGTGTTCTAGGCAACAGTAGAGAGACACCGTCAATGCATCCGAAGACACTCTGGGCTCACGCTGGTACAGGGCAGTTGATCTGCCCGCGCCTGATGGCTGCACATGCTATGAGGAAGCAAGGCAGAGTTTCTTCCTAAGGCGCGGGCTTCGTATCCCTCAGTAGCCCTCATGTTAGCATGTCACCGTGCACTGTGCAAAGAAAGGAAAGGAAAGGGCGAAAACGAATGCAAGTGGGATGAAGGAGAAAAGATGGTGTTGAGGGCGAGGACGGGGTTTTGTAGGGGGCTTGGGGCGGCGGGCTTCTTGCCAGTGTTCAGATGCGCTTGCTATGGCACTGAGGGTGGCTGCTCGTTTAGATGGCATGGGGGCTCTTCAGATGGCAAGTGGCACGCGTTGGGGAAGAAGGGCCTGATGGTTCGTGGCAGGAGTGGTTCACGATGAAGGCACGATTTGGGGTATGGAGAAGGGGAGTATGGTCGTATGGCAGGAATAGGGCTGCATCATGGAGTTTGATTGTCACGATTCGTGGGTTGGGAAAGCATGAGTTGCTAGCTATGATACACATTCTAGATTTCACGCATTCTTGTGGAAGGCGACGTTTTGGAGATATCGTCTAGCTAACATTCTGCTTGTATGATTATATGCTGTGGAGTGTGTTCTATTGTGCATCGCTATGTATATCTCAACTGCGCATCACTCGAACGAGCACCAAGTATTCCATCGAACAAGAGTGATCACAATCACAGTCGGTAAAGTCAGTGTACTTCGCGCATGTTAGCAGGAAATAGAATGAGGAGAATCGTTTAACAAGACTTGCATGGATAGACACTGCTCTATTTGCTCGATGTCATGGATGCACAACCAGCTCATGGGCTGCGAGCATTGAACCAGGAACTGCGAGATCCCCTTCAAAACTCTAGACTTGTGATAGTTTACAACTAGCATGACATACGGAAGTAGTTTTAATTCGAATGGTTCCAAGTCTAAAACCCGAGCAAATTATCAACGCCGCATCGCTTACCTCGTTATCCGCGGCTTTCCAGTCAATGGGGCATACTCTGCTTTGAGCCTGATTGATAAGAACAGCCATTATAGGGCGTATGGACCAAAACCGAGCTTTGATGACTTAATTGACATCAATGAGGCGGACTACTACACATGTATCGAATGCGCAACGCCTTTCCCACCACATCGCCATCCACGACAAATCCAGAGAGACATGCATCAGCCATTCCATCGGCGGCGTACTCGGGTATTATTTGCGCGCTCAAGGCGCTACCTAGAAACGTCTGGAAGAAGGGCTTCATGCTTGCTTTTTCCTTACTAACGCCCGCCATCTCCCCTAGTGCATTTCCCACGTGGTGCCGTTATTGCGGCAGTCCGAATATGCATGTCAGAAGCTTACATCTGATATCATCTCTACACTGAAACAACTACACCTATGTAAGCAGATGTACTGTTACAAAGCGTCAACATGTTGCGTTCTGCTTTCAAAGCGAGGAAGAAGCGCCTAATGGTCTCGGGCGGGGACTGGAGTTAATGACAATCGTGGTGGGCAGGTGCGCCCTCACTCGCCAGTTGCACAACAACTCCAACGCAATCGGTGGCTGCAACGGAATTCAACACGTAGATACGGCATGCTACCTTCTGCGAACGTTTGAAATGGGCAACGTGAGGTCGAAAGACGTTATCACATAGCAGTTTCCAGGGACCAGGGCAAATGCTTTTCCGAACGGATGGTTTTGCTAATTACGGCCCGCTAGTCTTTTGCATCGGCAGGTCTTGCGCCGATCGCGGCAATTCAAGGGCGAAGACATGAATCGCACCGTCGGAAGCACTGTCGGAAGTACCGTCGGAAGGCCGCTCACGAAAGACGACGGTGTTGTATCTCCAGATCGATGAGTGCATCTGCCATGGAATTCATCGTCGGCACTCGCGCGTTAAATCCGCATTACATACCACCATGCTGATCAACATGTTCATGTCAGAACCCTAGCAGATGTCTTAGCCGGATGACGCACATACGCACCCCAGCAATCTAGACAGACTGGCGCCGTTATGGCAGAAAGACGCCACCCCACTCTGCGCACGAGTGGCTCCAGAGCCTTTGGGCCGATCGCCGCGGCGCGGTTTGAAAGCTTAGTCGAAGCGCGATGTCTGCTTCTAGTATACAGTATCCCTTCGTGCCGCAGTTTTTCCACCTCATTCCTTCGCCTGTTGGACCTGCATCGCGTCGCATAATCAGAGTTTGTCATCAGGGGTTCTTTGAGAACCTTAGCGAGTTATATCCGAGCGGCAACTAGTCATTTCCTGAGTGGAGCAGTTTCTGAAAGATTGGCGTGTCGTTGGTGATTTTGGTACTCGTCGGTCCTTGCGTTTCATTCCAACACCTGTAGCGACGGCGAGACTCATCAGAATGGAGTCGAAGGAGAGAACGAGCCTAGGCTCTGCGCACGAACAACATGAAGACAGCGCGTCAAGCGAGTACGAGAAGAGAGGAGTATCTGCTGCCGACATCGACGAAGAGAAAGCTGATGGTCATGACGGAGCTATGCCGTCTCCAACGAAGGAGAATGACGCAACAGCTGAAAGAGGCCACAGCCAGAGCAGACGTTCGCAAGACGGAAGGAGTCTGAAGACTGTCAGATCGCATCACTCGAGAGCTGGAGGAGATGGCTACACATGCCTCGACGCAGAAGCCAATGCCAAAGGCCCAAACAACTCCCGACCCGGACCTGTGACAGAGCAACCGTACCTCGTGACCTGGGATGGTAACGCCGACCCAGAGAATCCACGGAGCATGGGCAAACTACGAAGATGGCTCATCGTGTTGATATGCGCCAGTAGTTCACTATGCGTGTACGTCATCAACTCCATATACGAATCGTTGCACGCGCACAAACTAACGATTGCTAAATGTAGGACATGCACCTCATCGCTATATACGTCGACGTATAGTCAGCTGGAGCCTGAGTTTGGGGCCTCGCGCCTAGTTTGCACGCTTGGTCTATCTATGTTTGTTGCGGGACTCGGCGCAGGACCGATGATTCTAAGTCCACTCTCGGAGGTGCGTACAGCTGCCGGGAATTAACGGCACTTCGCTGTACCCGTGATCGACTAACATGATCCAGTTCTATGGTCGAAGGCCAATCTATATCTGCTCATTCACATTCTTTCTCATCTGGATGATACCATGCGCCGTGGCACAGAACATCCAGACGATGTTGGTTGCGCGCTTCTTGGACGGCCTAGCTGGCTCAGCCTTCCTCAGTGTTGCTGGAGGGACTGTTGGTGACATGTTCGGGAAACACGTCAGTACATTCGATGCTCGCTAGCCGTCTATATCTGACGTAAGTGTAGGAGCTATCTGCACCTATGATGGTCTACACAGCCAGCCCGTTCGTTGGGCCAGAGGTAGGCCCTCTGATAGGAGGCTTCATCGTGGAAAATACTACATGGAGATGGTAAGTGCTTATTCCAGGCCCACTATCCCCACCTTGCGACACTGCACCTGCAGCTGCGATGGCGTTGGCCGAGCTGGCAGCATCTACCCCTGATGCTCGTATCGAGTGTGCTGTCGATCATCTCTTGCGGAGAATCGGCGATTTGTTGACACGCAATCAGGTGTTTCTATGTTCTCATCATCTGGTCTGGAGTTCAGGTAAGGTTGTGCTGCACACCATGTGTACCAGAGACTAATGCTAGTCTGGTAGCTTTGCCTAATCGTTCTTTTCGTGCCTGAGACGTACCACCCCGTTTTGCTCCGTCGAAAGGCGATTCGACTGCGAAAAGAAACCGGCAACCCAGAGTGGATAGCGCCCATTGAGAAGATGGACAGATCTATCGCCAAAACCGTGCTGTGGTCATGCATCCGCCCGTTTCAACTTCTTTTCTTCGAGCCTATGGTGGGTCTCCGCGCTTAGTGAGACCGTGATTGGTGGACTGACTGTTGTGATCTAGTGCTTGAGTCTTTGCATCTTGTCGGCAATCTTGTTGGGTATCCTGTACCTCTTCTTTGGCGCCTTTCCTCTCGTATTCGGCAACAATCATGGCTTCAGCATCTCGCAGGTTGGACTCGCATTCTTGGGTCTGTTGGTTGGGATGCTCGCGGGTGTCTCCACGGACCCTTTCTGGAGAAGAATATACGGCAGGCTCGTGCGGCAACGCGAGGAGCAAGGAGGCGAGCCCGGAGGTTCGGAACCTGAATTTCGGCTCCCTTCGACTATTGTTGGGGCCTGGGTCGTCCCTGTCGCACTCTTTGGTAAGCCGCTGCATGGCCTCGCCTCGAACAAGCTTCTAATCACACGTATGCAGGGTTTGGGTGGACGACATACTCCTCAGTAAGTTTAGAATTTACTGGCATGGAAGATTCCATGGCTAACATCCCGGCTTCCGCAGGTTCACTGGATAGGTACGACATCATCGTGCATATTGTCCAGTCGCAATAACAACTGACCATGACACTGCAGTTCCAATTATCTTTTCAGCAGTATTTGGCCTTGGGTAGGTTTTCTTCTTTCAGACGCTTCAGGTGTCGTCGATGAACAGCTCACTGACCGTATTCCGTGACGTAGTGTCATCTGGGTCTATTCAGGGGTCTTTACATTCTTGGTGGAAGCTGTAAGTCCCACCACGCACCGAAGTCGGACCAGGCTCTTGGGTACAGAGATAGTGACCTCGCCGAACAGTACCCTGTCTACGCTGCATCGGCTCTCGCGGCCAACAGCTTCGCGCGGTCGTACTTTGCTGCGGCTTTCCCGTAAGCTAGCACCAACGTTGGGGCAGACTTCATTACTAATTAACGACATAGACTATTTGGTGTTCAGATGTACAACAGTAAGTTCCTAGGACGCACACCATGATGAAAGAGCGGTCACTGATTTGGAAAAGATCTCGGCTACCAGTGGGCAACTACTCTACTTGCGTTCCTTGCGCTGGCCATGGCACCGTAAGAGACCCAAGAGAATGGTCGTGGGAACCACTAACGTATATTGTTGCAGATTTCCAATCTTGTTCTTTCGATATGGCAAGCGGCTCAGGGGAGGCAGTCGATATGCATCAGCATAGTGGGCATGGAAGCGACGCGAGGGCATGTGGCAGACTTGACTGGAAGAGGACTAATAATAGCGAGTGACACGGCAGTTTGATGCGAAAGAATTTTATTGAATCAAGGAATTTGCGCCCACACGTGAGACCACATGAAGCAGGATGGCCGGGCCCTTGTGCGACGGAACATGAGCGCCACGAGGGCGGCCACGCCAGCTCGAGGGACAACGGATGCACAAGAGACGAAAGCGGCTGCGGATGGTACCGTTGCCGGGGGCGGTGCACCGGCGTGCGAGGAAACGTGGTCGGCAGGCCAGAGACACGGTGAGGGAGACAGTGAGGGCACACAGCGCTCGCGAAGCGTAGCGAGTGATGATAGTTGGTGATACGAGCGCGCCCATAGGCTGGGGATACGCCAGTGAGAACCAATGCCAAGGCCTCGCATCCCACACTGCATGCATGCCTCATAGCCGAGTTTGAGGCACGTTGGGCATGCCGGCTGCTTGCTTTTTGGGGATGCGCTGTGTGGCATGAGGTGTCGCGGTGGGAATTGCGAGTGACTGGGCAGGGCCGTCTGCAGCAGGGTGCCCAATCTGCAAAGATGGACTGACCACGATCCACCTATGTATTGACGACGATCATGTGGCAGACAGCAGCCCCAGAGTGGCTGAAGGGCTAGCGACGTCAAATAGTGAAGCAGAAGTGCGTGACTGCGGGCTAGCGGCCGGCCAAGCAAGCGGCTTACCGGTCGACAGGGACCGAGGCAGCTGCGTGGGCTGCACCTTCCAGCAAACCTCGAACAGCCAATTGCGGGGAATCGCATCTGCGCGCATCTTGCAGCGAGCTCCAATATACCGCACACGACCAGCGCCCGACGCCGCGAGCCCACTCTCAACTGCACACAGCGCTGCAAGTGCCCTGGCCGCTCGTCAAGCCCAGCAGCGCCTCCATCGCCTCGACCGCGCGCTCCGTCGCGACTCGTAGCCGGCCTCCCCAGACGATCATCTCCCATCGCCCATCGCCATCGACATCGCTGTCGCCCATCGCACCTGCCCCAGCGCTGACCGTGACTGCACGCGCTGTATCACCCCACTGCCCTATCGTGTCGCGCCTTCCGCGCTCGACGCGACGCCGCACCCGTGACTGCCACGCTGCTGCTCTCACCTCCCGCGGGCTCACTGAACGAACCCCGGCACCGCTCGTAGAACCACACTCGACTCCCAGCAGCATGGGCAGCGCGTCTCGGTAGCATCTCGCTATCAAACATGGTTCTGTGTGCTCCTGGAATGCTCCCTCGATTACATGGACCCCGGCCCCGTACCACAATAGCACTGTCCCATACCTGTCCGCCGGATTGAGAGCCCTTCACTCTCTGGGTCCCCTGCATAGCTCGTCATTGGACCTGTCAGAGTGCCACGGCAGCGCCCGTTCAAGCAGCCAGCGCACGCGTGATCGCACTCTAAAACACGCAGCTGGAACGCCTCAAGCCGTGCACCCCAGACACATTGGCTGAACCGTTTTGCTGGGAACACCCCAAGATCACCATTGACGGCTACACGCAGCACTAGGCTCTCTCCCCAGCGCCTCCGTCCACCGCAGCGACCGTCCGTGCTTGGCCGAGTGCCTGCGCCAGTAGAGGGGATATCATGACCACCCCAGACGCCCAAGATGCCTCTCCTTCGCCCGAGTACAGGAGCGACCTGGACGACGATATGGCTGCTGAACAGACTACAGACCGCCAGTCTGGCGACGGTGATTCCAGCCAGAAGCCTACCAATGGAAAGCCCAATGCAAAAGACCCTCTAAGACCGCGGAGGAAGAAGGCGCGGAGAGCGTGCTTTGCCTGCCAGCGAGCCCATCTAACATGTGGTGAGTATTGATTGTGAGTCATTGCATTCAATGGCGGGACTGACAGCTTCTAGGCGACGAGAGACCATGCAATCGCTGTATCAAGCGCGGTCTCCAAGATCATTGCATGGACGGCGTCCGCAAAAAGGCCAAGTATCTCCACGATGCGCCAGATGGAGCGCTCATGCCTGGTGTGGGCGGCCACTACCCGTATATGAACGGCAACCGCCCAACACCGATACCTAGTCACGACACACAACCAGTCTCGGTCTCTCCGCAGAGCAACATGTACAATCAAGCCCAGCCCGCGGCATTCTACCCGCCCAATTCGATACCAGGGCAAATGCCTGTGGCTCAAGACGGTCACGCCTTCAGCAATCAGCAGTCGCCAATATCACCTCCGTTCAACCAGACACACCACGGCCCAGTACAAAACGCACCAAACCCCATGTCTCAAAATCAGCAGGGCCAATTGCAGCAGTTTGGACCTTTGTTCGACCCAAGTGACCCCGCACTGTTCAATTTCGACATCTCGAGCCTCAATTTCGGAAACCATTACGGAGCCCTGGAATTTGGCATGCTTGGTCACATGTCATCAGGCGCGGTGGACGCACCCCATGATAACGCGATGATGAACATGAACGGCGCTGTGAACATGTACAATGCACAGATGCCCTCAACTTACGCGGACCAGAACAACGCGGCAACCGCTATGGCATACAATGCGAACGGACTCCCAGCAGGCGAGTGGCAAGACGCACATTCGCGGCAAGGGAGCATGCACGTTCACACGCCAAACACCGCTGGCCACGATCACCATAGTCTTCGAAACGACAGCCTCAGCGGTCCTCACGCATTCGTCATCGGCCAAGGGCCTGCTAGCCATACAGCAAGTCCAGCCTCTACGGATGCGTCTACCTTCGAGGGTGACAATCCACTGGCGACCGCAGCGTTTTTCGCCAACACAAACCGAACGCATGCGCAGCGTTCGCCGGCTGTTAGTCGATCACAACACGAAAACAGACCTTCGACCACAGCACTTCAACCAATACACTCGAATGGCGTTCGCAAGCGTCAACGCGACACCAAGAGCATCTACCAAGGAGTTACCAAGCCATACGATTACGTCAAGGGCTACCACCGGCTTTATCAGCTGATCGACAAGAACTACTCGAGGCCTTGGGTCGCCAAGGCACAACAGTACCTTCAAAACTACCGACCGGTGTTACTACAAGTGCGGGAAGAGTTGAACAGAGATGACCTGATCCATCAGGAAATGGGTCTCCAGCGTCAGGTTATGACACTGCAAGATCACTTCGCGGAAGTCGGTACACCATTCTTGATCTGTCGTCGCTCAGGCGAGATTGTCGGTATCAACAAGGAGTTCACCATTCTCACGGGTTGGAAAGACCAAGTTCTCCTCGGCCACGAGCCCAATCTCAACGTCAACACGGGCACGAACCGCGACACAAGCGAAAGCGACACGGGCTCAACCCAAAACACCACACCCAACCTCACGGCGCAAGACTCCGAGACCACACCAAGCGTCAACATCATCGAGCTCATGGACCCCAAGTCCGCCCTTGAATTCCTCCAGCACTTCTCTGAACTGTGTTACCAGGACCCCCACGGCTACGCTTCTCAACGCGTCAACATGCTCAGATACCAGACCAAGGCAGACATGGATCGCATCCAGGAAATGAAGAATGCGAATGCCGGTGCTGATGTCAAGGTCGATCCGCTTGTCAAGGTGGAGGGCGAGAGTGCCATGCAACGGCTCGGTGCGAAGAACGGTATGGTTGATTGTATGATCTGGTGGCATATCAAGCGCGATATGTTTGATATGCCTGTGCTTGTTTGTATGAGTGTAAGTTTAATCCTGGTATCGTGTACGGGTCAAGTGCTAATCGGTTTTAGGTGATGCCTGTCCTTGACAAAGGGCTGCAATGAGCGAGATGGATTCGAAGATGAATCCTGGCCTCCGCTCGAACAACTGAATCCAAGCAGCTCTTGTTGCAACTGTTAACGATCGGTCGCCTGATTACGGACAATGGACTTCAGATTTGATGAACGGTCATGTTATGGCGGCAGTAAAAAAGTGCTTTTATGGTTTGGTTTGCTTGGAATATTGGCGCATATGCATGGATACCAGAGTCGTCTCACGAGACGTGCGCATCATGGAAGGTAGTGCTTGGTATGCTACTTATTATTTGTTTCAGGTGTTCGAGGGCGTACATTAAGGCGTAAACGGAGTAGACGAGCTGCCACCAAAGGCGCGATACCAATGCTTTCCACGGCTAGAACAACAGTATGATAATAATGTTTCATTCATTCATAACATCCCTCGTTACGCGCATCGTGAGACCTTCTCTTCTCTCCATCCCCTCCATCACACCCTAATTAATCATCTGCGCAATCCCCACCCCATCCTTCTGCCCCTCCTGATTCCAATTCACCTTAACATCCTCCCCACCCTTCAACCACTCATCCCTCTTCCAAACCTCATACCCCTCCCTCCCCAAACTCCTCTGCGCAACCCTAATATCCTCCCTGATATCCTCCACCAACGCTTCCTTACTCACATAATCGTACTCCGGCCGTATGAAACCCAATATCATGAGGCTGAGCTGCGCGCCATAAAAGTCCTTCTCGAAGCTGTGTAAGATGTGGATTTCGATACTGCGTTGGCTGTTTTTGTAGTACGGGTTGTAGCCGATGGAGAGGACGGTGGGGTAAATGGTGGAAGGTGTGGGCGTTTCTGAGGAGTATTCGAGGTCGAGGACGGCGTGGGATGAGGATTGGGAAGGGATAGATGTATCGTCTGTGGCGCTGGGGACACTGGAGGCGGTTGTGGAGGTGGGTATTGTGGTTGTGTCGAGGGTGCACCAGCCGTAGTAGATGCCGGATTCGAGCTCGTCGTGGCCGCCTATGCTCAGGCCGGAGAGCGGGATGTTGGCCGTGGGGATACCTAGCTGGTTAAGTTAGTTTGGGGTGACGGTTCAGAGGTCGGAATGGTTCGTACTTCTTTGCTTCCGCGTCCAAAGCCTTTTACTACGGGACCTCGGAGCTTTATTGGGAAGGGTGGTTGTGGTGTTTCGGGACCGGCGATGGGGTCGCGCGGTTTGTCTGGTCGGACCATGGTGTTTGTTGGATTTGTAGGGTCGATGTAGGTTGGAATTGGAATATGGAGGTCAGACAGTGAGTATCTGGAGGAGAGGGAGTGTCGAGCGCGGTACTTCGAGCACTTTCTGGTCGGGATGATGGAGGTCCGATCGGAACATTGGTGGGGCTCATGTCAGATAGCAAGCGTCACCGTTGGCTTAGTCAGCGTCGTGGTACCTTGCATCGTAGCTTCTGACGTGGACATGTAAACGGCAACTACATTAGCTTGTTCAGTAACAGGCGATATGCTTCTCAGATATATACCTCCCACACCGAATCGTAAGTCGACAGCTACCTGCTCCAGGTCCTGCTGCTTGTCACCTAACACGCGCATCATGGCATCTGCTTCGACGAATCAAAAGGCAGCGCATCTTTACAATGATGAGCCTGCGTTCATCTACGGCACTGCTTGGAAAAAATATCAGATGAAGGTATTGGTGAAGAAAGCACTTTCTCAAAGCTCGGCAGCAATGGGTACATCCATCCGTACTCTCCAGACATCACCAAGGCGTGATAAAGCTTCAGATCCTTCATTTTTATTATTCGACTATGAGCTCGCATCTCTATACCTGTATATCAATTTTCAAGACTTTTCCAGTCTACCCACTTCGATCTCCTGACGTGCTCAGCAACCTTCCTATATTTGAGCTTCCTTCTAACCATCCAATTGACTTGCATATGGCATGCGTGCACGGAGAGGCCAACTCTATCCAAGGAGATCCTCATCGATGGAGAGAGCCACACCACCACCTGTGGAAGCTCCGGTAGCTGACGTGGTACTGTCGTGAGCGGGTGCGCGAGGACGCATGATGTGTTCATCCGGAGAAACCCACTCAGAGACTTTCGTATCCAGCCCATGCATCGAGCCCGGCAAGCGACATCCCTCAACCCTGTTTCCCGCATGACCACACTCGCCCCGTTGGCAAATGTGACCATAAGCACAGTTTGCAACACGGCAGACACTACCCTTCGAGCACGGAGTACCCAGGGTTATGTGCTGTAGAACATAGTGTGCTTCCGGTTCGAGGGTACCGTGATAGAACTCGCAGTTGACATTTTCGCACTTGTTGCGCAAGAAGTGGTCGACGCAGAGGTGTTCCTGAACCCTGGAACGCGCTTCGTACACCTCGAGCTCTCTAGCTGTTGGTTCTCGTACGTAGATGTCGATCCGCTGCTTTGCGCTGTTGATTGGGATGCGACCGCCGATATAGCATGCTGGAAGTTTGGACGAGAACAGGGGTGACCATAAGGCCTTCTCAGTGTAGCCAACATCCTTCAGATTCTCGTTGGCAACGACAGCGACTGAAGACTTCAAGAACTATGATCGTGTTAGCAGGAATCCGATTACAGTGTGAGAGCGCGTACGTCGTCGGTTTTGATCTCGCTTTTCTCCACAAACGTAGCACCGCTGATAGCCTGCGGCTTGAAACCCTCCGGTGGCGCAAACACCTTCGGAAATGGCACCAGAAGTAGACCCATCTTCCGCAGGCCGCCGTCCAGACCACTTCCAAAGACTAAAGTGATCTTTGAAGTCTCCTTTCGATAGATCTGGAGGGTTTGGTAGTATCGAGGTGATTCAGCAGCAGCCAGGAACACGTGCTTGCATTGCTCACTCCCCATATACAGCTTGAGGTTATCTGGAGAAGATTAGATTTTGCATGAATAAGTTAAGAACAATGTTCAACTGACCACAGATCTTGTTTTTGACGCCAATGTCGTCAGCTGTGACGACGAGATCGAAGAAAGCCCCAACCTTTTCGAACTCCGTGAAGAACGGTGCAAGAGACATGATCTTGCCATTCGCACCTGAGTTGAGCGACAACGTCTTTAGATCGGCGAAGATTCGGATGACCAGGCAGTACTTGTTTCGTGCAATGTCTGGAAACCTAGCCGCGATCCTATCGTTGAGTGCATTGCGCAGAAGAATCGCTGCTTCAGCACCTCCTGGGCCTCTTTTCTTTAGCAACTCATCGCAAAACTAAACACTATCGTTAGAAACCGTCCAACATGAGACTACCATAGCGTACCTTGTGGCTTGATGCATCGATCAGCATCAAGACGATGGGGTTCTTGCTTTGTGCTCCACCATTGACGTCTCTTGTTGTGTCTTGCAGCTTAGTGCTCTTAGTGAATATGCGGTCGTTCGCCTCATTGTACTGCTTCATGAAAGCTCCATAGTCCGAAGATACATCCTGAACTAAAGTCAACATAGTTTGCGTGACAAGAGTCGCTCGTCAATAACTTACAGCTAGTGTTCTCTGCAAAAGCTTGCCCTTGACCTTCAATGCTTGGAACTCGGCCTCTAGGTTCGCCGTATCGATTTTATCTGCCATGGTGTATCCGACAGTTTAGCTGACCAACAAAGAGAAAGTCAAATGGTAGAGTGGTTGGCCGTGACCTAGGATCAGCAGCTATGGGTAGTAGATCACAAATAGAAAGTGAGAGAGGGAGTTAGCAAGAGAATAAGGTACTTATAACAAGAAAGCCGTGGAGTCAGAGTGGGGCGGTTATCGAGGAGCTACCTTTACCTCAACAGCTGGAAGATGTCGTATTGCTTCGATGATACCGTCTCTTGATGTACAGTTCTATTACCTGCTCATGCTTTATGCAACCACGTCATTAGCCTCCTTCTCCCTCCTTTGCTCCCCCTTCTTTCCCAGCTTGCCAGAGCTCTTGTGGATACCCTCAATCACTTGCTTGATCTCCTGCAAGAAGCGATCTACCTCCTTCTCCGTACCCACCGTTATCCTCAAGCAGCCCAGACATCCATGCTCCTTGCCTCTGAACCTTACTACCACGCCCTTCTCTTCCGCCAAGCCCTCATACACCGCCAATGCCGTCTCGTTCGATGGCTTGCCGCCCTGGTCCGCCGGCGCATCGAGTATCTGGTAGAGCAAGAAGTTCGACTCTACACCGCCGTGAAGACTTCCAATGCCCGGGATCTTGGGCAGCTCCTCGATCAGCCTGTCGCGCTGCTTGACGATGAGGTCCTTGTGGCTTTGCATGACTTGCAGGTGCTTCGGGCTCAGGGCGGCGCGCGCGATCTGGCTCGTTGGGTTGGGGATGTTGTAGGGCGCCTTCATGTTGTTGAGGATTTGGGCAATTGCTGGGTCGGCGAATGCAGCACCTAATCGAATGCCTGCGAGACCGAAGGCTTTCGAGAGTGTCTGCATGACTACCAGGTTAGGCCATTCGGTGACCCACTCTGCCAGACTTGTTCCATCGGGCGCAAAGTCGATGTATGCCTCGTCCACCACTACGACACCGTTCCACGGGTGTTCTAGTATCTTTTGTACATCCTCCTTCTTGAGCAGCTTCCCGGTCGGGTTGCCCGGCGAACACAGGTACGCTAGCTTTATGCTCTTGTCCTCATCCATGGCCTTCAGTATCGCGGGAACGTCGAGATCGAAACTTGGTGTTTGTAGGGGAATCTTGGCCAGCGCGACATCGTTGACTTGCGCGGAAACGCTGTACATGCCGTATGTGGGTGGACATGTTAGGATCTTCTCCTTGCCGGGGACGCAGAAGGCGCGGATGAGGGCATCGATCGCTTCGTCTGAGCCGACACCAACGAAGAGGTTGGCGGGTGTTATGTTCTTGGAGGTATGGGTGTGGGTGTTTCGGAGGTTGCAGAGGAGTTGCTTAAGTTCTTCTTGGTGGCTGTGGTACGTCGTCAGCGTGTGCGATGCAAGCGGTCGCGGTGTGCATACGGATCTGGGTATCGGTTTAGGCCAAGCAAATCGACATCAATCGCGGAAGATGAGTCGGAAGTGCCATTGACATTTGCGCCAGGCAGCTTGCCCTCGCCATTCAATTGTAGTCCCGGCCCGTATGCGTTCTCGTTCGCGTCGAGGAGGATGTTGGTGCCGTCATCTTTGTAATCGCTACGCGTCGTGAGCTGGGTACCGCGGTAAGAGTCATGGATATTCACCTACTCGCGCGCGCATCGGTACGGCTCCAAGGCGAGAATATTGGATCGCGCGCATTTCTGCAGATCGAATGCCGTGTTCTTTGCGACCATTGTGTATGTTGTGGGCGGATAAAAGGAATTGGGGGTTGGAGTCGAGGACCGCTATGTCCAGTCGAAGTTGGTGTTCGCGGGGAACTTTTTGTTTCGCGGGGCGAGACGCGGCGATGTCGGGAGTCATCACATCATCGGAGAACTATCTTGATTGAGGAACATCGATGCTAGTTCATAGGAGCTGCTCTTCGGCGCAGGTAATGATTTTCATTTTCGGGTGAACTATTTGCGTCCGGTGGGCGAGTATACAGTCAAAGCTGTTGGTCGAATGAGATAATACATGAACTGTGGTACGAGCTCTCAAGCCAGGAGGTCTTCGCAAGCTGTTCAGATTTCGATCAGAATACAATAGAGATGCCTGGTGTACTTCAGTACGGTACTAGATATCCTGCGTAATCCGAAAGTGTCTTGAGGACCTCCTCGGCCATGCGTCAACAGTGGCTTCGCAAACCACATATAATGTAGTATGCACCTAGGGCTTCTAATAGGATGTATCACAAGTACAGACAGTCTAGCCTCGAGTCTTTGTGGGTCTGTAAGATATAGGCTTGATTTGATCTAGTTGATCTTGGTCCAACTTTTCCCTACCCGATTTCCTGACTCGTATCTTTTCGAACTTGTTTCTCAACCACGTCAGGTGCTGACGCCTTTCTTTATGTTGTTTTTATCCTGCCTTCCTTCCATCAACGTCCGATATGGTCTAGTGGCTAGGATTTGCCGCTCTCATCGCAGAGTAAGCTCGCAGCCTCACAGCAGCGCAGTGCCGGCAAGGCCCGGGTTCGATTCCCGGTGTCGGAAACAGTTTCTTTTTGCTGTTCTACACTATTCTAAACAATCTAGAAACATACTAGATGTGTTTGGTTTGAACAGAATCATTTTTGCCAACTCAACGCACCCGGGACACCATCCCCACCAACTCAAACACACCTAAGATTCACCCAGACGTCCAGAGCGCCATCTTCTTACACCCAGCAACTACTACTGTATTGGGGAAGAATGGTGGTTGATTACTGTTGGGTTCAAGACGCGGAAGTGCCGTTTGGCCATACTGAACCGACGACGATAAATCTATTCCAAAGACCATCTTGTGTGCTGCTTGACATCAAGATGCGACTGTCTCACGAAGCCTCAACATTTTGCTCAACTCCCACCAACTAGATAGAAAGTAATTAGCCACTGCTGGGTCGAAGCTCTGGCAAATCTGGTTGGTGAAGCATCCACCCAAATTGCTACCACACTCGTCTGCCACCACTGCGCACCCTTTGGTCGACGAAAGACGGTCACTTCACCGCACGTCAGGTTCGCATTCAATCGTACATCCATCAGCTTCTCTCACAGCATCAATCAATTCATCAAAGGTATCATAATCTACATCACACTCACGCCAACGCACCCATCGGGTCCCACAGCTCCAGCATCTTCGGCTTCTGCTCGAGCACCTTCTTGACCGTCGAGCTGACAACACTAGGGTCAACGACTGCCTGGTACACAAACTGATCCATCCAAGCATCGCTCATGACAAAGTAGCCCTTGTCGCCTGCACGCTCACTCCACGAGTTCTCCACCCTCCAGCGCACGGGCTTGCCATCAACGACGTGTACAGCCGTCAGCACCATGGCATGTGTCATCTGGCTCTCACCAGTCTGCAGACGCTCCGCCTTGGACATGCCGAGCTTGATGTTGAAGCCGAGCTCGTACTCGAAGAGATCGGTGTCCATGATTCCCTTGGTGGAATCGGAGTACTTGCCTACGTCTGAGCCGAAGAAGACGGGCATGCCTTTCTTCAGCATGGCAATGCAGGCGTCCTTGATGGTCTTCATGTCGACATTCACATAAGTCACTGGGCGGCCGTTCCAGACGTTGCCGAGTCGCTTTACGCTGAGTAGACGGTTGTAGGGGTTGCGCGGGTCGTTGACAAGCGAGAAGAGCGAGTGCACGTCCGTTCCAGACAGCGCGCGGACGGTCTTGTTGTCGGACAGTTCTTTAGCAAAAGCAGTGGGTCGCGTCTTGACGGTGCAGAAGTTGCCGTCCTTGTCGTAGTACTCCCAGGTGAACGGCTTGGTAGAGCACGGGGGAGGTCCTAGCATCAGTGTCAGGATTAGGTGAATTTCACGCAGCATCTTCTCCTTCTCTCCAGCAATAGTAGCCTTGATCGCGTCTGGCGATGCGTTGCTGGATGCGATAGCACGCAGACGGACGGCATCCTCGCGCAACTTGGTCGTAATCAGACGGTCCATGGTAGATGAGTTGGACGCGTTGAACGAGTCTGGGTAGAGCGAGTGCGGTACAAGACCATACTTCTGCACGAGGTTGGCCACCATATCCCACTGTCCGCCGTCACCGACAGGGCTGGACATCAGCGCCTGCACGATCCGGCTGTCAATCTCCTCACCCTTCGTATCCAGTATGCTTTCGAGGAAGTAGTTTGCCTTCTCAATCTTGTCCCAGTAGAAGAGGTATGCCTGCGACAGCTGGAACTCGGATAGCTTGTACTTCTTCATGATCGCAACGCGGAAGACGTTGGTGGATGCGAAGAGCCAGCATCTTCCGGATGAGGCTTGATTTGTGACGGGCGAGCCCTCGAAGGGAATCTTGATGTTGAACTTCTGGGTGTCTGCGATGACAGCGGATCGGGATGAGAGTACGGCGTTGGCAGAGTTGGAGCTAAGAGCTGCGAGAGCGAGGCGGTTCTACAGAGGTAAGCAGGAGACAGTATAAGAGCTGTGTGTAGTACCTTTGGGTCTTCCATAAGCTCCTTCTCCCACTCTGACACTGACGCGGCAGATACATCTTGTTGGTACTTGACGCCGGGGGTGTATCGAGGTGCTTTGACAGTTAGACTTGGTATACCATTCTCAACGTCATGTAACGTACGAGCCTCTCCGCCAACAACGACAAATCCATCCTTCTCGTTCATGGGTCGTTCATCCTTCATGTGGAGCGCCTGGAGTCGCTCCATCAACTTCTCATTAACAGCAGCATCGGACGGTCGTGACTGATTGTTGCCCATGATGAAGATGGGGACAGAACTTGCGGACTATCGTACAGCTCTCGATCAAGAGATAGCTATGTGTTGTAATCTGGGGAAGCTCTGGCTGCCCATCAAGGTGTCGCTCGTTATCGCGCTTATCGGGCGGGAACAACGCGTGCATGGGTCTCGTGGCAGCCCCACTCCGATCAGATGGCTGGCGCGGAAAGTGCCCGCCTCCATACCTTCCACATTCGATCGACGTGCATCGAAGCATGATGCGTACATGCGAGACAGGCCGACTTGTGCACAACTCCGCAGGCACATGCGTTACTCACGACGGTTGATCGGGTGCTGGAGTCTATCGTTGCCTGACTGCCTCAGCCACGGCGCTACTACCACCGCGCTATTACCGCGTACGAGGCTACGAGCATCGCCTAACGGCCCATCTCCACAGACCCTGAAACTCGTGACAGCCGTTTTGCTTCTTCATCAGGGCAGCGAGTAACATTATACCGCACCAATTGAAACACTTTGAACACGCATCCAACACATCCATCACCACATACGCATAGAGGCAATGCTGCAACACCGGCCCCAAACGGCGCGGCTGCTAAAAGAGGGAGATGAAGATGTACAGGGCCGAACGCGTGTTTCATCACGGCGCCGCAAGGCGTTCCCCTGAGCGTACGCATCACAGCCCAGTCAACGCGAGTTCCCGAAATATCGGTGTATCTCGCGCTCAGCCCTGCAAACAGAGACTTATATCCTGGTTTCCTCTTTTTGTTGCGCAAACATTGCACCTAGCCACCGACAAGCAACGATAGTCACCAGCGGCACGATTCACCATGGCGCAACGACCGGTATTTTGGCAGAAGCGCGTTCTCGTGCCCTTCTGGGTGGTGCGAATATGTATCATGCTCTTGATCATTGGAGCAGTAGGCATTTCGCTGAGCAATGTGAAAGAATTGGAAGACGTTATCCAACCCTCAGTCTCGTAAATCGCACCATCAACAGCGCAGACACAAAGCTTACAGCCAGTAGATTGCTCATTGTCATTATACTCTTCAGCTGTATAGTGCTCCTCATCGACATTCTCGCCATCCTGCTCTTCCTTCGCGATGCGCTGAAACCCGGCACTTTCCTCACCATGAACTCGTTCCAGACTGCGTTCTGGGGCGTCGCCTTGATCATGGAGTTTGCGGATATTGGCAAGGGCGGTAGCCACGTCGGGCTTGGATTCGGCGTCTTTGTATTGTACGTTCAGAGTTCAGGAGGTCGTTTGCAGTACTAACACATCGCAGCCTCAGCTACTTCGGTCTCTTCATCTACTCGGTCATCGGTTATCGTCGCGCGAAGGCAGAGGCCAAACGAGGCCAGTACGCACCGGCGCACAACCCATTCGGGGGTTCCGTACCTGCTCAGGAATCATCTCCGTATAACAGCGCACCCGAATACCAAAATACCGCATACCACTCGCAGACGCAACCTGCTGAGATGAACAACCAGTATCTTCCGCCATACCAGAGCGGTGCTGCGACCGACTACTACCAGCAGCCGGTGAAGCCTGCTCATATCGTATGAGCGAGAGATGGAGATCTTAAGGATCTGGCGAAGTGCAGAGAAATATAGAGCATTTGGATAAGGCGTTCTGGCAATTAGGAGACATTGATACCACGGGTTCCGGATACTTTCACATGTCGACATGCCGCATGAACCTTCATGCGCAGCGGTCCGAACGATTCAGTATTGAATAATGGAAGCATAGTTCTTCGAGGAACGGGCCGTTTGATTACATGCGCGGGATGACATCCCATATGGTCAGTGTGAGGAACGGTTCCCTGAAAATCGATCGACGGATATATGAAAGACCATGAACCAAACTACTTGCATATCAAAATCCGTGAATGACACCTCAAGCTCCTCACACGTGCGAAAGACTACCGGGCGCTCCTGCCCATTTGAGTGGCTGCAGCCGAGGCGCTAGGGGCGACACCCCCAAAGGCTTGGAAATGTCTCCGTTTCGGAGGTCAACAACCACTCACAGCCCCAAAGCCGATGTTTGGAGCATGTCACGACCACGGTCATTTATGCGAGGAGCAATCAGATCGCTGCTACCCGCACGTTGTGACTAGACTGCGGCGTGTGCCATGGCTGTGTTCCTGACCTCTGTTCGCCCGTTCGGCTCGCATAATGCTTGGAACATTAGCGGTGGATCAAGACTGGGGACGCTGTGGCTGGCGTAAGGATAGATCGGGAGGAGGGTGTTGTTATAAACGTCAGGTGCGCGCTGTTTACTTGCATAGGTCCCAGGTCGCTCCATCAAACACATTCGCTTCATCATCTTCCATTCGTTACTCAAAATGCGATCCTTCCTACTACTCGCTGCGGCGGTTCCTTTTGCTCAGGCCGTTCGCATCGTTCAGTCAAACGATGACGGTTGGTCAGAGGCGAACCTTCGTACCTTCTTCGACGTCTTGAACTCTGCTAGCCACGAAGTCGTACTGTCTGGTCCCGCTGAGAACCAGTCTGGCCGAGGTTGGTAGTCGAGTCATGGCCATATACGCATGCTGACTTATATCAGGATCCTCCGACGCACCCCCGAAAACCGTTGATTCAGACGGTTGCATTCATGCGTCCTGCCCGGGAGGAAGCCCGCCAACCGGCGCAAACGCGACAGACCCTCGCCTAAACTACGTCAA
Source organism: Alternaria hordeiaustralica (assembly GCF_023758085.1). Lineage (NCBI taxonomy): Eukaryota > Fungi > Ascomycota > Dothideomycetes > Pleosporales > Pleosporaceae > Alternaria > Alternaria hordeiaustralica. The sequence continues at coordinate 365,371 of NW_026056784.1, read as the reverse complement.
CTCTTTCCCAGTCACATCGATCAAGGAGGGAATCGATGTCACGGCTCCCAAGCTCTGGAACGGCGCGAAGCCTGAACTCGCCCTGACCGGACCGAACGTCGGCAGCAATGTTGCTGTTCAGGTCCCCTTCTCCGGCACAGTCGGCGCCGCTGCATTCGCGGCAAAGACGGCTCAGATCCCAGCCATCGCCTTCTCTGGCGTGACAGGAGATCCTACTGCATGGAACGCACCTACTCCTTTTCACAGCAAGGTTTATGCTGATCTCGCTCTGAACGTTACCACGACCATCATCAACTCTGGAAAGCCATACCTCCCAGCAAACTCCTTCCTGAACGTCAACTTCCCCGCTGTATCCGAGACCAAGTGCAGCGACCCCAGCCAGTTCAAGTACATCTTTACTCGCATCAACACTGGTCTCCTGAGCGCCCGCGATGCGGAATGGTGCGGTAGCACGCGCCTGCCGTGGGAGGCCGATGTCATCTTGATCCGAGGAAGCGATTGCTACGTTACCATCAGCCCTGGTGATGCAAACGACAAGACGACTATGAACGATGCTGCGGTTCAGACTGAGATCATCAACAAGCTCAAGCCGATCTTGTCGTGCTTGCCTTAAGCTGGGAATGATCATTGGGATGGCTGAGCATGAAGCTCTTATGATGTACATAATACTATGAACGGTGATGCCACTTCAGAAGTACCCTCCAATCTGACTTTCAGCATGATGTGACCACCATAACGATCCTCCCCGGGCAACCATAGTGGAAGCACGTGAGACTGATGAGTCATCGTTAAATCTAGGGTGAAGGCAGATGTAGTCCTACCTCCCAACAGTCCACATAGTCAACCTGCACATTCCGATACCAACACCAAGATCATGCCAAATCACGACAACGACGATGCGCCGGCAGCGCAGCATACCGATAATAAACCCATATCCCTCGCAGCGCGCATGAAGTCTTACGAAGCACACTTCGACCAAACCCTCCCGCTCGACAAGCCCATCATCCTTCGTCTAGACGGCCATGGCTTCTCACGCTTTACCTCGCACTTCGCGCGCCCATTCGACGAGCGCATACACACCGCCATGATATCAACATGCGCCGATCTCCTCCATTTCTTCCCCCGAGCCACAGTCGCATACACGCAATCCGACGAGATCACCCTAGTCTTCCCAGAAGGCGTGCAAAGTTTCAACGAGCGAGTGCAAAAGCTATGTAGTCTAAGCGCTAGCTACTGCTCCGTGAGATTCAACAAGCATCTTACTAATGCTTTAAAGACCATGCCTGAGCCGGCAGTCAAGGGCGATGTGGAAGAAGTGCTTGGAACGGCACATTTCGATGCGAGGTTCTTTCCTGTGCCTGACATAGCAGAGGCGCTTAACAATCTCATCTGGCGCTGTCGCAATGATGCTGTGAGGAATTCTGTTTCTGCTTTTGCAAGGACTATCTATTCGACCAAGGAGATGAATGGGAGGAAGACGAAGGATCTTGTTAGTACGATGCTAGAGGAGAAAGGTGTTAGGTTTGAGGAAGCGGTGCCGAGATGGGCGATAGAAGGCTGTCTTGTGAAGAGAGAGCAGTATGAACATGAGGGGATGAATCTGAAGACTGGGGAGGTTGAGAAGACGTTTCGAACGAGGACGCGGGTGGAGGAGAGGGGTATTCGCGAATTTGGAGATGAGGGGTTGAAGTTGATGACAAGTAGGTATTGGTAAAGTAACTTCGTGAGCTTATTGCTCTTCTGCGCGGCAGTCAGGCTGCGACAATAGCCACAGCGATCAAACGTCACATGCAACCCACTCGTATGTGTGCTTTTCTTAATCCTTTCTTAGTTGATATTGAATCCGCGAAGAATAAAGGTATACAGCTGCGTAAAGTTATTACAGTGTGTTTGCGTTGCGATAATATAACGTGTTGCTCAACCGCTCCATTTGGCGTTCCCAGACCAGCGCGATTAAAAAATGAAAAAATAAAATAAAATGAAACAGAAAGATGTGAGTCACACACGCAACTCATACCTGATCTCCTCATGCGTAGAATGCTGCAAAAAAAGAAGTTTGGGCCTGACCGGGATTCGACTAGACGCTATTAGTTTGCGTTCAATTTCGAATCTTAATGGGTGAACTTACACCCGGGGCCTCCTGCAGAATAGGCTTATCACGGTCACGTGATTTCCCAAAGCAGGAATCATACCACTAGACCATCAGGCCGATGGATCTCTTGAAGAGATGATTGATGGAAGGTTGTGGTTTTGGTGTGTTTATATTGCGGGTTTTGCAATAAAGGGGCTGCGTCGAAAATTGGCGCATCAGCGTTCCTAAGCGAGACATGCTGCATCTACCCCACCTTAGTCCACTAGTCTCACTATCTTGCCCCTCGGATTTGACCCAAGAATATTGGATATTGCATTTTCATGTTTCCACCGCGACTCGTTCTCGCTCGACAACTTAGGACCCCGAGGTACTTTCCAATGCACTCGATGTAAAGCCTCAACACCGCATTCATGATCTGGATGTCTAGAGCCTGCGTTGTCAATGTAGTGATCGCACTTGATAACAGTCATGGGGTCGCAGTAATATGAAATCATAAGAAAGTGCAACACTAAAGCACAGCATGCGAAAAAGTTTACAAATTCAAGACCAACTGTGCGCCGTAAAAGCATGTACAGTATCATGAGCATCGATTCAGGTTCCGTGGCATTTGATCGGCCTCCTAGGATCCAAAGAGGTTCTCATCCCTCCAAAAAATGGAAATTTGCTCAGACAAAGCATCAGAGTGTGTAGAATCACATCGTGGTATTAACCATAAGATAAGCGGCAGAAAGATGGGTGTAACGAGAGAATAGCCATCTCGACTAGAGAAGTTCTTGGAACTGTCACTTGGTCCGCAAACACTAATCTGCCAGAATAGATGCAATGAGTATTTGCACACACGCTGCAGAAAGCGTTCGTGCCTCATAGTGAAAAGCTTTATCACTGCCTACAAACACTGCAATATTTGATTAAAAGCTTTGCGGATTGCGCAAAAATGGCGCGTTTTGCTTCCAACCATTCATTGTTACACCGTCATACTCATGTATCTAGCAACCCGTAGGTCCAGGTCAAGCTTGCTTAGATAGCAACGGTATGATTTGTGTAGCGCGCTGTGTTGCATTGTGCAAGTACGTGTGCTTCTCAACTGAGTAAGCCCGGTCAACCAAATCACGATGTAATCGCTTCTCGAGCTGTCCAGGCCATTCTATCGTGAAAAGTGAATCCTGCAATGCAAGGGACGCTGCGAAAGCCTGACGTGAATCCCATGGCAAAGTGGAGTATTCTCTCCACAGCAACCGCTACCACGACCGTGCATGCTGCGCGGTCAGACTCTTATCATGGGAAAATGAAAACTTCTCCATCTTAGATAACGCATCAACTACCAACATATCGATGTTTGCTCAGAATGATGTACCTCTGGCGTGTTGGCGACACCATCCGCGACCAATCACCACAACTACCACCCAGCCCTGTGTCCCCACAGCCCCGCATTCCGGATACCGGTTGGGAACAGGCGCGACCCACTCAGACCACGCAGGCCAGCCGTGCCTGCAGGTGCCAACATCGTGAGATTGATGCTCGTACGTCTGTGTGGCAAGCCCAGTAAGCTAATCGTTACTAAATCTTATGCCGTGTCTCTGTCACGCGCCTAGCATCAAGCTTTTGCCCTGCTCGTCTGCAGCGGCGTCCATCTAGGGTCTCAACGAATCGTGCGGCTGGGTCGCCGCGGAAGTCACGATGCTTTGTCGGCCAGCCAAGGTGAAGGAAGGCGAGGTACGCGTATGAGCTGCAATTACATCATGCCTGTGTGACATATACATGTCAGCACAGGAGCGCCCTAGCTTGTCGCTCAACATTGTGTTTCCTCTCGTCTTGTCTTCTTACTTTCGATTATCAGTCTGCAAACACACAACATCAGTCATGGCAGCTTTCCGGTCTTCGAGAATGTTGCTTCGACGTTTCGCGCGCCCAGCGCCACCTGCGTTTCGACTTCAGCCTTGCACGACCCCTCTTCAGCGTCGAGGTCTCGCTTCACACCAGGACGCAACCTATCCCCAAGTTCCATACGAAAAACATGAGACTGTTGGAGAGAAGCGGTTTAGCCAGTTCGACCTCGATGGAAAGGTTTTTGTGGTTACAGGTGCAGCATGCCGTCCTCCTCCCATCTCTAGAGCAGACAATATGCCTTTGTAACCCGTGTTAACGTATCAACAGGTGGAGGTCGTGGATTGGGACTATGCATGGCCGAAGGGCTCGTAGAGGCTGGTGGCAAGGTGCATTGTCTCGACCGGTTACCAGAGCCCCCTCAAGCATTCCAAGAGGCTCAGGGCCGTCTCAAGAGCAACATCGGTGCAGGTCTGCAGTACCATAGGGTGGACGTTACAGACGAGCAGGCGATGCGAAAGTGCATTGGCGACATTGCCTCGGAACACCAAAGGCTTGACGGCCTCATTGCAGGTACGGAATTCTTCAAATACTTCGGAACTCCAATGCTAACCATCCCTTCTCCAGCTGCCGGCATCCAGCAAGTCACACCCGCGATCGACTTCAAGAAGGAAGACATCGCAAAGATGCTCGACGTCAACTATACCGGCGTGTTCCTAGCAGCCCGAGAATGCGCCCGTCAGATGATGGAATACAAGATCCAAGGCTCGATCTGCCTGGTCGCAAGCATGAGTGGCACCATTGCCAACCGAGGCTTCATCGCGCCAGTTTACAACTCGTCCAAGGCGGCGGTGGTGCAGCTGGCACGGAACCTGGCCATGGAGTGGGGAAGGAAGAATCCAGATGGTTCAGGGGGTATCCGAGTAAATTCTTTGAGCCCGGGTCATATCGTTACCCCCATGGTGCAAGCCAACTTCGACGCCGGCGAGGCCAGCCGCGAGGAATGGGAGAACAACAGCATGTTGGGCAGGCTCAGCACTCCTGAAGAGTACAAGGCTGCGGGACTGTTCATGTTGAGTAAGGCGAGCAGCTACATGACTGGGCATGATCTGAAGCTGGATGGCGGTACTACCGCTTGGTAAGAAGGCTGTTGTCGTACTGTAGGATATGTCTTTTGAGCGTTCTCAGCGACAGGTTGGCGTTGGTATGGGTTAACGCCGTTACGAAATAGTCTAGTCCTTGATAAGCTTTTCACAATTTTATCATCAGACTTCTGTCAAGTCAACACAAATTCGTGGTCGTCTCAACATGTTGAAGCTGTAAGAGTGATGGCAAGACACGCTCCTCCCAGTCGCTGTTCTGGTTCAGGGTCCGCACGCGCCTTCCCCACTCCGCGCTAGCTTACAGTCGGACCATCTGTCCTTCCGCGCGGTCTTGCGACAGCTGTACATTTCGCGGAGCCACCAAGAGGGCAACAACTCGAGTCCGCAAGCGCTGCAGCTCTCCACACATTCCCAATCCACCATGGACCGGTTAGCACGTCTTCTTAGCTGCGTGCTGCTGGCAATCCTTCCCCTCGCCGCGGCCCTGAAATTCGACCTCCACCCGGTCGCACCACACGACTCGGCCAAGTACGAGCGATGCGTTAGAAACTTTGTTGCCAAGGACCAGTTGGTGGTTGTCACGGCGATTCTGGATGGATACCGCGGAGATGGACAGAGAGTGGATATGCATGTACGTTGCAATTCCAGCGCCATGTCAACAAGCCAGCATCATGCGAGCATTATACTGTGTGAAGACGTTACTGACAACGACGAACAGATCCGCGACGCAATGGGCAATGACTACCACCGCCCCAAAGACGTAGTAGGCGAGAACCGCTACGCCTTCACCTCGCACGCCGACTCAGCCTTCGACGTATGTTTCGAGAACATCTTCACCTCGTCCGGCTCGTCCAAGAACATCGCACCCCGCCACGTCGAGCTCGACATTGACATTGGCGCCGACGCCAAGGACTGGAACGCCATCCAAGCCGTCGACAAGCTGAAGCCTGTAGAAGCGGAACTCAGGCGGATCGAGGAGACGGTTGGCGAGATTGTCACCGAGATGGATTACCTGAGGAGCCGGGAGCAGAAGCTGCGTGATACCAATGAAAGCACCAATGAGCGGGTCAAGTGGTTTGCGCTGGGCACTATGGGTATGTTGGTTGGATTGGGGGCTTGGCAGGTTGTATACCTCCGCGCCTACTTCAGGAGCAAGCATCTAATCTAGAGATGTGGAGTGGAGAGGAAGACTTGGAATATGGTCGTTTTGGTTAAGAAAGAGACGTCAGGTACGGATGAGTATGGTTACGAGTACGGAGCGTTATGGCCTGCATACTTCACACACGATTGGAGCGGCGTTGGTAGGACATATCCAGATTTCAAAACATGTTTACAATAGTTCAAGACGTCTTCCCAGCCCACAACTTAATCTCTGCGTCCCTTTCTCTGGTACTCTTCCCATAAAGCCACTGGCGTCCTCTCCTTCTCCACAGCCCTGACACCCACTACCCAACCCACGCCCCTCACCAACCCAAACAAAACCAGTATAATAACCCATTCCAACCACGCCTCCACCTTCCGATTCCACCGCCCCAACCAAAACAGATCCGGCAATCTATCTCTAACCCTCAAATAAACATCAATCGACAACGGCCACCAATCCCTCCCCTCCCCCAACATATTCCTCAATCCCAGCACCACAGGCCAATTATCCAACTCCCAAAACACATTCCACAGCTGAAACTCGACCCACCAACGCCCCAAAACCCATCGCGCAAAATGCTGAAGCGGAGGCAGCGTCGTGGTGGACGGTGCCTGAATAACCGCATTCAAATTCCAGAAGAACAGCGCTTTCGCCCCATCCGCCGGCTCCGTCCATTCCTCCACCACCACCTCGTCGTCGATATCAGCCGGAAAGCGTGGTCTGACACAAGATGGTCTGTGTTTCGCTAGATACTCTCTCGCTCTACCCCAGTTATGCCGTGCGTACTTGGGGATCTGTATAACTAGTCCGGGTTCAGTCTTGTAACTGCCGTACACGCATACCTCGCCACCGGCCGCAGCGCTCAGTATCCTGGTTTGCCCGTCTAGGTACACGAAGATGGAGCCGCGGACGAGGTGTAAGTATTCTGTGTGGAGGGTGTGGAAGTGGAGGCCTGATGTCCATTTCGAGTAACGGGGCAGAGAGATTGTGGTTTTGGATGTGGATTGAGTGGAAGGGGGAGGGGAGATGGGGATGTGGTAGGTTACTGCGGAGGGCCCTGGGCGGATGACGGGTTGGGTTCCTGGGGGAGGAGGGTCTATGACTGTAGGGGAGGGGACGGGTTTGGAGCGATGAAGACGCCTGGGCATCTCGGCCAGATTTGCAGCGTGTTTTGGTATAAGTTGAGTTTCTTTGAATAGAGACCAGAGAAAAGGTGATGGAAAGTGAGATGTAATCTCGAGTTATGTAACGTTCGGTGTATTTTCTGTGGAATGATTCAAGTCGAGGCCCTGCGATAACTGTGCCGCAATGTAGTGGGGTAGCTATACAACATATATGTTGAAGTGTAGTCTGGCTGCCTAAGCATACTGTGTGCTAATCAGCAAGGGGCGGCTGACGTTCGTTAGGTACCTAGGTACTGTAAGACAAGCGGAACGAGTCCGCACCGGTAGCAATATGCAAGCCACTGTACAGAGCTCTAGCGTACCAAACTCTAGATCTCGTTGACGACAAAGGCGCAAGCATAGTAATATTTTTGTTTAGATTGATATCAGTATGTGGTAGTGGTAATGCTTGTACAAAGCTGTTGATAACACAAACGCCTCCATTCATCCCATTCATCCCATCCATGTTCCCTCCAAAAGCTCCAAGGCAAAAATGCCATACATACGATATGTCCAATACGCCATGGTACATATCTCATCAGTCAGACGCCGCGATAAGTATAAGCAAGACACCGCTCCTTTATCTAACCAAGTCGCCATGCTAGAACGATCAAGAAAGAAGCAGTAGTAGTAGCCAGGCAAGAGAGGTAAGCTATGCATTTGAACGCCGGAAAACAGTATTCAAAAAGGAGGAAGAAAGAGAGAAAGACTAGAGGTGAGCAAATTATTCGCTGTCTCCCTCAATCTCCTCTTCTTTCCCACCAGCAGTAATGGCAATGCGCTTCTTGGGCTCGCCCCACATTTGCTGTCGAACCTTCTTCTTCTGGTCGTCTCTCAGCGTTTTCAGGAACCCATATGTACCCGTCAGGTCGTTCAATTGCTGGTCCAAACCGAAGCTGTTGCTCTGCGCCGCACGGATCAGAGGGCTAATGAGGTTCTTGCGTGCTTTGTCTAGCTGGTCTCTGACGGAATGGATAATTTGGATATGTACTTTGAGCTCGGATTTGTTGATGAGGGTTGATGCGCGCACGTCTTTGAGTAGCTTGAGATTCTTTTCGTACTTTTTGATCTTCATCTTGTTGTTGATGGAGGTGCGCCACATGGAAGCGAGGAACTCGTCTTTGCGGTTTGCGAGCGAGTCTTCTTCTTTGGCGACGGAGCGGTGGAGGTTGTGGAATTGGCGGTCTACACTCTCGAAGAGTTGGAAGAGGACGTCTGCGCGCGCGAGCTCATTCGCAATGTTCTCCTCTAGAGTGGTCAGGAGGTAGTCGAAGGTGCGCTGCAGGGTAGCTTTCGACCGCTGTTGTGTGGTGTGTCCAAGGATATCGTTGACAACACGGCCAACGGCTGTAGCTTCGCCGTTGCGCTCAAGCAGGCCAATCGCGTTGAGGCCGCCGTGGACATTGTCGATGACTGTGTCAATCATGCCAACCTTTGGGCCCTGAATACTTGCTAACTCTCGCTTGGCCCATTCCATAGTAATGAGGATGCTACAGTTATCAGTAGGTGTATGAGGTCAAGAAGGCTATACCTACGAGTCCATGTCGCCATCTACGTTGGTAAAGAAGCTGGTAATCTTCTCGGATAGGATCCTGAGACTATCGCCTAGGTCGTCTAGCTGATCGATGATAACAGGCGACGCAGACATGTTGGTCGCGCGGACGCTCTCTCCCAGGTCTTGCACGGCGATGCTGGCGTCTGCGAGCTCGCGCGACCGTGGAATGACACTCTCTGAAGCGTATAGCAAAGGCTCAAACTGTTTCGCCATGCTGGCGACGTTTGCGACATCAGGAATAAGACTGGCTTGCCAGGGATGCAGCAATAGGTAAGACATTAAAAGAGTCGCGACAGTAAAGATAAGGTTGGCTCTTGACCTCGTAAAGATGTGAAGGCCACTTGCGAAGGTGGTGATTGTATCTTCGATAGGCGCTGTGCGGAACTTAGCTTCTCCTCTGTACGCAAAGCGCATGACTATAGCTGTCAGTATAAACAGCGCGCATTGATTCGCGTTACTTACAACCCTCGACTGGCCCATCGTCATGTTGCGACAACGTCGACTCGGTCCCCGCCAATGCGCCCGCGCTCGGTTGCGGCTCCTCCTCCGGGCTCTGTAGTCGCGACGCAATGTTGGTCGACATGTATCTCTGCTCCTCCTCGGGAATGGGTTCGGGGCTGGTGCGCGGTGTTTGCTTGTAGGGCGACTCTGGCAGTGGTATGCGCGAGGGTGTGACGTCGCGATCGGTGCGGTACTCAAACGGCGACTTGGACGGGCTGTTGCGCATGGCGCTTTCACCAAGCAGCGACTTTCTGTACCAGTGATTGCTAGATTGCGACTTTTGCCATGCGGGTGGCGCCCACGGCCCGTCCGACTCGGTTTCACTGTCTACCTCGTCCTGGGGCACGCTCCAGCGCGACGAATGCATGTTGGAGCGCCCACTGTAGGCCGAGTGCATGCTGCGCTCCGGGTCGAAGGCTTCGAGCGACGCGCTCAGCGACGGGATGTCGTGCTCGTATAAGCTCCCGCGATCGGTTGTGTCCATCATGGTTTGCGCGCAGTCGCTGGTGGCGGAGGAATGGGAGGAATGGGCGGAATGGGAAGGCTGGCTCGCCGTCTCAGCTATGCGGTACTACGGGCGTGTCGAGGCTCTGGCGGGCACATGGGAGTACCCTTGTGACGCGTGAATCGGGGCAGGAACCTTGCAGGTGGTGGGTGCCTAGCGCTTTGGTCAAGACAGAGTCGAGAGGGAATGCGATCATGGTGGAGGAGCCCACAGAGCGTCCCCGTATACCGCCGATAAGCTAGCCCGCCTATGCGAGCGCATCTAATCGCCCGTGTGCTGTCCAGGGCTGCAGTGGGGTGAAACGGAGTGGCTGGGAGCTGAGTCTTGATTGGCTGTCGTCCATCCGGGCTAGTGCGGGGAAAGCGCGACCGCGACCCCGTGACGCCCTGCAGCACGCATTCCGTACCCTTGCAGCCCACCATGCCCGTCCGAGTGGTGACGATAACATTAAGCAGTAAGCCCTTGGTCTTTGCGTCCTCAAGCTTTCGAGTAGAGTCCAACACCACTCATCGCGGAGGGTGCGCGTTGCGGAGTTGCTGCTCTCCGATTGGCTGTCATCGCTGTGGAGCAACACTGCGGGACGGGGGCGAGCGACTGACTTACATGATATGCACCATACTGGGTACTAGCTCCATCTAAGACAGCAGTGACCAATGAGCAATGCCCGACGATCAATGCAAAGGAAGAGTGCAGTCAAGCAAGAAACAAACCTATCGCCAATTCTAGATGGGCACAGGTGGGGACAGCTGAAATAGATGCGCAAATGGAGGCAAAAGCAATGCGATCTCAAGGGTGCAAGGTGTATACATCGACTTGGAAGGTTTTCCAGCCACAACCATCTGACAGCCTGGAGCTGATCAATAACTTTAAGATTGAATTTAAGCCAATACAAAACACACTAACTTCCTCCCGGCCACCTTATATTCAACAAGTCTGAAATTTGATTATGGCGGCCGTCTGCAGCGGAGCAAGGAGATGGCGGACCAGCTGCCCAGGAACAACTTTGGCCAGTTCAACGGGCAGCCAGATTGGCCCATTTGTATTGCCATGATCGACCAACGGTGCTTGCGGAAAATCGAGCTTGATACCGTATGTCTGCCAGAAGCAGTGTGGAACGGTTGGATGGGTGGCCCCTCCATCGACGACCTTTTCGAATGTGACGTTTGTACTATTCTTTCCGTATACGACGAAACCGATGATGTTTTGCACCTTGCGTTCGGTTCCTTTATCCTCCTTGTTGCGGCTGTTGTGGTCTTTGGTGTGATTTGTCTCGACCTTGACTTTCTTGAAGAAGTCCGAGACCTGCTTAACTATACAGTGCCAACTTCTTCGACGGTAATCTGATACGTGTTCCCCAGACGAGCATTGGCCAGACCGATTTCCTCGTTATCTGTTGGCGGAGGAAAACGATCACTACCTTTGGGATTGTATATAACAGTGCATTCCAAGTCGAGTTTCAACTTGGCTAGAGACGCAACCTTGGAAGGTTCTTGTTCCAGTCGGTGGCAATTTTGGCTGTTGAAAAGAGCGGCATGCTCAAAAGGAGTTCAATCAACCGCTTACTCCGGGGCTTGAAGAATTTGTCGCCGGATGATGCAAGCGAGTACCGATACAGGTCTGTATCTGGCTTGACTCCCTTGAGCTCGAAGAACTTGATCCACAGCATGATAGGTCTTCCTTACGTCAGGCCATATTGTGTTCGTTAAGTAAAAGCAGAGGCTGATGGAGCGATTTAGTACAAGTGACTTGAGAGTAGGGAAGAGACAAAGCGTAGGATATTTACTATGAGATCGTGACTGCTACAAGAGCGATGGACTGACGGGCAACTGAAACCTTTCGACACCTGGACGGGGCAGGCTCACCTCAACGCCCAATGGCGAACGGCCATGGCGTCTGTCTCACCGGTTCCCTTCGCCCATGTGTAACGATCTCTACGAATCAGCTCGTTCTGCGGAAGTCGCAACCCAACCTGCACCGTGGAGATATACGCTACATCATGTATCGTAGTTCTGCAGCCTGCAATGCATGGAAGGCCTTCAGGGTACGTTTTGAGCGAAGGTGCTCATGAAGCATCTTGGATCTGGCAATATCAGATCATGGTGGTGATTTGCCGAATACGTTGTGATGGATCTGGGGTAAAGGCAAACTGCGCACGGACGTTGTAGCGCGACATCGGCTTGAATATTCGGCGTCACTTTGCAAGAACATCACCAAGCCGACTCCACAACACATCACAATGCCGCCACGATTAAACGTCCCCGCAATCACGCGCTCGATCGCGTTCCGAACAAGGCCTCAGGCTCAATGGCCTGCTCGGTCAGCGCTTCGAATGGCGCCGTCGCAATACCGCCTCTACTCGGATCAAACCAAGCCTCCCGCCGCCGATCGATCGAAGCGAGAGGATGCAAAGCCGATTGAACATGTCTCGGAAGAAGCAGCCTCGATGGCGAAGACGATGGGAGAGGACGGTCCCGACCTTAACCAGGGCACACCAATTGAAGATGTGGGGTCATCTACAGCAAACATGGCAAGGCGAAGGCTGACAGTGTGCTAGGTAGTCAAGGGAGACAAAGAGGCGCAAGCGAACCTGCCCAAGGTGATGCAGGACAAGCTCAACTCGCAAAAGCCCAAGACTACACCGAACATGGCACCCAAGGGCTCGCGGTCCTATTCGACGATGACGACACAGCCAAGTGGAAACAGCGGCGTGGACATGGGTCTCGTAGACTTCCAGGCTGCCTCCAAAGCACCAACGACCCCAGGACTCAAGTATGAGATGCCCACTCTGCCGCTGCCCAAGGACGGCCATGTCAAGCATCGCCACGACCCCGTAGTCGACCAGGTCACCAATCTGCTCATGCGACACGGCAAGAAGAGCGTTGCGGAGCGAGTAGGTCAGCCAGCCTTGAACTGTAACCTACAAATAACTGACTTGACGTGCAGAACATGGCACTGATCCTGCAACACCTTCGCACATCACCGGTTCCTACCATTAACCCAGCACGACCTCTGCTTCCTGGTGCGCCGCCACCATCGCATCTACCCCTCAACCCTGTGCTTTACCTCACTCTCGCCATTGACTCTGTCTCGCCTCTGATGCGCATCCGAAGTCAGCGTGGCGCTGCTGGAGGTGGTGTTGCCCTTCAGATCCCGGTTCCGCTGGGTCAAAGGCAACGGCGACGTTCTGCTATCCAGTGGATCCTGGCCGCAGCTTCTAAACGAAGAAATATGGGCAGTGGAAAAGGCAGCTTTGCCCAGCGTATTGCGCAGGAGCTCATTGCTGTAGTACAGGGCACGAGCGGCATCTGGGACAGGCGCAATGCTATCCACAAGCTTGGTGTCGCTGCACGAGCTAACATTGTCTTGCCCAGGAAGAGGTAGACTGCTGTTAACTAGGGAGCCTCCATGTATAATATATTTATTGATGCCTGCACTCGTATGCATCTCTTTTCGCCTTGCGTCGGTTGATTCGGGAATGATGAGGTAACTTTCATTGTTCTTTTGGCTAGATCGCAGGAAGCTCCACATGAGAATCCATGGATGGAGCGACTGCCAACACAGCACAGCCACACCCTGGGCTGCTTCACTAATCGCCAAGCATCATATGAAAGATGCGCGCTGCTGTTGAACTGCTCAGATATGCGTGCGCCTTGATAAACCAAGACTAAGAAGAATATATCGCAAAGGCTTTCAATATCCACGCGTTGTTGCCTATTCATACCAGAATCGTCACTCGTCCCTGCGTCAGCGGCGTGGCAGTCTCTGGTGATCTTCGCCTGCCAAGCGCTGCCAAACCGCCAGATGTTGAGGGGAGGGGTTTCATGCCCACTTCGCACCGCCTGGACCAAGAGCACCCGCGACCATCGACGCGCGCTGACTGTTCGTGCATAGCTTCATCGCCTGCTGCTCGCGCTTTGACTTCCACATGTCGTCCGCCTCCATCAACCTGCTAGGGAACAACTTGTTCTCCGACAGCGGTTAGCTACACTGTATACTACGGTTCGGCCCGCCATCGCTTTCAGCTACTGCCAGCTGCTACAGTCTTTGGAATTGCTACCCCACCGCTGCTATTAGTCCATCCCATCACGCGCTCACCCCACATCTTTCCAGACGACTGCGCTCGGGACTGCATCGCTGCTATTTGTAGCCCCTTCACCCGACAGCACACAGCACCGCCTATGATGCCATAGCGCGACGCCAATTGATACCTTAATCACTTCTGCTACCCCGCGAGCACGACCGCGTTCTACTACCAAACTTCCACTCCGACCAGCCGCCAGCCTCACTCACTTACTCCACAAACTCCACAGCCCGCACTCCACACGCGACTCCGTGTCTTCTCGTCCAGTTGCACACCGCCACCATGGCGTCACTCGAAGCTGCTATTGACGAGGAAATGAGAGAGGTTGTTAAGATTCTCGAAGGCAACCAAAAGCCCGGCGCACGACGCGCAGAAAGCCCAGCCGCGCGCGCGCAAAGTCCTGGCTCCGCTGCCTCGCCCATTCGCAGCATGCTGGACGTCGACTCGCCGGCCCAGCGTAGGAGCTCCAGCCGCGGCAGCACTGGCATCCCCTTCGCCATGCCCTCGTCACCGCGTCGCGTGAACCCCGAATCGGCGTACAAGTTCGAAATGCTGCCCTCTATCGACGCACATGCCATGCCTAAGCGAGTCTCGCAGGGTGGCAAGCTGGATGCCGCTGCGAAGCCGCGTGCCATGTCCTCCGTCTATGGCAACTCCAGCGGCTTCCTAGGCAACTCCAGAGATAGGCACAACTCCGCGAGTGGGCCCTTGGGCAGATCCAAGTCTGGCTCTCCAGGGCCAGGCCGATCTGCCTCTCCAGTAACGCGCATGGCGAACCCAACGCCGGCCGCACCGACATCGAACAATACCTTCGTCACAGACTCGGGCAAGCGCATTGACATGGACAAGGCATATCGCAAACTGAACGACTCTGCTTTGGCACAATCTGAGGGCGGATTGGCCTCACTGCCGAATCGCAAGGGTGTTGATCCAGTCAAGGGCACGGCCACCGCGCCCGGTGGAGGCGTGCGCCTGGCGACAGACGACGACGGTGAAGATAGTGCTGCTGTCGAAAGTAGTGACAATGCCTCGGATAGCTCAGATTGGGAAGACGGGTGGAACAAAACCAAGGAGAGAAAACGAGGCAGGCAACGGTCGAGAAAGTCGTCCGGAGGCACCGACAGCATGGGCAGAGAAGTCATCACTGCTAAGAGCCTGCTGGCTGCTGCCGAGCAAGAGCGTAAGCATTGCAACCTACCTATATTGACTTGTACATCTCACTAACTCCACACAGGGCGAGATGTCGCCGTTTCCTACAAAGTACGATCATTACTAGACCCCAACATAAACATTACTGGCCCCAACGGGGAGAGGATTTCGAGGAAGGGTTCGTCGGGAGTGGTACATCCCCATACCAGTTTTGACCAGGGCGGGTCTGGTCTTTCGACCCCAGTCCATTCAGACCACGAGGATGAGCTTGCAGAGATCAAATCAGCCCAGCAGCTTTCGCTGAACATCTCCCCCATCCAGTCCAGCCCAGAGGCCCACCGCTGTGTTCGACAAATAATCCGGGGCGACTACGTTCAGTTTGCTGAAGACGCGAAGAACGGATTGAGAAGACAGCGTGTGTATCTGGTGTCTACTGATCTAAGTGACGAAGCAGCCTATGCTTTGGAGTGGACCATCGGCACCGTTTTGCGAGATGGCGACACTCTACTCGCCGTCTATGCCGTCGATGAGGAAACTGGAGTCGCAACCACGGATGCTTCAGGTGCACCTATCAGTCAAGGTACTACCGGACGGCAGGAATCTGATCATCTCAAACGGACGCTGTCGAACCATGACGGGTTACCAGCCACAAGACCTGGTTTCTCCGCGCTGTCCAGCTCCATAATGGCCACCGAGGCCAACGTGAAAAACATGGGAAAGGCGGAGAAAGACAGGTACCAGGCATGCGTAGAGGTGTCGGACCGGTGCGTCA
This sequence comes from Alternaria hordeiaustralica, assembly GCF_023758085.1. Lineage (NCBI taxonomy): Eukaryota > Fungi > Ascomycota > Dothideomycetes > Pleosporales > Pleosporaceae > Alternaria > Alternaria hordeiaustralica. Next base: position 349,482 of record NW_026056784.1, on the reverse strand, counting down.
AGCTGTTAAGGAAGACCCGGCTGCAAGTGCGTGCCGTTGTTGAGGTGTTTCACTGCAAGAGCCCCAAGCACATGATTACTGAAGTGGTAAGATTTCGATCTGGCATCTAGTATTGGACCGGTTTGCTGACAGCCGTTGAACAGATTGACTTCTTGGAACCTACCCTGGTGATCCTGGGGTCGCGAGGCCGCAACGCGTTGAAAGGGTGAGCTGATCTTTACAAATATTACGCGCGCAATTTCTAACTACGGCAGTGTTCTTCTCGGATCGTTCAGTAACTACCTTGTAACCAAGTCGTCGGTACCAGTCATGGTTGCACGGAAACGGCTCCGGAAACACAGCAAATACAAACGGCAGAACGTTCGGATGTCGAACGTGATCGCAGGCTCCAATGACAGGCTCGCAAATGCAAAGATCGATTGATGCCCGTTTGGAAATTTGTCAATTCGCGTTTTGGGGGGTGTTTTGGTCCGGCGGGTGGCTGCCATCGCAAGCCTGAGATTTGAGTTTCCAAAACGTGAGCGGTTTGGCCGGCAGCATCACGTGCCTGGCTTGGTAATGGCTGGAGTCTGGGTTCTGTTTCTCACAACACATGTATCTCTACACAGATCGGGGAGTCAATCTCGTGCCGCGAGTCTATTTATATCAAGATCGTGCTCAGGCACAGCATGCTTCAGCATCCTTCCGCGCTGGGACGATCCATGGTAGGGCTTAGCCTCTTCATGACTTGACCGTTCAACTTCGTATGTCTGCTGCATCATGATCACTCGTCGCTAGAACAAGTTTGTCCGGAAAATTACGTACCGTGTGAAATTGCAGGACGATGCATACCATATTGCTTTTTTCCTTCTAGAACTTCTAGCGCGGCATGTCGAGTCCGCAACCAGGCGTTTACCGGAACAAATCCATGAGTCTGCATGTTTCAGCTCGTGTTTTTTCTTTTGCAGTCGCGACTGCCCCTTCCGAAAGATTGCGACGTCACCTGCTTTGCACCTGCGAGGACCGTGCGGACCCGTAATTGTACCCGAACATCTGGATCGCTCAAACTTTACTATACCCAACTACGCCTTATGCATCCTAACGTATCGTCAAAAGCCAGCCAAGCCTTCATCATACCCCGCAAATACGCAATGCGGTAGCAGGTGCGCGAGGGCCCGCTTGTGGCGCCAGTGGGCTGACGGAAAACGTTCATGCATGGCACCGTCCTCTCAGCTTGTCTACCGCTGGCCCCAAGACCAGAGCACGGCTTTGCGCCGGCGCTCTTGGGTGCAGAAGGAGGGATCATGGGTCATGAAGGGAGAGCGAGGCCATTGTAGTCAAAAAGGTCTGGGTGCCTTGGACAAGAGTCCAGTCACATCATCGAACACCAACAGTCTTCCTTTCAAGCTCGCTGGATAATGTATTTTCCCATGGCTTTGTCAACATCATTTCAGTACTACTCTCGGTTCGGACAGTGCAATTTTCTGGATATCGACGAAGACGAGCTGGATACTTCGAGTCTTACTACACGCACTGTCAAATCTGGTGCCCGAGAGAGTTTGATCAATCAGCACAGATGGACGGCGCCGTCGTTCACCACCAACATCAATGCGACTACCCTCTTGGCAAATATCAGCCGTCTAGCACCGGCACTCACCAAGGAGTTTGTTCCCAAGGACCACCTGGAGGCCACTTTCCCCTTCCGGTTGATCAACGACGTAGAGTTCCGCGGCGAGGAAGAGTCGTATATCGCACTCAGCTACTGCCGGAAATCTTTCACACTGAACGCGCCGAGAAGAGTAGTCACACCGGTCGGAGACCTTCCTTTTGGATGGCAGAAGGAAATCGAGCAGTTCCCGCTACCGACTGGTGCGGCATTATTCGAGGCTGTCATTAGAGAAAAGAACAAGGGCGAAGGGCTGTGGTTCGACCAAGTTTGCCTTGAACAAGAGGATGAGAGTGAGAGGACAGGGGTTGCCGGTGCTATCGATGTCGTTTACAAGAACGCAAGGGCGGTCGTCGTGGCAATAGACGACGTCGCCATCACGCCAGACGAGGAACAGTTTCTACGCTACTACGTCGAGCAATACAGCTACTCCCAGGTGCCTTCGGGCCAGCAACCAAATGCAGGACTTACTCCGCCTCTCATGGAGCAGTTCAGCCCCCTCAAGACTTTCCTGGAACGAATACTCAGCTCTGAGTGGTTTGATCGCGCTTGGTGCGCCCACGAGATGAAGATGGGACGAAGCCACGTTTTCTTGGTACCTTGCTTACGGCACTACGAGGATGAGGTCCAGACAATCGTACGATTTACCGGAGAGTTCTTCACTCACTTACTGGTTCTTGCCAGTGAGCTCACAACCTTCACACATCCAGTCTCGATGAAGATCCGCTCGCTTCTGGCATTCTTCCAGGAGCTCGATACACTAAGTGCACATGGCCAAGGCACATTGCAGAGACCGGATACTCCACACGATCAATCTCCAACGATGCAATCGTTTACGTCATTGGTTGCGGAAACCTTTCGCATGAGAGCCGGTGGTAATCCAAGATTACCCGAGTACATGCGAAGGCTTGACGCAAACCGGGACAAAACCGCTATCGCTTTGAACGCTTCAGGCCTACCTCTAGCACTTGCTCCTCCAGGTCCGTTCTCGAGACCGAACATCGAAGATGAATGCCTCCGGTCACTACTACTCGTCGGTATCGCGGCGCGAGATCCTGTTGCACTTTGCACAACTGGCACACCCCTTCAACTACACGACGGGTCAGTCTCATGGCTGTGCCGTCCAACCTCCCTGGACACCAACGCGGCCCGGCCCCCACCCCCACGCTTCTCAAGCCAAGCAAGTCAGATTGTTCAAGCCTCAGACGGCAGAGCCGAGTATGCGCAGCTAGATCTCATCTTCCTTGATCTACCACACCGAACACAACCCAGCCCGTCTTTTCCCGCACATGTTGTGCGAGCGCGTACAATCATCGATCTCTGTGTTCAATACCAGATACCAGGCACAGGATTGTGGAACTTCTCACACGCACCTCACCATCCACGAACACCAGCTTTACGCAACATCTTCATCCAAACACTGGCTTGCGTACTGAGCTGCGGCTCACAATGGCTACTGGAAGTCTCGACAAGCCTCCAGGAGCCAAACGAACCCCGACTGGAGCCCTACAACATTGAGATGCTGCTGAATCCTCATCTCATCTTACAGAACTACATGCTCCTTACCGAAGGCCGCGCAGCCTTCTCATCGCTCGTCCACTTCCTCTCTAAACTAATCACATCGGGAATACCCTGGCCCTCAGGCGCTTCCGAGCGCACACACGGCCCTCTAATCATCTCCGCGCCCTCTTCACCATCATCGACATACGACTATACCGGCGCACCACTCTTAAGCGGCAAAGCCATCATTTTCGCTCCCTTTGAACACTCAAAGACGCTTCTCATCGCCGTCCCTGAAGTCGTCAAGGGGACCGAGTACTCTCCATTGGCCCGCGGTTGGATCCTTACCAGCATGAACCCCTTCACTGGCAGCCCCAAACCGACAGTCAGCTGGACACTACAGTCCAAAGGCGCTATCTTCGGAGACATCAACTTCGCTACGAGACTAGCAGCCAGTGGCGCTGTGGACGTCAGGAATCACAGGGTTTACGGTCCTTTGCGTCGCTGATACCTGGTGCTGTAACACTTCTTTTCCTTTTCTTTTGGGCGTTTTACTGGGCACTTGGTTTTGGGTTATACCTCGGATAGACTGGATAGACGGATGGGATGGGATTGGATGGCTTCATGACACTTTAGATTGATGTGATAGATAGACCTTTTTGGGCGTGAGCCCTTTAGATTGATGTGCTGCGGTTCATCGAACCGCTATGAATGTATTGTATATTAACAAGTTATCTACATGTTTTCGACGTTCTGTCACGATGTCTTCCACTGCAGTTGAGTTGACTTCACATATCTTTCACCACGTGCATGATCACGATTAGCGACTGCTCGTCCCACGCCAACCCCTCCATGCTGCACATCAACCAAAAAAAGTTCTTCCACGCGTCACATCATGCATCCGTCGCTCACATCCCACCCCTGTTCACCTACATACATACTCGTCAGCAAACGAGTACCCACACCACAAGCACGACTCAACACCCACCACGATCCTCCGACCCTCGTCACCACACATCTGCACCCCTATTCCCACATACCCACTTCCCTCTTCGCAACCTCTGCATGCCACCCCCGCCGCCCATCAAACAGCCCCCTCCAAACCACACATCAACCCCCGTCACGATCTCTCACCCCCACATTGCTTTTTCCCCAAACCCGTTATCTCGAAACGTCTCTACCCCACCATGTTTACTTTTTCTCCATCCGCCAGCTGTCTGCCTCAGCACTCGGTTGACGGACCGAATCCTTCGACCAGGCTACGCAAGGCTGCGTAAGCCACGATATGCATGCCCTTGACATGTATGCTTGTTGATGTGTGTTGTACGATTCAGTAAATTGACGATGCGAGATATACGCTAGGGGCGTTTCAGATCCTTCTATGCAGGCTGAGAGGGCTTCTGTGCATGATTGTGAGATGAGGTCACATAAGAAAGAAAAAGAAATATTGATGCTGTGCGGTTGGGGTGTTGTGATACCGAGATGCGATTGGTGGTGCTGTCGAAAGGTTGGGATGCGATTGGTTGTGGTGGCGTTATGCAGATGCCTACGACCTTGCGTGCTTGAGGACGATAGGGCTGGCGTGGCTGGCGTGGCTCTCGTGAGTACTATCCGGACGATCAAACATCAGTATCTTGCAATCCAGGTAGCTGGAAACATGCAGAGCGATGTTTCAGGTCGTTTTGTAGTTGAGGTCGTTTCTTTTGGCGTGGTGTTGAGCGTCACGATGGTGAGCCGAGGTTGTTATGCTGAACGCCGAGTGAGGATCTGTTTGTAGGCAAGGTCATGGTGTGAGAGAGGGCACAAGGAATGGCCAGAGTTCGTGTCGCATGTCGCAGCATACATGTGGCTGAAGATTGATGAGTGGATACGTCCTGAGCTGATGTATACTTCAACCTCAAAATACCTAGGTAGTTTTGTAGAATACGACACGAAATCAAGACTTGACAATAGTTATTATGGCTACATTGCCTTTGGATACTACGACTTTCGTATTTTCAAGCTAATGTAGACTTCAGAGCTCCAGTTCAGCTCATGTGCTCTCCGCACCCAAAGGCGCAAGCTCGTTGACGATGAAGTCACGTGCGGAATATAGGTTGGTGGAGCCATACACCACTCTTCTTTGCTGACCAGCACCCGCAGCGCTGGTTCGTTGTGACCATGCCTGGAGGTTGCCAAACTATGGAGATGTTAGAACATGTCTTGGATGCATGTGTAATTGGCTACTCACCTCGTCCATACTGCCGCCTCCCACTGGGAAGACGAGGGCTTCTGTGTAGCCTTGCCGTCTTTGTCCGAAAGAGGCTTCAATACCGCGTGAGACAGTGCCTTGGTTGCGTGATTGACTGGCTGGCGGTATGGTTCCACGCGCGTTCGCTGACCGGGGATCGAAGTAAAGCCACGATTCGATCTTGTTGAGCGCACTGGAAGTCGCGTCTAGAAAGGCATTAGCATAATTTCTGATATGCCCAGGGATGTCGCTCACTTTGAGGATCGGAAATGGCCTCCACGACTTTGGTGAGAGTCAGGTCTTTGTTGGCTGGCAAGTAACTCTTAATGCCGGACTAGAGGATGCCACATTAGTCGTTGTCCCATATAAAGGTCTATGAACCTACCAATACACCTTCCAGATTAGGCGTTCCGAGACCGGCTTCCTTGAACTTGTCGGTAACGCGACTGCCTAAACTCGAAAAGCCGCCGAAAAGGTTCGACGACGTCGTCTGGGCAGGTTGTGCAGGCGCGGAGCTGAGCATTGTCATGCGCGTGATCTGGCGGACTGTCTTGACGTATGCCACGGCAGTTGTATCGCATCCAGCTTGTTCCAGAGCTTGTGTGAAGCTGTCGAGCTCGTTGCGCGATAGGTCGTCAGAGGTGGTGAGATACCACTGTAGGAACAGGCGCAGCTTGTCGTAGGGGTCGTTTCCTTTATCTGCGGCTTTGATTATCTCCATTATTGTTGCTTTGGTGGCCTTTCCAAGCTCTTCTTCGAGCTGGAAGAATTCGTCTAGCTTCCTCTGCTTGATGCCATCCATGACAGACTCCAGCATGCTCATGTGACTCTCAATGGTAGCCTTGCGATCACGGAGCTCGGGCAGCATGGATATGGCGCCTTTCAGATGAGCTGCAAACTGGGTCTCTACGTCGTCGAGAGAGTTGGAGCCTGTGGTTTTCGTGATCTTCTCCGCGTCTGCTGTGTACTTGGTCCATTCGTTTGTGACGTCTTCCGCTACTTGAGGGAACGGCTGGGCCGCGTTGCGTTTCCAGAAGTAGTCACTCGCAGTCAAATCGTACGTCTGCTTCTTGGAACCACTCTCTGGCTTCTCCTTGTCGTTTGGCACAGTAACGGTGACTTTGTTGAGGGAAAAGTCTAGCACGTCGTAGACAAGACTTTGGTATATCCAGGAGTGGCTGAACATGGGGTTGAGGTCGATGTTGCGGTCGACAATGATGAGGACGGGACGAGACGCTGTGTTGGCGGAGAAGAGGTTCTCCTTGCTGTTGAGGATGTGGTCGCGCAGCTTTCGATCGAGCTTTGCAGCGATATCAGAAGCAGCGCCTCCAGTTGGGCATCGTATGATGGGTACGACGGCCATGGTGACGACGACAGAGAAAAGGCCTGAGACAATGCGGTCGATCAGCTCGTCCAGCTCCTGGTCCGACGTCTTCGGGCTGTTGATTTTTCGATACGCATCTTCGATGTTCAGGGAGAACTGGTCGCTGTCTAGGGTGACAAAGTTGAGATACTGGTCGTACAGCTGGGCAATATTCTCGGCAGCTCCTGGCGACGCAGCAATCTGACTACCCCAGTCTTCCAGGAGTGTTCGGGGGACGCTTGAGAGGAAGTTGAGGTATATCGGAGTGTACAGGCTATCGTTGAGGTCCTTGGTGACTAGCGCGAGGTTCTCGGCGGTGGGGGCGATCAAATACACGCCTGGCGTGTCGGGTATGGGGCTGCGCTTGGAGGCCAGGTTGAAGTGTACAGTGACCTGTGTGTTCTCAGTATATGATTCGTATACCAACACCTCATAGGAAAATCTGAACACCGTGGAGCCTACATTGACGCTGAGCCTGCACGTTTGCTCTTTTTTGAGTCGATGTAGGCTCCACGGTCTTCAGATTCCACCGTGAATGGGGTGCTCAGGATTTGGTCCTACCCCAGCTGCCCTCAGGTCGTTCATGCGTAGAACTGCTGATATCACATTCCTTGCCTGTGTATCGAGGACTAGGACCTTCCATTCGATATCGGAGGTATTCGCGGTTGCGCTGGCATCTTCGGGAGCATCGACATCGTGGATGGGGGCATTGAGGCTTTCTGGGTTAGCGGTGCCGTCGTTGAAGCGGTTTCAGCACTCACTTCAGTATGCGCTTGATCGCAGCTATCACGTGCTGTCAGTGCTATTCCAGCGTCTCAAAGAAAGTCGCATCGCATACCAATCTGGCGATCCCGCAGTGAGAGAGCCATTGTTTCCGTGCTGGCACCCGCCTCTTGTTAAATTAAGTGCATGCGCAGAGGGACATGAAAGAGCGTGAGACGTACGCGAATACCAGAGTGCACAAAGAAGATAGTGTGGCGCGTCTGCCTGCCCGCGCTCCTTCCACGGTTGCTGTCCCGGCCTTTGGTGATGCAGCTCGAGCTTGCCCGCCGCCCCACTGGGGGCTAGCGCGACGCGCTACTTGGCGGCCAGGCGACCTTTGAAAACGGGCTCGCCCCTTCGCTGCGCTCCCTCGCTCTTCAACTCACCTCGCCCACGACACCCAAATCATCCCCTTCTTCCCTCTTGACACTCATGCTACTTCTCAGTGAACTCTCGCCCACCTAATAAGGGCATCTGATTCTGAGGCTAGATTCAACCTTCGGGTCCTTGCTTTGGGGGAAGTGCGCGCTCAGGCTGGCGGCGGCGTTTGTGAGGAAGGCTTGCGTTGTGGAGGGCAGAGTGACAATCATCTTCGATTTCTGCTACTAATACAGCTCCATCTTCGATTCGACGCGCTGCGCATCAGGGAGTCTGGCCGGAGAGAACTGCCCGCCGCTGTCGCTGTCGCAGACATACAACACGTGCTGTGCTCTGGTGCGCGCAAACGTACGTCAAGTGACGCGCCCAGCAGTGGGCTCCTCATCGCATAATACGCGAGGCAAAGTGCCATCTCCATAAAAGCCGTATCTACTGTACGCATCGTGGACTGGGCGACACGGCATCGCGGGCGTCGGGACACGAGTACTGCCTTGTGAGCCAGGTCTGTTGCATCTCCCACCACATCCGAGGGCCTGCGACCTGCGACGGCCTTCAGACAGCACAACAGCACTACCGCCCGAACCGGAAGTTTTATCGACCTTTTCTCCCATCCCCGAATCGGCAACCCTTCACACTTGTGACTCTGCGCCAGTCCATTTGGCGCCTAGTGCTGCTGCATAGTCGCCTAATTCATTCCGTTCGCTGGTTTCAGACACTTGTGCGTCATCCGCCAATCACACCCCTGCAGTTGCAGCTGACAGCTGACACTTTGGCCAGCCAAGAAAATCCTCTTCACCAGCCACAACATGGCGTCTAATCACGTGCCGAGTGACCAGGTGCCTTTGCAAGGCCAGAATGTCTACACCGACCCGTCATATCAGCACCTCTTCCCTGGTGTCGACCGCTACGGCACCCCTTCATGGGATGCCCAGTTACATCAACACTCGGCGCTGCCACCTAATACCTCAGCCCAGAGCTGGCACCATGGGGCTTACGCACAACAACCCTTTAGCGGCAGCAGCCAAGCATACACCACTCAATCACATGGTCTTCGCACCGCGTCGCCGTATCAGTATGGACAGTTTGGCCAGCAAAGCTCCTTGGGCGGTTACGGACAGCAATCGAATGTCGACCCATCGCTAGGCATGGATCCCAATGCTATTCGACAGCAGCAACAGTCGTCATACCCTATGCCCATGCGAACTCAAACTCCCCAGGGCCACGCAAGTACCGTGACACCACAAGCTCTGCAGCACAACACGCCCTCGCTGCAACAAGCCCGCCCTACTGCATCTCCTTATCAAGTAAGCCTCACCATTGCCTCCTGTCATCTATCAAATGCTAATTCTCTAAAGGCACCGAAGACCTTGGCAGACAACTTTGCTCAACAGCGTGCATCTGCTACGTTTGCAAAGCCAGTACCCGTGCCTGAATATGACATGCCAAAGGGAAGGAAGTCGGGGGGTCTCTACGTTCTAGACCAGGCTGCACTAGCAAAAGCTACCAATTCTACTCCTCTGAACAAGTTTGTGACATTGGGCAACGAACCTTTTCATCTCGCAACCAATAGAAGTAAGCCTGAATATACTACAAATATTGCGCTTGAAGCATCCTCTAACATGTGCACAGCTGCGCTCCCCGTCTACGTCCCTCGGCAATCGCTCAAAGACCTGAAGAAGGCTGGTGCCGACAGCAAGAAGCTTCGTGCAAGTCTCTCGGCTGCCAAGTCTCAGTCGAGAGCCTTCAAATCCACAAAGAAGCCTACGAGGCAGGCGAGCGATAGTGAAAGTACTACCGACTCATCGGATTATGATAGTGACTCTTCAGAAGAAGAGGAGATGCCCATTCCAGAGACAAGACCAGATGATCCTGATGCGGCTGTTCGTTATGATGTGGTCAAAGCTACATGGCATCCTTCTTCGTCTTCGCCTAGCTCTGACAAGATCAAAAACAGCATGCGAGAGGTATGGGAAGTACTCGACACAATCCATAAGCGGTGGCGAGCCGACAGCAAAGCTGTGACGGAAGCGGAGGAACAGAAGAAGCTAGGTGAGCTGCCCGTGCTGAAAAGCCGGGTAACCAGTCAGCGTGACCTGCTCAAGTCTGCCCTTCAAGCTGCGCTTGAGCACTCCCATCCCGATGTGCTATATCAATTGGGACTGATTAAGCCTTTCTTGTATATGTGCTATCAGTTTCTGGCAAACCGGTTCAAAATTAAGGACTACGATGGGCCTTTGTCTGCGGTCATATACGAAGTGCTCTCTCGATGTGGTACCTTGACTCCTGAGCTCCTTGAGGAGACTAGGCTAGGAAAGGCACTTGTTTCGATGAAGAAACACGCAAATGACAAGCACAAAGCCTTCATACAACAAATCATAGATGGTGCTTCCGCAAATTCCAAAAAGGCCAAGGCAAGCTCGCCGCCACGAAGCGAGCCCACAGAAAACAAGGGCATCAAACGACCTGCACCAGATGCTGCGAGCCGATCATCAACCGAGAACCCTTTGACGAAGAAACCAAAGGCACCCGAAGCTCCTGTGAACGCTGCCAAGAAGGATCTCGCGTCCACTTTGGCTTCGAGATCTGCAACCACTGGTTCGAACACGACAACACAGAAGCGACCTGGCGAGAGGGCGGCACCTGCGCCTGCTCCCGTCAAGACCCGTGTTAGTCAAGTTACCAATAAGCCCTCGGGCATCTTTGCCTCGCTCAACGCGGCAAGTAAGAAGTCGGCGCCTGCACCAGCTCCCGCGAAGGCTGCTGCGCCTAAGGCTGCAGTCCCCGCGCCGAAAGACAAGAAACCAGCGGCAACGACGACATCGAAGCCCGCATTTTCGTTTGCTCAAACGATGGCCTCACTTCAGAAGTCAAAAGAGCCAGAAGCTGCGCCAGTCAAATCCGAGAAGCCAGTTCCAGCGGAAACACAGGAAGAGAAGGCGAAGCGTCTACGGAAGGAAGCTCGGAGACATCTTCGCGTTACGTGGCGGCCTGAGACGTCACTGGTGGAGGTCAAGTACTTTGATCACGAGGCGGATGACGAAGAGATGGACAACAAGGGCGACAATCTTGTTCGGGACGCCGGTGACCTCGGTGGAGAAGGACACATGTTCAAGCAGCACAAGGAGCTTGATCTCGACGACGACGATGAGGAGATGGATTTCGACAGCCGATCATGGCCCCCGCCGTCTCAAGTCGACTTCAGCGTGGTGCCTCAAGACGAGCGCCAGCGCAATTACGCGCCTTACGGTGGCGGAGAGAAAGAGCCGTCGTGCCCTGAGAAGGAGGCCAACGTACAGCGCGAGAACGGTACATTAATGGTCTACTACTCAAGTCCTGACGACATCCCACCGTCACCCCAAGAGCCGGTGGAACAAGGGCAAGACAACACATCGACTGGCACCGTGGTCAGTTTCGGTACTCCGCCCGATATAGTAAAGAACAGGTGCCCACAAGCGCCAATGTCTGCAGGTGTACCCGACTTTAGTCAATTGGAGAACATAATCAAACAGCTTTCCGGAACCAGTCAACCGCCTGCCGCTACTCCGGCTCCTGTCGAACAGGCTTACACGCCGCCTCCTGCGTCAACAGCTGCTCCATTCGACCCCGCTGGCCTTCAGACCATACTCAACTCCATCAGCAATGGCCAAGCCCCTCCTCAGCCCCCACCTGTGTCTTTCCCGATGCAGCCACCGCCACAGCAGCCAGGCATGCCCCTGGATATTGCTGCACTCATTGCCAACATGCAGGCAGCAACAGGCGGCGCTCTTCCTCCACCACCACCTCTCCCAACTGGCTTCCCTCCGTTCCCATTCGCTTTCCCACCCCAGCCTCAGCAGCCTGAAGCTGCAGCATGGACTCCACAGATGCAGGATGCGTCCACCTACCAACCCCAGATGCAGCCGCAGTACAACCAGCAGACGAACGGTGGCACCAAGCGGCTACGCGATGAGGGCAACGGCAACGGCAACAACGATCGCAACCAGGGAAAGCGGCCCAAGAATCGCGGAGATCACAAGCCTCACAAGGTCCTGGCATGCAAGTTCTTTGCCAAGGGTCTCTGCAACAAAGGCGAAAACTGCACCTACATTCACGACCCCAAGATGATCGGGCAATGATGTCGTTGCAAAAGCTGCGGTGTCCCTTGGAGGAATATGGTGGATCTGTATAACAAGCGCTTTCCTTTCTTCTTCATGTTTTCCTAGTTGTCATTCGAGCATATGCATGCATACCCCGGGCGGTTGGCCTGCCCACGCGCGCAGGCCGGAGCATTCACAGGCGTTTGTTAGTAGCGCAGCATTTGAAGGGCGCAAATAGGGATAGTTATGGATATGGGTGGGACGCATCTCTACGGAGACATGGATGGGTTAGGAGTGGTATGTGTCGGATGATAGTAATTGTGCAGATGGATAGCATCCTCATTCTATTCACACATACTTGCATTTTATTGATCTGTTACTTGGTGTCGCAATGCTACCTAGAGTGATGACGCGCCCTTGGGGAATGGACTAAATGTTCAGCTGCAGTGGAGTCGATAGCGTTCGCTCGCAGCCTGGAACCTGCAGCTCTGGCCCAAACAGTTTCAAGGCTGCATGTTTGAGAAAAGCAATCACGTGGTAAACGACTGAAGCACTCGGCGCCCTCCTTTTGATGATTGTCTTTTCCGCACCATTCTGTGCCTGATCATCGCCTTTGTCCTGGTTCCGAGACGTGTTGTTGTGGAGTAGCGCGCATCAACCGGTTCCGCGCTGACCAGGCTTTCCCGCAACGGCAAGCTCCGTCATATCTTTTCACAGGCATCAGACATCATCCAACCTTGGCCGATCCGATTCCAGCCCTCCGTCCAACACTCGCCCTCGCCCATCACCACCGCAATCGCTGCACTCGCTGCACCCTCTGGACCCGCACCCCCGGCGCTTCCCACGTCGCTGGCCTCTTCTTCCCGGACCTTCTCCGCTGCCGAGTCATCGCTCCGCCGTACACGAGCCGATCCACGACCACCCCACGCCCACGACATCGCGCCTCCATCGTCCGCCACTACCCAGACCCCGCAATCATGGCTCCCGCCCGCAAGAGGACCACCAACATCGCGCGTCGCAGGCGGACGGATGACGAGGATGAGAGCCAGTCGGTGGCAACCCTTGCCGACGACTCGCAGAGCGACGCTTCCCTGCTGAGCGATGTCGACGAGGACGCCGACGCCGACAACAGCGACCTCAGCGAAGTCGACAGCGCGCCCTCCCTCACACAAGGAAAGCCCAAGCGGAAAGCAAACGGGGCGCGTGATGCAAAAGCCCGGCAGGATGCAAGCAATCGCCAACCCTCGCCGCCCATCGCCCGCTCCGATGTGGCCTTTTCCACCATGAAGGAGACGGAGATCATGATGAATGGCCTGAAGATTGGCGAGGACGGAAAGGACGCGGAAGTGGTCGACTTCGAGACGGGCGTGGCAGCAGTGGAAGCCGCACCCGCCGTTGGTGCGCCGCAATCGCGGGCAGAGACGCTGGCGGAGCGGCGGCGGCGGGAGCATGAGGAGTACAAGAAGAAGCGCGACTCGGATCCCGCCTTCATCCCCAACCGCGGCGCCTTCTTCATGCACGACTCACGGCATGCTCCTGGTCAGAATGGCTTCAGGCCCGCAGGCCGTGGGCGTGGGCGGGGTGCTCCCATCGGCGGGCCCTTTTCCCCAGCCAAGTACGTACAGACCCGGAGAGCATGGAGGCATTCAACTAACACGTGCTCTAGCATGCGGCCGCAGCCACAGGAAGCCACGGATTCCCCCTGGCAGCACGACCTCCACGAGACCGTCAATGCGCCCGGCTCTCACGCTCACGCCGGACACCATCCTTCCAATGGTCCCATGTTCGCATCGAGAGTGCCGCCAGGCACTAGCCAAAAGCCACCGCCAGCTCGCAACTTCTCCACCACGACGCATACACACAATGCCATGGTACGCGTCTTCCTGCCCAACATGAAGGGCCCTATACACTTCCAGAACGTCCCCATAAAGTCGCACACTCGTCTGCCCAACCACCGGCCACCCCTCCGCCGCGACAAGCCAGTCCGCATATCCCTACCTCCGGCTCCACCGCGCTACATCTTCCCCACCACAGAGCGCTCGTTCATCTTCATCCCAAGGGCCCTACGACCGAACCAACAAGGCTTCGGCCGGGGTCGCGGTCGATTTGGATCCTTTGGCGGAGGCTTCTCAAGCAGACGAACAAGCGCGTACGGAGGCAGTGTATACTCGCCAAGTGTGGCCATGAGCAGGCGGTCGTCTATTGCCCGCGAGATGGGCCGGGACAACCTCGTCTCTCCGGCTGGTTCCATTATGTCACGTAACGGTGGCTTCGTTGATCCCAGTCGTCCTGTCGTGCGCCTCCCGCCTGGTGGCCCTCGGATGCCCAATGGACCGTCCATGATCTCGCCCACACACGGCGCTGTGCAGCCACCTTACCCTCTCCCGCAGAAGCCTACCTACCGGGAGAACTGGCAGGGTTCACTTCCGATGCACCAGCCCCGCCCGCAGAAGACTGTCTCTGTTGCTGGTATCGAATCGCCTGCATCTATGAGCTTCAACCCCCCGCAACAACAAGAGCAGCAACCCTTCCACCAGCAAGTTCCCGCGCACATCAATGGAGCTGCTCCTGCGGTCGAGCAGCCATACTATCAGCATGGACGTCACCCTTCGTACCCAAGCCAAGTGTCAACCGGCACACCCAACATTCCCGAACGAGCCATCCACGCTCCCGCATTCCAGCCTTATGCGCAGCCTGGCTTCCAGCCACAAGCCTTCGTGCCACAGGGATACTACTATCCTCAAAACGGCGCCCAGCCCCAATACATGGCCCCTGCCGGCATGGTCCCAATGTTCGTTCCTGGTGCCCAGCAGCCTGGCTATGTCATGCCCGTGTCTGCTCCTCCTCCTCCCGCGGCTCCACCAGCACCTGCTGGCCCTCCCAACATGGTGGCTTACGAGCAAAACGGCATGACATACTACGTGGATTCCGCCTCACTTTACCCAGCGCCGCCGGTAGAGAATTATGCTCAGCCTAGCTATGCCGTTCCTGGAATGGGAGGCATGATGACACCCGGCCCGGACGGCGCCTACTACTACCCTCAGCAGATGCAGCCCGCGCCATTCTACCCGCAACAATAGACGACTAGATCCTTGCCGCCCACGTCCCATCTCACAATCGCTCTGCTTATCGGTTTTGCATTTCGACATGTTACGTCCAACTATACAGTTCCTTCCTTGCAGTCGAGCATGGCGCATCTGGCTTTCGATTGGGATATTTGGTGTTCTAGGCGAAGCACATTCGACAGCGTAACTTGGTTCTTTCCCTCGGTCACGACAGCAAGCGACACAAAAACATTCATATTATCAAATGTACTGGCGGGCATCGGTCTTTTCTCAGCTGCTTACGATGTGACTCTTTTACACAAGAGATGATCTGCTTACGTTTGCATGGTGTTCTGCGTCTTGCGTTCGGTGGCTGTATCTTTCTTAGTCTGGATATTTCTACTCTGTCCTAATAAAGCCAAACTTTGATTCCTCGTCATTTGATATTCCGGTCTTCTCCTGGCTTCTTGCATTATGGCAAGCAGCACTGTATCGGGGTGGGAGGGACGTCCAGCAGGCGAATGCCTGTGCAAGGCTTTGTTGCTCGCCAACTACTTAGATAAATAAATATTGGTTTCACCACCACGATCTCGCGATGGCGAACAACATCAGATCTCATTGTTGCTTGTATTGCTTGTGAATTGCTTTTAGATGGTGAATGGGTGTGGTTGGCATGGATGCAGTAGCGGGGCTTGGCGCGTCAAGACGCTAAGAGCTGGCACTGGGTTCGCCGCATCATCATCGCGCAGGCGTTCGAGGCAGCTCTCGCTCCATCAACCTCCATCTCGCATAACCCGCCCCCATCGAATTCCGGGACAAGCACACCTCCCCCGAAGTCTTGTCTCCCGATCCGCCATCATGGCGCCCAACAAGGACACCATGTTCCGCTCCGCGGACATGTCCTTGACCCAGCTGTACATTGCCAATGAGATTGGCCGCGAGGTCGTCTCAGGCCTCGGAGAGCTTGGTGTCATGGACTTTAGAGATGTGAGCACAGGCAGACGTGTTCTGGAGCTTCTCTGGCAGCTCTGGGACGGATGTGATGGCATGGGAAGCTGACAAGATGTGCTAGCTCAACGCCGATACGACCGCCTTCCAACGTACTTTCACCCAGGAGATTCGCCGCCTCGATAACGTGGAACGCCAGCTCCGCTACTTTCGCGCCCAGATGGAGAAGTCGGACATCTCGATGCGCTCCATCTACGACTTCAACAACCCCTTCACGGCGCCTTCCGCCTCCGAGATCGACGAGCTCGCGGACAAGAGCCAGAGCTTGGAGCAGAGAATCTCTTCGTTGAACGAGAGCTACGAGACACTGAAGAAGCGCGAGGTGGAGCTCACAGAGTGGCGATGGGTGTTGAGAGAGGCTGGTGGCTTCTTCGACCGGGCCCGTGGTCAGACTGAGCAGATTAGGGACTCTGTTGATGATGACGACGCGCCGCTGCTCCAGGATGTTGAGCAGAACGGACAGGGTGACACGGGTGCCGAGCGCTCTTTCACCGTCATGAACATCGGTTTCGTCGCTGGTGTCATTCCCCGCGAACGCATTGCCGCGTTCGAGCGCATCCTGTGGCGTACTCTCCGCGGTAACTTGTACATGAACCAGTCGGAGATCCCCGAGGCCATCATCAACCCGGAGAACAACGAGGAAACCAACAAGAACGTCTTCATCATCTTCGCGCACGGCAAGGAGATCATCGCAAAGATCCGCAAGATCTCAGAGTCGCTCGGCGCCGACCTCTACAGCGTGGACGAGAACAGCGAACTCCGCCGCGACCAGATTCGCGAAGTCAACACCCGCCTGAGTGACTTGGCTAGCGTCCTGAAGAACACCAAGTCTACCCTCGATGCCGAGTTGACCGCGATAGGACGCAACCTCGCAGCTTGGATGGTCGTCATCAAGAAAGAGAAGGCTACCTATGAGACGCTGAATAAATTTTCCTACGACCACCAGCGCAAGACGCTCATTGCTGAGGCATGGGCCCCTACCAACTCCCTCGGTCTGATCAAGTCGACCCTGTCAGATGTCAACGAGCGTGCTGGCCTGTCAGTTCCCACCATTGTCAACCAGATCAAGACCACCAAGACGCCACCAACATACTTCAAGTCGAACAGGTTCACAGTGGGTTTCCAGACCATCATCGATGCCTACGGAACGATCAAGTACCGCGAGGTCAACCCTGCGCTGCCAGCCATCGTTACGTTTCCCTTCATGTTCGCTGTCATGTTCGGTGATGCCGGACACGGTGTCATTATGCTTCTCGCAGCTTGCGCCATGATCTACTTCGAGAAGCGACTTGAGCGCAGCAAGCTCGATGAGTTGTTCTCCATGATGTTCTACGGTCGTTACATTGTCTTCATGATGGGTCTCTTCTCCATCTACACCGGTCTTCTATACTGCGACGCTTTCTCTCTCGGACTGCCCTGGTTCAAGTCTATGTGGGTGTGGGACAACGACGGCAAGGGCCCAACCTCGAGCCGTGTGGAAGGTTACACCTACCCCTTCGGTCTGGACTACCGCTGGCACGACACCGAGAATGATCTGCTGTTCTCCAACAGTTACAAGATGAAGCTCAGTATCTTGCTCGGTTGGACCCACATGACCTTCTCCCTGATGTGGTCGCTTGTCAACGCTCGCTACTTCAAGACCAAGATTGACATCTGGGGTAACTTCGTTCCCGGTATGATCTTCTTCCAGTCCATCTTCGGTTACCTCGCCTTTACCATTGTGTACAAATGGTGCATCGACTGGCCTGCGCGTGGCGAGAGCCCGCCCAGTCTGCTCAACATGTTGATCTACATGTTCTTGAGTCCCGGTAATCTCGAGCAAGGCACCCAGCCGCTCTACCCGCATCAAGCAGGCATTCAAGTGGTTCTCCTATTGTTGGCGCTTGCTTGCGTTCCCGTTCTTCTGTTCCTCAAACCGTTCTACCTCCGCTACGAGCACAACAAGGCTCGCGCAATGGGCTACCGTGGCATCGGCGAGAACTCGCGAGTCAGCGCGCTCGACGACGACGACGAGAACGGTCATGCCAACGGACGTGATAGCTACGGAGACGACGACGACGGCATTGCCATGATCACACAGGACATTGGCCACGGCGAAGACCACGAGGAGTTTGAATTCAGTGAAGTCATGATCCACCAAGTCATTCACACCATCGGTAAGTCTTCCACCTCCATCCCATACTACATCCACTAACACCGTCTTCCAGAATTCTGCCTCAACTGTGTCTCCCACACAGCTTCCTACCTCCGTCTCTGGGCCCTCTCCCTCGCCCACCAACGTCTCTCCATCGTCCTCTGGGAAATGACCATGAAGAACGCCTTCGCTTTTACCGGCGTCGGCGGCGCCTTCATCATGGTCTTTGTCTTTTACTTCTGGTTCGCACTCACGGTTGCTGTGCTGTGTGTCATGGAGGGTACGAGTGCCATGTTGCATTCGCTGCGTCTGCACTGGGTCGAGGCTATGAGCAAGCATTTTATTGGTGACGGTGTGGCGTTTGAACCGTTTAGCTTCAAGCAGTTGCTTGAGGATGAGCCTGTAGAGTAGTTTGCTGTTTTGTTTTTTGCGATGTCCTTTTCCTTTTGTTTTTCTGGGTTAGTTAGGCGGTGCGGCTGTAGGAATATGATGAGAGTAATTTTGCATGTCTGTATATAGGAATGGATATTTTTACTCCGTATTACCTCGTGTCGCTGAACTTGAACATTAGACTAATTCGGTCCATGTGGTTTGGAAGAGACATGGTGTACCGGAAGTATTCGGTTTGTCAAGAAATTCTGCTTGGACAGCACACCACTCTGAAACTTGAATCAACTCCTTTTTTGCGTGAATTCTCTCACGAACTGCTGATCGGAGAGTTTCGGGTCTTGAGTAAACCGTGTGCCTGGCCCGCGGACAGGAAATATGAGTGGGCCCACGATCGTAAGGCTGTTATTGTGGCTGGGTGAGGCATTATTCCCCTTGGGCGCCACGGAACCGCGGATCAGCGACCAGTGTTACAAGCCTCATATCGGTGATGACATTTGCAGCTGCAGCTGTGACATCTGGCGGTGCTGAGGCGTAAGCTGACAGGGGGCTGTTTGGCCACATCTTTGGAGGGGTCTGCATGGGCAGCAAGCATGACTGGCTTTCGATGTCGCTCGTCGTGCATGGCGTCTTCTCCACGCCAATGCCGACCTGCATATCCGTCCCATGTGGCATGGACTAAGTTCTTACATCGGCCTCGACGCGGTCGGCAGCACTAACTACCGTACGCTACGCATACCGTCAGGCGGTGAAGACAAGTTACCCAGGATCAGGATGAGGCTTTGTGATCTAGAGGCTAAAGGCACGCGCCGATCCGGGACGTAAGCCTCCATCATCTCCGTGAGGCAATTGATTAGGGATTAGGAATTGTCTGAGCAACGTCGCAAGGCATTGTCTGTGTTATCCCCGGTGGCTGAAGCAGGACGCGGAAGAAGGAATGTTACATACGGTATTGGGGCTAGCTACGAATAGAGTGAGTACATGTGCAGTTGTGGATGCGTGCATGCATGCGTTTGTGGGTGGATGCCCTACCTGGCGTGCGTGCGAGCGGCGTGCGAGAGGGCGACCACGACACGCGTGTTTACTTCGTACGGCGAGTTATAAAGGGCCGATGCGCCTTACCTACCCTACATACCCAAGTTATCTATCCCTTGAGCCCCTCATTTCTTGAACATTGCTCGCTCTGTTCTGTTGATACCACCTGCCGTCTTTCCTTCCACCCACCCCACTACGCAGATCTGCGCACCCACCCCTCCATCATCGAAAGCTAGGCAAAGCTTGATTTCGCGCAACCACCAAACTCTACACACACGATGTCTTTCTCGGCAGACAAAGTCAGTCATCTCAAGGGCGCGTTCTCCCAGAGGCGCTTCTCGAGTTCGAAGGATCCTAGCGAGAGTGGTACGTATTTACCTACCCGTTTGTTCCTCCCGCGATTGCCCATGCTACGTCATTCCTGAGGTGTACAACCCAATGGAAGTGGATCTGAGAAAATTGGGGGCGCCGCGCTGCTTAAGATGGGGGTTTGGGGAGCTTAGGCATTCCGATGTTACCGCTTGAGGTTCCTATCGGTCTTTTCTCCAACTTTTGCGTCTTTTTTGGAGAGTCTTGTTGGAGGTGCCGTTGTCTCTTTAGCCGCTTTTCTTATCGCACCTCGTTCCTTGCGTTGTTCCTTGCAGCCATGTCGCATACCAGACACGAATCAGGTCTCTATAAGCTGGGAGGATATATGCTAAGGTCGCGATTGCTAACACATCGTAGAACTCGGATCCTCCATCCATCGCCAATTCCGCCAGTCGCACGAAGGCCACAAGCCACACGCCGGTCTCGACGCTACACGCGCCTCCACAGGTGTCGTCTGGACATCCGAACAAGCCTATAAGCACGGTTTCCTCGAACACCCAGAAGAATGGGCAAACCTCGGTCAGGGTGCGCCTGAAGTCGACGACAGCATCAAAGGCTGCTTTGAGAGGCCGAAGGAGGTCGATATCAGTGCCCATGGCAGAGAATACGGCCCAACTGCCGGTATCAGGCCGCTGAGAGAGGCGGTCGCGACACTATACAATGAGCACCACCGCAAGTGGCGCAAGAGCCAGTACACATGGGAGAATGTGTGTATTGTGCCTGGTGGACGTGCGGGTTTGATCCGTATTGCTGCTGTGTTGGGTAACTGCTACTTGGGCTTCTTCATTCCTGGTATGTTTAGATTGGAATCGCGGGTTGTGGCTGGTGCTAACGAGATTAGACTACACTGCGTACAACGAGATGTTGTCGCTCTTCCGTAACATCGCTGCTATTCCCGTTCCCCTAGGCGAGGCCGATCAGTACCACATGTCTCCCGACAAGATTGCTGAGGAAATCGCTCGCGGTACCTCTGTTATTCTCACATCGAACCCGAGGAACCCGACTGGCCAGATGGTGAGTAGCCGTTTTTACAAACTGTTGTGAGGTATACACTGACGTTGTACTAGGTCACCAACCCCGAACTCGCACAAATCCAGAACATCTGCCGAGACCGCGCAACCCTGATCATGGACGAGTTCTACTGCGGATACAACTACACCACCAACTGCGACGGCACCGTCATCTCGGCCGCCGACAACGTCGAAGACGTAGACGAGGACGACGTACTCATCATCGATGGACTCACCAAGCGCTTCCGCCTCCCCGGCTGGCGTGTAGCATGGGTCATCGGCCCCAAGGAATTCATCCAAGCCATCGGCTCCTGCGGTTCCTACCTCGACGGTGGCTGCAACGTGCCCTTCCAAGAAGCCGCCGTAGAAATGCTCTCACCACCCCGCGTCCGCAACGAAATGCGCGCTCTGCAAATGCACTTCCGCACCAAGCGCGACTTCGTCATTGGCCGTCTCCAGGAAATCGGCTTCAAGTTCCCGTACATGCCCAACTCGACCTTCTACCTCTGGCTCGATCTGTCGAACTTGCCCGAAGGTATCAACGACGGTTTGAACTTCTTCCAGGCTTGTCTCGAGGAGAAGGTCATTGTTGTGCCTGGTATTTTCTTCGATTTGAACCCTAGCCGTCGCAGGGATCTGTTTGATTCACCGTGCCATCACTTTGTTAGGTTGAGCTACGGACCGAGGATGGATGTTTTGGAGAAGGGACTGGATTCTATTGAGAGGATTGTGAAGAAGTAAGTCTACACCGAGACGTAGGATTGCGGGACTATGCTAACAATCGATAGGTACAGGGAAGAGCCCCAGAGGCATCGGGCTGTGGCGCACAGGCCGCGTGGTACTGGAGCACCCAACTAGATGTCCGTTGGAGGCGACATGCGTAGGTTGGACGATGTGTGGATTAGGAAGCCGATGTCGACTTCAATACAACTTACCGTCTTCACTTTGCATTTATCTTGTGAGTATGTGTGCTGCTAATCTGCTAATCTGCTACTTTGGTGGGGTTTCCTTCTCCCTCTTCTGACATTGATGAATACCGCAACCCGCAGTCCGGTCAACACTCATGAGAACAGCTGTTTCAGCAGCAACGAATCAAAAGAATGAGAGAGTCCTTATGTCAGGCGTTGGCTTACTTGCGCTCCGTCTCTTGGCGAGGCTATGTGGGGGTCAGCACTATACCTCAACGCGAATCGCTGAGGCTAGAGGGGTAATACTGCATGACTTCGCCTCCTTGACGCCGGTTTCATTGGCCTAGGTTTCTCACAACTGTGAATGCTGTGGCACTCCCGGCGGATTGGTTACATTAAAGTGTTGTTGTTATCGGACAACATGCAACGAGCTTTAGCCGGTAATTCGGGGGCATCATCGGTGTCCGCCCCAATCCATGTTTATCATTCTCTTTTACTATTACACGGCCTTTGATCTCGTTCTTCATATTCTGTTCGGTCTCTATGCGAACCACCGACTTTCAGGAGCGAAGATGGCCACTATTCACACATCCATCTTTACGAGTTCGAACGAGTGGAGCATCAGAGTGCCTCCCAATTTAGCTGCACTGACAACGTTCTTCGAGCCTCCGGCCGGATGCTCAAACAAATGGACGATCCGATCAGAGGATGGAGGGACTGTTAAGAGCGGATGGGATGATTCTTCGGACAGAGGCGTGCCAACCGACTACTACGCACGTTGTAGCCCCTACAATCTCACAACTGCACAGTACAGTCCCGGGATGTGTTCGTCTGGTCAGGCTGTATTGAACATCACCGAAGCTCGGTTCAAAAGCTCCACGCTTTGGTGGGGAACATGCTGCGATAGGTTGCCATTCCCCTATCTGAAGACTATCGAGTTCAGACAATGCTTACATTTACTACCAGGGACATGACAGTTCCTCAATATGACGGAGCCTGCGCAAAGGCGATTACATCATCTATGATGGTTCTTACACCATTCACGAGTGTAATGAGCGAAACCATTCTTTGTGATTTTGAGCACTCCAATTCCTGGTTTTCCACCTTCACTGTGTCTGCTCTGGATATGACACTAGAAGTATGCGAAGTGCTTCATGAGAATATCCAACAGACAGAGATCATCACTTTTAGGCGACCGACTGCGATCTCCTCTGGTTCAGCATACGCAAAGCCATTCATAGTCTATTGGCAATCTCGCGATCTATCTCTATTCCCTACGGATTACGCATCGTCACTAGCATCAGTAATCAAAGTGCCTTTCGACAGTGCAACTTCAGCGCTGTCGAACGATACAAATCCAACATCAACACCTTCACCCGCCAACTCCAATAGCAAACGCCCCAGTCTGAACCCTGGAGCAATAGCCGGAATAGCTATCGGAATTGGCGCATTGATCATAGCCGGTATCGTTGTCCTCCTGTATCTTTGGCGAAGACGAAAGCAACGAGAACGTCTACAGCACCCGGACGTGCCGGAGATGGAAGGAAGCTCAAGAGGGCTGAAGCGCTTCATGGGTGGGAAGTGGAGAGCTGAGACGGACGGAACTTCACAGCCGGTAGAAGCTGGATCAACAAGCGTGAGGATTATTCCGGGGCCGCCGGTCGAACTGGATGGTACGCAGAGGGAAAGAGATTCGCAATCGCATACATAGGTATTGAAAAGCAGGGATGCGGTACACGCGACGCAGATTGACAGATTGGGAACGATTGCGCGAAAGCTTTTACGATTATGCTTCACGAATGAGAAGCGATGACCGTCGACTGGACACCTTACAAACGAGAGAATACATCTTCCACTCAAACAGGGCCCGGTTTCGTTTCGCGCTCGTCATCGACGTCTGGAGGTTTTCATGGTGCACAGCCTGGAGGGGCTCTCGTTAGACTTTATCGACACAGCAGCCTGGCAGTGTAGCATCCCTCAGCCTCATGCAATCACTTAGCCACTGCTGCTGCTATATCTTGGGCAATTGCGGCTGTGCTTCGTTGATTGGCCACTTCTCTTCTGTTTGGCACTAGTCAATATCCACTCTATTTCCGGAATGCGCATCTCCATCCCCCTGCATCGCAACCTCTAACATCTGTCGTGCTCCCATCTACCATCGACTTTGCCTGGATAGGCCTGCTCTATGATGTGGGTAAAGAGAATAAGGCGTCCAGTTCGGCGTTCAGTCGCATCCATGGGCCTACGACTAATGACTTAGATGATCTCGCAGCTTGTTACCGGTTTCCGATACGGTGTGGGGGCCAGCCTTGTGATGCGGCAGGGCTGTTAGGTGTTACTCTGTGGCTTCGGGCGGGACAGCGCGACACCGCTGATAGGGTCCGCTCCGCCTGACAAGGCTTGCTTGTGTTAGTAGGCTGGTTATGAGAGGTCGCCGTTCATCTGGTGGCTGCAGGCGGGCCACCGGTCAGCCATGTCGGAAGATTGGTGGCCGCCCCGCAACCTTCAAGTCGCCGATGTCTCAACTACTATGCGCTCGATTTCGAGTTCATAGTTCCCGTGCTCCCAAGCCCTTTCTCCTGAAACGTTTTTTCTTGCGCTCAGTCCGACTTCCCATCAACATCAAGCATGGTGGTATCCAGCATAGCCATTGTTACGGACCTTGCGCAATGGAGCAGTTCAGGTCCATCTGGCGATCCTCCCCCTCTGACGACTAGATATGATCCTAGCCCGGGATGCGCGACTCAATGGATACACAATCCTGTCAATACCACCAACATCCGAAGCGGAGACAATAACCTTGTCTGGCAATCCACAAACGGAAACCCGGGTGGTCGGACGGGTATCGCAAGCCTTCTATCAGCGAACTACTGGAAGTCTTGCCGCCCTTTCCTCCAGCCGATAGATCAGCCTTATTACAGCCCGGGAATATGTACAAGCCAACAAACGATAGCTGGTATCGAGGAGCAGCGCTTTGGCAGCTCGCGAAGGTGGAAAGGATGGTGTTGCGACAGGTTGTTTGCCCACGGCTGAATCCGAATCTCTAAACCCGGGCTTACGTATCCACCAGGGGAATGTCCATGACAGTTCTTGGACAGGACTGCGAAGGCGAATTTTCGACTCCTAGGACTGCGCTCGCAAATTTCACGACGACGATTATAGACCAGTGGGATAGGACTCAAACCGTCTCTGGCATTGACACAGCAACGAGGTTTTGTACAAGGTCAGGCGGTTCCCAGACTTGCGCAGATCAGACGACGCTGCAGAGGCCGACTGTGTTATCTTCTGGTATGGCTTTTGCTACTCCCTTCGGGGTGTATTGGGAAGAGAAGGATTTGTCGAACTTTCCTACCGAGTATGCTTCGTCACTCGCGTCCCTAATTGACACTACATTTGGAGGCAACAATACGACTGCAGATCCATCGCCGGACTCAAAAGATGATGGCTTAAGTCCTGGCGCTATAGCGGGCATAGCCGTCGGGATAGGCCTATTCGTTATTATCGGTGTCGTCAGCCTCTTGTTCTTGAGGCGAAGGAAAAAGCAGCAGAGAAAACGTCTTCAGCAGCCGAACGAGGTGGAGATGGATGGAAACTCGCAAGGGTTCATGCACCCTGTGGATACTAAATGGAGGGCTGAGGCGGATGGAAGGTCGGTGCCCGTCGAAGCTGGGACGGGAGGTGTGGTGCCGCGGTCGCCGGTGGAGTTGGACAGCACGCAGCGGGAGAGAGACGGTTGAGGATACGGAAAAGAGAAGGGCGCTTTCATGATGGCAATTGAGCGATGCCTATCGTTCTCTTGAGTCACTGTTGCTTGCATACCCGTCGTGCATGCAACAGGACTGCAGGTACCCTATTATGGCATCGATCACCACACAAGGCGCACAGGGTATCGTCTATACTCGTTTGTGGAACTAAACAATGCATACCCTTGCTCGTCTCATGCGATTCTGCGCTCGCGAAGTGCATTGCAACGAATTCGAACTGCAAAACCTACAAGCTTCCGAAGTAGCCAACTCGGGTACTGTATTTTTACATTTTGTCTAGTAAAAACTGAGGACAAAGTACAGGGAAACATTGGATCGGCCCGTCGTGTAGTACAGGCTGCAGCTCCTGCATGGAGTTCACATATACGCGCCGACAGCTACGCCGCATATTGCGGCGTAGCAACGCTACCAATCAAAAAACAGTTCGATGCTTGTCGTTTCTCCACATTTGAAACCAAGTTTCGTATCGCTGGCCAAAACCTTCGCGTTCTCTTTTGCCCCGCACATACTGCACTGTCTTCTTTTCTCTACCAATTCCACTTATCATGAATTCATCAGTTGCTACTGTCACCTTGCAGTCAAATTCCTTGTACAGCGACATCAGCCCGACGTCTTTACCGCCGCTTGTGACTGTATTCACTCCTCCAGCGTCATGCTCGACACGCTGGATGTACCTCTCGGGTGGTGACAATGAACAACTCTTTAGTGGAATAGACGTGTCGATCAGCTTTCCTGCAGCTTTCGACTCATCTTATTACTCAGATTGTAATCCGTACGGGACAACACCGGTGTATAGCCCAGGAATGTGCGGCCATGGCCAAACCCTCGCCAGAATATGGGAACTCCATCTCGGGGATGACCTCTATTGGCAGGGAGGTTGTTGCAACGAGTAAGCTATATAATACTGTCCCATGTGAATCACTCATTTAACTATATTTTAGCGACATGATCAGCGATCCTTCAGTGCGGATGTGCAAAAAAACCGTGTCGGAAACCACAACTGTGCTTGCTCGGTTCAACACCACGTGGGTCGATAGCTCTGGACAGACCTCCACGTTTCTCCATGTCTTCGACAAAAACACGGTGTTGTGCAGCACCGGGGGATGCACGACCGTTCCTCTAAAGAGTGAGACGGTGATTTCCTCAGCTGTAGCTTTCGCTTCGCCGACCTTCGTCTACTGGCATTCTAGCGACCTTGCGTTCTTCCCTGAGGATTACGCATCTTCTCTTGCAGCCGTGATGAGTGTTCCATTTGGCAACCCTGCTACACCCTCCTCGCTGCTATCGACCACGCTGTCGTCAACCGATTCCTCTTCAGTGCCGCCAAGGGCCTCGCCAAGTCCAAATTCGGGGCTAAGTCCAGGCGCCAAAGCCGGCATCGGGGTTGGAGTTTGCGTCTCTGTCATAAGTGGTGTCGTCTTCCTGTTGTTTTTATGGCGAAGGCGGAAACGACAACGACAACAACAGAAGGATACACAGCAACAGGAGCAGGAGCAAGAGACATCCGCTCAGATTGGGGTCGCAGAGATAGATGGAGATGCGCGCGACTCAAAACGCTTTGTAGGTGGCCATTGGAGGGCTGAGACCGATGGAACGTCGGCTCCAGTCGAGGCTGGGTCGACGAGTGTGCACATCATATCTGGACCGCCAGTGGAACTAGATGCCACCCATGCAAGAGATGGGGGTTAGGCCAAGAAAATCCATGTAGGATGTTACACAGGAATGAATGAGACTCGGGAGGAGCGAGAAGTAGAAGCAGAGCTCATTGAGAAAAGCACCTGAGCAGACTTGCTGATGTTCCCGGAATAACCACGACACGGTCAGTCACAAAGTATGAGAGCACCATGATGAGGGGAAAGCAGAAACAATGATGCGATAGTGTAATGTCGAAACCAATATGAATGTTAGGTACATATGGCCTGTTCACAAAGTATAGCGGAAAAGAAGGCCGGGCCCGTTCGCGACACCCTCCAAACCGACCGCTTGGTCAGACTTGCGATTCAGCTTCTGTAGCCAGAAGCGCAGCACCAATGACGCAGTCGCGCAGCAAAGTAACGCTACTGTCAAGACGATACAGCCCATGCGGTAAAGGCTAAATCGCTGAGTTAGTGACTGTTGATCTGGAACATGACATGAGACTTACGGTGCGCTCCACGCGGGATATAGGTAAGCAGTGGCGATGTTTGTCGCATTTGACACAGCCGTCGCCAATGCCAGTGTAACAGCCCTCTTCGCCTTTGGTCGTGCGACTGTCGCAGAGACCCAAGGCAAGATAAGCTGGAAGGCAGAAAAAGATCCCATGGCCTGCAGGAACATGGCGAAGTAGCGAGGGCCAGTCTGGTATGTTGACATGGAGATGATCTGACCAACCGCGGAAATGACGCATGCGGCAACAATATGGAAGCAATGCTCGCCGGAGCGCCCAGAGTGCCACGAATTCGCGACCGAGAAGATGAAGGCTAGGAAGTAAGGCGGCGCTGTGAGTAAGAGCGTTTCAACGCGGGGGAAGCCGAGTGTCTGGACGATGGATGGGAAGAAGTAGGTGAAGCTCATGGATACGACGGCGCATGTCTGGATGAAGACGAGTAATGGCTAGAGGTGGCATTCGACATTAGCAACGCGTACTGGTTTACGGATTTCGATTCTCGACACGCAATGATAAGATGAGAGAGATACGTACCACTTTCGGATCGGAGAAAGCCTGTTTCAGTCCGACGAAGACCGATTCATTCACTTCATCTGCCACACCATCATTCTCGCGGTCAAGTCGCCACTGCGCCATAGCAGTCTCTTCGAGCGATAGGAAGGAGGTGTTCGAAGGATAATTCGGAAGAAGCGCATATCCAGCAAAGGCCATAACGATCGTCAGAGCCCCCTCTAGAATGAAGATCCAGCGCCAAGATGGGTAGCCACCAAGACCCTCCATGCCGTCGACGATACCCGCTGCGATCAATCCACCAAAGGCTGACGATAGAGTGTATCCAGAATAGAATGTGGCGATACGACTTGGTAGTTCTTTCCGCGTGTACCAGCACGAAAGGAAGAAGATACACCCAGGAAAGTACGGTGCTTCCGTTACACCGACCAGGAATCTCAGTGCGACTAGTCCAGCGTGGTTCTGAACGAATCCTGTAGCGCCAGACACGATCCCCCAGATAATGACGACCGTTGGCAGGTACAGCCTAGGCTTGAAGATGGAAAGAAGCATGTTTGACGGAATCATCATGGAGATGTAACCAGCCCACAAAACCATAACTGCTGTCTGGTACTCGACATCGTCGATACCCAGTGTAGCTTCCAGACCTCCGAGGCGTGCGTTGGCGATAGCATTCCGATCAAGGACGTTGAGCAAGAAGAGGACGATCAAGATTGGTAGGGCTCTGAAGTCGATCTTTCGTACAAGTTTCTTCTCGAGAGCGGTAAGTTGCTCAGGCGTGTGGTTTCGCAGGATCTCGGGGACGGAGTTGTGAGATTCGTTTGTAGCTTCGATGTATTCGCATGCTACATCCTTCTCTAGGGAGTGCTTTTCGACGTCCATGGTGATGGATTGGAAGAGGCTTCGCGGTCGTGAAGGCTGGGAGAGTAGTCAGAGGGCGGGAGCGTAACTGACGCTACCTACCCCACGAATCTGGGGTAGACTACAATTTATATTCCCACCTTGACCCATATAGTCACGTCGTCGTCTTACCTGCTGGTGTTGGCTAGCTTAGTGTGGGATGAGATGCGGGGGTTCCCGCATCTAGCTATGTCTCCCGGCCGGGTAAGGTCGTCCATGCAAGTCGCACATGCATAGCAGTTGTAGTGGCCAGCCAAGCCTGGTGATCACGGCATTTTGGCCGAGACATACTGGGCTGTTGCTTGCATGCTAAAGTATCGGTCTTTGAGCGAGTTGGCAATGATCTGGATGAGAGATGAGGGGAGGACCGGGGATGCGCCGATCACGGTGCTTTATGTATAGCCGAACAGGGTCGTGATGGAACGTGCCGACGGGCAGCATGTGCATTCAGTCGCCGGCAGTGCGTAAGGCTGTACTGCATACGATACGGGTGTCAACACAGAACAAGATAGTTTGTGTAAG
Source organism: Alternaria hordeiaustralica (assembly GCF_023758085.1). Classification (NCBI taxonomy): domain Eukaryota; kingdom Fungi; phylum Ascomycota; class Dothideomycetes; order Pleosporales; family Pleosporaceae; genus Alternaria; species Alternaria hordeiaustralica. The sequence continues at coordinate 319,791 of NW_026056784.1, read as the reverse complement.
ATAGTAGTGACTCGATTATTGGAACGCGAAAGAAAGACCCCTGGCATGTATCTTTGCAGACCTAATAGTCTCTACGCGATGATTTGAATGCCATAAGAGAGCGCTGCTAGAAACGGTAGCATAGCGACTGTGTTGATTTTCCAAATGAATCGTGGTTCGTCATATATTATGCTGCGACTTCTACAGTATTGACATGTACAGTCTCAATCTTCTGGCTCGCCTGCCCGGTCCCCTTCACACTTTGTTTCGGTGCAAAAGCCTCCACATAATCTCGAACGATCTGGTCAAACCCGGTATCTCTCACGAACCCAAGATCCAGAGCCTTAGTGTTGTCGAACTCAGCAGGCCATGAGTATAGAATCTTCTTGCACGTCGGTTCGTCCTTCATCTCAAGCAGCTCAAGCTTGTCGCTACCTCCGACCCTCGCAAGGGAGTCCATCATATCCTGCACCGAGACGCCGATACCAGGGAAGTTGAGGCAGCGATCAAACTTGGCTAAGCGGTTGATGTCGAAGTCTGTAGCGGCGTAGACGAGATTTTGGACTAGAATGCGAGGAGAACATAGCCAATGTCGCCATTGCTTGTCCTCTAGTGGAATGACACACTTGATGCCGTTCATCGGTTCGCGGATCATACCGCTGATGAAAGAACTTGCTGCAGCGGTGGGCTTCCCTGGCCGTACTGAGACGGTAGGGAAGCGAAGTGAGATGCCGTCGATGAAGCCACGTCGTGTGTACTCAGTGATGAGGTACTCGCACATCATCTTCTCCGCACCGTAGCTCGTCTCCGGCGTTGGCATCTGAGATTCCGTGACGGGTAATGTGACGGAGTTGTTGTATACTGCCTGACTTGATGCGTATATTACTCTCGCTCCTGGGCATGTTTTCCGGATAGATTCGAGTAGTGCGCGAGTAGCATCGAAGTTTGCTCTCATGCCCAGCTCGAAATCGGCTTCTGCGCCTGATGACATGATGCCATGGAAGACATAGACGGCCTCTATGTCTTTGGTAACGACTGCATCTGCTTCTGTACACAAGTCCGCCTTGATGGCTTGTGCTCGTGTTGAGGATCGCGCATCTGATGGGATGGGTGGTTCGATGATGTCGGTGAGGATGAGTGAATGTGCTGCCTTCTCGTCGTCGAGCAGTTTCTTCGCTACGAGTTGGCCGATGAAGCCGGCGGCTCCTGTGATAAGAATGCGCATTGTGATTTTGATGAACTGGGATAGTGTGAGATGACATGCGGCTCTGCCAAACAAACTTTACTCATATACGAATCACGCTTCGCAACCATCGGAGCGGTGCTTCGGCCGACTGTATGCCCTTATGATGCAGGCATGTTGCTCGCGACACCTTCTCCCCTCGGTTCATTGTATCCGTCATGATTAGACGCTTGATAGCGTTGGTGGTGTCGGCCGCGGTTGCGGTTGCCAGAGGCTCGTCGCTGCCAGCGAGCCATCGGAGTTTCGCCGGGCCCACTTCTCCGCAGTCACGTCGGCAGATCGACTAGCGAGGTGGCTGCCGCGCCAATTGACAGCCTCGCGAATAGTACATACGTTCCGAAGTTATTTGCATGTTTAGTCCGATCAAATTGTCGCGAACTATTGTTGCACGTTGACAAAATGGAGGACAGACCCGTTTCCGTAGAAGAGATCAAGAAGCATGCCAGTGAACAAGACTGTTGGATAGTGGTTGATGATGTGGTCTGGGACATAACAGAGTTCATACCGAGCCATCCTGGTGGCAATGAGAGTGAGTGCATTCAATTCTGTTACTCAAGTCGAGAGTCATGCTGTGTTTGGGGGTACCTAGAAGAACTAAACTTTCTTGCCAACCCCTTCTTGGGGTCCTCACTACAACACAGCCAGGTCTAGACAGAATCTTTCTGAATAGGCTACCGCTGACAATAACCCAGTAATTACCAAACACGCCGGTCTCGACGCGTCCCTAACCTACAACTCCGTCCACTCACCCACTTTGATTAAGAAGACTCTCGCTCCAGGCAAACGCATCGGCAAAGTGTCCTCCTCAACACCCTCCTACGACCTCCTAAAACCACCCCCAACAGAATCCGCCCAACCGGCCCTATCAATTGCCTCAAAGCCGCCTCTCAGCAGTTTGATAAACAGCTACGACTTCGAAGCCGTCGCCGAGAAAGTTCTGGGTAAGAAAGCATGGGCCTTCTACTCCAGCGGCGCCACAAACCTGGTGACGCGAGACGCAAACAAGAGCATGTTTGATCGGATATGGTTTCGACCGAGACTACTGAGGAACATCCGGCATGTGGATACGAGAACGAAGATGTTAGGGCAGAGCGTGGAATTGCCGTTTTTTGTTAGTCCGGCTGCGATGGCGCGGTTGGCGCATCCGGAGGGGGAGAAGGCGTTGGCGAGGGGGTGTGAGGGGAGGGGGGTTGCGCAGTGTGTATGTTGACTCGTTCCTTGGTTTATGGGTTGAAAGATGGGAAGGTGAGAAAGATGGTGTGCTAACATGATCTGCAGATCTCAACAAATGCATCCTTCACCATGCAAGAAATTACGGGGAGTGTGAAAAAGGATTCCATACCCTTCTTCTTCCAACTCTACGTCAACAAAGACCGAAAAGCATCTGAAACTCTCCTAAAAGACGCGGAGAAGAATGGGATCAAGGGTGTGTGGTTCACTATCGACGGACCCGTGCAGGGGAAACGAGGTATGTCCTACCTCATCCTACCAAACCCTCCTCTCTGCATCTCCAGCACCCGGAGACTGATGCTAACTCCGTATCACAGAAGGCGACGAGCGCGTAAAAGTCGAATCCGCAACCTTCGCCAAAGCCGCCATCAGCGGTGCGGCCGCCACAAACGACAAGAAAGGCGGTGGCCTCGGTCGCACCATGGGCGGCTACATAGACGACACGTTTAACTGGGACGATATCGCTTGGCTGCGCAAAGCAACTAAACTACCCATCGTAGCGAAGGGGGTACAGACAGTTGAAGACGCGGTGCTAGCTGTGAAATACGGCTTAGATGGTATAGTGATAACGAACCACGGAGGTAGGAATCTGGATACGTATGTTCTCTTAACCTTCCCTTTCCAAATCCACAAAATGGTAGAGTGGTTTGCTAACAAAGAACAACAGTTCCCCACCCTCCCTCCTAACCCTCCTCGAAATCCGGCGCCACGCCCCCGAAGTCTTCTCCAGCCTAGAAGTCTACCTGGACTGCGGTATCCGGCGCGGAACCGACATAGTAAAAGCGCTGTGTCTGGGCGCTAAGGCCGTGGGAATGGGTCGGCCGTTTTTGTATTCGCTGACGTATGGGCAAGAAGGTGTGGAACACTTCATCGACATTATGAAAGATGAGCTAGAAACGACGATGAGGTTGCTGGGTATAACGTCGTTGGAGCAGTGCCATCCGAGGTATCTCAACTTGGGGGATGTGGAACATCTGATTCCGAGGGATTTGGAGGGCGGGTTGCCGGAGATACCAGGGAAGGGTGTGAGGGCGAGGTTGTAAAGTTTGTGTGTGTTGGAGAACGGAGTGTTGATTCTAACTCTGGCTTATTCAAAGTCGCCCGACTCGAGTGCCCTTTTGTCAGCTCTCTCCTCCTGCATCTTCCTCTCCCTCCTAAACTTCTGATCCAACCCCGCAGCCTTCAGCACCGCAAACCTCACGTGATCAACGCCCAACCTCTTCCCTTCCACCAGCGTCTCCGCACTCACACCTAGAATCTCTCCTAGCGCACCGCCTCCGACCGGCGGCTGGATGTCGTACTTCAACTTCTCCATCGCTTTTCTAAGTTCCTCGGGGCTACCTTTAGGAGACAAGCGACGCAGCACTTTCCCATCATGGCGTTTGATCTCTTTGGCAGCGGGAATGTACAGTTTGTCTAGCTTGGAGAGGATGACTTGGTGACTTACACCAGCCAAACGCAGCGAGGCGAGCAGGGAGCGGTCTTTATCTTTGATACCGTGTTCGGCGTCGATCAAGAGGAAGACACGGCGGAGTTGCTTGCGGTTGGTGATGTACTTCATGATTTCCGTACCCCAGGATGCGAGTGAGCCTTCGCCATAGCCGGGCATGTCGACAATAGTAAGGCCGCCGAGACCGACGATCTTTTCGCGGTCTTGGCCTTGTTTCTTGATGGTTACGCCGTTGCCGGCGCCGAGACCGTAGAGGTTCATTGTTTTGGTGAAGCCTGGGGTGGATGAGGTACGCGCTAGTAATGCTTTGATATCGGCGTTTACGACGGCGTTGAGCAACGAGCTCTTGCCGACGTTGGAACGACCGACGAAAGCTACCTCGGGGACATCAGATTCGGGGAAAAGACGGAATTGAGCTATGCTCCTTAGTAACTTTGCGTTCCGGCCGTGGGTAGTGAAGAAGTGGTTTGCAGTTGTTTTCTGTGCAACCGTAGGGGGAAAGGTATCCCAGTACCAATTGAAGTCTTGCAATTTGTTGAGATTGAGCGAGAGCGAACTGATTGGTGTCTCAGGCGCTGATACTAGTGTTGTCTCGGGCTTTGATCGTCTGCCTAAGGGCGCTGATGGCGCAGAGGGTACTAGCTCGTCTTCGAACGATTTCTTACGACCAGCAGGAAAATTCGTCTCCCATTTGCGAATGACAACGCTCTTTGGCTTTTTGATAAGAGGTTTGTGAGGTGCGTTCATTTGCGCTAGTTCGATTTCTTTCCCTTCTTCTTTTAATTGTTCCATCTCCGACTCTCTCTTGTGTCTTCGGCTCTCACGCATTGCTCGCATTTGTGCGGTGGTCATGGGCGCATCTCTGTTTTGTTGCCGTCTCTCTCGCATCGTAAGAGGTCGTGGTTCATTCGCTACTCGTTCAAGGTCCTCCGCAGACGGTTTTTGCTCGTCCGTCAATTCTACGCGCAGCTTATTTTCCGTCTTGCTCATATGCAATATACTGCGTGTTGGCGCCGTTGGCCTGAACTTCGCTATCGCATCGCCCTTCCAGTGCTTCCGTATCCGTAATCTCGCATTGGGCGCATCATCTTGAGATGCATCGGTGGTCTGTAGGCGGACTTGCGATCGCGCGAGGGGTGTGGTATGTTGGCGCGATAGCCGTTGTATGCAATTGCGGCATACGTATCGTGAGCTGGGCGGTAAGTTGTTCATCACGTTCGTACAAGAAGACGGAGGAACAGTGGTGGTGCACCTGAAGTTCACGGCTGGTCAAAGCTCTTCCGCATCTTTTCGCCGCAGCACTTCCGTGTGGTGAACTTCTCCAACATCACCACATCGGCAAACCACCACATCCTGAAGACCACGATCCCTCTCCGATACATCTAATCTCCCAAACCAAACCAACTACCTCCACCGCCCACAATGGTACCACCCGCCAGCCCCCAAATCCTCTCCATCTACCGGCGCCTCCTCCGCGAACTCCCCTCCACCCCCCAATTAACCCGCACCCAACACCAAAAGCTCTCCGCACCTTCAAAACTGCAGCAGCGCATCCGCTCGACACTCTCGCAACCGAACCCTAATGCCAACACGCAAAGTCAATTACAACAGGCGGAGCAATTCATACAATATGTGCAGGCGCAACGGATGCATTCGACATTGCTGGAGCGGTATAATCCGGGCATGGGTATGACAGAGGAGGAGAGGGTTAGATTGAGCGCGAGGAGGGTGGGCATGAATTTGCCGGTGGAGTTTGAGGAGGAGGGTGGGGAGAAGGCTTGAAGATGTGGGATGGGGTTGGCTGGAGTGAGATGGATGCGTGCGAAGTGCGATTTCAGACATTGGAGGGCATGATGGCTGGAAGGATGACGCGCTGATAAAGTCTACAAGCGATGAGGGGTACAATACGGAATCACTGGCATCGCGACACGAAACCGGAGTCTTCTCGGATGAAATGAAGAACACTGAGACGGACTGGCACATGGAGATGGAACTAGAAATGTGCATATGCAATGTACGATTAGAATTGTACAAATCTATAAACTCAAACTCTTAACACAGTAATCCGACCCTCAGTCGACCAAAGTCTCGTACTAGTGTCGCCAATTAAGGGTATGCTGCTTTTGGTATACATAACTCCGTGTTCGCCATACTCTTACACGCCAAGGCGCATATCCTCTTTTTGCTCGTGAAAATGCTTTGCGAATCGTCTCCCATCTATATCCGGTTGTGACGCTCAGTCCTCAAACTTGAAGCCCTTGCCGCCAGAGGTATCAATCATGCCACCCCTGTACGAGCCCCTCTTTCCCTTGTTCTTCTCCTTGGTAAAGCCCTTGCCCTTGGTGACGATCAACTTGGCGTGCGCGCGGTCGGCGTAATCGTAGGAAACGTAGGCGTTGCTTGCGAGGTTGGGGTCGACTACGACGTCGGGCTTGATGCGCTGGAATCGGTTCTCGACGTGGCTTCGCTTTGACTTGGGAGCGTCTTGCGAAGGAGAGCCGGCCTTGCGCTTGTTGTTCTTTGGCTCGGGGGATGTTGCTGGCAGAGTCTGGGACGAGTCGCTGCCAGAGGCCTTGCGCTCGAGCGCGGCTGGTTTCTTCTCGTCGTCGCTGTCGGAGTCGGAGGAGCTGTCCGAAGAGCTGTCCGAACTGTCGGAGGAGCTAGAATCGCTTGAGGACGAGGGTGTGGCAGCCTTCTTTGCGCTCTTCTTGGCCTTCTTCGTCTTGGCTGGCTCTTCATCAGAGTCGCTGTCGGAGGAGCTAGAGTCGCTGGAGTCGCTAGAATCTGAAGAGTCCGAGTCGCTTGAAGCAGACGATGATGAGACTGAAGCGGCCTTCTTGCTCTTCTTCACCTTCTTGTCCTTCTTCTTCTCGGCTTCTGATTCAGAGCTACTGTCGCTTGAGGAATCGCTATCCGAGTCGCTGGACGAAGAGTCGCTGGAGGCATCGGACGAGTCGGAGTCAGGAAGCGGGACGTTGGCGGGCTCTTCTTCAGAGCTGCTATCGGAGTCGCTCGAGTCGCTGGAGGAGGAAGCGGAGGAGGAAGACACGGATTTGGCCTTCTTCGCTTTGGGTTTCGCCGGCGCGCTTTCCTTCTCAGATTCGGAATCGGAATCTGAGCTGGAGCTGGAAGAGTCGGAGCTAGAGTCGGATGAACTCGATGAGCTGGAAGCATCGTCCTTCGCAGCTGCCTTCTTTTCAGCGGTCTTCTTGGCCTTCTTTGGCTTAGACTCGGCCTCAGACTCGCTGCTTGAGTCGCTGCTGGACGCGCTTTCCTCCTCGTCGCTAGCCTCAGAATCGTTGTCGCTCATGGGCGACGCACACCATCGGTCAAACTCCTCGTCAATCTTGGTGACAGCATCCTTCTCGCCCTTCTTCTTGAGGAACTTCTTTACCAGCTCAAGCTGCGGAATTTCTGTCGATGCAGCCTTCTGCTTCTTGTCGCCGCTAGACTTCTTAGAGGCCTTCTTTCCGGTAGCCATTGCGCGCGATACGTGTCGTAAATTGTGGAATGCGGTGGTGGAGTAGTGGTGTTGGCGTGAAAGGTAGCAGACGTCGCGCAAGAAAAAAAGTACGGTAGGCGGAATGGTTCAGCGCCCCGGCTGCGCTAGGCCCTAAACGTGATCCTTGTCCCGCGCGCCTGCCGTCTCATATGGAGTACACGACGCCAGACGTCCCTCTCCGCACACCACCCCATTGCCTCTTTCACTCGCCGCCCACATTCTTCCCTCGAACGGCGCACTTGGCAGCACTTGTTCCGGGACTACCGCATTGAGCACCCCGATTGCTCCTCACCGCCGCTCCACCCGTCGACGTCGCATCGCCCGGCCATCGCAAGACTCATTACCACCTTTCGCGATTCATGGCAGCTCCCGGAGGTCCTCTCGCTAGCGCCCGGCGGCAGTAATCGGCGCATCATCCACCCACGCCTTCAACTACCCCATCGGCCTTGCAGATAGCCGTACAGCAGAATGGAGGGGAGGCCACGCAACTACACCAACGGGGCGGGGGACCCTCGAGCTCCTGCCGGCCGCCCACCTGGCAGCTCGAGGGGGGCGCCTTCTGCCTCCAGCTCGACGCCCTCTGGCATGTCGCGCGCAGAACGATTCGACGACGAGCGGAAGAGAATCACCGAAAGCTGCTTCTCCAAGACGGATGACCAGGGCCAGCGTACGTGTCTACATCAGTACCCGCGCATGTTGGGATATATGCTTGGCGTACACCTCTACGTGCTATAACATCGACTAACAAACCCAAGTCCAGGAATCTTATATCACCCACATCCGCGTCCAAGAAGATGGCGGCTACCCGCAGTCGCCCCCACCACCGAGCTCGGCCCCGTCGAACAAGAAGGCGCGCATCATCATGATATCAGTGCGAAACACAGGCAGGGTGAAGCTGCACAAAGCCAGGGAGAACGCCAACGGCTCCTTCTCCATTGGAAAATCGTGGCCTATGGAGGAGCTTACGGCTATCGAGAACTACACCCACCTCAATCCTACCAGTGAAGAGGAGGCACAGCGGAAGCTATGGGCTGGGGAAAAAGGCTTCACTGTGACCATAGGCAAGCCTTACTACTGGGAAGCGGGCACGGCTAAGGAGAAGGAGTTCTTTATTGGAAGTATGGTTAAGATCTACAACAAGTACACTAAAGGAGACTTTCCTATCCTGACAGGATTCAGCGTGACAGAGCTGAATAGTCTGACCAACGGACAGCCGCATCTTGCGACACCAGAAGGTCGAGCCGCCGCAGCCAGTGGTCAGGGTGGTCAAAGTCCGTCCCAGAAGCGACCCGGGCCACCAGATCAAAGACCAATGCCTCCAAAGTCACCTGGACCACCACCGAGAAGACCCGGCGAATCTCCGCCTATATCTGACGGGAGAGCCCTTCCACCTGGCCCAAATCCAAACTTCCGGAGACCTCCTGGAGAGCTAGGGGGGCCACCTAGAAGACCAGGACGACCAGACGACTTGGGTAGACCGAGTACTGGGGATGACGCCCGTAGGCCTCCGCCATTCATGCCGAATTCAGTTTCGGTCGCGCCATCTATGCCCGACCTTCGCCAAAAGCGGTCAATGGACCCAAGCATTCGCTCTCGGCCTAGCGGCGATAGTATGCGACCTCGTCCTGGCCAGGGACAAAGCCCTATCCCACCACAGTTTGCGTCTCGCAATTTGACCCCACAATCTTCGAATTCTGAATTCGCTGGTCGGCCACGGACACCGGATTCAGGCAACTTCCCAGCAAGCTTGAGTCCAGGGCGCGGGCCGCCACGTGAGGATGCGCAATCGCAACGGTCGGAAAGATCCCTTGACGAACCATCGTTGGACGGCGCGCCACCAGGTATTGCGCCACCAGATCCACGCAGACAGAACGGGTACCCCTCGCCTAGGAGAGATCCGTCGCCCAGGGGTCTCAGGCCTGGAACAGCCCAAAGCGCTGGTCGACCAGGTACAGCTCAGAGCAACACCAGTTCAAACTTCACACGAAACGACGACATGCCGCCAGAAGAACCGCCCCAAAGGAGAAGGCCACTTATGGAGCCCCGGCCGTCACAGATGTCACAACGAAGTGTCGATAGCCAAGGCGCAGAGCCACGCTCAACATTCCATACGCCTTCAGGCTCGCCTGCCCCACCACTGGAAGTACCGCCGCGGAGACGACCTCAGGAGATACCCGAGAGACTGAAGCCCGTTTCTCAGGAAAACATCGCGCCTCCCGCAGACCCACTGCCTTCTCGACCACCACAGCCTACGCCTCCTCCCACATCACCCCTTCCACAAATCCCGACTGCGCCAATACCAGCAGCACCACAAGCTGAGGAAGTAGCGGCGCCTGCCACACCACCGACAGCGCCTGAGCCAGAACCACTAGAACGCACCAACTCAATGCCTGAGGATCAAGAACGCCCTGGCCTTGGGCCAATGATCAAGAAGCCGCTGCTTAACGATAATGCGGCGACCAAGTTTCGCAAGGCAGCAGCGGCGGCAGGCGCATTCAAGCCTCGTGCTGGCGGAGCTGCTGCAAAGCTCTTCAATAAGGAGACGAAAACATCCGATGAAGCAGACGGCGTCAGCGCAGTGTTTGTGCCCCAGCGGCCAATACCAAAAGAAACACCAAAAGAAACACCTCAAGAAGAAGTCGAGAAGACACTCGAAGAGCCCTCCAAATCGATACCAGACAGGTCATCTAAAGAGCGACTGCGCGTTAGTACCGAGGTGGTTCCGTCTGTTACAGTCTCTGGCCCAGGTGATCGCACTGCGGCTGGCGCTGTCCAAGAAGTCGAAGAACAGCCTGCTCCGCCACCTCCAGAAAAAGCAGCGTCAAGGAACATTGAACCTGAGCCCGAGGTGCGCCGAAAGAAGCGCCGGTCCAACCAACAGATTGTCAACATATCCAAGCTTGGTATAGATCCGAATATCATTGACGAGCGGGGATTGGAATTTGAGAGTCTGCTGACTGAACTGGGATGGGGAAACAACGAGCTGTCCGCCAAGCACATCGAGTCTCTGGAGAATGATATCAAACGTGAAATCGCCCGCGTGGAAGCAGGGAGCTGGCTAAATCACCTGGAGCAGAAGGACGATCGCGTAGAGGCTGTCGAGCGCATGTTGGACCGCGCGATCGCTGAGTGCGACGAGCTTGAGGGTCTGTTAACCCTCTACAACGTTGAGCTGAGCAGCTTGAACGATGACATCGCTTTCATCGAAGCACAGAGTCAAGGTCTGCAAGTGCAGACTGCGAACCAGCGGCTACTGCAGCACGAACTTCAGCAGCTAGTCGACACTATCTCGATCACATCAGATCAGCTGGAGTCATTGAGACGCGCTCCTATAGGCAAGATCAATGGACTCAAAGATATTGAGTTTTCTTTGGTTCTGCTTTACAAGGCACTCATTACAATCGACCCTTCTTTCGTCGCCGGAGCTCGACAAGGCACAATCAGCAGTGGACCAGGATTTGGTAATAGCGATTTGGCAACGATGCAAGCTCTGCAAGAGAAACGAGACAGGTACCTCAATGAGGGCTCCATGTTCCTCGAGAGGCTCAAGAAGCACATGGAAATCACGTTCGGCGCAGCATTCTTATCGACGAAAGACGCACTTTCGAGACTCGATGACCAGGGATCTGAGCCATCTCTCAAGAGGAACGTAGAAGCGCATGACGCAGGTCGAAACGAGTTGTGGATGTTGAGCCCAGTCATGCTGTTCGCGAAAGAAATCGACAGGGCAGCATGGGACTCACTACTACGCATGTATCAAACTCAAGCAGCGCAGGTGTATCAACAAGAGGTTCGCGACAATATCCTGGCATGGAGACGGTTCGCAAGAAAGCCCACTGGCGAGGAGCAAGAATTGCTCTTTACTGCACAGGAGAAAGAGCCGGAAACCACCTCCACATTAGGTACGGCAAGGAAGCTGACCGTTAAGCGAAGTCAGACCCTAGCTCGTGGCCTGAGATCAGCGTCTGGGGACAAAGATGGCAAGGCAAAGCCAGTGGCTCAAGACGGCAAGTTCCACGCATTCAACGTCTTCGCTAGGATCCTAGAAGACACCGGTCCGGTTCTTTTGACGGAGCAGAACTTCATTACTGAGTTCTTCCATGCTACCTCAACTGACTCGCTTGACTTCCCCGAGGCCGTGCAAGCCGCGCCCCCTGAAGCGCGTCGTGGACCCAACCTCTGGATCCGCAAGCAGTTCGAGGCGGACCGAGCCATGGCAAAACACGTCACTGGTGTCATGGAGGAGATCTTCTCTTTCTGGCCCTCTGAGATTCAGAGCCTTGTGGACTGGGCTACCAAAGCTGATCCTCTGTAAGTCATCTTCATATTATACATTGCTCGCTTACTGACTATTCGTAGGCAAGGTGTAGGCATTCTTTGTGCTGTCGACCGGAAGTTGCTCGATATCGCAGAGACAGACCAGGACTTCTTGACAAGGAACCTGCGAAAGATACACGAACGTTTGCAAGGGCTGTTCAGCCGCTTCTTGGACGAGCAGATACGGGCCATTGAAGATACGAAGGTCAAGATCAAGAAGCGCAAGGGAGTCATCTCATTCATGAAGACCTTCCCACACTTCTCTGTCGCGATCGAGAACATGTTGCCGCCTGCTTCAGAAGGCGGAGACAAGTTGGAAATTCGCGACATGGTTGACGAAGCGTACCAAAGGATCAACAAGGCCATGTTTGAGAGTTTGAAGGTCATCGCCAAGGAGTCACCCACCGTCATGGCTTCACAAGGACAGGGCGACCCTGAAGATAAAGAGGCGCTCAACTACCACATCTTGCTCATCGAGAACATGAACCACTACATGGAGGAGGTTGATGCCCGCTCGGTCAATGTCCTAGAATTCTGGAAAGGCAAGGCTCAAGACGAATACAGCGAGCACATGAGTCTTTATGTCGACGCCGTCATCCGGAGGCCACTGGGCAAGCTTCTGGTAAGTAAACATCCTCATATACCACCAAATCTAACATGATCCAGGAATTCATTGAATCAACCGAAACCCTCCTCTCACAACCCGGCGCAAGCGCCCAAGCCATCGCCCAACGCTCCTCTCATTCGCGCTCAGTCTTCAAGAAATTAGTCCACTCCCACGACGCCAAAGAACTACGCAAAGGCATCGAAGCCCTCAAGAAGCGCGTCGACAAGCACTTTGGCGATGCCGACGACCCAACCATCAGCCGCGACCTCGTCTTCAAGGTCCTCAAGGAATGCGAGAAGACATACAATAAGGTGTCAGAGCGCATGACGACTATCAACCAAGATGTATATAGTGGGGAGGTGGAGATTGATTGGGGCACCAAGGAGGTCGAAGCCGCGTTCAGGAGATAGAGTCTTCGGAAGAGTGGGAGTCGGCATCTTCTCGGGTTTGTCGTGTAGTGTCAATTGCATCGCTGTGTTGCTGGTGTTTGTTGTGTTGTTAGGATTTGTGTATTGGAGTGTTTTGCATTGACGCGTCTATGATAGTTGGGTGTTGGGGGCTGTATGGCTGGATGCTGGGCTAGGTACGCGGCTTGCATGGTGTTTTGGTGCGGCGCGAGTGATTGCGAAATGTATCGTTATGCCTCCGGGCTTCCTCATCATCCCGCACCATACATGCATCTTCTGTAAATCTAGATCTCAATGCAGTACGTCAACACGCATCCTTATGCACGTAAGCAAGATCTCGTATCCTGAATGCGAAGCCCGCCGGCGTCCGAACGCACCGAGCCCTACGCGCTATCCGGAAGCTTACCGCTGGACCCCAGTCACAAGTGGAGGTAAGCGAGGAATGACGGCATCGATCCTGACTACGAGTCTAGATCGCCAGGCGCTTTGCAACAACGGTATGCGCCGGATGAACCGCCGATGAGTGTGTTTGTTGGGTTGAAATAGCGAGGTTGCATAAAGAGTACCTGAAGATCCTCCCGGTTTCCGATTGAGGGTTATATGTTGGGGTGCGCCGAAGTTTCCTCAACTGCTTTTCTGATTTCGAAGCTTTGCGGCAATATGACGCTCCTGCAGACTCTTCTTCGCGCAACGGCGTTCAAGAACCCGCTTCTACGTACGCTTGTTCCTTCTGTTGCGCTTGCGTACGGTATCCAGGCTGCCGTCGCTGTTCCCTCCATCGCGGCGCAAACGGAACGGTACTATGACCTCTCCGGCAGCTTCACATACCTGTCCTGCACAGCGCTCAGCTTAGTCCTGCCCTACATGCGCGCAAGAGCCGCAGGCACCATCACCGGCGGTATAACCGAGTATTTCAGCGCCCAGGGCCTGGGACAGGGCACGTGGTGGTGGAGACAGGCGCTTTTGAGCGCTGCCGTGGGGATTTGGGCTACGAGATGTACGTTCCGCGCGCAATAGTTGGATTTGAAGGAGAGTTCAGGTGCTAATGGTGATGAAACAGTGGGTTCCTACCTCTACAAACGCATATCCAGCGACGAAGGAAAAGACTCGCGTTTCGACTCCATCCGTACTTCCCCGCCTAAATTCCTCGTCGCCTTCTTCGCTCAGGCAACATGGGTGTCTCTCTGCACCCTGCCCGTTATCCTGGTGAACTCCGTTCCTCGGTCTGCTTACGCAACCTCACTCCTCGGGCAAGCCGTATCCTCAAAACCCTACCTAACAGATATCCTCGGCCTCGCCATCTTCGTCTTCGGTCTCACTTTCGAAGTTGTGGCCGATAGACAAAAGGACGCCTGGGTCCAAGGCAAAAAGCAAAAGAAACACTCCGAAGAGTTCCTCACACACGGCCTGTGGAGTAAGAGTCGGCATCCGAATTACTTCGGCGAGGCGACGCTGTGGAGTGGTATTGCGATTGCGGCCGCGGGGTTGCTGGTTAGACAGCCTGCGCAGGCTGCTTTGGGATTGAGTGGAGGGATTGGGGGACAGGTGCTTGTTGCGGGTATGTGTGCGGCTAGTCCGGCTTTTGTGTCTTTCTTGTTGTTGAAGGTTAGTGGGGTGCCGTTGAGTGAGGATAAGTATGATAAGAGGTATGGGGATCGCAAGGATTATCAGAAGTGGAAGAGGGAGACGCCGATGTTTGTGCCGAAGATTTGGTAGGTTGATGGAGGGGGGGGCTTGGTATGTTGAATGTGCCGAGTTTTGGGCGGGAAGAAGCTGGTGGTGATCGTTGAGTATGTAGAAGAGAACTGCGTCGACATTTCTCAATCAGTTTTTCGGCGCTTTCTCTACTATCCGCAAAGCCTCTTCGTCCATGACTTTTGCTTCCACCAGCGCTGCAACCGCATCGCGTATCCAAGTCTGACAGTTCCTTATCTCCACCTTCTTTCTTGGTACCTACCACATCCAGTCAATCAGCCATTCCATAAATTGCTTACACATCGAAAACCTCACCTTACTATCCGCAGCAACCAAACTCGGCCCCGGTGGCTTCACACCCAGCACAACCTCCTCAAGCCGATCTCTCGCAACTTGATCAACGGACCACTTCCCATCACCCTTTACGTCAACGACATGTTCATCCGCAACGTCCCCCAAAGAGATGAGTTGGTACCGTCGTCCATCAGCACCAAGCTCGTAGTTGCGTTCGAATTCAATACTGAAGCCACTTGCTGCGTCGCCAGTTGCATTGAGATAGGTCCCGGTTTGAGGGTCGCTAGACGAGAGGTGCGGGATCCAGAAGCCCCAGTGCGCGGGGAAGAGAGGGGAGTTGAATACGATGAGGTAGATGGGCCGGGGCATCTTTCGGATTTTTGGTTTGGGATGTGGAAGGACTAGGGTCGAGTGTGTGGTCGGAGGTTTTGCTGGCAAGCAAGGGGGTGCGCAGCGCTAATGCACTGTGCCGCCCCCGCGATCAGCGTTGCAGGCCTGGATGTCTTAGATGTGCTAGGCATCAGCGTTGTACTCTTGTATGCAACGAAGATGATTGAGAAGATGGCTGTCAGTAAGTTAACTCGCATCTCTAGGGTGTTGCGGTAGACACTCATAAACGGCTTTTCGAGCTTTGCAACATGCCGGTATTAAACCTACCAAACTGGCTTCGCATGTACGTATTCTGCAGTACTCCGTATACTATATTAACAGTACCCAGTGTCTTCCTAGTGTCTACTCCAGCCTCCATCATACCACAGCTCTATCGCACTATCAGCAGAAGAAACAGTTCGGGTATCTCGACAAACTACCTGCTGTTTAACCTCATCTCAGCAACCGAACAATTCGCTTTCACCTTCTTCTACATCGTAGATTCTATCCGAGAAGACAAAGGTTTTCACCGCGAACCCGTAACCGTGGGGAATTGGATCGATCTAGCACAAACGATTGTTGTACTGTTGTACTGGCTCACCTTGTAAGTGCCGTTTCCGTCAATTCTATTTCTCCATTCATATCTAGGTAAGGTAGACATACTGACTACTTCCACCCGCAAAGGTCAATCCTACACCTCCACTACCCCTCCAATTACCGCGACGTATCAACAAGCTCCGCCATAACAGCCTACGCAACATATTTCTTCATACTGATCTTCCCGATCTTCGTCTATGCCTTCTACGCTAACAGCATTGACTGGTTTACCCACATCATGTTCGCCTGGGCATGGCATGGCGCGCACATCCTCTGCATCAATTGGATTGTCATCGGTTTGGGCATCGCGTCGTTCTTTTGGCAGGCGAGAGCGATTGGTGCCGAAAAGAATGGGGAAGAAGAGGATGATGAGGGGAAAGAGGGAGCACTGAGTAGAGTCGGGCTTGCGATGCAGGCGGTGGTGTTTGGCGTCATGGGCGTAGTATGGGGGTTAAGCGTTGAGGTACCTTCGCGGTGGGAATGGTACGATGGGTTTTTGGGGTGGTGGGGTGGGTGGTATAATTATTCGGGCTGGCTTGCTGTTGGTTATGTGGTGTTTGCGGGCGTACAGGCCGGGTTGCTTTGGGAGGTGATGCGGAGTTGCAAGGCAGGAGATGAGGGTAGTGATGGTGAGAGGGAGCCGTTGCTGCACGCATGAAGGCATGTACGTAGCTTGTACTAGGGAACAGTGAACATCTGTGCTATAGTCTATATTGGGGTGAGATAGATGTTCATGAATTCATGAAGCAATGAAGACTTTTGTGTCTTTCGTTGAAGCAGATGTAAAATTGATACCTTTTTGAATGAAGGCTTACTGAACGGAGTGCTCTTTGCCATCTCCTCTGCATGTCACAGTTCGTTCGCTGACAGCTAAGTTTTGTCTTCCGATCATCAAACGCCTGCTTCCATACCCAGCAACTCCATCATGAACCGCTTGCACTTTTACCGAATAGCGTTACGTCTGCCTCACTCCTCTCGTTCTTCATCATCGTCGTCACCCCCCATCTTGCTATCCAGCATCAACTCTTCTTCCTGAGCCACCTGCAAAGCTTCCCTCCTCGCCCTCTCCTCCTCCGTAACCACCGGCGTAGCAACGCGCTCCCTCCGCGCAATAACATTTCCACACCACTTGATAGCCTCATTCCAAGCCCCCTGCATCTCCATATCATCGATCAGCACCCCGCGCCCCTTCTCTTCTCCCTTCCCATCAACACCCTTGATCAACTCCGGCAACCCTGCAACGACCAAATCCCTAAAGAACCACCAGCTGGGCAGGAAGTTCAACTTAGCCAGCGCGGCCAACTTGAGGGGCGAGAACATGGCGCTGTACTGGCAGGCGCGCTGGAGCATGACGACGTGTTTGAACGCGATTTGCCACATTGTGTGAGCTATATTGTCGATGTGAGTGGATGTTATGGGGGTGGAGAGGTTGGATGGGAGGAGCGTTGGCTGGGTTTGGAGGACGTGGCGGAGGAGGTTCTTCATCAGCTGGGAGGACTGAGCTGATTGGGCAGCGGTGGCAGACAGTGGCGCGGGTGGCTGTTGCGTGGTGAGTGTAGTGGAAGTGGACTTTCCCGGCGATGTGACTGCGGCGTAATGACAGATCTGGGATGGTATTAGCATGTAGTCACCTAGGTATTCCGTGTCATGTACTTCGTTCTTCACCTCCTCGATCTTCTGCTTCTTCGGCAGGGACTCGTCTCTGGTCTCTGCCTGAGCAGTACGCTTGTCCGCTCCTAAGGACTTGATCTGGACATCAGCCATCTTCGGTGAAATTCCCTACATTATTGTCAGTCTCGCTCCTGAGAACATCCCTGGCGGCACGCCAACCTAGGGAAAAACTGAACAGCCTGGAGCCTACGTTGATGTTGGATCCCCTACTTGGCAAGGTTTTAGGTCAACGTAGTCTGCAGACCTGTTCAATTTTTTTCTTGAATGAGGTGGCGGTTCATCTCACCTCGGCCTTGATCTTCCTCTTATTGTCCACCATAACCGTCGGCTTCACAGCAGAGATTTTACGCTGCTGCTGAACAACAACCTTCGGCGAGCTTTGCGCATTCGAGCTTTTGCGCTGCTGCTGGGACTTTGCGGGGACTTTGGGGCCTGGTGTGGGAGTGACGGGGCTCTGTCATCGTTAGTATCCTGCTTGTGGTTGTTCATGCTATGAAAACTCAACTCACTTTCCTCGCTGTAGGGGCCTTTGGGTTGATAGCCGTAGTGATACCGGGCATCTTTTCGGCACGATGATGTTTTAGTCGGAGAGAATGTTAGGAAACTTGGTAAAACGCGTAGAGGATGTGAGAGATTGGCGTGATAAGCGTGTTGTTTGCGAGAGACAGTTTGAACAAGAAAGGCAAGGTGAAATAGTGTGATGTCAAGCGTGGAAACGCGTGGTGAACGTGAGGGTGAGTGCGGACTAGTAAGACAAGCCAGGGTGGGTGCCCACAAAGGGACGAGACGTGAAGCAGCCTTGACGTCGTAATGGCCTCAAAGAGGGGCTAAACTGTTTGGTCGACGTTGTTCCCGGTACCTAAAGGCGACCATCAGGTGTCGAGGTGAGAGAGGCAAACGTTCACCTGGGAAGACGGCACTAGCTTGCGATTACGATACATCATGACATCTCGCTGTCGCGTAGTTCAAACGAGGAATGTAATACGAAGACATGTAAAAGGGACTCTTTGAAAATATTAGCAAGGGCAGAATCGAATACTGCGAAAGACAACGCAGCTGAGCTGGCAAAGTAGATCCTGCTCAAAGCTCCAAGGACTGTGCTATCCAATTGCTGTGGTATATGATTCCGAGAACGCCACCCTTTTCTCGCCGTATGCAAGAGCTTCCCATGCCAACCCAGAGGCCTTGTCAGCAAAACTAAGCCCGCCCACGTGCCCTTGTTGCGCGTGCTTTGGGCTTTGCTTTTGACTTCTTTGGTGGAGGTGCCTCTTCTTCCTCATCCTCAGAGTCACCAATATCCTCCTCCTCGTCGAGATCCATCTCCTCATCCTCACTCTCTTCCTTAGCCTTCTTTTTTGAACCACTATTCTTCTTCTGCTTCTTGCGATTGGCCTCAAAAGCCTCTTCTGACGGCTCCTCCATGGGCGTCGAGCGCTTTGAGCCTCGTGACTTGGGCGCGTACTTCGCCTCCAGCGAATCGAAGAAGTTGCCTGCTCGTGACTTCTGGCGCTGTTGGATAAGAGCGGCTAGGCCTGCCATGTCGTCTGTGCCGCTCTTCTTGCCTTTCGGCTTCGCCTTGGCTTTAGCCTTGCCGTTTGTGGCTCCCGACTCTTCTTTCTGGGCCTGCTTCTTGTCGAAGTCTTCACGCCTCTTCTTTTCAGCGTCCTTGGCTTTTTGACGCGTCTCGTCTGTCTCCGCTTCGTATACAGGATACGAGCTGACTGTGCCGTTCTCAATCTCCTCGTTTAGGATCTTCCTGAACCGGTCGTCGTCCTCGAGGATGTCGGACAGCATGACCAGATCGTACACCTTGTTCAAGTTACCCTTGACCTTCTTGAACGCTTTGACCAAATCGCGACGCTCCTCCTCGCTGCCCTTGTATTCGTTCGCCACGTTGTTGATAGCCTCCTCATTGACGACGTTCTCGAATTGCTCGCGGTAGAACTTCAGCCAGTCAAAGTCATCGTCGTCCTCCATTGTCTCGGCTGTGCTGCCAGTAAGGTCGTAGCGCCTGCGTCGGCGATCGTCGGAGAGTACGGCGTAGGCGAATGCGATCTCTTGGAACGCCTTGTTGGCGGCTTCCTTCTCGTCGGGTGCAGCCTTGTCTGGTCATGGTTCAGCGATGCAACACCCAATGTGTACTAAGGGCACAAACCTGGATGGCATTTGAGCGCCATTTTTCGGTATGCCTTCTTCACATCGTCGGCAGTGG
The DNA here is from genome assembly GCF_023758085.1 of Alternaria hordeiaustralica. Lineage (NCBI taxonomy): Eukaryota > Fungi > Ascomycota > Dothideomycetes > Pleosporales > Pleosporaceae > Alternaria > Alternaria hordeiaustralica. The sequence goes on along the minus strand of NW_026056784.1, from coordinate 300,218 downwards.
CTTCTGTCTCGAGTCCAAGAACCTCATACGGGTTGATGCTGGGAGGGCCATCTTCTTCGTCCATGTCGTTCTCGCCTTCGCTCTCATTGTTGTTTACAAAGTCATCCTCCGCAGATTCCTCAGGCGACGGCTCTTTTCTCTGTCTTCGTGCCATGTTGTAGTTGTGTTATGGATATGGAGGTTGTATGACTACCGACGGTCGACGCCTGCGTGAGAACGCGACGCGACCGTGAGTCCGGACTTAACGGAGTTGGCGCCTCGACCCACTTTTCCCCAATCACCACCGCCCAGAACGCCAATTACATCACCTTCACTTTCCTCCCTCACCAACATGCAAGTCGACTACGACACAGGTCCCGTGCGAACATGGGACGGCCCGGTACCCCCAGCCGCAGGTTCAGATCCCAACGACCACCTCCAATACATGCGCCTGGCCCTTGATCAAGCCCAAGAATCACCGCCGAAACCTTCAAATTTCCGCGTTGGCGCCCTGTTAGTCGATGCAGATACCGGGAACATTATTTCGCGCGGCTACACTCTAGAATGCGAAGGGAATACGCATGCGGAGCAATGCTGTCTTTTGAAGCTTGCTCAAGCACACGGCTTGCCTGAAGAGAGGGTCGGCGAAGCATTACCACCCAACACCGTCATCTACACTACCATGGAGCCTTGTAATCTTCGGCTTAGTGGTAACCTTCCATGCGCGGATCGGCTCATTCGAACGAGAGGGAAGGATGGAGAGCAAAAGATCAAGAAGGTGTATCTTGGCGTCAAAGAGCCGGAGAAATTTGTAGGCGAGAATGCGGGACGGAAAAAGCTAGAGGAACATGGCATTGAGTGCGTTCATGTTCCGGGGCTGGAAGAAAAAATATTGAGTGTTGCCACCGCGGGTCATGAACAGTAACTTTCTGATATGGAAATGATATGGAAGACGTATAGAATCTAATGCACGGAAAGGAGCGTTCAAGGCGCAATCTATGCTCCATTGACTTTAGCTGCTGTTCTGCATCTCCATATCCGCATAGATGTATCGCTCTTCTGATCTCAAAACCTCCAGCTCGATATCCTCCGCCTGCGTCCACTTCCACCGATCGTTTGCCTTCCGTCTGCCGGTAATCCTCATCTTCAGCCCCAGTTCGTACTTGAATCGCTTCCATCTGGTCTTGCGAATCTCTGATGATTTGACCCCACTTCCTGGCCGAGCTTCTGTCTTCTTAGGAGATTCCTGTTGCGTCGCGCTTACAGATGCCTCCTGTGCTGCCTCCATAGTCTGCTGGTCCGCCGCGTCGTATTCGATAGCCATAGGACTGACAGCCAGTAGTGCAATGAACAGAGATGCAAATCGGCTTTCTCGCTTTGTGACTGTCTTTGGTGACGACGGGTCCGTAGCCGTTCCCTTGCTTGAGGTAATTGGCACGTCGTCAAACGGAGCGCTCTGTCCCGAAGTCTGATCCATCCAGTTCTGTGGCCTCGAGGTAACGGGTGACTCCAGGGCGCTAGTCCTGCAGTTTTGCAGTCCTATTTGTGCCGAGATATGTCGACTTTCAAGATTTGCGGCTATCGAAGGCCCGCCAGCGACTTCAGGTGCTCGTCTGAGAAGTAACGTCATCTCTCTCTTTGTCCACAGGAGTAGGATCCCTAATAAAAATAGGTAGATGGGTAAGAAACGAACAACGAACAGACGTGGTAATAAGACGTTGAATCAATAGAAACTCAAGATGAACGAAGACGAAAGTGCACACTGGCGGATAGTTTTCGTGCCTCACCAACCTATGCCATGCTCACCGACTTTGCGTACCTGGGTAGTCGCCCATCTCATAAGTCTTTCTAGAAGGAGACTACCTTTCGTGAAGTGTTCCACCAGCTGTCGGGTCAAATGTTATTGGGACAAAGGTTTCCCATTTCTTGGAAGGCGCGGATGAGGATCCCTGTCAACAATGACCCGAAGTATTCATCCTGGTGGCAAGCACGGAGCAGCTTTAGTATACAGACGGGCGACGTTGAGGCCCATCTAGATAACGCATGAGGTCCTCATCTATGAGAAACCTTTGATGTGATAGGCTAGGCGACTTTGGCTGTTCTTGACGCCTTGGAGACCCCAAACTCGGTTCGGGATAGAGAGTAAATCCAACCCCAGGAGCTTCTGCTGAGTTGTACCCTCTAGTACCTGATATGTACGCATGTTGGCCTCACTGATGGCGCACTTAGAGGGGGCATAGACGATTTCGAGGTTGGTAGGAAGTTCAGACGGCTCGTGGTAATAGTCCAGGCACCGGCAATCGACGGTTTTCGACAAATTACCCGATTCGGATTGTGCCAAGCAGCCCGCAACACCAACCATCTCCTCTGCTGAAATGGTTTCTGACTATCAAGCAGCAAATACACGGAGTTCAACATCGACATTTACGTTCACAACCGGCTCTCGGGACAACCCAGCCCCTACCCCGCTACCTAAGTAAGGGCTCGCGTACCTCGACCCCCGACGCGCGAAGGGATCGCCCGCGAATCTCACCTAGGACCACCATTGCGTCATGACTTATTCGCATCGACCAAAATGCCATCCCCTCCATCGATCACCACGCGAATTGCGTAACCCTGACCGTTTTGTACCACCTTTCTCATGATGACGCGTGCCAAAATCATGCAATTGGATAAAGCCTAGAATAACAAAACGCCTCGTGGGCAAGTACATAGCCACCGAATACATTACCTATAATAACCCGTCCATCTAATACCCTCTTACAAAACTTCTTACAATGACATCTTACCTCCGCCCATTTGCTACACAAACTTACAATCAAACACTGCGTACTTTTAGCAAACCAGCCTTCTCATCCCAGGTATCCAGAATCACAACCGCCAAAATGTCAACAAACCCCTCAAACCTCAAAATCGAGACCAAGAACGTCCAAACCGCCCCCGGCGTCACTCTCTCAGAGCAACAAAACACCATCGTAGGCTCCGTCCTCGACCTCTTCGCCGGCCGCCCCTCGCTCCCCAAACTGCAACTCTGGCGTGACGACGCCACCTTCACGGACCCCATTACCATTGCCGAGGGCCGCGAGAAGTACTCTGCGCAATGGTACGGACTGCAGAGTGCGTTTAGTGAGATTGAGAGACTCAACCACCAGGTTAAGGATGCGGGGAACCCGATTTTGATGGACCTGAGGACAAGATATGTGATCAAGGGGTTGAATAAGGAGCAGTTGATTCAGAGTGTTGTTGCTATTCATTTGGATGAGCAGGGTAAGATTAAGAAGGTCGAGGATAAGTGGGATGGCAAGTTGCCGGATAGCAGCATTGCGAACGTAAGTTACACACATGTCTTGCTTAAACTGTGTAGCATGCTAATGATCTGTACAGGCTTTCCGACACTTGAACGCTGTCACCGTACCCAAGTTCGTCGGTGTACCGAAGAACGACGAGGAGGACGCGAAGAGGGGAAACCAGTAGTTTCATCGTTATGTATTGAACAATCTAGCGCCGCGTACATTATCGTACTGCGTAAACTCGTAATTCGTAAAATCATTACAACATCTATCGTCTCTCACAACGCGCCGTTGAACATCCTTCCGAGCGCTATATGCAGGAACAGCGCGACTGCGCCGGCGCCTACACCTAGCACTCTCAGACTCGGTGCTCCCGCAACGATCAATATTGTGCCGCATCCTCCTTGTTCCGCTCTCGGTAGATCAGGCCCGTCCATTGTGATTGTAGCGCAGAAGCCGCCTTGTACCTGGTCCGGGTTGTGGTATACGGTGGTTTGAGGAGGTGGTTGAGCGTACACGACAGCCGTTTGCTGCTGGGGGTATACGGTTACGGTCGTGACTTGTGCGACGTTTACTGCGCCTCCGCATTGGTTTCCGCTTGGGCAGCAGCCGATCAATCCGTTGGAGTTGCCAGGTACGGCGCATGTGTAGCCTGATGGACAGCACCTGGGTTTGATCAGCAAGAGCCATGCCATCTCTCAAAATTCCTACTCACCAACTTGGTTGGTTGACGTTGCTGCAGCTTACTGAAGCTGACGACGGACACCAATTTGCGTCTTGCGCTACGACTTGCTGGCCGTCTGGGTTTACAATGTACACAGCGCCAGAGAACGGCGCATTGTTCGAGATCTGCTGTGGTATAGCTTCAGGCTTTGCGATCGGTTCCGCGACACATAATGTCAATGTCGCAGCGACGAGGCTCCATGGCGCAAATGATCTCATCGCGTTGAAAGTCGCCGAGGCTGTCAGAGGAAGAAGCCGGGTAGTAGAACGAAAGTCTGCGACAACGAGCGTCTAGAAACCGAAGAAAAAGCTGCGGGGTTAGTATGCGACGAAAAGGCACAGCCTCGAAAAGATGAGAGATCAAAATCAGCAGTCGTCGGGCGCATACCGGGCTGCTACCCTGCCCTTAAGTCTGACCGGAATACCTTGGAAGCTCTCAATCGAGAGCTGGGAATAGCTCTAAGCTTGCTGCAGGTTGGGCTAGCTCGTCATGGACAGCTTCATGCCGGCTTAGCGGGGAGTCGCACTATTGGTAGCCTCGACGGCACCGAGGTCTAGTTCGCGGTAAAGTGGTCCCACTTGGCTGCTTTTTGCGATAGACCAGAGTCGGGCATGATGGCAAAACGGCGGTGTTGAGGTGTGATGGGGCTACAGGTGGCCGGGTGGACCTTGTAGCATGCTTGCTGCCCATCCTGTAAACGATGCATTTGCTGGCAGCGGGGCGGAGGGTTAGAGATACAGTTTGCTAGAGTGAAGGCCTTGATATTGTTCCCTGCAATGCGATCAAGCCACAGTTCTTGGGAGCGGCTGCATCGGATGGCATCGCGTGGTGAGGTGCATGCAGATAGTGAACGCAAAGCGCCGATCTTCCGATGCGGTCGAATTGGGTTAGCTGGCTTGGCATTTGTGGCCACGTGACACCGTAGAGCGGTGGCGATGAGACGCGTCGCGTTCCTTTGCTCTCATCCCACCTTGTGCACCAGCAACACAATATGACATGTCAACGGATCCGCCACCGCGTCCTTATCGGCTATACCCCGCCTATTGTTTCAGAGCATCACCTACATACAATATCTGGGTGAAGCTCACTGCTGCAGATGTGCAAGCTCTTCGATCTGAGAAAGACTTCCAAGGTAGCAGCATTCCCGACGAGCGCTACGATTGTTGCTGACACATGAACAGCCCAGCGCATTTATTTCCATCTCAATCACCCTATCCGTTATGTCCGAATCGTCGGCGTCGTAGTAGCCATCGATGACATCAACCTCAAATACACGGCCCTCACCATCGACGACGGAAGCGGCGCCACCATCGAGCTGAAGATCGTGCGATTACCTCCCGCCGAGCCAAACCCGGTCGATACCTCCTCGGACACGAAAATCAAGAACCTGAACATCGTCAGTCGATTCGGCATCTTCGACGTTGTAGTGGACGGTGAAGCCCTAGACATCGGCACAGTCGTCAAGGCCAAATGCCTCATATCAGAGTTCAGAGGCGTAAAGCAACTGGACTTGCAGCGCATTTCAATTGTCAAAACAACCAACGAAGAAGCGCAAGCTTGGGCTGAGACCGCTGCGTTCAAGCAGGCAGTTTTGTCGCGACCATGGCGTATAACGTCAGCCGAGCACAAGAAGATCAAGCATGCAATCAAGGCGGAAAAGAAGAAAGAACAGGATAATGAGCGACTTCAGGCAGAATACAGAGTCAAGAAAGAGGAGCGACGGCTGGCGAAGGAGGCATACCTTGCGCAGAGGGAAAAGAAGCTTGAGGCGCGACGGAGGAAGGAGGAGGTCATGCTGAATAGCGGTGCGTTGATATGAGCTGAGGTTCCCACACGGGAGCCTTGTGAGTATGCCAAGTTGTTGGATGGGCGCGGGGTTTTGGTAGCGCAGCACGTGGCCTCAGCCCGGCCACTCACAAAGGTGTCTCTGTCCCATCGTGTCTTCCTGCCCTACACACACATATTTCACCAGCTACGGAAGCTAAGTTTGAACGCTATTACACAAGGCTATGGAAGATGCCATTGTTTCTCCACGTCGATTCAACGAGCCCTCGCACGAACCTTCCGGCGAGGCTAAAGGCCTCACCATGTCCCTTGACGCGCGATCTGCACTCCAGTACGACCGCATAACACAAGATCGCTATATTCGAGTCATCGATTTAGCTCCCGGTACCTGGGACGAGCCTGTTACTTGTTCTTTGAGGGCGGTCCATCTGGACGATGACGACCTTCGCTACGAAGCAATTTCATATGCCTGGGGCGACCCCACCGATCGCAAAACCATCATGTGCAATGGGTGCGACGTCAGTGTAACACGCAGCCTTTTCGAGGCTTTGCAACGCTTCCGCTACACCTTTACCATACGGACGCTTTGGGCCGATGCGCTATGCATAAATCAGGCCGATAACAACGAAAGAACCTCGCAGGTGCGGCTGATGAGGTTCATCTACACAAGAGCTGCTCGGGTGCTTGTGTGGTTAGAGCATGACAACGATCAAGTAGTCCAAGATGCTTTGAACGCTATATGTCGATATGTAGTTCGATCAGATGGCTTCGCCGACTTTCCCCAACTCCGCATGCAGGAACAGAGCTCGCAGATACTCTATAAATGGCGTGGTGTGCCTGTAACGAGCGTCAGCGAGGACGATTCACCAGATATCACTCTTGCTGCGATCAACGCTTTGCGTCATGTATGCTCCTCATCCTGGTTTAGGCGCGGATGGGTCATTCAAGAGGTGGCATTAGGCACCTCGGCGTCGGTCCATCGAGGGCACGCTGAGATTGGCTTGGAATGGCTAGGAATTGCGATTCGATGTTGCATTACATCGCCTTCAGTGTCCATGTGGGGTTTTAGTTTCGGCATGATGCAGTGCTACTACCTCTTCGAAATGAGTCCGTCGCTCAATAACTTCGGAGCTCCTCAGAAGTCCTGGTTCGCTCTGCTTCACGCAACCATGGGAGTTTTTTTCAGTGAACCAAAAGACAGAATCTATGGCCTGCTTGGACTGAAGACGGTTGATTACAATCCTCCGGATGGCCGGTTATTGGTAGATCCAGATTATAATATTACGACCGCGGAATGCTATCGCAGAGTCGCAGGTAGACTACTCTCAGGGCCTTACGATCTCAGAGTGCTTTCTTGGGCGGGGCGGCCTTCTATACTCGTCAAGGATTTGCCATCGTGGGTGCCGGATTGGAGCGGGTCCCGAATCACTTTATTTGGGGACGTGCCTGATCCAACTTGGCTCACACTGGAGAAACCAGGTCTCCCTGATATATCTGAAACAGTGAAAGGTGATGCGAGCTGTATTCAGATCGCTGGTTTCAGGGTTGATACTGTAGACCGGCAAGTCGAAGAATTTGTGGACCTGGGAGATCTTGAGAAGGATCCTCACGGACCTGCACGCCTTCAAGCCGTATTCCGCTCTTTGGATCAAGTATACGGTCAACGATGCCTTGCCTGCACAGTTGGAAACGAGTCCAAATATCGATCTCTATGCTCTGTCCGTGTTGCGAATCGTGTAAGCGAATACCACACGTTCATGACTAGGGATTTTACTCAAAACGTATACCAGCCTCTGGCGACGCTACGATTCGTAGACGATTCTGTCTCCACATACATACCAAGTGCGGATAGGTTCTTCCGCCGATGCCTTTTTGATCATCCTGGCCACACCCTCTTCATCACTAGCACAGGAATTCTAGGTCTCGGGCCCGAAGCTGTGCTCCCAGGCGATGTTGTCGTCGTACTACACGGCACCCCCATACCTTTCGTCCTCAGACCTGCGGGCGATGGCCTCTGGAGACTGGTAGGAGAATGCTATGTTTACGACGTCAACGAGGGTCGCATTCATAGAGAATGGGAAGAGAAAGGCAGCGTATCGGAAAAGTTCTGCATTTACTAGGCCGCCGGCACCGGACGCAACTACTACTACGCCTGACAAACGCTCCATCGACCTCATTCTCCGAGTATGCAGACTATGCTCCTTCCATAAAGTGGGCATCTGGTGGCGATAGTCCGGGCATGGTCTTCGCTACTACAAAATCGCCCACATGGAGCAATCGCAGGCCTCTTCAATCGCATCGGCAACGCCCAACGCAGCTCGTTAAGTTCAGTACGAGGGCTCCAAACATCATCGCGCGATTAGAAATTTTCACGGTCTCCGAACGCGTTGATTGAGCTGTGACGTGGGAGGCTCTGGACGATGAGACGGGAGTGAGTTGCTACATGGTTTACCACAAGGACTTTCGAGGCCGAGGTTAATGATAACGGTGGTGATCATCTTTCCTACACCGAGCACACTTTCGCAAAGATTTGTTGCTTGCGAGGTCTCGTCCAGCGACAATCCTCCGAGAGGGCTGTACGCAGTTCAATCACAGCCGAGTCTCGACGTCGACCACCACGAAGACTCGGACCTTCCAACGCACTGCGCTGCAGTTCCAATATCTATCACATCCCCAGATCTGCCGCCCCAAAGGACGCTGTCTCGGCTATATTACCAATGCAGTGCCGTGCTTGTCCGTATTTGGAAGTCTGCTAGGCTACTCGTCACCTTCATTGTGACCGCGGAGGTCAGTGCGGGCTTTCGTACATAACCTGTTCTGTCATTAATGCCTGATATTTACCCCATTGCTGTTGACTATACGACCCCTCGATCCTGATTACTAGGCGCCCCCTTTTCCGGCATATACGCACTCAAAAGGCCTACAACTACATTCCCACTACTACTCCCGCACTCATACACTTCCCAAGGGCTCGACGGCGACAGCCAGATTACACACTCTACCTTTTGTCGCCCAACCGCTCGACCAGCAGACTACTAATCCGGCTACTTCTTCTTCGTCTCACCGTTCCACCATACAAGACCATTCTAGCACATCACGACTCACTCCATCGACTACATGTACGGTTTCAGCGACACCATCGACGACAAACTCATCGGTCGCATTTACCGTCTTCGCCATGACCCGAGTCGCATGTTCTCCGTTTGCCTATCGCCCCCTCCGTCCTCAAAGTTGTACCTTACCTCGGATCAATACAAGTGGAAAATGAGGGTACTGCCACCGCAGAGGAACGATCAAATGCTCCTAGTCATCAAAAATACGGTCGCCGAGCTTAATAAGCAACAAATGCTCTTTTGGCGCATTGGTCTACAAGTGTCACACTTGACGATGAGCCCTCCCCTATGGCCCCGCCATTTAGAGGAGTACTCGACTAAGCTGTACGCTTTCAAGGAGAAGGATCAAGAGTTTCCGATGGCAGTTGAGACAACACTATCTAGAGGCTGTCGCGTTTTGACCGCGGATACCATTCTGGTACGCGAGAAAGATGACATGAACGGACCCAAACGCGGCATGCCGCTAAAGACATGGCTTCTCTCGCTGGTCAATAGTAGCAATCGTCTGGGTGAAGCTGGGTGGCAGCTCCAGCGGGGATGGTGGGCTTCGAACGGTCAGAACTTCCTCATCATGACGTTGCCAGCCGAAATACGCTGCGAGATTCTCCGGCAAATCTTGGGTGGCAATATCTATCCTGTTGCCAGAGAAAATCCGAATGTGTCAGGACCTGTAGTATTTCTGGGAGCCAAGAGCGGGAATATGCCTGTATCTCATTGGCCTGAAGTCCCACCGGCTTCCCGGCCAGATCCACCCAACTATGCCATCCTTCGAGCCAGCAAACAGATCTACAATGAGGCCCTGAAAGCGGCGTGGGAGGGTACAACAAAGCACTTTGCAGATGGACTTTGGCTGGAGAAAGTGCTGGAAGCACCAATTGCCCCATCTAACCATCGCTGGCTCACTCATATCCAACTCTCCATGAGTACAAAAGAATGCTTCCGATTTTTCGGGATTGACATTCACCCCGTCCTTCGGTTGCCGCCGCTTGTACCAAAAGCTCGTTTGCTGCAAGGAATCGCTACCCTTAATAACCTCGAAATCGTATTTGGATCACCATACGTCCCCTATTCAAACCCTTGGTTTTCTTTTCCCAATCGCCCGCCAACCATAATGAAGTATCCGTGTCATAAGATCATGGTCGAGTGGGCGCTGATCTTCGCCTTTCCATACCTCAAGCACATCCCGAATGTTCGGCTCGCAGGCTGTATCAAGACCTGCACAAAATCGAAATGGGAACATATCCTAAGCAATGAGTACTACTTGCGGAAAGAGAGCTTCAAGACTCACAGATACGACCCTGCTATGGAGGCTTATGAGCTGTTAGAAGAACAGCGCCCTATGCACCGGCAAGTCTGAATTCGACTGGTTTCTGATGCTCCTTGGACTGACCGACTGTGATAGGCCACCGATATGCTTGTGCCCCGCTCCTTGCTCACTGGGACACCGTCCGACAGGTCTGAAAGGCTTTGACTATGACGACTCATACGTGCCGCCTCCACCACGGAGACCGCCGCCGCCACCGCCGCCGCCGAAGAAGAGTGCGCCAGTTCGGCCGGGCCAACTTTGGTCAAAGGTTCACGTGGTATGTCTACGAGCTCTTCCGTGAGAACAAGCTTTACTGATGTCGTTGTAGACCGATCAAGACGTGCGGGACGACTGATCTCGTATCTCACTAGCCTGTTGTATTAATGGAGCGGCAGCATAGCGTAACATGAATTGGGTGGATCTTCACGTTGCACTATCTCACATACGGTCGGACAATTTATGTTTCTCTCGGTATCTTGTTGGTGGCCTGTGTCCTTAAACGCAGGCTAGGAAGCAGACGGTGTGGTGGATTGGAACGGAGGCATTGGTAAGATCTATCGCTCAAGACACGGCGCATGCAGAAGCGCACAAGGCGTCCTTTATCAACCTGAGACTCCATTCATCTATCCAGGCTTGATTGTCGCATATCCTTTCCAGTCTCAGACTGAGGGTGTTCGGGCTGGAATTTGTAACATGGTCGGTCTAGACATCGACAACGGTTCTCGATGGCTTCAAAGATATTTCTCTGCACATCGCACATCACAAGGGTTTTACGTACATGCGAGCCTTGATCACCCAAAACATTTCTTTAGAACACGAGTTCTGCCTGTTACAAGATTGCTTTCCTTGGCCGAAGCAATCTGCCAGTCTCATGTGACCATCAATCGAAGCTGGGAGTGACTAGCTATAGCAAACATGGGTAGCCTTAAGAGCAGCGTAAATCTGCGCGATCTGAAACCACAAAACGTCTTCATTCAAGAACACCATGAGCGAAAGAGCCGAGAGACTGACGACAAAGCTGAAGAAAGAGTTTGGCAGTATACCAGAATGGGAAGCTGAGTTCACACAGAGCTGTCTCCAAGCAGGCGATTCGGACTGGGACATTACTCGGAAGTATCATCTAACAGTGCACGACTACAACAAGAACCGTCCGCTTGCTCGCGTGCTACATCGCATGTGCAAAGAAGAAATCGGAGAATGTCAAGAAATTACGGAGGAAATGATCTGGAAGTGGTTCGCGTTGGACAACTGGACTGATCTCCAAGTAAAAGCGAAATACCGACAGGAGTTCGATAAGGCGCAACCCGAAGTACGTCGAGCGAAGAAACTATTGGCCGAGATGAGACGCGATCTAGGAGACTGCCATTTGGTCGGCGATACACACGTACGCGAATGGATGAAGCATGATTTGAGAGAGGATCACATCAGACGTAAATATGAGGATTACATGAGGGAGGCTCGGTTGGCGAATCGAGCAGCGGTCTTAAGGTATCGTCTAGAAGATGAGGTGCCTGGCAATTTTGCCGTATCAGATGCTGAGTTACTGGAGAGGTGTCGTGACAATCCAGACGACAACGCCCTTGCGGACGCCTATTCGTTCAAATTCGACACTGATCAGGGTGGAACTGTAGGAGAAGATGCAGGTGGTGTACAGGAGGATACTGCTGAGGAGGGTAAATCAGAGTAGTCGGAAGACCTGAAAGAGCATCAGTAGCAGCTAGACAACCTTTTAGCGGAGTGAATATCGCAAAATCATGGCTGTATCTGATCAAAACTCTTTAGCTAGACCTTGATCGGGCTAGCGCGCCACGCCCATTGCTGCGATACAGAACCTCTAGAAGATACAGTCTATCGCCTGTCTGACAGTCTTGTAACATCGCCCTTACATTGCAGGACAGCGCGCTGCTTTGAAAGACGGTACGCATACTAACGTCTCCTACTCTCCGTCAATATTTGGCCTCAAAACCACCCTGCAACTCGCTCTCAGTTCTCTTTCTCAAAGTACCACACCGCAAATAGCGCACCATGGCCGACAATGGCAGCCCTCCAGATGAACCAGCGGTCACGCGTGTTGCGCTAGGAGACTGGAGCAGGGATGAATGCCTATACATCCAACTGCATAGCGAACTGCTCCTTGCCGTCGCGCACCTACCCGCCGCACCTTTTCATTCGATCAACGACATTTCTCAGTATGTTGGCTACTGTCAGTACTTCGCTCTTCCGGACGCCGCGACTAGTGACCCTCAAGAAGAGACAGGCAGCGGAGTGGTAAAAAGTATCAACACCTTCACCGCCAAGCGGGACGAGCTATCTGGATGGGTTATGTGGGCTCTTCAAGCCACGAAGGTAAAAGCTACCTTCGACAAGAAGTTCCACCACGTCAAAGTGTCACCGGTCATGCTTCGGGAGTACCGCGAGATACGCGAGCGAATTGGCTTCGATACATACATATACAACCCAAAGTTGTACCCCGCGCTTTGGTCGTTCCTCGAAGACGCTGCTCGGAACCAGTTTCCGGAGTACCAAGGAGACGTCACTCAGGCCGAGCACACACGAGATGTCGACAACGATGGTAGCGCCCACTCCGTGACCAAATCCGGACCTGTCAACGACCAGGCGAACACATCAGACCAGGAACTGATGGACGAGGACGACATATCTGCCGCGGGCGACGACGTGAACTCCGGAGCGACCGATGAGGAAGAACATGCAGAGCCTGGAGACTTCGCGCAGGGTCAGGTCCGCGCTAGATGTACAGGCACCAACAATGACGGAACAGCCTGTCAGCGAAGAAGTCTAGATATTGAAGAGAAGGATTGTGCGAGTTGGCGATGCCATCTCCATGATCCGGAGAAGAAGAAGATCACAGCCGCTGCTCGCGCGGCAAGGAATGCAGCGAAAAAGGCAGCTGCGGCATCAGAGCCCAAGAAGCAGAAGGGTGGTAACAAGGGAGGAGAGGGAGAAGATGCGAACGCAGGCGGAAAACGCGTTCGGAAGGCTGCGGCAGTGGCTGGAGAAGGAGCAGGTCGGGCACCGAAGAAGCGCTCAAAGTAAGCGCCATCATATCAAGAATGATACATCCACATATATCGGTAGATCGGACCTCGAAGTCGCTTCATACACATCGATAAAAGAGAGTTTGGGGAGGGCGAATATGACGGGAGGACATAACCGGCAGGGAAGATCTTGGCGGCGTATCAAGCCTGTCGTAAGGTGCAATGGAGATGAGAATAGGGAGGCATTCATAGTGCATTTTGGAGTATTACGAGAGCATTTCGGTTCGTCGTGTCGACCGGCTTGCGGTTCCAGTAGCAGGCCCTGTGTGACAATCGGATGAGTGAATGAAATGTCTGCAATTCAGCCTTCCTGTAAAATCACCTGTGGCTTTATGGCAGTGTCGTCAGCCGTTGGAAGAGCGGTTTGTTAAAGCGGCGAGCGATGCATGAAGAGATGCGCGGGTGTGGGCGTGGGCGAAGGCTGGTGAGGAAATGAGGACAAGTTTGCAGCACGCTATGACATCATCACTATTCAATGTTTCTGACGCGTCCGCGACGCGACAGCAACTCCGATCCCACCCTCCAACAGCACCAGCGCAGGCCCGAGATGGCATTCCCGCCGCCTCTCCATTTTCTCTTCTTTGCCATCTCGGTCTCCTTGATCGTATCTTTAGTACCCATTCAAGCTTTCCACTCCTCTCGAAAACATTCCCGTCTCGACTCTCCTTTCGAAGCCCCGTAGTACCTCGCCTTCGTATGGTACTGGCCAGACAAAGCCTCGTGAATACGGACGCCTGTAGAGTTTCCCTTGGCATGTACATGACGACTTCCCTGCAAGATGACCGTTTCGGGATCCTCGTAGTGATCTTCCGCAAGCTTGGACTCATGATCCAGGCCAGCACGACTTCTTTGTAGCAGTAGCCCTGCAATGAACTCGTGGTACTTCGTATCTTGGACATTATGCATGCGATCCATAAGTTTTCGATCCATATACCAGGTCTTCTTGCGCACCGCAGTACCGGCTTGCAGGGAAATGCTACCAATCCGTTCCCAATATTTGGTCGTCCTATGTGCAAGAAGTGACACGGGTTGTGTATCCGTATACTCTACCAGATTAACATATCCGAGGCAGTCACTTTTGATAGCCATTGCTATGCAGAAGTTCGCAAGTTCTTGTCCGCCATCAGAAAGGATCCGTTCCAGCTTCTCCAAAGCATTGTCGCCTTTGAGACCTTCACCAGAGCGCGCAAATGCTGAGCTTTCTTTAGCGGTGACTTCGATGTTGACTTTGTTGATAGTGGTCTTGCGGTTGGTGCGTCCATACCTATACATGACTGCGTGAATAGCATCATCCAGCAGGCGACCGACTTTCGAACGATCCTTATAGGTCATGACCCATCCCCAGGGCCACAAGTCGTTTAACTCAAACAAGATATCGAATCTGTCGAGGTTGGTGGCATCGGCAACGGGTGTGTCAACCCATCGCAGGCGAGGCTCCAGACGTAAACCATGTTCGCGAGTTTCCGTCCTATGAATAACGATTCGGAGCGCATATCGCAACCCCACGCGCAGCGAACCTGAGCGCTGGAGAACCTCGACACGGAGTTGACGTGAGGCCTGACACAGGCCAGCAGCGTGGTGCTTGACGGGGCGAGGAAAGGCAGACGACCGAGGTTGATAGAGTTCAAGTGGCTCATAAATGTCGAATTCGGATACATCCACAGGCTGCGGGTTCTGCGTAAGTAGCAGTAAATCGATGATCTCATCACGAAGCTCTCGGGGTAGGGTGAGTAAGGAAGCCATGGCTGCACAGTCTGACCGAAGATGGGGCCAGCACTACATTTATAGAGAGTCGAAGATGCGGAATTTTGGAATTCAGGCTGCTTCATTGGAGTACCAAGAGTTGCAATGCTAACGATGACTCGTAGGTAGCAGTCCCTAGCGAGCCACTCACAGCCATCGCATTTCAGACGCAACCAATATACGAAGAGCTCAAAGAGACATCCAGGGCTTTTTTTCGCAAGGGTCGGCTTCAGTGTGTGGCACTGTGGGGCGAAGTTACCATGGTACCGCCAAAGTCTTCTTAAGCCTCTATCTTTTCCGAAGTTTTCTCCCACGTCCCCCCAAAAATATATCGATTAAACGCAAATTTCATTACGGACAACATAATTGTACGACAACCTCTTATCCATGCCTTCACTTACCAGAGCCATGGCAGACCGCAGATGGAAGTGCGTCTCAGCCAGTCGCTACGCCGTGCAAGTCTCGCTTTGCATGTTTGCAGTCTACCTCTCCACCCTCATCGCGCAGACGTCTACTCCCACAGTCATGATTTGGGGTAGCGCGCCATACATCGGCCTCTTTGTCGCTTTCGGAACACGATTTGGCCCAGCCGATATGACTGCGTCCCAAACATACTGCGTCATCACTACAGTCATACTTTTGTACCTCGACAAAGCTACGACCGCTATTGGCAAGACTGCCGAACCAAACTTCGAAGAGACTGGAATTCAGCACCGCGCTGTACACTTTGCGCTTGCCTTCTTCGTCCTTTCGGAGCTGGAATACCACCGACAATACTACGCTACCAAAAGCTTCAAGAAATCGGATAAATCTTCGTGGCGTTCTTGGATTGCAGACTGCGATCGTACGTTTAATGTCTCGAGACATCAGAGTGTATATTGGCATTTGGGATCTGTCAACGAAGGAAACAACAAGGGGTCTGAAGAATCATTCGTATCAACGGTGTACTACATCCTACGTGTGCTCCTCCTCGACAGTCTACCCTTTCACTTAGTCGGTGGATGCTTTAATTACGCGATCAACAGCACGGTGAATCCGACCCCTGCAAATGGTCGCCTGGCCATGCAAATGTTCGGAAACTTCAATGTCTTCTTCAATACAAAGACTATATGGGGTGTCTACTTGAACCTCTGGGTACTGTCCAGGGTCGTACGACAAGCCAATTTCATCACTGTTTGGGGCATCTTCCGAGTGTCATCTGATGCTCTTGACTGGTGGACAAGCAAGCGAGTAACTGCGTGTCAAGAGCATTACGAGAAGTTGCAGGGCGATCAACGACTTTTATGAGCAAGTTCAGAGCATTTTCGGGATAGTGTAGCAGTAAAACAAATTCATTTGAGTCTAATTGCTACATCTTTTACTGCAACAACATCGCCATAACATCAGCAGGCGTCCTCTTCGGCGCTGCGATCTCCAGCACCTCCTTGCTTGTCGTTTCCGCCTTCGCCTCGCCATTCCACGCCGATTGCGGAGCACGCTTGATAGAACCTATCACGTTCTTTGCCTGGTTCGACGCAGCAACCATGTCTTCTACGAACGATAGATCCTTGAACTTGACGTCCTCAACCTTGGCGCCGATATGCTTCTCAACCATTGCTACAACTTCGTCGCCGGTGATGTCCTCCGGGCCATTGAGCACATACCTGCGCTTGTTGTGCGCAGAGGTGTCTTCCTGGAGTAGGAGATGCGCAGCAAATACACCAACGTCATGTGGGTCAATGACGCCGACCGGCCCATCAGCGCTCGCCATCGTGCGCAATGTGTGTTGTTTCCCGCCGTTGCGAACAGCCTTGATCAGCTCAGCAGCGGGCATAAGCCAGAAGGTCGTGAACACATTTGGCTGCAGCGAAGTCCAGTGCATGTTTCCGTAGGCTGGCGAGTCAAGCATAGCTTCAATGGCCCAGTGCGTACGTGGGTAGTAGGCAGGGCAGTCTGGCTTCACATTCGCGGCTGTCGTGGAGATGCGCACGACGTACTTGACGCCAGCGTCACGGGCTGCAAGGTGGAATGTCGATTCTTCGGCGAATTGGTTGGGCTCATTGTGTGAAGCTATGAATGCGCGGGCGACATTGTGTTCGCGTAGCCACTCCGCAGTGATCTCGACCCAGGTGTATTCGATGATCTCGACATGGGGGAATTTGGCGAGAGCTTTTGCTGAAGAGCTGTTCGCAGATCGTGTGATGGCGAGGATGCGATAATCGGAGAACGTCTTGCTAGATTTGATGAGGTTCGAGAGGGTCTCAACAACACTGCGGCCAGTGTTGCCTGTGGCGCCGACGACTAGGAATGAAGAAGCCATGATCAGGAAGGTGAAAATAAAGATGATTGAGTTGGAGGGCGTTGTTTCAGTGCAGGCTGATGATGCATGTTAATCAATCGAGGTATCTTCCCTTTGTACAAAGTTGCGGAGTGTCGACGACTCCGAAGTGTCACTAGCTGCGGAGTGCAACCAGCTGTTGAGAGCTGCGCGTTGCATCACGCACCCGGATTTTGTCCGAAGACTGACCAATCAGCTAAGCGCGGAGTGGAAGCCGTTAGCATGTTGTGGCGGGCGCTAGAAGAAGATGGGTACCTCGCGCGACGACCATCCAACACTGAAAAAAAGAAAACGCGGAAGCGGAACAAGCAGAACAGCAGCAATTGCGGGTTTGTTGGTTATTGAATGTTGGAACAAGCAGAAACCAAAATCGCATTAGTACTACTCCACGAGGAGATCAACGACTGCACATAACGTCCAACCCCCCAACGACACTGCGCCATCTGATGCGCACTTATATAACATAATGAAAATACAAAGGCCAACTCAGTACCCATAGGCCACCGTCTGTCCATGCATCTGGAAAGCGGTTGCTGCGCCGAAGGGATTGATGTCTCCACGGAACCTTCCACCTACTCTGCCTCTTCCTCGTCGCTATAGTTCTCGTCAACCACGATCTGACGAGTAGCATGCGTCTCTTCAATCATCATAGTCTGCTCGATTGCAGTCTGTTCGATTAGACGACCTTGAGCTGCCTCAGCTGCGGAGTCTTCGAGCGCGGCTGAGACCATCTGCTGTTCGGCGTCGTCATAGTCTTCCTCTCCCATCTCTTCGTCTTGCTCAGCATCGTCGTCTTCGAATATCACCGATGAGGAATCATCACCATCGTCATCATCGTAGGCGCCGGCCAGGACAAGAAGATCCTCTTCTTCCTCGTCAAGCTCGGGCTGCTCAGCATATGGGGGAAACACCTTGGTCTTCGACTTCTTAGCAGGCCGCTCTTGGTCTCCAGAGTCTTCCGAACCATGGCGCTTGCGAACCAGAGGGCTACCGAACGCATCTTCACTTTCCGATTCCTCCACGGCAGCCTGCGATTTCTTCTTGTTCAACGGCTTCTTCTTGGCTGGCTTCTTAGGCTTACCACCCTCGTCGTCGCCATCGTTGCCGTCGTGGGTGTTGTCGTACTCCTTTAGTAGAGCCTTGTCCGGCTTCCCAAAGGCGGCCACCAAGCGCCCCGACGCTTCGAGTGCCTTGGCTTCAGGCGAAGGGTCGCCGCGCCATCTTACATTCGGTGGGTCTTCGCCACGATCGTAGCATGGTTTGTACGATGTGTACTGGTAGCGAGTGCTCTCTACTGTCCGACCATCAGAGAGTTTCCCGAAAGGAGTGGCTTCCCTGAAGTCCTTGCCCTTGAAGCGATCGTTGTGAAGCTCAGTCAACTCCCAAATGGATGCGTCGGGATTGTCCCGCATGAGGGAAGCCAGATATTCTCGCTCGATTTCCGACCACGGTGGATCAATGGTCACGCGATCAATACCCTGGTAACGGCGGTCGTTAAGAGCCTTGACTGTTTGCTTGTCATTCCAGTCTTTTGGTACCTTGTTATAGCAGTAGATGACCGGCTCTCTCTTGTGGGATGTAGGTTCGTTCTTATCCTTCAACCGCATGTCCATGAGTGGGATGGCAAGTAGGTCTTCTTGGTTCTTATCCTGAGGGAGCTGATCAATGTTGTCCGGCTCAACCTGGAAATTGTGCTTTGTGTCGCGCGAACCGCGCTTGTACCGGAAGCCACGATTCTCCCACATGGGAGGCTCAGTCTGACCCATGCTCTCACGGGCGGAAGGCTGTTTAGGGCTGGGCCGAGGATCACCTGACACAGGCTTTACACCCCAGAACTTGCTCCATTGGTCCGTCGGAGGAATGACAATACTATGGGTGTAGGAATCGAAGCCTTCTCCGACGGGCGGCTTTTTTGGCTTGGCCTTTGGCTCCGTGGCGGCGGGTTCCTTAGGTGCTGCGGTCTTCCTGGACTTCTTGGGGGCAGCGGCTTTTGCGCCCTTCCTGGGTTTCGGGGTAGGAGCGGCTTCTTCTGATTCTGACTCGTCCTCATCTGTGGGTCCTCCTTCCTGCTCTTCGACGGGCGCGGCAGCATCAGAGGCACTGGATTCGTCTTTCGCACTCGCAGACGCCGCTTCAAAACTAACAGCCTTCTTCACTTTCCTCGGCGTTTTGGGAGTCACACTCTGCCCGAGCTTCGAATCGGCGGGCTGCTTTGACATGTCGGGATGAGTCAGTTGCGTATTGGTGTATTGGATCGAGCCAGGTGGTGGAGTAGTTGTATCGAAAGCACAGACAGGTTTCAAGAGCAATTGGATGGGGTCGCGTGTAGAGTTGTTGAGTCGGGTGGCAGAGGAGGGAGCGAAAACCTTGCTTTGCGGGGTGGGAGTGGCGCACTGGTAGAGAGTTGACGCGCGTCTGGATTGGGAAGACATAATTGCAGTGGGAGACGGGGCGCAATAAGTAGGAGGACGGGGCGCGGCCATTGTAAGGCTACGCGTGAAAGGTCGTTCTGGGGCGTGAGGAGGGCGCTTTGACATCTAGATCGCACAGTGTAGAAATACATCTTGCGCGTTTGGTGTCCTTTGAAAGTGAACCAAAGTTGTGCGCGGATCAACAAAGCCAGCAACAGTGTAAGCAAGCCCACCCGACAATGTCCCAGGCGGACAAAGGTAAAAGGGTACGACAATTTCTCCTCGCGCGCGCTCAACTAGGTCCTTCTATCGACGTCTTTCGAATGATGTGGTCATCTCGGTCGCTTCTCTTCACTATGCGGATAGTGTCCACGTAATTTGCGCGCAAGAAACCTTCTCAGCCAAGTACATGTGACTGACCTGAGAGTGCCTGACGCACAATGCCACATAGCGACGTGACCATGTGAAAGCTCATCGCTTGGCGGTGCCTGCGATACCGCCTTGCTAGGGCAACGCGAGGGAATGACCGCGCTCCGCTGCTGCACGAGGTGAATGCTGCGTACCTCTCCTGCAACCTGGGGCTTCCGATATACCACAAGCAGTCGGTTCGGTTTCTCGTTAAGAGTATGGAAGCCGGGTACCAGAGTCATTGTGTGGATCAATGAAATATATCGCAAAAGCTTGGCTGGTGAATTTCATAATCGCGCTTTCTGCTTCCTCGCGCAAGCGACCATCCTCGAACTTTACCTACGTCTCGCAGCAAAGTATTGAAGCGCGGCACCATTTCTTTGGCTCGGGACTGACTTATGAATGAAGAGTTGGTAAGGCACGCAAATGGCCGTACGATAACGGAAGTGTATATGCTGCTGCCGTGCAGGACATAAGCTTGGAAAAAGGTGAGAGTGTGAAAATGGAGGAACTTTGCATAACCACAGATTTTTGATCGTTTGTTTTGTAGCAGCGCACGCAATTGAACGGCTTGGTCTAAATGAGAAAGCTGTAGTCGGCAAATGTGACGACAGAGACAGCTGTGGACAGGAAAGGGGACGGGACGTCGGGAGGTTTGCCAATCGATAAGATAGCCCTAGCGCCTTGGCATACGTAATGACAGCTAACTCGCGATCACGACTGCTGCGAGCCTCAGCTAGTTCAATCATTGATGTTGAGGTGTATGAAAAGCCTTCACATTGATTGAGTATTTTGCGGGCTTTGCGTACATTGCGTTCACCACTATCCCACCGAACCTGACTATCACTGGACGCTCACGGCGATCGGCGGAGTTACCTGATGCCGATG
Organism: Alternaria hordeiaustralica; assembly: GCF_023758085.1. Taxonomy (NCBI): domain Eukaryota; kingdom Fungi; phylum Ascomycota; class Dothideomycetes; order Pleosporales; family Pleosporaceae; genus Alternaria; species Alternaria hordeiaustralica. The sequence goes on along the minus strand of NW_026056784.1, from coordinate 279,198 downwards.
CGCTCACATAGCACGTCGCGGTCATCACGTCTTCATGGGCCGGAAAGCGCAATACGCTCGCTCGAGCAGCGGATTACAACATTGAACCAGAACGGTAATCTATCTCGCGTCGCGCGATTCATAGTGAACAGTAAAGTGATTGCGACGGCGTTCCAAGAGGTATCAGAAGATGCCGCCTAGGTTGAAATTGGAATGGTAATTAGACATTATAACACTGAACACATCCAGCCAACGTTCATGCATCTTAAACGGTGCGTACACTATTAGAAACCAACATCCCAAGTCAAAATTCTCAAACTCCACTTCAGGCCATGTTGAGCTCTCCGAATGGCGTGGCGGTTAGCCAGGCCCATGCTGGGCGCAAGAGCAGAGCGGGAGGTATCAGGACCAGCCCGACGCTCGACTATAACTCCTTGATAGCCAATAAGGAGATTGCCTGCACTGAAGCACGTGTGTTAATCGTGACGAGACAGATCGACTGTGTCAACGTCATTGACCTTCCTCTCAACCAACCGCTCTTCCACCCGGGCCTCGGGTTCCCGAGCCGCGATCGATATCGACACCGCGGGACAGCCGACTAGCGGCGGCGGCTGGCGGGATCAATGGTCCATGTCATGACACGGGTCGCGGGCTGGCGGTAGCTCGGTGTGCAATCTATGCATCTGCCTTTGAGTTGAGGCTTGCCGGGCTGAGCGCATTCATGATGCGATTTCGTATAGTTGATGCTGCCTGTCGATACTTGTTCGATCCGGGAATGAGATTGTGGTGGCCATAGCGCATGGCTTTGAAGGGCGGCCCGGGTCGATGGGGACAGGACAGCGACTAGTGCGTGCGACTATGCGAACGCTTGTACCTGCATGACGATATCATGTTTTGTTTTCAGAGACTGGCGTCGCTCGCACGGCTGCCGCTGCGTTGAGAGAAACTTGAGAATCGTCGGTACAATGTCCTCACTCTGCCGAATAGAGTGGAGTCGCTTGAGAGTCCATCGTCAGGGAATGGGGATGGTGAGGGGACTTCGGGTACAGCTCGCTCGCGATGCTGGAGGTGCTCTTCGTCCATGCGCAAAAGGTCCGCTTCGAACTGCTCCATCACAGTGAGGGCTGGCGCAAACTCGGGGCTCAAGAAGTTGTTGAGTGGTGGAGGGACGGCCTCCTGGCTCGCAGAGTAGTATAGCTGGGGCCTCATGTTGTTGAAGGGGTGAAGATGTTGGAGATCTTGAGGATGTTGATGCGATGTGCTGCTGTGGATGAGATGCTGGCCTACTTTCCAGAGGGTCGCGTCGCGTTTATATCACAGTATCGCATGTCGTCATGCTCTCTTCCCATCCCACACGCGCTAAGTCGCGTGGCAGCTCCAATATCGTACCTGAACCCCACGAGCCGTGCGCAGTTTCAATACAATAATAAAATAAGACGTTCCGGAACGATCGCATGTCATTTTCCCCGATCGCATGTTATTGTCCGATCTAGTGGTCACCAGCATCGTCATGGCCTTGTTCCAGACGGTACCCCTGAGACTTCCCGCTTTCCGGGGTCGATCGATCGTAGCGCGTCATCAGGGATGCTGCATCATCTGGCAAGATCCAGGTTTCACCCTAGCAGACAGCCCCGTGCGCGATGTGCAAGAATTGAAGAATGAAGTTGTCGGTGGCTTCTTCCATGCGCTCCTGAATCTCGTGAGAAAGGTCTTGGTGTTGTAGGCTGGCATCGGCTCGCGCTTTCCGACAACACCCTGCCTACCTCGGCTCATCGGGCGAAGACGGCCAATGCGGTGACGCTCCTCACGAACACCTCGATGACCAGCCGTGAGCACCCTATCGTCATCGCAACGACACATAGAAATAATGCCCATCCCCACACCTTTCGGCGGTTTTCTGCCCGCTGCTCGAGATCCACCATCTGCATTTCTTGCAGCTTACATAGCAAATCCAGGCCTTAAGTAGACGATACTGCCCGGGATGCCCACCCCACCCTTCTCCCAAGACCGCCGAGACTGGCTGAGCGAAATTTCTGGATTATTTTCCCAGCGCAAAACCAGGGACGTTAAGAACACGACATCTACGTCAACTGTAAACCTTAGATTCGGCACCCCTAAAGCTTTCGACTCTGTTTCAACTTTCAGTTCGAGATCTCGAGATGACGCCTCCACAAAAGATCAAGCAATGGCTCACGGGCCAGGACGGGCTCGATAAGCTCAGGATGGGCGAGGCGGAATGCCCAACCCCTGGCGAAGACGAGGTGTTGGTTGAAGTCCATTCCGTGAGTCTGAACTACAGGGATACCGAAGGTACGTACAGTGGGATGTGGTCACACCTACTTTTGTGGCAGGGTCCAGACGGCCATTTGAACAACGCTAAATACGTGGACAGTCGCCATGGGGCTTTACAACCACCACAAGTCCGTAGAACATCCCCCCGCTATTGTCCCATGCAGCGACATGTGCGGTGTAGTCGTTGCGGTTGGCCCAGTCTCCAACAACACTTCCGACCCCTACAAGAACCCAGCTTTCCAGCTCAAGGAAGGCGACCGGGTCATCAGTACATTTGCGCCGAAGCATCTCAGCGGTCAAATCAAGGCCTCAGACATCGCGGGTGGCCTAGGTGGACCTGCTCCTGGCGTGTTGACGCAGTACCGCGTGTTCCCCACGTATGGCGTTGTCAAGATACCAGATTATTTATCCGATGACGAAGCGGCTTGCTTGCCAATCGCAGCTGTAACCGCCTGGATGAGCTTGAATTGTATGCGACCAAATGGCGAGATCATCGGACCGGGCGAGAAGATCCTGTGCCAGGGTACTGGCGGTGTAAGCATCTCTGCAGCCCAGATCGCATCCGCAGCAGGCGCAGATGCCATCGTCACATCTTCCTCCGACGAGAAGCTCCAGCGTGCGTCCAAGCTCGGTGCGAAGACAACCATCAACTACCGCAACACTCCCGACTGGGAGAACGCAGTCCTTTCCGCTACCTCCGACGAAGGCGCCGACATTATCATCGAAGTCGGTGGTGCGCAAACGCTCCGCAAATCATTCGAGTGTGTACGCTTCGGCGGATTGATCTCTTGCATCGGCTACCTGTCCGGCAAGCAAGACGAAGCTGGCGACAGGACAAACACGAACCTGCTGTGTCTGAAGAGGAATGTCACACTCAAGGGCATTGTGAACGGTCCTAGGACTGAGCTCGAGAGAATGCTCAAGTTCTACGACGAGAAGAAGATTAAGCCAGTGGTCGACCGTGTTTGGAAGTTCGAAGAGGCGGATCAAGCGATCAAGTACCTTTTCAGCGGAGGACACTTTGGAAAGGTTGTCATCAAGGTGAAGGAGTAGATGATGTTATTGGTGCGTTGTGAGTAAGAATATATTATAATTCAACACTTGCTATTTGCTACCTCGTGATGGACTAAGCAGAAGACCGAGCGCGCCGCTCAGCATCAACGCTCGCACCCCACTTGCGGAAAGCCTTGGTAAAGCGCTTCGTCTCCTCAATAGCCTCCTCGTACTCGTCAGCAACGACAAGTCCCTCGTACCACGACCGCTCCGTCTCAGCCAGCACAAGGCGCCACTCCTTGCCCTCCTCCAGCGCCCACGCCAAACCGTGAACACCCAGGCGAAGTATCCATAAAGCAGCAGAGATCTTGAACCCCCACAACTCGTAGTTATCTCGGTCTGCCGTCGGCCAGTTCTCTTCGTGGTCCATTACAGCTTCAATGACGCTGTAGAGACCTTCCTGGAAATGAAAGGGGAGGCGGTGCAGACAGTGCATGATGTTGCTGATGTTGTTTTGGAACGGCTTGCTCTCGTTGGACCATTCCCAGGCGCAGTTGGCGAGAGTCTCGAGGCCGGCGATGAGTGACAGGCAAGCATAGCATTTGAATGTGCTGTTGCAGGTCTTACGGCACTCGGAGGGGCGGAGGTGATACCGGCAGTTCTCGACGGCGGTGACGTGCTTTTCGCCCTGTATTATGTCAGTTGGAAGGCTTCAACGTCCAAAGAGAGTAGTGCTGACCTTCTCGAAGAGACTATCCTCAGTGCGGGTGATCTTGATGATCTCGGTCCAGACATCTTTCGCAGCAGTAGAGGATGGTGTGAATACCTCTGGGTAGTCGCCGGGGGATACGAGGACGAAGTCGTCCGTGTCTTCCACGTCGTCGGCGATATTCATAGGGCCCTTGCTACTGACGCTATCAGCAGTCTCTGGAATTTGGGAGGAAGGCATATTCGTCGCGAGTGTGAGTTGGTTGTCACTATACTTTATGAAGAAAGTTGAGGCGTGTTTAGAATCAGGGCGCGGAGATGTGAGTCTGACGTTTTATATAGCACAAGAAGGGGAGAATACAGCTAGGGAATGCCATTTAATAAGTGGGTCTGGAACAGGTCCGTGGACTTGGGGCTTTCTTCCATAAGGAGAAGGGTGCGGTGAATGTGTGCATCGCACCCTCTCGCAGTGTGCAGATCACCAGGCCAAGCGCTCACTTGTACAACCATTCAGGCCACAGCAGAAGAACGTGATTAAGCGTACTCGGAGAATATATGTCTGTGGGTATCTTTGTTGGCTACAGGCTACAGCAATTGTTCGAACGCAAGCTGACCTCCAAGCAAAGGTAAAACTCGATCCTACACGCTTCCTCGACCGAGGCAAATATCAAGACCAAATGTCAGACATGACCAGTGCCGAGACGCACATGTTTTCCCTGGCGTAGAAGTCCCATCGACCCTTCAGTCGTCATCTTCAGTCCGACCCTTCTTAGCAAACATCCCAGCCGCGCCCCTCCCCCACATCGTCACCTCTGCAGCAACCCGCATAAGCTCCATCTTCTTTTCCTCATACTCCACCTTACCCTCATTCACCACAATCCACGCCTCCTCTGCCCCCAACAAAATCTGCATCTCGCTTTTGCCCTCCACCCTGCCCAGCATAAGCCCTTCAGGCCCAAGCTTCAGCGCCCAAATCACGACTGAGATCTCGAACTCCTCGTCGCGGACGACTTGGCGCTCTAGTTCCATCCAATCGTCGGTATCGAGGATGATTGACAGCACGATGGACAGACTGAGTTGGTGTTGCGGCGCTAGCATGTGCAAGTATTCCGCGACGAAAGATGGCTTAGTTGGGTTATCGGCGAAGATCTTGGAGCAGATGCGGAGGGTATCCAGGCCGTCAATGATTGCATTGGATGTTAGGCTAGGATGGGGTCTGGATTTTGTTTCGATGGCGAGGATTTTGGCGTAGTAGGCGATGATGTCTTGGTCGTTTTTGTCCTAAGCGGAAGCGTTAGTATGCATGATTAAGCTTTGAAGGGTGCTTGTATGCTTACTTCGATGGTTTTAGCAGTCTCGTCACGAACGAACACGTAGCTGCCATCAGGGTGCCTCGGCAGAGTATCGTTGGGTAGGGCGACGACTTGCTTTCCGTCGACGAGCTGGGTGAAGTCTTCTTGGCTGTTGATGTCGTCGTTCATGTGAGGTTTCAATGGATGCGGCATGACGGTTACCCTAGTGGTGAGAAGTCTGTCAACTCTGTATGTATTACCGGAGTTGAGTTACTACGGGAGTAGAGAGCCCAGTGTTCTTCCTAGGCCGGCCATCGCCTTGGTACATGACAGGAAGTAGGTCAGTGCATGAGGCGCGATTCAATGCCAAGATGATGCGATATGCAGTGTACAATTGAGCTTTCTCTTTCGTGAAGTACCCTTCTAAACCATGACGTTAAGTTGTAACTACGTCCGTGCTCGCCGCTGTAGGGAGCCAACAAGAAACAAAACATGCCAAACTACGCCCCTCTCATGCCTCCCGCTTCTCCTGAACTCGGTTATCTGCTATTCGTCTCCCCTGTCGGGCTTTCGCCGCCACGATTCTCTGCTCAACCCTGCAAGATCAATCCCATAAATCGAGCGTAGAAACAGTGACAACACAGTCTGTTCTCATCAGCAACTTGATGCGTGGTTATCGAACTTTGACTTACCTTCACGAAATCTGGCAAATCTTCTCCATTATCCTTGCCACTACTACCTTCACCAGTGGAACTCTTCTTCTCCGCCGTTCCCTTGACAAACCCCTTCCTGACACCACCATTCTGCTCTTCCATCTTGTCAGCGTCACTCTTGGACTTTGCATGTTCTTGCTCTTCACGCTCTGAGAGCTCACGCTCCGAACTCGAGCCTTCGGTGACAGAAGATGCGACATCGCTGTAGGAATGGTAGTCGGCTTCTACGAACACGTAGCTGTCTTCCATTTCTTGATCCTCGGCGATCTCTTCGTCTACGGTGACGACGTCTTTATCGGTGTCGGGTAAAATTCCACAGGTGCCTTCGCTGGGCTTAAGAATGGCGCAATCTTTGTCACTGTTGTCGTTACTAGCGACAGGGTGTTCGCTGGAAGACATGTCTTAAACTGTGCGTTGGAGGATAGTGTGACACGTTACAGAAGGAATAGCGTAGTCTGGTGTGCCCGCGAGTTGGGTGACTACGCTGCTGTGGAGTGACAGTGTGAACACTTCCATGCTAGGGTAGCTGCGTATATATGCGCCTTGGGAGTTCTATACCAGATCGCGCCACCAAGGCGACATTCAACCCTCTTTCACTCATATCAACAAGAAAGGCTGCGATCCGCATGAAAGCGACCCAAGCTTCATTATATCAACATTTTACCAGCAGTCGCTTGTCCTTCGAAGGCAAATGGAGCCCGAGTGAAGCAAGCGGGTGGTCGAGACATGGCAAATATGGCGAGCCACTGACGATCATCGCATTGCCAGTAATACCAGAATGATACGACCCTCGTGTGAATGGGAGAGACCAAGAGACTAAGAGCCCGTTCGTTGTCGTTAATAATGGCGAATGAACAGTGTCATTTAGCGTGGGATTCACGAAGCCTCAGTCGATTGCGATGTATGATGCTGAGTAAACTTAATTGTAATGCTTCTTAACGATCATAACTTTGATGCTGCGCCCTCCTCATATTCACTCAACTCTTTCTTATCGCAATCTCTGGGGCTTTCACCAAATTCCTTGCCCTTGCGACATGACAGTTCTTCCGCGCTCTTCCACTTCCAGGCCGTATCCTTCTCCTCACCGTTGCCCTTACCACTTAGTACGTTGCACATATATGCGCCAGCGACGGGGAGGAATCTGAGAAGTTGATTAGCATTGCATTCTTGAGATGAAGGCTAAAGTCACTTACTTGTACGAGTGGAAGCTACCGCCAACGGCGAGGTACAAGTTGGCGAGACTTTTGTGAGGATGTCGACACATTAGCCAGTCTTCGGTTGGCGTAACGGCGTCGTAGCAAATTCGCCATCGGTCTGGTTGCTTGCTTCGTGTCCAATCTGGCATAGCACCGTGCATAATTTGTGCGCTTTCACGCTTGAGTCTCTCAGGGACATCGTTCTGGTTTCTTCGAGATGGCATAGTGATATTATGACCAGAAGGGGTCGTAACCGTGTTGATGATTTCTGTCTTGATGTCGTTGATTTTCAGCGTTCGGTTCGGTTGCGAGGGTGGGATGATGTCGACCTCTCCGCCAATGACGATTACAGGTACTGTTTCGTCGATCATGCTCTGAGTGTCTTGTTCGTTCAGTGTATAGTAAGCAGAGACCCGTCCTACAGCGGTGATCTGGCGCTCGATGCGGTCTTGTTCCTGGATCTTCAAAGCATCCTCGATCGGCGACATCAAAGAGCTGGTCCATGCTCCTGCTGCCAATACGATCTTGTCGGCTTTCAGAATTTGACCATCTCTCAGCTTTACACCTGCTAGGCTGCGTTGGTCGGCGCTCAGCAATAACTCTTGCACGTCTCCAGTCACCCTCTTGACTCCTAGCTCCAATGCAACCTTCGTGAAGCTTTGTGTTGCTTTTTCCGCGTCGCACCAGCCGGCTTCACGATTGAAGTAGCCCTTTCCATATTCTGCAGCCTTGATGCCTTTCGTCACAGCGTACTTGTCCAGCTCTTGCGGTTCTAGATCGCGCGTGTAGTCGCCCCCCCTCTCAACGAATGTTTTTCTAATCGCGTCGCCAAAAGTACCGTTCTTTTTGTCTAAAACGACCCAACCGGTTTTGTGGAAATGCCCCTGTACTGCTATGCTCCAGAACCAAAAATGAATGGCTTCATTGGCAAGATTGCAGTAAAGATGTGACTCGTAGTCGGTACGAATAATGCGATTAGTGTCGATGGCTGCCGCTTGCTTTTGCTTTAGGGATGTATTGCTATCCCAACGGTCGACGATAGTAATTCGCGATGGATCTTTGTATTGTTTACCCAAATGGTAGGCCGTAGACGCGCCAAAGGTACCAGCGCCTATGATAAGTATCGTAGGCTCGCTGTTTGCCATATTGAACGAATAGTGATCAAAAGTCGTAAAGCTTTCAACGATGTCCAGGATGATGGTGAGGCTTCCTGGATGGTAGATGAGACTGCTTGCGCTAGTGTTGCGGGGTCTTCTGCGGATCCGATGCCCCAGCTTGCGCGAAAACGTGCATTGGCTCGCGCGATCGGGAAGGAACTCACGATGCCCAGGTACAACGCGTTCCGAACATGACGTATCAACACAAAAGCGGGCGCGTGCGAATGAGCCCTATTCTGTCCAAATTTGCGCTGCTTTGACAAGTGACATTCTGGAGCCCCGATTGGGCTTTGGCAATGATCGCAGTCGATGCGGGATGCGCGAAGCTTGCTTGGAGACCGGCGTTCGCGTCGCGACGTCGCGAGTATTCAGTGTCGCGGCAGGTGCAAGGACGACCGTCGCGAACAAGGTTTACGCGTTGTCCTTGAATGTCGCATCAATTGCATCGCCTCGAGAATGCATTTTAGTGGTTGAGACCAGCTTAAAGAGTACGTCGCGATGGCGTAGAGGCATGGTGGCACATCGGTCGTGAAAAGTCGCTAACTAGAGCTCGAGTGTCATCGCTCCTTCCGAATAATACAGCTTACTTCCAACACTCAACACCATCCATCACGCGCGTGCTTGTCAGTAGTAGCGGCGCACATCGCGCATACCAATGGCAGCAGTTCAACACGAACGGATTTGTTCTCTACATGTTCGACCCATTTGCTGCGGCAGTTTTGTTTGATCGTGCTCCACGCTCTCCAACCAGTCTCTTACATGTATGGGCACCATTCACTCATCAATAGGTATTCATGACTCCCGAAAAGTCACTTCCGGTAATACGCATGCGCTGGAATAACACGATGATAGAGAAAGAGCTGGTGATGGCAAGAGACATGGAGTAAGCCAGGGGCTGACCGCAGAGCTGGACGGACTAGCCGGTTGCATCATCGGCAACCTGTCGAAGATGTCGAATGTTTAGCCTGGAGGCCTTACTCGGTTTCAGTTCTGGATGTTCACTACCGACGAAGGATTCACGGTCCTACACCTGTTCTTCCAATGTAGAGGCTGCTTGCGAGATGCATTTCCAGGAATGGTTAGCGCAGGCTGTCTCGGCTAACCTTCCGTGTCAGACTCGAAGTATCTTTGGATACACGTACGAACACAGCGCAGAGCTTTACGCAGCAGAAGGCAAGACCTCAATTCAATATCACTGCTGGAACTGAACACAGAACCATCTGAGGAGCTATATTGAGACCAAGTTTTCACGCACCAATCTCAGATTCGCCACTGCACGATAGCACTTTAGTGGCTCCTTCGGCAAGCCCCACCATCCAGCGTAGAGTGCAGATTCAGCAACTCTCAACCAACACCACGATGTCTCCCAAGATCCATATCGTACGCCATGCGCAAGGAGAACACAACGCGACTGTATGTTCCAGATTGAGAAGATGAACCTCTAAATCAATAGTACTGACTGGCGGCAGCGCAATTACAGCATTCGCGATGCTGTGCTGACAGAAAAAGGCAAAGAACAATGTCGCACGCTTAGCTCGGCATTCAAACATCATGAGGAGATAGACATAGTATTTGCGTCGCCGCTACGACGAACGATCCAGACCGCCTCGCTGAGTTTTGGCCCTGTGCTCGCGCGGAAAGAGGTGCCGTTCGTGCTGTTGCCAGCCTTGCAAGAGGTCAGCAACATTGGATGTGATGTCGGAATTGCAGATACTGCAGATGATGTGCACGCATTCCTACCAAAGCTGTTCGCAGATGGTGAGCTTGACTTTGAAATCAGCAAAGTTGATGCATCAGCGGTGACAGCGGGCTGGAACTCCAAGGTTAGTCGATCTCCCGGTTTGACATCAGCATGCATGCTTACTAACGCCTCGCAGGAAGACTATTGGGCGTACGAGAAGCGCGCCATCTCGAAGCGCGCTTCTGATCTCAGGAACTGGCTGTACCAAAGGCCCGAAGCGCAGGTAAAGCTGCCGTTAGTTTCCTCTTAACAGCGGTTTGCTAATGGAACAGGTCCTGGTCGTCACCCATGGCGCATTCGCACACTTCCTCACCGAGGACTGGGAAGTCGAAGACCCCATGGTAGGCACAGCGTGGAAGAATTGTCGGTACATCTCTATATTTAGTCTGCAGTTTGAGCTAACTCTATGACAGGTGAGCATCGCGTGTTTACCTTCACACCTGAGTCGACGACGGAGGACGCCCACGTGGGTGAAACTTGGGAGAGCAGGCGAAGCAGAGGTGCCCAAGAAGTCGAGAAGGACCCGCATGTAGTGGATGAGTTTCTCAAGACAGCGGCGTAGTTGAGTAGTAGTGTACAAAGGCCGCGGCCTCAGGTAGCTTCCGACAACGGCTGTGGCATGCCGTTCCGTCCGTTGTCCAAGAGCCGGAGGGTCCACGAATAGCCAATACCCGATGCGTTTTTCCTGTAGTAACTTGCCCGAGTGCATTCGCGCCCTTTGATCGACGGATTCTCCCTTCGCTCCTAATCTGGAGTACCACGGCTGTTCGGCAAGCGCGCCATGATGGCGCAACATCCCACGGTGCCCGGTGCCCCCTGAGGCTTTTGGGATCCTGGGGTAGACGGTAGCCAGGTCCAAGCAATCACATTCACCCCCCATATCATTGGGCGGCGCAAAGTTCGGCAATGCACTCCACAAAACCCTGGATCAAAGATAAGCCACGGTCACGCCGCGCCTGCTATGACTCTTCGAGCAGCCAAGCTGCAGTGCGGCCAGACCAAATCACCGAGGGGCGCGTCGTGCATTACCGCGCTGGGTGTAGTCGACGGGACGCATCGGAGCAGCCTTAGTCAGAGTTTTGCGCCCCGGTACCTGTTCGGTTAATCTATCAAGCCCCGCCGAGGCCCGGGATGGCGCGGCCCTAAAGGCTTGTCGCCGCCCCCATGCAGCCAAACCAGCCCTACGCGACGCCTCTGTCGTCGTCACCACCCAGTGCAGACGCTTATCCCCAGCTTACAGGTTGTCGCGTGAGCACCGCAGCTCTCTTATCTCCAGAACCGCATGCATGGTTCGCTCTGATGTCACCTAGCACGGATCCAGGCGATGTCACATCAAGCACGTCCCCAAACTCACCACTCAAACACGTAAAAAAGAGAAAATTTTACGTCAACTGCGACGCACCATGTGGACCGCGTCATTAACGACGCCACTAAAGGGCAACGCTTCTGGCTGCACGCACCAAGCTCTGGTACGATGCGAGCAATAGACCGAAGTTCGCTAAGGCCCTCGATAGCCAGCTTTCGGTCAACATCGGTCGCCCAGCATGCTGGGAGCGCGCGGGGGAAGGCCGCTTGGAACATTCTATTACACATGCAGAACATGCGGAGAGATAAGACGTGTTGATATAAGAAACAAGAGCAGCCGCTGGCCTTGAAAACGGTTATTCCTGCGTGCCGCTGCTAACTCACACTACCTTCTCACCGGTCCCACGGTACGTCACAGACAGTCGATATCACGCGCCGCCGTCTTCCCGATTCCGACGACTGGACCTGTGACCTACACTGCTACTGCTGTTTTTGGGGTACCGGGCAAACTAGCTCGTCAGCAGGCGCCAAACACCAAAAAGTCGCGAGTGCCCTTCAGCTTCCGACTTGACCACGACTCCACCCCACCGTTATTTTTGAAAAATTCATATTTGCATTTTCCAAGATGCAGGAAGTACCGCACGCCCACGGGCTCACGACGGGCAACCCTGAGCCACAATACGCCTCCAACGGCGTCAACACTGGCGTCCCCGCGCGGCACTACGCTGCTGCACCGCCGACCTATCGTCTGGACGACCTTTCGTCTGAGGGCAAGAAGAGCGACCCCGAGCTCATGATGCCCGTCGATAAGACTGCCACCGTCCAGGAGGGATCGGAGAAGTTCCACCGTCTCGGATGGAAGCAACTCACAGTCTGCCTGATTGTCGAAGCTATTGCGCTTGGTTCTCTCAGTATCCCTAGCGCGTTCGCTACTCTTGGAATGGTCCCCGGTGTCATCATGTGCGTCGGTCTTGGACTCGTCGCAATCTACACATCGTACGTTGTCGGTCAGGTCAAGATGCGCTACCCGCATGTCAACCACTACTCGGATGCCGTCGAAATCATCTGGGGTAAATTCGGAAAGGAACTCACCGGTGTCATGTTCGCCCTCTTCCTCATTTTGCTGGTTGGATCGCACGCACTTACCGGAACAATCGCCTTTATCAACATCATCGGAAACTACACCACATGCGCGCTCGTATGGGGTGTAGTATCCATGATTATCTTGCTGGTTCTTGCTCTGCCACCCACGTTCCACGACTTTGCTTTCCTGGGCTACATCGACTTTATTAGTATCATCGCCGCCATCTTGCTCACCATCATCGCAACTGGTATCCAAGCGCACGATGCCCCTGGCGGATTGAGCGCAGTCAACTGGTCCGCGTGGCCTCAACCCGGAACTTCGTTCTACGAAGCTTTCCTGGCGACTACCAACATCATCTTCGCCTACTCCTTCGCCGTCTGCCAATTCTCTTTCATGTCAGAGATGCACACCCCCAAGGACTACGTCAAGTCCATCTGGGCCCTTGGTCTGATTGAGATCTTCATCTACACCATGACTGGTGCTCTCATCTACGCTTTCGTTGGCCAGGAGGTCAAGTCGCCTGCTCTTCTTTCTGCCGGAAACACCGTCTCCCGCATTGCCTTCGGTATCGCACTCCCCGTCATCTTCATCTCCGGTTCCATCAACGGCACCGTCGTCTGCCGCTACATCATGGACCGCATCTTCCCCACTTCGCCAATCCGCTTCGTCAAGGACGTCAAGGGTTGGGGTGTCTGGGTTGGACTCATCACCGTTGTCACCGTCATTGGATGGATCATCGCCGAGGCCATTCCCTTCTTCAACGCCCTCCTCGGTCTCATCTCCTCCCTCTTCATCTCCGGATTCACATTCTACTGGCCCGCGCTCTTCTGGTTCCAGCTCGTCAAGGAGGGCAAGTGGAACGCAAACGCCAAAAACATCAGCTTGAGCATCCTCAACTCCATTGTCTTCGTCATTGGACTTGTTGTTCTCGGTGCCGGTACCTACGCGTCCGTCGAGGATATCATCACACAGTACAACTCCGGTGCTGTACGAAGTCCCTTCACATGCTCTGCTCAGTCTTACGCATAGTTTGGGGGTGACGAGAACATGTATATATACCAAGAAGCCCTTGTATAGGCGCTTCGCTTATTACGACTTATGAGTCTAGCATCAGCATAGCGATGTCAAATCAAATTTCACATATTCAATCATCTTTTCTCCTGTCCACAGTGTTTGCATCTTATTGATGCCATCCGGGGATGGATTTGCTCCACCTGCGCCGCGCCACCCCACACAGGGAAAACACTGAACATTCACCTCTCAGAAGTCTACATTGCCTTCAGATATGGTCGATCTTTTGATTTTAGACTGATGTATGCAGCAAGGCACCTCAAGACTTTCGTTCTCCTGCCCGAGGCGGCGCCGATATTTTGTTTACCCTGGCTAATAATGTGCGGAGTAGATCAGTGGGAAAAACACTATCTACAGAAGACATGACAATTAGGGAATCACCGAGAAGAATGATGCATGCGCTTTTCCTTTCACTCCACTATACAAACAGCACTCCTTTGTGTCTTCACTCCAGGGCTTTCACGGTAGTGTTTGCGCACTAGTACGGATGAAGACTAGTGCCGCGAATGACGCAGCTCGGACGTGCTGCTGTGCACCTGCTCAGGTGATAAACTTTGGTACGTATACCTACGAACCGCTCACCTCCGGAATAAGCAACAGTCATTTCACTCACGGCGACAGTCGCAACTATTCATACTATGGAGGACATAAGATCTACGCTCTCTACACTTCACCTTGGGTCCAATTTCACCCACGCAACCGACGATATCATGCCGAAAAGACAACGCGATAGCGACGACGAATCTGCTCGAAATGATGGCGTTGGGTCTAAGAGGCAACACGGGAGTGAAGTCATTACACCTTTACCGCAGCCTTCCGACCTCATCGCCGCTCTCCACGAGTTCATACAGGAAGAGCGCAGGACCAACTTCTCGTTCTTGTCGCAGCACAGCCACTGCCACAAGCACCAGAACGAGCTACTCGTAGTATCTCAGGCCAATGCCGAAGATATCGAAGCAGTACGTGCTATCGCTCGGCACGATACAAGTGTCCATAGTGACTGGTATACCTTCACCGAGCCGCTGAGGTCGGACGGCTACACCCGTACCGCTGCGATCGATATCCCATCCGCGAGATGTGTTGCTGGAGATATGATCATCACCGAGTTTGGCAGGATCAGGAAAACCGAGCGCGACGCAGCTGCATGGATCCGCGATACGTACTGCACTGCCGAAGACGATATGTGGGCGATGAGGCTCCCAGAATCGCAGTACGAGGAACAGCGCTTGTGGTGGGAAGGTACAGGGCAAGCTTTCCGGCTGCTGGACTTACCTCTAGAGATGCGCGAAGCCATCTACCTACACGTCATCGGGCCAGTCGTTGTTCCGGATGTCGTTACACAGCATGGTGGCGGGGAGAAGCTTGTGCTTGGGTATGGCCTGTCGTACGATAATCCCGAGCGCGTAGGGCGCAATCGAGATCCCAATATACAGCGTCCCAATATGGAGATCATGCGCGTCAGTCGCCAGGTCAAGGATGAAGCCACCCAAGTCGCCAATCGCGACACGGTGAAGCGATTCACAACAATCCGTACGCGTGGTGATGGCATTGGGCCCGCCGCGTCACCTGAAAAGATCTGGCGCCAACTCAGGCGAATAGTAACGCCTGATAACTTCCTGAAGAGGCTTCAACTTGAGATGTCTGCAACTGAGTTCTTGGCATTCGGGGGCATTTGTCCGCAACTGGGACAACCGCTTCAGAGGGGCGTTGTTCCAATTAATGTCATGTCTATGGCTGGGTTAGGAAACCTCGATATCATCGATTTTCGCTTCATTGGTCCTGAACATGAGCTTGCCAACTGCCCTTGGAGACCGCTTCATCCATGCCAAAAGAAGTGGATTGATGTCTTTTTCATCACCGCCTGGAATGATCTGGTCGCTCTCCGAAATTCGAAAGGAATTAAGTATTCCATGAGTGGCTGCATCAAAGATTCCACCCAGAATTACTGGACTGGGTTACTGAACGACAAGCGCAATGATCATACTGCCGGTATACGCATTCTCGAACAGGATCTTCAGATCGCCATAACGAACAGTAAGTAGTCCTATAAAGGCATGTGGAATACGTACTGACTCCCTTTTAGATGCCTCGCTTGCATGCGAATGCTCCAACCCATGTGTAGGCGGACCGCGCTTGTTCCGGGTCCAGCCGCACGAAATGAGGTTGATCGAGGGCATACAGGCGGAGCTGGATAAGGCGTATTGGGATTTCGAGGACTGAAGCGGGTTGTATTTGACCTGGGGTTGCCGCATACCGAGGAGGACGCGCGGCCCATAAGTAGAGTATTAGCAACGATGAGCATGTATAACGCGCAGACACCGATCACATCTCCGCTCCTGTGACTGTATGGTATCTGGGTCGTGCAGGTCTTGCGTGCATTGTTGCGGGCGAGTGTTGTTCGGATAGCAGAGCATCCATGGATCCGTGGATTGGATTTTGTGATGAGCTACGTCATGATCTAGCCTCTAGATGGTTAGCCGGCGAAACCGATCACGTGTCGTCTGAGAACCCGCGGCCTGTCGCGAACACCTCCGCATGACTTTCGATGCGTCCTCCGCTCGTCTCCTTCAATGGCTGAACCTGCGACCCGATATGCACCCCGACGCCGACATCTCACAATTTCGTCGCGTTATTCGACGCGCAAAAGCAATTTAGTCGCCCTCCATCAGATTCCGTTTCATGGGCGAGCGCCGCACGAGGCTGCCCTGCACTTGTTCGCTGTGCCACGAGATGGATTCACATTGTTGTTCGAAGGCATGTCCACACCAGAGAGTGGTTCAGTCGTGATCGGGGCTGTGCGCAAGTCAATTGCACGCTCAGCAATCTATGGTGATGCCGTGAGAAGTACCCAGCTCACGAGATGCGGCGCAGCAAGTGTGCAACTTACATCTTCTAGCTTGGGCGGACCTGCTCTGCGGTAGTTTGGTCTATAAGTAGGAAGTCGCTGCTTTCTGCGATCTCTCCAATCTCTCAGAGGATCTCTTCCAGGCTCGCCCGAGCAACTTATCTTCTCGATCTTCACGATGTGGGCGATAGCCTGGGCAATCTCTTCTATGCTTTCGCGGCCTCTGTCTACGGTATCTTTTAAGCGTGCCTCGTCGTAATTCAGCTTTCCGTATGCGACGCTGGTCTCCTTCAGAATGCTCGCGTCGTAGCCTTGGCACATGCCAGTCAACGTTGGAGATGACGGAGCACTCAAAAACGCACAGCGTAAAGCCCAGGAAGGGATGCAGCGCTTACTCCCTCCAATTTGTTTGCAATGGTATGTTTAATCCTGATTTCAGACGCGCCGAGGATCAACAAGCTCCACGTTGCAGCCTTTGGAAAGAGCTTAGCCTTCCTGGTTTAGTGCGGCGAGCAAACATGCTGCGGCGCAGCGTACGAAAGAGCTAGATAATGGTGTTCGGTTCGAGCGCATGCGCGAGTGGCTTGTGTCGTATCTTCGGCGAGACTTGCGTGTCATTCACCTTCTTCGAGTTGGGCTGGACTTGTTTACGAGACCTTTCCACACTGCGCAGATCTCTCCGCGGTACCGCCTAAGCCATGAGGTAGAGGGGATGCTGCTTCGCACGCTCGTAGAGAGTAGCGACTATCGGCGCATCACAGGGTCTGGGAGGGCTGATCACATTCGTAGCTCAGACGTCCTTCCGCACACGGTGGACGTAGAACGCGGTCATCACTCTAGCTCCACAGCGCTTGCGATGCCAAAGAAGAAGCTAGAGCACGATCCCTCACCCATTCCTCAGCAGCGCTAGCATGCTATTGCCATCCCCTCCTTCGATCACATCATCTGATAGGTCTCTCGAAAACCGATACTCCAAGTCACGCACAATGTTCACGCCACCGATGCATGCATGCTTCTCGACCTTCCTCTGCATATCATCCATTGGTCTTTCGGTCCGCATCCGTACCACTTCCGTTCTCAAAACCAGGTTATCCAAGTCCGGTCTCGATCCTTAAATCGTGGTTCGTCCCGCGCGTGCAGCATGCGAGCTATATTGGTGGACCCTGACCGCTGATGATTGGACCGGCTGATGTCGTGCATGCCTATGGCTTACACTGGCTTTCAGAACTTCCTCTTCGATGGAAAGATGGTATCCGGTGGGCATAGGATTATTCAGTGGCTTGCGGACTTCAGCGAGAGTTAAGGAAGCGCTGATGAGTATGGTTGGTTGCTGGGTCATGGAAAGATCTACGCGCGTCTGCGATGTCGGATTGTGGGTCATGCGCGAGAACGACTAGTAGAAGACAGGTAAACGGAAGAGCGGAGCATCCAAATGTGACAAGTTGTTGCGAAAAGGAGTGGTCGCTTGGAGGATGTGGAGGCGACATCGTAAGAGATGGACGATCAGAGCACCTTGAAGGCTACATAAGGCACCCGCACCTGCTTCATATCCACCTCATCCATCAACAACATACCACAGCTCCGACTCACATCCATCGATCAGCATGTTATTCTCCACTGCCGCTCTTCTTCTTCTCTCTTCAACTGCGCTCGCCGCACCCGCTACCCTCCTACCCCGCGCCGCTCAGTGCGGCCAATACCAATCTCAGTCATCCGGCCCATACACGCTCTACACCAATGGCTGGGGCTTCTCTTCCGGAACCGGCTCTCAGTGCTCTCAGATTGACAGCTATAGCAGCACAGCTGGCCTAGCCTGGTCAACAACATGGTCATGGTCTGGCACGCCCAACCAAGTCAAGAGCTACACAAACGTCGAGACGGGCTTCACCAAGAAGCAGATTGGTAGCTATACGAGTATGCCGACGACGTGGAAGTGGAGTTACACTGGCACAGATTTGCGAGTCAATGGTGTGTTACTTCCGCCCTTTCTCGTGCACTCTCTTCGTCTCTGGGATATGTAGGCTAACCTTGATGTGCTACCCGCAGTGGCCTACGACACCTTCCTCGGCGCATCAGCCAGCGGAACCAACCTTTTTGAAGTCATGGTCTGGCTCGGCGTCTACGGCGGTGTATCACCCTTGTCCGCGAACGGATATCCCTTCACGCCCATCGCGACCGTCACTATTGGCGGCCAGATCTTCGATCTTGCATACGGTCTCAATGGTTCTGTCAAGGTATACAGTTTTGTTGCTCGTGGCGGTCGGGCGACGAACTTCAGCGCCGACTTGGTACGTTACATGAGTCTACTTTGTGGAGATGATAGAGAAGCTAATGTGTCGACGCAGAATCTGTTCTTTCAGTATTTATTGGCAAACTACGGTAGCAATGGCTTCACGAGTAGTTTGTATCTGCAGGTCGTGCAGGCGGGCACGGAGGTGTTCACTGGAAGCAATGCGAAGTTGACTACGACGGCGTATTCTATCGCTATTAACTAAGTAATGAGGTATCGTATACCTCGTAGCACGTTACAAGACTACTCGGGATTACTGTCTCGGTGTTTGGTGTTAAGCGGATATAAGATAAAGAAAATGTACAATCTGAGAAATGCTTGTAACCCAATACACTCACTACAAAGAGGTTATGCCTGTCGTCCTTTATCTATCCACCCAAAATTCGTCAAAGTGTTATACAAATGGTCAGATCGTAACCCGTGACCCAATTGCGAAGACCCATCGCTGCCAGTATAAGCGCTTCCAAAACGCCGATTCGTCATGCCCATGTGCGTGCCCTTCGTGCCTCTCGTGCCCCTCATTTTGATGTCCAAGCCTCAGGGCTGTGCCCTCAGCCCCGCACGTCAATCTCACCAGGATATGCCAGCGCGACGGCCTCGACCTCGAAACCCGCACCAATGCTCAGGAGGTCGACCCTGAACCTCTCAGTATCGCTCTGAACCCTCGACCGAGGCTCCGCAAGCTCGTAGTCATCCATACGCGACGCATCGCATGAACCAACTACCGACCTCACAGACGACGACAGCTCATCGCCCATCACATCTTGCGCGCGATAATAACGCTGTCGCACCCAGTGGAAGTAAACTGCCAGAGCGTCGCGATGACTCGGGATGCCGATGGAAGCGAGTGAGCGACGGAACGGGAGCTTGACGGCGTAGGGATAGGCTGGGAACGGGTGGGTCAGCTGTGAGATCGAGAAAGTTGGGAAATGGATCGGGAGTTGGTGCGGATATGTCGGCACGCTAGACCAAAAGCAGTATGGTGGGCTGAGCCGAGGCGCAGCTCGCCGGTGGTGTCGGTGGTGTCGGAGAAGGAAAGAAGTCGGAGTTGTGGACGGGACGGTAAGCTGACTTACTGTTGTGAGACATGGTCCACGATGGCGGGTAACTTGTATGGGTTTTGGATGTGGTTGGGCGTTACGGTCAAGAAGTTGGGCGGTAGTCGAGTGTAGTAAGATGGATGGATGAACGATGTCTGAGTGAGAATGTGTTGAGTGTTCGAGTTTATGTAGTCTCTTCTTGGGATAGAGTACCAAGGTGAAATAACTGTCGAGAGAGGATTCGATGTACAAGGCGACTATATAGTATTGATGTGCAAGGTGAGAACGAGGTTGGCAAGTGAGCAAGTCAGTATATCCGCAGAAATGAGCAAGAAGGTATTGCGCATACGCGTCCATGGCACACTTATGACTGTCACAGCGGCCGTCCTCACGACCACGTTGAAGCCTCACGACCAAGGCATATGCCCTTTCCCGATCGAGCAGCTAACAAGAGCCAAGACGTCGTCCTGGGGTAGGTTCGCCAAGCTAACCACCGGCAAAAGCGTCATGGTTGCTACAAAGGGGAACTCATCTCAGCTGCGATGGCTGTGAGCCCTGCACGGAGATTGGATAGTTTGGCGGAAGCGAGAGGGTTGCGACTCCTGATAGGCGAGGCGAGGGCCGGGCGTGGTGATGTTGCCGAGCCGCGTGTTGCGACCGTCTGGCAGCCCGTTTCAAAACTTCACCGGCCGGGCGCTGCAGGAGAAAAACGCACGAGATCGGGGGGCTGAATCTTGACATCGTCGGCTGCTGCGCGTCGTAACCTTGGAACTCCTTTGATGTGCATAGCACGTACGTTAATGGGTCGTCGAGCAACGAACGCGTGGGCCCTGGGGGAGAGCTCCAGCCCCGCGCTTGCCGCTGGGCCAGCGACTCGAGGCTCTCAGCGTGCGTCTGACAGCGTCACTAGTCAGGGCCGGCCAACGAAGTCTGCTTCATCCGCCCCCATTGCTATCACGGCGTCTTACTATCTCGCTTTGCGCGACTTCAAGCCAGGAGTTGGGTACACGCAAGCGCGCCAAGCGTGGTGAGTGAATTTGACAGTACATACACACCTCAGTAGGGACAAGCAACGCCCAGGGATGGCTGACTGACAGCAGGGGCCACTTGCTCAAGCAATCCATGCTCATACTTTCTTTTTTCTCGTACTTTGACCGTGTAACCTCATCATTCTGCAGCTTCTGGGTCTTTCTTGGTCATCGTATGCAATCTGCACGCACGATTTCCAAGACAGAAGGCAGTCGTCCCGATCGGCGGATGAAATGCCATTCTGTCTCATCGAACGAGGTATACGTAGATGCTGGGCGCGAGTAGCGCAGGCTGTAAGGCTCACCGCACTAGCCACAAGCCAGACCATAAGAGGAACAGAGTTTGCTGATCGGTGTAAGATGTGCCACAGCGTTCCTGGAGTAGCAGTGGGCCCAGGCCTAACCGGGGGAACTCTTGGGATGTCAAAAAGCCTATTCGATAACACGGGCCAGGTGCGCACGACGTGACTTCACGCTGTCGCATTCGCATGCGGCCCCCAAAAGCCAACAGCTGGGTACGCGTCGTGTTACGGCATGCGAAATAACCTTCAACATTGGTAATGCTACTCTACCGAAACTTTTCCGACCTTCAGCGTACCAGTAATATGCGATGGTATGACGAGGGTTTGTCATTCATGTCGACGCTTGGACAATGCGCACGGGAGTATGCCCAATCCTTCCAATCGCTTATCAAGCGAGTCGGGATGGTAACCACCTCCATGGGCATGAGCGGAGACATGTGACCGTCGCTTGGCTGTGTGTGTGTGTAGTCGAGCGGGCTTGTGGGAGAATTTCTCAGCAAGATCTGACCAACCTGTCCACTTTCCCTGCATTATAAATTGAGAAGGTGCAACCATCCACCTGCGTCCTGCGTCCTGCTTTATCGACGTGGTACACAGCTGTAGATCGCTGCACCATATTTGAGCTACCGAATGCACTGCGGTCAGCCTGTTCGCGAACAACACCTCGGCCGAGTCGGCTTCTTCATCACTGCCCCAGGGTAAGTAAAATAAAGCGCTACAAGCGCCAGTGACGTAGAAGGGTCTGTTGTATCATCGTAAAGTTGGCGCATATACGGCAATATCAACCCAGGGTCGTCATATGTCCGGTGTCCAAATTGCGATGCGGCCATGGTCCAGGCGGCAGCAGGTGGGAGGAAACTCTGGTTCAAGACGAAACCTAGGTATGCAGCTCCCTCGATTTCTCGCACGTTTCTCACTTTCATTCGCTCCGTGTCTATTCAGCGCATGTACGATGGTCAAAGCCTATCCGTCGCAGGCTTTGATGTGTAATACCATCCCATCCCTGCTGACCGTTTACACAAGACAGCTCCAGGAACACCGACAAATCCACTCGACCGCTGCATCATTCGCACGTTCCTCCTTCTCATTCGCCGGATGTCTGTCAGCCCGAACGCATGCGTTCTGCACTCCATATATGCAACGATCCTTGTCTTCAGAAGAGGTTGCTGCATGCCCACCAGTCAGCGCGATAGAGCACCGGACAGATTTTGAAACACAATCGAAGTGAAAACACTTTTTCATGTGGCTGCGCAAGCCACTGCTATCCTTGCGACCCGAAAGAGATCCGAGTGAACGGTTGCTGCAGACTGCGGTCGTCTTGTTGGGGGTTGGCAGGTGCACAGCCTCGATGCGGCTCTGCAAGCTGGCTGATGGATGCACTCTGGCGAGCGAAGGTCCGGCAATGTGCCCGTTGCGTTCACGGACGAAGAAACGGCCATTATATACTCTGACCAAATGGTGCACAATGAATATGCATCACTCTTGGGCAACGAGCGCTCTCGCGATCGGGAATGTATTATGGCCGTCAAGCACACCAGTCTGACCCCCCATGGAGAGACCTTGGTGCGACAGCCGTTCTAACCGCTATGCGCCATTCTAGCAACCTCTAAACGCGTCGAAGGGTGAATGATCTTACACCCAACACTCAAGCATCCACATTCCAAGGATAATTCTGCTTAACCCAAATAATATCCATCTCGCTCGGCTTCGTAGCGCGTTCCAACAGCCCAAGTCCCTCGCCATGGTCGTTCCAGTCGAGGTAGGCCTGGATGGGACAGTCTACACCATTGTCGTTGCAATCTGGCTTTGCATAGCCGTTGCGGCTAGGATAGTGCATGACGCTCGCGAGGTCGTAGCCAGAGGCAGCTTGAATGGGCCAGCCGGGCTCGACGAAGTTCTTGATGAAGGCGACGCAGGTACATTGGTATTTCAGGGCGCGGTACATGGATAGGCAGAGGCCGTCTTCGGTGATGCGGTCGCCTTCCGCTTGACGAGCGCGGTGCCAGCACTGGTTTGGTGATGTTAGTATGCGGTACGCGTCAGTGATAATGGTTGTCACTTACGTCTTCCCAGTCAGCAAGTTGCTTGTATTGTACTTTGATGTACTTTTCGCGGTCGTTGCGGTTGTGTTCATGCGCCATGCCTTGCGATTGTTAGGATCGACGTCTGCGGTCGCTGGCGATGTCTTACCCAGTACATGACCAAGCTCGTGTAGAACACCACCGAGCGTAAAGCCATCGGCGAGGCGAACCAGATTCTGCCACGGCTTTCCGTTTTGCGTCAGGCCCACAGCGGCACCCCAGCCAGCGCCGTCGGTGAATTCGATGGCCACAGTGTCATGAGGTATACCTGCGTTCCAGCCATCTCGGTATTTCTTCACGGGTGCACAATACATTGGCTTTCCATCGCTGGTCAAGCGCTCTTTGAAGCTGATAGCGTGACCGGACTTTTCACCCGCAGCGCCGCCAAGATACCTAGAGCGGTCAGTTAGACACTCATCGCATGTCATTATAGATCTGCCTTTGCTTACTCAACCCACTTCGCCATACCGCTCTCAGTGATGTGGCGGATATTGTGGCGATCCCACTCCTGTGTGAAGCAGTATGGGATAACGACGTTGTTGGTTGAGTCACGTGGCCAACGAATTGGTCCAGGGCTCGAGCCCCAGGCGTCGGTAGCACCTTGACCGTTCTGACCAGACATGGTCTCAAGTTCCTCGAAGTACTCCGCCCAATCAGTTACTTTAGTACCATTTTCGAACACGGGCGAGGGAGTGCCGCAGAAGGGACCATAGTTGGGGACTGGTTCGTTGATAGCGACTGCGACCGCAAGGGCGGCGAATTCTAGAAGGTAGAACAGAAACATTTTCGCGGATAGCCAGCTCGTTGTGGGCAGAGGTGGAAGCACTTATAACGCTGTCGGGAGAAGAGCAAGTCGCAGCCTGGAGGCCAAGAGAACTCCACCACGCGCAATTGTGGTACGTGCAGGTGAGCAAACACTCGACTGCGAGCTAGTAGTCGTCGGATGAAGAGTAGAATTGTACGATGACGTATCTACACCCGAGGAATGCGAGCACATTCTTTAGAACGGCGGCGTGAAGCGTGACTGTACCAGATCCTCTCCCTTGTACTTTTTCTGTTCTCGAGGCAGAGGATAGACAAACAGGGGCCAGTTTTGGAACTACTACGATTTTCCGAATGTGACACAAAGGCTGCCCATATCGCAGTAATCCAACTCTTTCTGCTTCGTGCCGACCACATTTCGACCATAACGGAATGCGGCGCACTTTGAAAGGCACGAAATAGATGAAGCGGAGGTAGTTGGTAGCCAGCCTCGGAATGTGTTCACCACAATCGGTAGCGCTTCTGTACTGCAGGTGAAGCAGGTTTGAGATCCAGTGTGCGACAATGACGTTACTAGAGATGAGGCGACGTGATCGTTGCCCCTAATCTGAATTGACAAACCATACGATGAAGGTGCACATTGATGAGTATAGTTTTTTTGGCTGCAGCTTGCGATCCACTCAATTTGGCAAGTCGAAGCTCAATGGGACGGATTGACGAACAAATTGTTGTACCAAGCGTGGATGGTCTTTCGCTGTTAAAGCGCGAGCATTCTAGGTTGTGGCACGAAATACCGAGAGAGAGACATGATATGATCGCAATCCCCGAGGAATGTTGGTAGAGCATTAGATGCCGTGGAAGAGTGAAGGAGAGCTGACGCGTCTGTGTTACTCTCAGAGTTGAAGCTAGCCACCTGGGCAGCCTTGGAAGCACCACGTGAGCGGAACCCCCCCAACTCTGCCAGTTCCGATCCCGCGTTCCGAGGTCACTCCGTAACACGCCATCATCCACGAAACATCCAACACAAATTAGATTACTACATTACCTATTGCAAGCTTGAAGCACCTGCTTTTGGAGACTGTACCGTACTGCCTTGGGATGGATTCCACTAGCATCAACCCTTCAATACAACTGGACCCGTTTCCTTCCGATATTATCATGTGAAAAGAGCATTCCTAGGTACCTACGTACATCGGGAGTGCAGGTGTCAGGAAATTCGAACGTACAACGGCGTTCCAAATATCTGAGAGAATGTTGATCTTGACCTCAGCAGCTGCAAATGTTGTGTCTGCTACTTCCTGACAGCAGCTCCTACATTCGCATAATGAAGCGATTGCGTGTGCTGAGCTCGCAGAATCCGTGTCAGGCATGCATGGCTTTGACCTCTGACAACTTGCGTGCTATACATAGCCTGTATGGGGTTGTTCCCGCCGACGAGTTCTAAGTAAAGCAGTATATCGTGCGACCTATATCCCAATGGCTGTACATATGCTGCGCAGCGGAGTCATGTCCGTACGGGTCGACCAAAGTCATGACGCGGCTTCAACACTCGTCGCCCCTGCCGTGTACCTGAAAACCCCTCATACGAATACCCACAGTTTTGAAGGAAAACACTTCTTCCAGACTGTACCACTTTGAGCGCGTTCTCGGACGCCACGAAAGATTAGGAGAGGGAAGCGACAGAACATCGTGGCGACCAGGAGACAGTGGGGCATTGGTGATAGTGGCTGCGTCTCCAATACCACAACGGCCCCTCACGACCCTGCAGGACCCGACTCTTCATTCCATGCCCCACCGTCTAACGCGGAAGGTGGCCAGTTCCTGTCAAATGGCCGCTTCAGCCGAGCTAGATGCGATGATCTGATAAGATTAGATGTCATCGTGACCAGCAAGACCGGCTAGCGCCGCTTCCTAGCTGTCATGAGGGGAGAGCTCTTTCCCAACAACATCCATCTCATGATCCAGCAACAGCACTACGAAAGCCACATGTCTCCATTAAAACAGCCACAAGCAAAGACTTGGGCGCGAAGAAGTTTCTTCTCATGCTCGTGAGCAGTCGGGCCTCTTCACAATGGAGTTCCCACGCTGGCTGCTAGTGCCGCCAGCTAGAAGACGCCAGGAACGGCGCGAAACTGGATCATGCAACCACGACGCGCTTGCTCAACGAGGATGCTCTTCCTCGTACGGCTCCATCCACAAGGCGAGACCCTCAGGTTGGTCCCGCACGGAATTGAAGCTTCGGCGCACACTGCTCGTTTCGATGAGCCGGGAGCTCCATCCGCCACTGACATCCCGGGCCAAGACCTTGGCAATGCAGAGTTGCGGCACAGCCAAGACGAGCCAGCAATCAGCTCACAGCGAGATTGGATCTTATCTGATCATCTAGCACTTATCTGATCATCTAGCCGCGCCTAATGCTCTCTGGGCATACGAGATACCTGGACGGTGGGAGATGATCCCAAGCCACCGGGTGGGATACACATGGCAAATTTTTCAGACGCTGTAACTGCGCTGACATTCCCTGTCCGGTCTTCGGAGAGTGGGCCGAGGGTATACTTAAGTATGGCAGCGCTGCCTGTCTTACGATCGTCGCTCACCTGCATCCCAATTTCATACCCTGCCTTGCCCGGCACTTTTCCGGCATCCTTGTTTTGCCATGTCGAACCTGGCTGCGACTGACGCCGTGCGACCTGTAGAGGGCTTTGGTCGTCCCTCAAGAGATATCGACATGGAGAAGAATGGCGACCAGGCTTTCAATGCCCACGAGACTGGCAGCGATGGAGAGACCAAGTCTGTCGAATCGGAAACCTTCCAGAACGGTGTTCAGCGGGTGCGCGCTATCACTGAGATTTGGAGCACGAAGACCTTGATTACGATGCTGGTCTTGTATGTCTAATATCATTCAAACCGCGAGATTCAAAGACTGACCTGCTCATGTAGCATTTACCTTATCGAATTCGTCGCTTTCCTGCAGAATGGCATTGACGCCGCGCTCAACCCCTTCATCACTTCGGCATTCGGTACACACGGTCTCCTGAACGTCGGAAGCGTAATGGCAACTGCGCTCGGTGGCTGTCTTCCTCTCGTCATTGCCAAGGTCATCGATATATTTGGTCGCGTGGAGGGTTTCTTCTTCATGCTGCTCGTCGTCGTCGCCGGTATGGCTATGAAAGCCGCCTGCACCAACGTCCAGACGTACATCGCCGGTCATGTCCTCTACTGGGCTGGTCACATTGGTGTTTTATTCGTTGCCGACATCATGGCCGCGGATTGCACCAGCCTGACGAACCGCATGATCATCTTTACCCTCAACGGAACTCCTCGTATCGCAAGCACTTTCGCCGCACCCGTGATCGCCGACATGTTCTACTACCAGAACAGCTGGCGATGGGCTTTCGGTGCATTCATCATCATCTTCGTCGGTTGCTGCGCTCCCGCGTTGGTGCTCATGATGTTCATGTACCGCAAGGCCAGGAAGGCTGGTCTCGTCAAGAACGTAAAGTCGGATCGTAACTTCCTCCAATCGCTGTGGTACTACGCCGTACAATTCGACAGTAAGCTACACACTCATCTCAAGATTTACCCGTATAGCTACTAACGCGCGATCCAGTCCTTGGCATCGTCCTCATCATGTGCGCGTGGAGTCTCTTTGTTCTGCCTTTCAGTCTCGTCGCCTACGCGCCCCAAGGCTGGAACACCCCGTATATCATCGCCTGCATCGTCCTCGGACTCTGCCTCTTCCCCGTCTTCTACATCTGGGAAGCCAAGTTTGCGCCCGTCCAGTTCTTGCCCTGGAAGTACCTCAAGAACGGTACCATCATTGGATCCTGCCTGCTCTACTGCGTCATGTTCCTGTCCGTCTTCTGCTGGAACGGATACTTCTACTCCTACTTGCTCGTCGTACACAGGCAAAGCATTCCCCACGCTGGATATATCCTCAACGCTTTCTCGCTTACCTCGTCGACATTCAGTCCGCTCATCGCATGGTGGATCCACAAATCCGGTAACTTCAAGTGGACGGCCTACACTGGTGTACCCATCGTTCTCCTCGGTACTGCTCTCCTGATCCCCTTCCGAAACCCTTCCACCAACCCCGGTGTTCTCGCCTTCACTCAAGTACTCGTCGGTCTCGGTACGGCTTTCTTCGCAACCTGCGCCCAGCTCGCCGTCATGGTTCCCGTCACTCACCAAGAAATCGCCGTCGTCAACGCCGTTTGGGGTCTCTTTGGCAGCTTCGGTTCATCCATCGGATATGCCATCGCCGGTGGAATGTGGAACAACATCCTCCCTGGACAGCTACTCATGCGTCTGCCCGAGGAAAGCAAGCCCGAGTACAGGGCGATTTTCGGAAACATCACCTTGCAGCAATCGTTCCTCGATGGTACGCCAGAGCGCGATGCCGTTGTTGGTGCTTATGCCGATGTGCAACGCAAGATGGTCATCACTGGTGCGTGCTTTGTACCGCTGTGCTTGGCTAGCATCTACATTTGGAAGAACATCAACGTCAAGAAGCTTGAGGAGGAGAACGGCAAGCAGACCAAGGGTAACGTCTTCTGAGCGGTACATTGTTCGCTGTATGATGTGCTCAGCGCAGTCGGCTGCAAGGAGCGTGTTCTCATTGGCAGGCTCATTACTCTATATACCCACATCGCCATGGTGATGTAATATAATACTATCGTTTATATCTTCATGCTTCTCACGCATCCTGATCTTCTTCGCTGCTCCACATGTGGTGTATTGGAATGAATGAGCGCTAATCATCCCATTGAGCTCTGCTTGTGTCCCTCCAAAGCATGCTAACAAATGAGCGTTGCGCAAGATGCATAACCTGAGTGTGTACATACGCTGAAGCCGCACCTCCCTCCGATACCTATTGACAACGCCAATATGACGGTCGCGGATGATCCCAGTCCATGCAATCGAATCGATCGAATTCCTCAGGATCGAAGTCGTAATCATAAACATCCTTAGCACCAGGCTGAAAATTCGGATCCTGGCCCTCAAGATACGGGCCCCGGACGTTCCACCAATCGCAAGGTATTTCGCACTTGCATACCGGGGGCCTACGTGAGTCGTTAGCAACGTCAACACCATTTTTCAGGGTGGGTTACCTACAGTCTTTGCCACGGCGTAGCCTGTATCCGTGCGATTGATCCAGCCTTGGAATCACTCCGTTTGTCTAGAGTGCTAAGAGCAAAGTTGAACTCCCACATCATTCGTATCCGTCTCTTAACATGACCGGAGAACGTGACTCGGGGTATGTGTCTGATATCCGCCCACGCCAAGGTAAAGAACCAGTGAACGAAGACTTTTTGGCACGAGACTACTTTGGTACCCCTGCTCCCTGCGATATTAAGCCAAGGATCCAAAGACCTCCACGTATTACCAGGACCAATCCGTATAGGCGGACGGGTGGTGAAGTGGAGATGCAGATGGAATAACGTTGGTATTTCGCGCAGTTGGGCGATTGCGGGGGTCATCTCGTTGTCCAATTCGACGAAGCCCTGATGTCGTTCGCATTTTAGGCCGAGGAAGCGGAAATAATCCGACGTGGAGAGGTTGAGCTCGATACGACGCATGGCGTGATAGGGGATGAAGACATGAGGCCAGGTGGGACATATGGAAGGGTGATGATAACCGTTGAGCAGTGCTGTCGTGCGCTCCCATGTGGCCTTTTTGACTTCAAAGCAGATTTTCTGACAGGTGAGAGCAAGCATGTTCGGCTGAATCTGGTATTCGCTTTCGTCAACACTCACTTTCCCAAAGCGATGTATGTCTGTGGAGCGGCGCTTAGGGCGGGATAATCTGACATGCTGGTTTCCGTCGGAGTCGCCCTTGCTCAGCGATAAACATATGTAGGGGCCGATGACTTGATCGTATACAAGGTACCGCAGTTCCTCAGGAAGATCGAGGAACCGGAAAGCTCGGCTGTTGGAGTTCCACCAGTCGTACATTGTAAAAGGAGCGGGGTTGAGCGACTCGAGGTCTTCAGCCATCCAAGTAAGAAACGGTATCCAACGGGGGTGTGTATCCATCTCTAACGCGAGTTTTGGAGTGAGTATTGATGGGTCTGCGGACTCTGACTCGGGGCGACCGGCTTTTATCCTGGAAGGGCCCTTCAAATGATGGTCT
This sequence comes from Alternaria hordeiaustralica, assembly GCF_023758085.1. NCBI lineage: Eukaryota > Fungi > Ascomycota > Dothideomycetes > Pleosporales > Pleosporaceae > Alternaria > Alternaria hordeiaustralica. The sequence continues at coordinate 249,187 of NW_026056784.1, read as the reverse complement.
GTAAGGTCATGTTTGCAGTACGAGGATATGTCCTGCTCTAACAGGTTCAAACATATGTTGACGTCAGCCGTCTTTCTCCAGAACTCGAAGTCGGTGCGATGCCGGTGACGGATGTACCCTGCCATTGCCTGCTTTAGAGACTCTTTCTTTGGATCGTCAGGTTCATCTTCTAGATGAGAGGCAATCCCATATCGTCGAGTCAACCATTCTTGCAACGTGAGCCACTCGTCTTCTTGATTGGTCTGCGGGTGCGGTGTTTGCTCCGCGAGCAGTGTAGACTTCAAAGACTGTCTCCGTACACTGAGGAGTATATCCTCTTCCCCGGGTTGGATGAGTCGTATGGGCGTCGATGATGACGTGGAAGCTATGGAGCGCTCGATTCGCAGTCCTCTCGAGTTTAGCCTGAACCTCAGACTCTTTTGTTGCTGGTATTTAATGTACGCCTGGATCTCCGTAATAGTGTCAGTCTAGGTTCGCCGTCAGCATATCTACTTTTACCCAAGGTCAAAAAGTAGCATACGATGAGGGTGCGCAATATTTTTCGTTCCTTCATTGCAGCGATCTGCGCGGGCCTGGATTGGGGCCGAGATTTAGGAGCCATTGCGGCTTTGTTCGGTGGATTGTATGGGTATTGGTGTACTTGTCGAAAAGCTGGTACCGAAAGTAAGGCAGGTGGGGGCCGTGCTCCGCAGATGAGTACCAATGGGTGCCAGTAAAGTGTCAGTTTTGCAAATCGGAAATAAAGACAGACATGACGCCAGTGCGACCGTGCACGGGGTACCTAGAGAGATGAAAGCTCGTAAATAAATGTTCTTGCGGCGCGGTTGGAACCGAATACGCCAGTATTTCATTGCGTGGTTGTTTGGGTATCGAAAACGCGGTAGCGCAAACGAGGCGGGACTGAGCGCCCAAACCTCAGTGTCGTTCAGTTTGCTGCTTCTTAGTTGATTGCGAGCGGCCTCGAGATTCCCGAGGAAATACAATTAATCCTCTTCAGTCTTCAGGCTCGGTCTCGCTATCAGGCGCGGGAGAAAGCGATGAACCCGAGCCAAAAGAAAGCAGTGCGGACTCCTTCACTCTCGTCGACTGCGGAGTTTTACCATGAGCCATCTCCAATACCTCAAGCAATCCCAACAGCCTGTCCGAGCTTTCCTGTAGCAGCTTCTTTGCTTGCTCTTCTTCCTCAGCGTTACCTCTCTTACCTTTACCAGTACCATATACACTACGTCGTGCTTGAATACCAGCCTCCATAGCTTTGCGAAGAGCCTGGTTAGGGGCGAGAGCATTGTTCTTCATCATGTGCATGAACAACTGTTCCAGTATGAGTGAGATCTTGGTGTTTGCTGCAAAGCTTTGCGTTGTTCCTTTCAGTGGAAGAAGAGTCTTTTCGAAATCCTGTTGAATAGGGTCTCGGAGAAAGAAGCTCGGTGGCTTGCTGGCTATCATACCATGTAGAAGGTTCGCGGTGAAGGCGACTCGAATGTCATCGGGTAGCTTCATCGTAGACAAAAGCACCTGGAAGGTCATGGTCGGGACCTGACTGAACTCTTCCAAGATGTTGTCGCAGAGGTCATATATCCGGGTGAAGAGTTCCGGTAGCTCTACGGCCACTTCGGCGAGCTGTTTGTTGTTAGTTGTCGTCGACTCCGACCAAAAAGGTACCTACGAGTGCTATGAGACGCTGCCGCAGCTCGATCGCGTCCTGTCCGCCAAGGCGCTCTATGGCGTCGTTTACGTTCTTAATCCCTTTATCGCTGGTCTCCGAAGACGTGTCGTCGCCACTCTCATCCCCGCCATCGTCCGATGCGTCCTGCATGTCTTCATCGCTACCATAATCCGCCAACTCCCCAGTCTCGAAGTCAACCTCACCCACTGGCTGGTCTTCATTTCTTTCACGTCTCGGCTCTGCTGTCTCCCTCTCCCAGACTTCCGGGTAGTCTTTGAGCGAGTCGGGTGTCGCCGTTGCGAGTACAGCTCTGATGATCCGGCGCCTCTTTGCGCGATTCATTGCTGTCTCGTCGCCGGTTATGTAGTGCCAGAGGAGACTCTGCTGGAGGGTTGTCTCGTCGCTCGCTCCCTCTTGGTTGCTTTGCTTGACGCAGACATCCCAATCGGCTTCGAGGAAGTCGAGCATGACCCTCAGCCACAGTTTCCACCGACTCCACCGTTTCTTGTGCTTTATCGCGCAATTGAACGCCCATCCCACAGCATGCCAGAAGTCGTCTGCGCGATACCACAGGCTCTTCTCGTTGGCAGCCTCGCCCGCTATTCGCTTGATGTCGCTGCTCAGCTGGGGTGATAGACTTGCACTAGCCCTGTAGCTGGGCGCGCTCCTCCTGTTGCGTTCTCTTGGGAACATGAAGGCTTTCCTTATCGTTGGGTATGCGGGGTCGTCTATCGTCGTGTGCACGCATTGTAGATATCGCAGCGCGGCATTGGAGCCTTTGGCGGCGTCTCGCGATCGCGCTTTGGTGGTAAATCTGGGGTCGGCGACCATGGAGGAGGCGAAGGCGATGTATGCCGGCGGTGCGAGGAAGCCTATGTATGGCTGCGCAGGTCTCGATATGCTTGTGCCGGCGGCGAGAAGGCTGTAGAGGAAGTCATACCCGCTGGCATCTAGAGTCAGTGTAAGCTTGATACTGTGTGGCTAGTGGTGTCGCATACATTGACCGCCCTCGAGGTAGGCTTTGGCATGGTTGGTGAGCTCGTAAGACGCTTGCTTGGTAGGCCGGCGTTGCTTGTGCCGTGGTCGTGCGCTTACAGCTTCCAGTGCAGCGGATCGCGCATGTCCATTGGTAGGTGCGGAAGAGTTCGACGTTTTGGAGCCAGAAGCTGGTGTTGCGAGTTTCGCCATAACGCGATAGTTGTGCTGAGGTGCTAGTGTGGGGGAGTTGCTGCAAGGCCAGACGCGCCCGCGCCGAAGCGCGCTTTCACGTGGCAGGCGATGGCATCACTACATGGCCTCAGCGTCTGTCTCAAGCTGCCTTACAACAGATGTGAACATACAAAAAAAGAGCTGGAAGTTACTCTCACATTAAAGGCAGTATGGCATTCAATTATCTTGAGTTTTGAGCTGCGGGCAAAAAGAAGAATTGGCGAAAAAGAACGTTTTTTTCCGGTACCGTCAGTGTCCGTCTCAAGATGCGTAGACTCAAGCCTTATGACAGATATGAACAAACAAAAAAGCTGCAGGTCACTTACATCAATGTAGCATCTGACTAGATTAAGTTTTGAGACGCGGGCAAAAAGATGATGTTGTAAAAAAGATAATAGATGCAAAAAAGATCATTTTTTTCCGGTACCGGGAATCGAACCCGGCTCTCGTCGGAAGCTGACACAATTGACTCATGAAAGCGACGGATGCTAGCCGATACACCATACCGGACTTTGATGAAAGGTTGAGAAAACCTATCATTTATAATGTGACAGATACCCTGCAGAGCAGTCAACAGGCACCAGCCCCAATGGGACTATGTGCCCATCCACAGACAGGCTCACCTTGGCATGCGCTAGATGCACCAGCAAGCTAATGTCCTAGTGTCTTAGAGGCAGGTCCACAGACACTGTCGCACTGGCACACAACTAGTCATCATGCCACAAGAGACAGTAGAATCACACCGTCCTTTAAGTGGAGTTCCGAGTATGGCACATGATACGAGCAATACGTTGCGCAGCCTTCTCTCGGCTGACTTAAAATGATCATGATCTGAAGTGGCGTTCGCCGGAGGCTCGGTGCTTGCGGTTTTCGTCGGAGGGCTCGGCAAACTTCAGCGTTCCGCCCGCATTTGAGAATCATCACCACTTGCCCTCGACCCAGAATAAGACACCTTTTTACCATTGATCAACATCTTTCGTATTGCATTGCATGTTCAAAGGTGGAGGTGTATATTGGATTAGGGACATGCACCTACCTTGCGTCCTTCATTACACTTGCTCTATTTAGTTCGTAGGAAGTTGAGCGAGCAGTGCCTCTAAGGTGGTGCCGCCATGACTTACTTCAAAGAAAGCGCATTAGCCAATCTTACGAGGCCGGACGCGATACTCTTACGAGTTTCGCGACTTAGCATGTCGTTCGAAGCGACTGCGGAAGGATCATGAGAGAGCAGGTGGGCTGTCCAACAAGAATGGGGCGCGCGCCTGCTGGATTCTGTGCCCGCCCAAGTGAGGGAAGCCGCGTCCTGCTCCAACAGGATACGCCCCCAACGCACCTGCTTGCTAGAGAGATGGCGTCACATCAACAGCATAACGGTGAGTGCGGTCGTGCTCAAGCTTCGTCCTTCGCATCTTCGTCCTACAGTCCACGGGTAAGTCTCGATTCGATCGCCGAGGTATGTCGACCGCCAGCGACCAAAAGAGACAGGCCACACTGTCTTCCAGTGGACGAGGTGTACGGCTGGCAGAAGATGCACAGCCGAAAAGGTGAGATGCGCTTTCCTATGATCGTTACCGCTAACCGCTAACTATCAGTAGGAAGCGAGCACCAAAAGCCAAGGACACGAGGCCAACAAAGCAAGCAGCCTTTGCCTGGGGTCGATCATCACAGACTCTGCCACTTGAGGATGCAGGCGTCGACGGCAAGCGGGCAGCCGCCAGTGACAACACTATGGCCAACGAGGCAGCAGCCATCATCGACGACGCGAGCAAGACCAGCGAGTCAGCCTTCGCCTGGGATCGAGCATCAACGACTATGCCACTTCAGCATGCAGGCGTCGACGGCAAGCGGGCAGCCGCCAGCGACAACACAATGGCCAACGAGGCAGGAGCCATCATCGACGTCGCGAGCACGACCCAGCATTTAGACGTATGGGTAGACGAGGATGACCGAGTCATGTTGGTGCAAGACGTCACTCGGGCAGATAACGTAAAGGACACATGGACTGGTGGAGAGCATGGCGCTATCTTGCTCGATGACGGCGATTATCTCGACACGAACGACATGACTCCAGATGAAATAGCTGCATGGGCGACGCACATGGATTCTGAGAGTACGGCATCCATCAACGCTCCTTCGGAGGCCAGGCTCGCTGCAGTGCGGGCAGAAGTGCTGCAAGCTCTAGCCATGATGACCTGCGAGGCGCGGGAGTTCCTAGAAGAGACTGAGTATGACCTGGAGTACGGACAGGATACCTTCAACATGCCCGGCTTATTCCAATCATTCAAGAAGGAAGAGGCGAGGCGAAGCGGCATGGTAGAATCCCATATCGTCTCACCGTCAGGATATGCGACGTCCCTGTTGCATCTGCAGCTGCACTACCCAACGTTCACGACAAAGCATCTCAACGACGGTCAGACTCTAGACGCGACCAACTGTTGCATCCGAATCCTCATCGAGAAGGGCTTCGTGGCGAGTAACACCTATTGGTTTGAAGCGTACTTCCGCCGTCTGAGCGCGGCGTCCGTAAGTCACCTCGCGAATGTTGCCGACGGGTGAAAAGAGGAAGTGAAACAACTGCATGACGAATTTGCCTACAGATGTCAGTCGCTGTCGAAGAAGGTCTTACTAGTATTTGGCGCCTTTAACAGAAAGCGCTTCCATGAGCGACACAACGTGGAAAATATCACAGTTCGACTATCATGCGGCAGCACGACGCTCATGGGCATAGTGCGCAACAACGCCCAAAAGATTCTGTTCGTCGTCGTGTACGCCTGGCATCCGGAATATCTACTAAGGAACCGAACCACGGCAGTCGGTCGACAGTACGACGCAGCTTTGAACATTGCTGCGGCATTGAGCGGCGTAGACACCAAAGCAGGGTACTTCGAAGCCCGAGCAGCGAGAACGCATGAGAAAAGCGGAAGAAGCCCAACCCAGCGCAAGTCGACAATCTCTCAGCCCCCTCCATGCCTAGCTCTCGTGACCGCCACAGAAAGAGAGAGGAAGAACAGAGCCAACGAAGCCGAGGCGCTCAAGAAAGAGCCCACTCAAAAGACACTGCGATATCGGAGAACTGAGAATCACACCAGAGACGTGCCCCTTCACATCTACAGACTGAGCGGCCTGGCGATTATCTTGACTGCAAGATTAGATGACGCCTTTCGGCAACGTGGATACAAACAGTGTTATTCTGTTTTCTGCACTCTAAAACAGTTGCCAGCTGTATACAACGGGTTATTACGAGTGCACCGAACGATGCCAGGAACGTGGAGTACCTCCTGAGTACCGCCTTGGTACCACGGCAGTACAGTGTTAGTCCCTTGTAGACTGCACCTGGAGGGGAACTATGATGCTATCATATACATACTTAGCTACCGATTATCTGAAACATTGGCCTACACAACTCACTTGGGTCTCAAGCCCACTCAGTGCAATGTCTTGGTCATAACGAAAGACACATGTCTGACCCGGCGCAACATGTCAGGCAGAGCATACATCTTCATCTCTATAAGGGGGCAATCAGAATGTCAAGATTGGAGCAATCATCAGCCAAACCGCCCAGCACCCAAGAAGAAAGTACCCTCGCCATCGCGTCCCAGCACCCCAATACCCGCACCAATGTCTCAACCAACCACACTGCCTATCCGACCAAAAGCCACATCGAGAGCCCTCCCACCGCTAACCCCCTCCACACTCCTCCAACACTTCCCCACCCTCCCCGTATGGGCCGCCCAAGCATATCAAGAAATCCACCACGCAGTCCACATCTTCAAGACCCTCCAAGGCGCCACCAGAAACACGCCAATCCGACTCTCACCCGAAGCCCGCGCACTGCTTAACATCGCCATCCTGCCTATGCCAGGCTACAAATACGGCAACAACAAAGGGCAGATGCTGGATCGTGATGTGAGTATACGAGAGTTATTTGAGGACGAGAAGAGTTTTGAGGGAGGAAAAGAGCAAGTGGTGTTGGTGAGGTTGGGAAGGGAGTGTGAGAAGTTGTGGGCGAGGAGATGGGATGAGGATGAGGATGGGATTGAGGGTTGGACGGGGGATGTTGTTTTGAATCGATAGGCTGGGATGGTGTATCGGCTAGCATCCGTCGCTTTCATGATTGATGCAGTCTCGTTCATTTGCCATGATAGTACGGTAGATGGTGATGCACGAAACGATATGCGCATGTGTTGCTTGCCGCCGCTTCACTGTCGAGTGCACGTTCTTTCGAGGTCGCGCGAAAGTTACTGCGATACGGCAAAGTCAAGTCATACGGTGGTCGTTCGTAGAGGTAAGCGCCAGATTTGGGTCTTTCGGAGTATTCAAGCTCGATCGAGTAAGATCAGCGTATATAAGTGACTGATTACTCACGCGATGAGCAGTGTTGGCAGGAGCTACCCCTCATGTATCCCTGTCGCTTCCCGAAGTCATCCCTCTTCCGGACAAGCCCGGGCGCAATAACTCCACGTCCATGAACACTTGGTGCTGAGCTCTTCAGGTAGTAATTAACTCACCGTGAGACAATCTGAGGTCACAACCAAATCAGTCACCAAGATACAACTGCCGCGATGGCCACGTCACAGCAAAGCCTAGACCACCTCATCCTCTTCGTCCCCGCCAACCCAACAACGCAACTGCCCGAAGTCCCTCCATTCTTCTCGGACAACTTTACACTCACCCCAGGAGGCTTCCACGCTGACGGCGCGACATCGAATGTCTTGATTCTCCTCGCAGACGGATGCTACATCGAACTCATCTCCTTCGTCAACCCTTCCCTCGCGCCTGAGCATTGGTGGGGCCCGGACGCCGACTTCGTAGGCTGGAAAGACTGGTGCCTCACCAACTCACTTTCGCCCGAGAAGAATTACGAGGCGGTGATAGAAAGTCACTCAAAACCGATCAAGGGTGGAAGAAAGAGAGCTGATGGAGTCGACGTAGCCTGGGCTGTCACCTTCCCCAAGGGAGAGAAAGGTGGACAGAGTGTTAGGGGCAGGGTGCCATTCTTCTGCCACGACATTACACCTCGAGATGTCCGCGTTCCAATAGACGATTCGAAGACGACTCATCCATGCGGCGCAATTGGGGTCAGCCGACTTACTATCATCGTGGGCGACCAGGCCCTGCTAGATGAGACTAGAAGAACCTACGACGCCGTCATCGGTAGTGCTGGTGAAGAGGTTGTTGGAGGATTTGAATTCAAGCTCAGGCGCGTGCATGAAGTGGAGACTCGTGACACCGGTGCGAAGATTATACTGCGCTTGCCAAAGAACGAGGAGGAGCAGCAACGCGTTAAAGATAGGGGATTCTGGTATGGCGAGGTAGTCCTAATAACAGACGCGAAGGCCGGAAAGTTTGGAGGCTCCGCGGAGAGGCTGGATAGTGGAGAAAGAGGTGGCGGGGTTGGCGGGGTGTGGCTCGAGCATGCCTGAGCGGACGGCGGTGGATATAAGAGTGGATTATCAAGGGACCAGTGGGACCGAGATTGAGGCTGAACTATAATCAGTCGTGTTTCGTATTTCTTGCTTGTGAAAGTACATGTGCCGGGTGGCCTTCGGAACACGACCCTTGGTCTGGGTGGCGACCTGTGCTATAGCAAGGGATGCACCTGCAGGCCGGCGAAATGAAACCATGCTTGCACACACCCGTGGTACTACTGTGCTGCGTTGGCACAAAGCGCAGATCAGGTCGTTATATCGCGCAGAAGCGCCATGGGCTTGTTCCTAGCTATGCAAGACTATATTCGCATTCGCAGTCGGGAGGATTTATGGATGTGTAAAGCTAAAGGTTGCATGTGCCTTAGCGGCGCTAGGCCGAAACCGGGCAACCGAGGGACAACCCAAATTTGGCAGCTGCACTGATTGGCGGGTGTTGTCCGGTGGTTTGAGATGACTTGATCCACAAAAGATCGGGTTTTATCCTTAGGTGGGAGTATGGTGATGCGCGTGTTTGTTCAAGACATGGCTTACTAACAAGGTGCAGTCTAGGAGATACACCATATGCCGTCCGGTCACGATAAGGTTATACAGCATAGTGCATGACTCGGGTTATTTGTGCGATGGCACTGCAGAGGTACATAGAAGGACGACGAGGACGACAGGACGGCGATCTGGAGGCGTTGATACGGCAAAAGAAAACACGCCAGCGCCCCAATCTTGGGTTCCTCGCTTACAAGCAGCGAGATGTCTAGAGCGAGAGCAGTAATTCTTCTCGGCGGAACTCGAATCGAAATTTTGAGGATGGCGGGGCTAGCTCGGACCACTGATAGCGGGCACGTGTCCCAAGGTTTGCTTTTGTGCTAAGGTGACAAAGTGAAGTGCCGGCAGGATCGCATTCGAGGCAAATTCCATGTCGACCTGTCTGGTCGCGCATGGGAAATTGCTGTGATGCAGTGTGCGAGTGGCCAGCGACGGCGGGATGCCGCTGAACGGCGGAGGGGACGACCGGCAGAGGGGCCCGAGGGCTAGCGCCTGCGGATCTGGAGTCAACGTCTACGCCGTCTACTTCTCTGCCCGCGCCCGTGGTCGAGGAAGTCACTATATGGGGCGCGGCGGAACCTTCGTCTCGACACTCGCCCCGTGGCGCGCCCCTGCAATGGCGGCGCACGCAGCAGAACCAGGGCAAATGCGCGGGCACGATGAGTATTGGCCATGCGGACTTGTGCACCGAAGCCAATCACTACGAGGTCGCTCCCGCCAAGGCGCAGCGTTCATCCCCAATCTTTGATTCCCATGACGCAGGCGGTTATTTTCATAAACACGATGCGAGATGCGCTGAGATGACTCTTGTTCCCTTACCACGCAGCGTGAGTTTTCGCGAGCGGCCCGATGCAAGACGACAGGCGACCTGGACCCCCTCCGGCTGGTCACCCCTCGGCCGGTCCCTACGGGTCGCAGTTCAAGGTCGCCATTCCACGCTTACCACCCCGACGCGCCCCGCCACCCACCACGCCCAAGTCGCGCCAGAGGGACAGAGTCCAGCGGGCATGTCGCAACTGTCACAAGCGGAGTGCGTTGCCATTGTCTTTTCCAACATCATTCACTTTCTCTCGACCTCTAACACACGCTAGAGATCAAGTGTAGCGGCGGCCTCCCCCGCTGCAACTACTGCGACAAGACCGACAAGACATGTGTATACGAGCGCCCCAGGAAAGACCGGCTGGCGACGTCAGTTGAACGACCTGATTCCAAGTTCTGAAATTGACTCCGCCAGTGCCAAAGACCGCAACCATGCCCTCGTCTCCGTCCTCAAAGACCTCAGCTTGCGCGTCAGCGACGATGACCGACGTCGAATTGAAGATGCCCTCCAGGATGTGAGTACAGGACCTGCCAGCCGGATGCCACTGCTCAAACTAATACCGCCAAGTCAGATGACGAGGTCGGGTCGCCCGTCTCCATATCCTCTTCTTCGCGAGCATCCGCCCCTCAACCATTCTCTCAGCACTTGCGCATGCACCCCTTTGCCCCGTCCTCTAGCTATGTGCCGCTCGGAGCAGAAACCTCGCCTACCTCGGATCAGTCACCCCTTCCTCGCCTGGACGGTACTGTCCCGGAAGACTCTGGCGACGAAGACGGTGGCGAACTGCCCAATGTAGTCGAAGCAGGCTTCTTGGGCCAGATCTCCGAAGTACAGTGGCTACAGACGCTCAGGAGTAGAGTACAAGCTCTCGATACCGTTCTGTTTGGCCCACCTGACACCACTGCGCCACTCTCTCAGCCACCCTCGCCTACTTTCACTGCGTCACCCACCTCCCTTGCCGCGACCCCGCTCGAACACATCGCTCTCACCAACTACTATCTCGATGACGAAGGCATCAAACTCACAGACTGTGGGAATCCCTTTGAGCTGCCACCAGAACATACTGCAGTACTGCTATTCCAGTGCTTCACCCAGACCATCCAAGGCTCCTTTCCCATCCTCCCCCCAACTATAGAGCACCAGCTACAACAGTACTACACCTTGGTTCGGAACGGGCAGGCGATACATTGCCCGGAGAAATGGTTTGCGCTGGTCAACCTTGTTTTTGCAATAGGCGCCAAGTTTTCACATCTCATCCAGGCTGAATGGCGAGCCGACGAGCTGGATCACATCGTCTACTTATCGCGTGCCTTTCAATTGCTTAGCATGAATGACACAATCGTTGTCCTAACGACTCCGGATCTGCTCACAACGCAGGCAAGTCTGAGCTGCTGATCTTGTTTGACTATGCTAAACGTTTCAGGCTGCTGGACTCTTTGCGATTTACTACATGACTGCTGGCCATGTTAATCGGTACGTATGCGGAAGATCTTTGCTCGTGACTACTTAGTTCATTCTCTCTTCGTCTCTTGCTTGAATCGACGTGCTTGCATGCTAATATTGTATCAGGGCTTGGGTAATGGTAGGCATGGCGATGCGATCGGCCTTCTCGCTCGGCCTTCACGTGCAACAAGATGATCAATCTGTCTCGGCCGCCCGAAGGCAGAGCATGGTCTGCACCTGGTGGAGTCTACATGCACTCGAGAGCATGCTGAGTTCGATTACGGGCCGGCCCAGCATTATACCCAACGAAGACATCACAACTCCGCTGCCCAGTGCCGTGAATAGCGATCAGACCCAAAGCGTACCTGTGTCCAATCTCGACTTTCTCGATGCGGATATCCACCTGAACCTCCTGACCCAGCAAATCATCTCCAATCTCTACACACAACGTAGATCTGCGCCATCATGGGACTACGTCCAGCAAATGACCATATCTCTATGCGAACACCTTGACAAGTGGGCATTTGAATACATTCCCCAAGTTCATTCCGAAGAACGGAACTCAGCTCGCATGCAACAACGCGACGTCTTCTTGCTCAAACTTCAGTACTACCGACTGAAGGTTCTGACGACTCGTCCCTCACTCCGCCGTATTGAACGCTGCTTCCAAGCCGGAACTGATGACTTCAATTCGCTCGATCAGTCTGTGGCAGAGTCGTGCGTACAAGCGGCACGGGATGTCGCATCGCTGCTGGCAAACGAGCCTAATGTCAGGAGTCTATATGAAAAAGGGCCCTGGTGGACAATCGTCCACAACAGTATGTCGACGCCTCAAATCCCTATATCACCTACTGACTAATGTGTGACAGTCATGCAATCACTCGCCGTTCTCATGATAGCCATATCCTGCCCCGATCACTTCCGCGACACACTACAAGCGTCTGTGCACAGCACACGGCAACTCGTCACCTCACTCCGCAGCATGTGCGACACAAACATGTTAGCGTCCCGCGCCTACCAGGTCGTATATTCGATAGTCAAGACGTCAAAACCGTACGTCTGGGCTGACATAGCGGACGCCTTCCCAGACGAGGTCATCATGGTGCTACAACAACCAGCACCAGCAAAGGTCGACCCGCAATATCTACCATGGCCGGACAACGACCAACCAGCTGAAGCCTTGTTCCGTTATGAAATGGACAACTTCGGCAACTACCACTTTCACATGTTATGAGGACGGGGGAGTACCTTTCGCGGCAAAACTACTGCAGCACCGACTGCACACAAAATGATGCGATTGGTGAGGAACCGGGGGCCTACCGTTCAGCGGAATCAACATCTTATTCCATGCTAGCGGTCGCTTTATCACAACGGTATCTCAAAAGGATCCCCACCTCGTCATCAACGGGGCCAAAAGTCGCAAACAGGATAGGTTCGCATTCTAGAACACCGCCGGCTAAAAACGGGACAACTGGAGGACCAAACGGCCACGTTGTATGTGTCAGCCGAATGGGGCCCAACACTCGTCGCTACCGCAACATCACTTACGCGTGTTATACCCAAATACTATCTCGAACAGCGATGCAAGAAGAAGGAGAGATGCTGTATAATAGCATTAGCATTCGCTTGCGCGTGTCACATTATCGACTCGCGTCGCAACGACGACTTTGCAGGACTAGGGAAAGGTGAACTACACAAGTACATAGTATACCGTTCACGGAACAGTAATAGCAGGATAGTAATAAAAAGCAGTATTGGTTCATGACCAATTCATCTCGTTTGATGCAACAGGGGCGGATTTTCACATGAAGGCATACTGACAATGTCCACGTGACAGTTGTTTCATGCTGTAGGGATGCACTAGCAGGAGACTACCGAGGTGAAACCCTATAGTCTAGCCCCATTGCATTACTTCAGTCTTGCTAAAATCCAACAGGGCAAATCCAGCACAGAACCTCAATGCAGTCTGGCAGGTCTCAAGCCAGCTCCTCCCGCAGCATCTCCCATCTTCTCAGTATCAATCTCTCCGATAACGCTCTTCAGCAACTCGGGCACAATCTGCGCTGCATCGCCTTGGAAGAACCAGTCCCCATCGTACAGCCCTCCCGCAGGAACATCATTGGCGTCCATGTTGATAATGGCAACCCTCGCCCCCTTGCTGCGCGCAAGATCCACATATCCGGCTGCAGGATATACCTTCGCACTCGTTCCAATGACCATGATGAGATCAATATCCTCTTCGTCCTCGATAAACGCGTCAACATCCTCCATAACCTTCTTAGGCAGTATTTCGCCAAACCAGACTACACCCGGACGTAGCAGGCCGTTCTTGCATTCGGGGCAATGGGGGAGGTGCTTGTAGTCGAGTTCCGGGATCTCGACGTTGATGTCTGAGATGTCTAGTTCGCGGGCGGCAAGGGCAGCGTTTGTGGTTGGGTCCGATTCGTCGGTGGGTATGGCGAGAGCAGGCACGATGGGGTCGGTGTAGTTGTTCCGCTCCGAGTAGTTGCAGAAGAAGTCTGAGCACTTGAGGTCGAAGAGAGAACCGTGCAGGAGTTTGAGCTGTTCGGCGGGGTGTTGAGCGCGCGGTGATAGGCCTGGGTGGGAGTGTTAGCTATGCGACTGCTGGGGTCTGAGGCGCAGGCTTACCATCGACGTTCTGGCTCAGCGTGATAAATTGCTCCTTCTTCTTCGCCAGTTCGGCTAGGGCGTAGTGGGCGGGATTGGGCTTGGCTTTGAGGGCCATGTGCCGTCGGTAGCTGTAGAATTGCCACACGAGTCCTGGATCGCGCTCAAAGGCCTGGGGAGTCGCTAGTGAGGTCGCGTCATGCGTCCTCCACATACCCCCAGCACCTCGGAAAGTGGGTAGTCCAGAAGAGGCTGATAGCCCCGCACCGAGAAGCGCGAGAATACGCGTCGACTTGGTCAGGTGTTGCTGGAAGCTCTCGAGGTCCTTGGGCGGAACGACGCTGGGTTGGGCGGCCGACGAGGCCATTCTGCGGATGATGTTGGGCAGCGTCACGGCGGTGGTGGTCTTCTTCGCAGACTGGGCGTGCGAAGAGTCGGAAGATAAGCGGCCGGGCGTGTCATGTGTGCGTTGTCTGTCCGACAGGCAGAAACGGGGGCCTGGAGGTGTTTGCGGGGAGGGGGGAAGCTGCGGCGGTAGTGGCACCTGCAAGGTACGTCAGGCTCTCCCACTAGCGGCCTAGCGCCCACTAGGCTGGGAAACCGATGCCTCTTCCGCCGAAGCTTGATTCGCCCGAGCCCACCTCTCCGCCAACGACCATGACTTTTGCGATAAAATGGCTGCGACCGGCTACACGCGTGCCATACCGGTGCGATGCTGCGAGACGCGTCGGGCGGGTGCAGCCCAGAGTCGGCGGCACGAGGGCGTATGCGGCCGCTGCTGTGCCTGCCGCTGAACTCCGTTTTGGCCAACCGCTCCATGAGACGCATCCACACCTACTCAAGGCTGGGGAAGGTGATGACCGCCCGAGCAACGTCTTACCCTCTACTAACATCCTGCAGTCACCCCCAGTATCACGGCACTCGAGTACCACCAACGCCGCGCCGCCCTCGCCAAAGAACTGCCCCCAAACTCGACCGCCATCCTCGCCGCAAACGACCTGAAATATGCATCCGGCGCCGTCTTCTACAAGTTCCACCAGGACCCAGACTTCCTGTACTTGACGGGGTTTAGAGAGCAGGATGCAGTGGCGGTAATAGAGAAACACAAGGATGGAGAGCACACATTCCACCTCTACGTCCGGCCCAAGGACCCCAAGGTGGAAGCCTGGGAGGGACCACGATCAGGCGTTGAGGCCGCGGAAGACGTCTTCAACGCCGACGTGAGCGGCAGCATTGACGACCTACCCCGTCTGCTCCCCGACATAGTCAACCGCGCGCAAGCCATATACACCGACCTCCCCCAATCCCGTGTATCCAAAAACCTGCTCTCACGATACCTCGCAGGCGCAGAGCCCTCACGCACAGGCGGCATATTCAACGTCTTCCGCGACGCACCCGCAAGCGTACGACCCCTCCGCCCCCTCGTCAACGAACTCCGCCTTATCAAATCCGAAGCCGAAATCACAAACATGCGCCGCGCAGGCCAGCACTCGGGCCGCGCCATCACAGACGCAATGCGGCAGTCCTTCACCACGGAGAAAGACCTGGATTCCTTCCTCGACTACTGGTTCAAGCAAGACAACTGCGACGGCCCAGCATACGTCCCCGTCGTAGCCGGCGGCATCAACGCAAACACCATCCACTACGTCTCCAACGACATGCTGCTCAACCCCAAAGAACTCGTCCTCGTCGACGCGGGCGCACAGTATGGAGGCTACGTCACGGATATAACACGCACATGGCCTGTATCCGGCAAGTTCAGCCCCGCCCAACGCGATCTCTACACCCTCCTGCTCGCAGTACAAAGATCCTGCATCTCGCTCTGCCGCACAGATTCAAACTTCACCCTCGACAAACTACACCATACAGCTTCCAACTCGCTGGCCGCCGGTCTGAAGGACCTCGGCTTCGACATGGATGCCGATGCTATCCAAACGCTCTTTCCACATCACGTGGGCCACTATGTTGGCCTCGATGTGCACGACTCCCCCGGTCTGAGCCGGAGTAGGAAGTTTGAAAAGGGCATGTGTGTCACCGTTGAGCCCGGTATCTACGTCCCGAATGAAGAGCGGTGGCCTAAATGGGCGCGGGGCATAGGCATGAGGATTGAAGATAGCGTTTGTGTGGATGACGAGAGTCCGTATGTCCTCACCACCGAGGCGGTCAAGGAAGTCGTCGATATAGAGGCGTTGAGGGGGACGGAGACGAAGTTGTAAATGGGAATCGTGATATCCGCTTTTGTCTTATGTGATGGAACGTGCTTTGCCATTTGCTTAGTGACAACAAGGGGCAGTAACGCTTACACAAGTACGAATTCTTCTGCACTCGCCTCATCCCAAGTTACTTCTTCGCCGCGCATAGTGCCCTCCAAATAGCACTGGCCCATCAAGCGATAATAACCATTTGCAAGACGACGGAGCACAAGAGGTACTTTCGAGCCGTGGACGATGCATACCAAGTCGCCCTCGCAGACCGATCGATGTGCAAGCCCAAGTCTCCAATCGCGTCCCACGACAACCTGTCGGCCCCAAGCTACGCGAGCATGATCGCGAAGTCTGGTCGCTCGTTTGCCTAGATCATCAGCGTTCTTGGACCGACCCATTGTGACAACATCGCGCTCTTTTGGAGCGCTTTCAGTGGCCAAGTACGTCGAAACCAGCTCGTCTATGTCTGAAGCTGGTAGACCTTCGCTGCAGTGCTCCCTTAGCTTCTGGTTCAGTGTGAAGGAACCGTCGGCTAAAATTATTTTCAGCAAACGCTCCATTGACGGGGCAGTCGTATTCTGTTCTCGCCACATCTGTCCCAGCAAATAGTGTAGATGTGGCAAGTTGAGGTAAGAGCAAATGTCCCATCCATGGCGGTTCGTAAGCGGCTCAGCAAGGCCTTTCGTAAACGCAAGTGTATGCGCCACCTCACCAATGATCTTCCCCGTAACCACCAAATACGCGGCGTCGAGGTCAGTCACCGCCTTGACCTCATACCGTCTCCCAGCAGCAGCATCAAAGTAAATCCAACTCCTCGGAAAAACCAACGGTTCCGCCTCCGCCGTCCTCGACCAATCCGGCACCCAAGACGGCAAAACCGGCCACCGACTCGTTTCTTCGTCCTTCCGATGCAGCAGTCCGAAGAGGTTTAAACTGGCTGTAGCTTCGATAATCGACTTGGTGGCTACGCAAGGTACGACGTCCCAATCCATGTCATAGTCAGGCACGATTTTCACCCTTCGATCTCGCTGTAGCCCCAGAAAAGCGAAAATGATGTCATGCCGACTCGACGTCCTGGATCTCGGCGCAAAGACAGAGAGGGAATGGTAGAAACACGTCGATTCATTGGGGCTAGGACCCCGCTGGTACCGCGCCTGCATCCGCAATCGCATGATCTCGTTCAGCACTAGATACCCCGGTAGCTGACGTAAATTGACATAGTCCCTCCCTGTGAGATACCGTTCTGCACTCCGGAAATGGACCACAACGGCCCATAAATCTTCTAGGGAAAAGGTGAAGGCGCCGAGGAAGCACGTGGCTTTGGTTGGTAGCACGGCTTCTTGGACTACCCAGGCTCGGGTGAGCCAGGGTAGGGCGAGGAGGTTTCGGACGAAGGATTGGGGCCCGGGTTTTGATACAAGGGATGCTGATGAGGGTGTGTGTTTGGTTTTTTGTTGGATTTCGGGAGGGGGCGTGGGGGATAGGTAGTAGGACATGTATGAGGTGGAGGGTGTCTCTTGCCCGAGCCAGATTAAGACGCGTTGGCATCGGCTGTATATTTCGCCCATGAGAGATACTTGCTGGTTACGGTCGGGAATGCTTGTTTGGTCGACACATAACTGCGGGCGTCGCAACAAAGTCAGTATGGCACCTCCATCTGCTAGGTAGTGTATTGCCGTACCTGATCAACCCAAAGATAGCCGGTTTGGCAATGAAGCCGTATTCGCGTGAGTGTAGTGCGCAATGTAGGCGTGATGAGAACCGACTTCCCCGAGCCCAACTCAAAGACACAAGATTTATCTTGCTCGCCCCATACATAGGAGATCGTCTCGTATGGAGGCGCGGCTTCCAAAGATACTTCAATGATATCAGGCTCTTGGATAGGCCGCGCGGTCTCGGGAAGTTTGAGGAGCCTGATATGGCGCTCGGAGAGGGGCTCGTATGTGTGTGTGTTGGACATGGCTAGATGCTGCACTTGAGCTCAGACACGAGCATGCGTAGCGGGTATTGTTGTGTATAGATGGTGGGCTTTTATTTTAGTCGCATTGTCGTTCGTACCCTTTGCTGTAGACCATGTGACGTCGAAACCCCAGAGCTACGCAATTGTTTGATGCTTGAGTTCAGGTGTCGCATGGCTTCAAAGACATCTATCAAGTCATTCAATGTTGCAATTGTAGCAGTGGACAGTAAGCTGAGTATTCGATTTCCAAGGGCATTGAGAACTAAGGTATATTGATAGTGAGTGTTGGGACCAAAACCAGGTGGTTTCGTGTAGCTGGTGTGAAGGCAGTTGTTGGATGAGAGCTCCTTCCCTAGGTTTGCAAGACGACGCTAGGGTGAGCCGCTAGTGTTACCCCACCCTTGTCTCGCGATATCTTGTCTTCCTCACCAACGCAGTCTCGACGAACGGCACCGGTACGGTGGTCTTGCACAATTGCGAAGGACTTACAAACAGTCACTTACGAGTCAGTTAAGGGTGAGAGTAGATCAGGCTTTCGAGACTATTATTATTATGTATATCGTTACTCATGCACGCTAAAGCGGGTAGGTATCTCCCAATGCTTTCAGTAAGTGTAGCAAAACGGCCCTGCTGTTGTGTCCAAAAGCTCTTTCAGTTTCCTGTCACCCGCCAGCTTTCCAATATTGATCGTGTAGTCCAGCGTAACGTTCTGACCGCTGTAGTCGAACGGAACGATCGGTCCACCAACCTGGTTGAGACGAGTCTTCAAATCAAGTTGCTGCCACTCCCAGAAGATGCGATCTAGATTGGCGTGGTGCAAGTAGAAGAGCGGCTCTGCAGGAGAGTTCGCAGCGTTGCCAGCCTGGCCCAACGCACCACCGACACCGAAGTGGCCACTTCCGTGGATGTTGGGAGCGCCAGATGTGGTGTCACCTTGCATCAAGCGGTCGAAGGTGGTGTAATCCGGTGCTTCGAGCTGCTTCGTTACGAGTTTTGGGTCTGCCCAAGTGTTCATGAGAGCGGGTATGAAGTCGCGTCGAAGACAGTCTGCTGGGCCGGGGTAGTTGACTGTGAACTTGGAGGCCACGAAAGGACCGGTTTGGACGCAACCACCACCCGTACCGCCCTCCATGCCAAACTCGTTTTGTCCAGGGAGAGGTTCAACCTTGTTTCCATTGCCGCCGAAGCCGGTATCGGGAGAGAATATCTCTGAGTCGTAAACGCGGGTAGAGGTAGGGTTGTGAGGCTCTGCGTCCAAGGAGTAGTTCCAGTAGGGATGAGCGCCAGTATAACCACACTCTTCACGAAGAGCCTTCTCGTATGTTGCGACAAAGTAACGATGCCATAGGATGAAGTGTCCTACGAAATGAATATGGTCGGCTTGGTTGACATGAACGGCTTGATGATCGTCGAATCGATTTAGGGCGCCAGGGATCCCTGACACGGCTTTCTTGGCTGTCAAACATAGAACAGCGTCGATATAGTTCCTTCTCTGTGGGATGGACAGCTGTCTCCTGTGATGTCACCATGATTAGCGAAATTCTATCGTGTGCCAATGTGGGTCCATCTTACCATTCCTGTCGCTTGATAGGGTTCTTGCACACGGCAGAATTGGTTGGAGGAAGTGCTGCTGCAGTTGACAGTGACGCCAAGCAGAACGATGAAACAAGGAGCTGTAGTTTGACCATGGCGATCGATGTATCTGCCGTAGCGTTCGAGATCGATGACTGAAGGTAAGGTGAGTTGTAGCGATCTACTCACCCAGATAACGACGGGTCTCAAGCTTTTATGTAGCCCTCTACCAGTCCACCAGCGCCGCTCAACGTGCATCTAAGCCTCGGACTGCCCCGAGAAGAACGAGGCACTAACGTACGACGCTGCAAGGCGGCCACAAGGGCAGCAAATTCGGACCTGTATTTGGGTACGAGCTGTTGGATTCTGGTGAGAGTGCCGGGCCTAGGAGGCTCTACGCATGCATGGTGATTCAGGGTCTACATGCGCCTATGTGGCACAGCAAATGTTGAGTCCAGAATATGCAAATTAAATACCGATGCTCAGGAAGCGACTGTTTACATGACTCGCTAAGCACGGGAACGCTGAATCAACTCGACTTGTCGAAGACGAGAGTAAGAAGGCCGAAAGCGCCATGTGTGCAGTTTTGCATCCAGCAGAGGACTTCGTTTGACCCTGACTAGGTAAGCGTTGCAAGAGACAGAGCTTGAACTGATGTGTGCACGTCACCGTGTTGTTCGTTGTTGAGTGTGTGTTTGGCTTTAGACGTAACCATCTCCCAGTACTTGATGTTTCCAGGGACGGGGGCAACTTGGGCGCATGCAGCCGGTGGGCGCAAGGATTGAGAGCGAAAGCATCCTGCAGGATGATATGCAACATCGGAGCTTTTGCCTACTCTAGGGTTGATGTATTTTCCGGCCCATTCCCTCCGAGTGTGCCGTCGTTGGAGACGCGGCAGGAGAGAATACCGATGTCTTTGGCTGCCATACAGGTTAATTGAAAGAATTGGTACATGTTGTTATCTTGGCAGGTCTCAGACGCTGGCTATACAGCAGGTGTAAAAGACACTATGTCCGACTATCGGATTAACCAGAAATGCCACCCGGCAATGGCCCGCTCCCGTAGTCGCGCGTCTTCTGAGTGGCCACTTTTCTCAGGTGCGGGTATAGCTTGGGTTTGAGCGCTCCAATGTGAATGGCGGGGGAAGTGATTGATGGGAAATCCGGGAGACACGGCAGCAGACGGGACGCATGCCAGTAGTGTACTGCACGAACAGGTACCGATATGACCTGCGCCGCATTTGCGTCTTTAGATAGTACACCCGTTCTTTCTTGGCGGATCTGGCCTGGTGTATGTTGTTGCGCTATGGACGGGGAAGGGGAAGGATCGAGTTTTGGAGAGATTGATTCGGTTCGCGCAACCGAAAAGCGTGCCAAGGAGTTCGAGCCGGCTTGGCAGATCTTCTCTTCTTCCCGAGGTCCTACTCTGATGATTGTAAACAGCGCGCAACATCAACACCACTGGAGTTTGTCTATACGTGTAGCAGCACGATTCATCGCACACTGAACTACGTTCGCCATTTCGTATGCCTGACTACGGCATTGATTGGGGCGTCCAGGTAGGTACCTACGCCACCTGGGCAGCGCCAAGAAAGCATACATCCGGAGGATTCGCAAGACAGGCATTTCACGAATCCCCCTTGCACAAGACTTTCATCTCCAGTGGCGCTTGGTCGAACCTTCCAAGTGGTAATCGGAGATCCACGAAATGACAATTTCCACGTGCTGCCTCGCTCGGTTACAAACACATCAATGCAAGCCACATGTTGACCGCGCGCGATTGGCTACAGCGATTTGTAGGCTTCCGTTCGTCTTCGATCTGATCTGACCATCCGCCGTGCCATCCTACTGGGAAGATGCTCAATGAACAATGCTGTGTGCGGCGTGGTTGATCACTATGTCTTATACCCACGCACCGGCAATGCTTTCTCCCAAGTACAACTCCGGCATACACGTGCATGTAGACCAATACCATGGCAGGCGACGGTGTTTACATCACCAGCGACAATGGCTCGCGTCAGCCAATGATGCTCATTACGACCGGCGTGCTACTCTTCTTCTCTTTGATAGCAGTTTCACTCAGATTGTACTGCCGCGCTATACTCGTACGCTGCGTTGGGTTGGATGACTACTTCATGCTCGTCGCCCTGGTAGTAGCCATTGGCTTGGGCATCATGAACGGTTTTCAAGTCAGTTATGGGACCGGGTAAGTCCTACTTCACTCCATCGTCAAAATAATGACCAGCTAACACTTTTAGACGGCAATCTAAAGATCTCAACTTCGACCACTTCTTGATACCCACTCTCAAACACTGGTCAGTCAAGCTCTCTCTGCTACAGCTTGAATTTCTTTGCTGATTCCACATACAACCAGGTATGCATACCAACTGGTCTACCCATGGGCGCTGTTCTGCGTGAAAGCCAGCATATTAGCACTGTACCATCGAATCTTCACGCATCACAGCTTTCGACGCTGGATATATTATGCTGCAGGCTTTATCATCATACAGACCATCACTGTTACTTTCATCAACGTGCGCTTACGACGAAGTTACTCTTTACCTTCAGTTCCACTGACTGTGAAGAATAGGCTTTCGAATGCGGCACCAAGCCGTCCCGAGCGTGGTCGGCCAAATTCCCAGAAGGCTGCAATGATATGCCGAGGACGTACTTCGCTATGGCGTCCGTGAACATCCTCACCGATATAGTCATCTTGATCATGCCGTTCAAAGTCTTCAAGCAGCTTAACATGCACCCACGGAAGCGCTGTACGTATCCTCCATTCTAGTCAGCAGGGTACCGAAACTGACTAGAGAGCACAGTCGCGCTTATGGGCATTTTCATGGTGGGAGGTATCGCAGTGATAGCTTCTATCATGCGCCTCTACGCACTCTACGTCTTCGCCGTATCCAAGGATATTCCATACGATGACATCTTCGTAAGTCTCCTCATTGTCACATGTACCTCTCCAATGAAGGTATCCAAATCTCTTATCCACTGACACTTCCACTTAGATCCTCCTCCTCTCCCAGATCGAAGTAAACGTAGCCATGATCTCCGCGTCCGCGCCTGCCTACCGACCCCTCTTCAACAAGGTCTTCTCTTCATCTTCTTCGTCCCCCTACGTTCGACCCGCCAGCGACTATCCCACAGTAGGCAGTGGAAGGCCTGCTTATACCCGACGACGGAAAGCTTCGCGCGATCAGATGGAGTTGTTCTCGGTGCTATCGACGGGAAAGAGGGCGAGCAAAACTCATGTAAGAAACACGAGCGAAGAGAGTATTTTGGGTGAGGAGGGCATAAGGAAGACGATTGATGTCAGAGTCATTGAAGAAGAGGAAAAAGAGAGACAGGATGGGGAAGACAGCAATGATCCAGCGTATTGGCGAGGTGCATGATCGATGTATTATAGTAAAGTCTTTAGGATTGAAACCCGCATATCGAAGACTTTGTTAGATCTGTATTCGATTTCCGAATAGTATCATTTCATCTCTACCTACACACAAAGTCATACCTCAACGTCTGAGCGGACTGCGGAAGCCCATACTACCAAACTGGCTACCTCCCTTCTTCGGTGTCGTCAATGGATCCGGTACTTCCCCACCATAGCTACCACTCACAGCCCTATGTCCCTGCCCACCATTTCCGACAGCCCTTCCTCCACTGCCCGGCGCCTTGAATCCTACCAGACTGCCTTTGGCGTAGACGTCGTTCAACATCTGTTCCAACACGCCCGCATCATCAAACTCCTGCCATTTCCTCCACAGCTTCAGCGCCGTCGTCGCATCCTCGATGGAATCGTGCGTATCCTCTTGGATGCTCTCTTTCAGTACACACCAAGCCAGGAACTTCAAGTTCAGTTTTCGCTTGAAGTCTGGTTTGAACCATAGGTTGCTTGTGTCGACAACTTGGTTCTTGGGAACATGGATGTTGATGGTGCGGAAGTCGTTGGCAAGTGAATGGCCGACGAAGACACATCCTAGATTGAGTAGCAGCCATAGCTTCTTGTAGGCGTGTTTCAGGGATACTGGTGCGTGTGGAGAGGTTTCGCGGCTGAGGTCGCCCGGAGATATACCAGACCATTCGGTGAGGTAGTCGACAACTTGCTCGGTTACAGCGATGTAGTCATCGATGAAGGGAAGGCCTGCCTGCTCTCCTTCGCCGCGACATACAGAGACACGAGCTAAGCCCTTGCGATCAGGACGAATGGTCTGGCGGGTGCCATCGGCCTTCATTTCGATCTCTTCGGCTTGGAGGCGAATGAACTCGGCATCGATAGCGACTGGGTAGCCAGGGCGTGGCTCTTCTGATGAGTGTTGAAGCAGCTTAAATTTCTCCTCTGGAGGCGTTGGATTAGACGACCACCACCTGTACAGAATGGAAGTGTCAAGGTTCTGTTTCCACGAGTCGTCGATCTTGTTGCGGGCAGACTTCAGCTGGAAGGTCAAGACAGACGGAAGCTTCCAACTTGTATCGAAGCGCAGAGCCTCCTCTTTGGGGATTGGTCTCACTAGGAAGTCGTTAAAGAGATGCCATCTGTCTTCTAAATCCTCTTCTCGTGACGAAGGTGCGGTGTTGATGGTCGCTACCAGGTGAGGCTTCTGACGCTCGCCGCTGTTGATATCCGCGACGACTCCAACAAGTTCATAAACCATGATCTGATGTACTCCGCGTTGCAGGTGTAGCTTCAGGTCTTGGCCTTCGAAACAGTAGAATTGACCTTGATCTACTATGATCCCGATCTCTTGCGGAAGCCAATTGGGCGTCGACCACAACAACTTGGCTTCATGGCTTTGTATGGCAGCGTTGAGCATCAACACTCCAGGTACTGACTGGATTGTCTTCCGCTGTACCATCTGCTGGTAACGGTTGCACTTTGTACACCAACCCCGAGTTTGATCTTGCCGCTCGACGCTAGCTTTCAGGATCTGTGAGAAGGTCGGACGTGCTATTCTAGTGTTCCTCATCACCTGCTTCGCAGGATATACGAGCTCATTGACGAAGTTCTTGCCTCCACGGATGGTTTCGTTATTGCACTGTGCACATCTCATGCTCGCTTTTGCCTGGGTTTCCAGTACTTGATCCATGGCTGAAGGCCCATTGTTCCCTGGAAGCATCTGTCGGAATTCTTCGGAAACCTTGTCCAACAGAAAGCGGTTGAGGTTCTGGATCATAGTGGTAAGTGCAACGTTGGGAGCAAATTCTTCAAGCAGATTCAGTGAGACTGCATTCGAAAGGCCACTGAAGGTCTTCAAGAAGTTAGATGCTTGACAGTTGAGCCCAGCCGCCTTTTCGAGCATATCGATGAGAAACCCCAGTTCGCAAAGAAGGCAAGACTCAAAGAGGCATGGCGAAGCAGTGTGTTGCAGAGCAAGATTTCGTAGCAGCGGCGTAAATCGGAAGAGTTGCAGAAGTGAATTGGCGTAAGAGTTGGTAATGTGAGTCTCTAGACCAGAGTAGGGTGTCTGGTTGTAGTAGCTGGTGCCGTGTCAGTGCGTGGGCAAATGATGTTGTTGGGAAGACATACGCAAAGTCGAAGTCATCAACACCGAACTTGCTGTACTTGATCTCCACGTTTCCATACATGGCTGGAACATCTTTGCGTGTAACATCGTCGAGATGCAGGTCGGTCAAAGTCTCCATAGTCTCTGTTATCCGGGCATCTGGCTCGGTGAAGGACTGCGATGCCCGAGCTTTCTCACTTAGAAACTTGGGGGCAGACAGCGATTCGCTCACTCTATCCACCTGCCGTGTTGCTTCGGCTTGGTTTCTGCGCTTCGTATTGGGGTTCTTGGCGTAGAATCCAATCTCGGCGCGCGTCATGTTGCCGAGTATCGTGCTATCAATCTTAGGCGGAGGGGCACCGACTTCGAAAACTAGATGACTAGGCCAACTCGAAAGTAGCTGTTCCTTGTAATATGGCATACCAACAGTACTCAGGGGTCTGGGCAGAGTAAGCAATACGTCAAGTTTGAAAATCGGTAAGACCTACGTGTCAGGGTTCCAATCCATCTGTGGGGGCGGTGGAACATTATGATCTGCAGTCTCTGTTGGGTTGCTGTATTCTGGGAAGTGTACTTTGGTCGGAGAGCCCCAAAGATGTATGTGCGAGTTGGAGTCTGCTAGTGCAATAGCCTCGCCAGAAGGTGCCATCTCAAAGCCAGTGAGGAACGAATCGTAGAAGTTCAGTTGCCGGAGGTTGGCCGAGTCGGGGTTCATGAGATCGATGACCTGCATCTGGCCGTTCTGAGAGGCGATGAAAGCTGTAGTAGACATACGGGGATGCATGCGCACATAGGCTGCACCTGTGTGGAATGGGATGGGAGGTAGCTGTTTCAGCGTCTTCAAAGAGAAGACATTGGTGAATGGGTCCAGCATATATGCATATTGTTGTCGTGGAGACCATCCGCATGTTGCAAGGAAATCGCCCTTTGCGTCCATGTCGTTGATGCTACCAGTATGACCTTCGAACACCTTGATGACGGCAAGCGAATTTGAGTCCAAGATGTGGATGCTACCGGTCTTCGTGGCGGCGCAAAGGTACTGTCCAGCACGCTTCATGATGGTGTATTGAGCTTCGTTAGGGAGCTTCGATTGGTTAGTTCAGGGTAATTAATGAAGGCATGCGATATACCGTGTGTGTGATGATGCCCTTCTCCACGTCTACTTTGAACATTTGCGCCTGGCATCCTGCGACGAGGATCTCGCGCGTGCCTTTGGAGGTGAAGTTCATGCATGTCATGTCCTTGAACTCGGCGCTCCTATACGCTGATGGTCAGCCGCTGCCCTTGTGCGCTCTTTCCCCTTCCGCAACCAACATACGTCAGATGCCATTGTGTGAGTCCGCGGCGGTGGGAATAGTGGACGCTTTGTTTAGAGATGGAGAGAATCCCCTTCTCGGTGAAGAGGAATTGCTTGACGGGGCCATCGGGAGGCGCATGTCCGCGGTACGAGGTGTAGCGTTCGAGGTGAGGGCCGTAGAAAGACGTGACGCGCCCCTGCGAAGATGTCAGTCGCACGGCACCTGGCACGGGTCGCGTGTGAACGTACTCACATGGTTGTTTCCTGTCCATAGCAGTTCTTGTGTTGTGTCGAAAGCGAACGTCGATATGGGTACAGCGGGTAGGTGTGGTCCTGGGGGCGGCAATTGAGCGATGGCTAGCTGCGCAGTGGTCAGTACGGTAGGCGTGATTGGCATGCCGTCGGCTACCTACCTCGTCCCAATCCGCCTCCATGCTGAAGTCGCGTGTTGCAGTCCAGGAGCTCTAGGGAGCAGTCCCGACATGCCTTGCGCTTCGTGGTTGACGGACGCGTCGCGGTAGTTGGACCGTCGAGGCGTGGGGTGAGGCCGGAGCTAGAAGACGCGAGGATGTGTGCTGGTGGGACCGCGGGGCATTCGGGAACAAAGCCGCGACCACCGCCTTGGAAGGTGCTCGGCAACTCAACGTCCTTCGCGTAGAACACGAGGCTACACTTATTGCTCATGGCTATGGCACGGTGGCAAGTGATCTTGAACTTGAATGTTTGATTCCTATGAACAATCCCCAAACGCTATTTGTCCGACCGACTACGTAAAAGACCTGGCCGCAGATGATGTACGCACAAGAGTAGTGGCTCATGTACGCACGCACGAAAGGAGAAAGTAAAAGTGCATGTATCTTACCTGACAATGTAACCTAGCCATACGTGATGCGTGACCAGTGATGTCAGATGAAGTGGGTATCGAACGCCTATCGAGTCGTCGTGCTTAGTGAGTTGGCTCAACAGACGAGAGTGTGTACCGAAGAGTCATACCGAAAGATGCAGATGTCGTGGTCTTCGTGTAGACTCAATCGAGTAGTCGTGAGTAGTCGAAACGAGTGCGAACTCCTGCATCAGGTTAGCTCCATCCTCTTATACAAAGCCAAAGCTTCGCTTCTCGATCAACAATGGATCACTCCATGTAGCTGAGGTATGCCTAGGTCTGAAGTTGGCCCGAGGGCAACGTAAGCAAGG
Source organism: Alternaria hordeiaustralica (assembly GCF_023758085.1). NCBI lineage: Eukaryota > Fungi > Ascomycota > Dothideomycetes > Pleosporales > Pleosporaceae > Alternaria > Alternaria hordeiaustralica. Next base: position 221,722 of record NW_026056784.1, on the reverse strand, counting down.
GATTCAGAGTATCAAATGTTTTCGATCACACTTGTACGTACCACGGAGTATTCGTCGACCTCGCCTTGGACGGTCTAGAAGCCTTTGCGGTCGCCAGAGTACTCCTCGTCCTGGTCCGCGTCGGCCTTGTGGTCGTAACGCTGACGCTTGTGGGTTTCGGTCATGCCCTTGCCAGAGCCCGTGAAGCCGACTGTGAGGCGTTAGCAATGAGACACAGAAAGATTGCTAGGTTTACTCACCTCGACTGCCAGCCTCGGTACTGGTACGGAACATGGACTCCTTCTTAACAACGCCCTTCTTTTTACCTTTGTTCTGGAAGTCGGCCCAGTTTGACTGCCTCTTCTTGAGGATGCCCTTGTTGGCGATGCGACTAGCCTTCCTCTCTTCTCCGTCCTGGGCAGCTCCGGCGCTCTTGGCAGCCTGCGCACTCGGATTCATGCTAGCAGCTCCGGAGATGACGTGGGCACTTGAGACAACGGGCGCAGAGGGAGTTGCGGCGAACGCGGGCTCGGCGTCGCGCTTGCGCTTGTTCGGCAGAGGGCGTACGGCGGAGCCATCGACGGTCAAGGTGTCGTCGTACTCGATGAAGCGAACAAGGTACTTGGGGGCTGAGGCGGCGCCGAGTTTACTCTGGATCTTGGCCTTGTACCAGGACCTGTCAGTCCACTGCGCCTCGCAGATGTCGCCAATGTTCAATACGACGGCCTTCTCGGGCTCTTGCTTCTCCATGGTCTTGCGCAGGACTGGGTGCTTCTCAATATCGAACTTGGGACCGGCAGGTTCAGCGGCGTCCTCAGGAAGCTGGGCCTCGAGAGCGGCGAGTTCGGATCGCAGGACCTCAAGTTTGGCGTCGTGCTCGGCGATATGCTGCTGCATTTCCGCACGCAAACCAGTCGTCTCCTCAGTCTCTCCGACGGTGGCAATCAGAGCCTCCATCTCCGGAAGCTATACAATGTCAGTTGGGTCAATGCGATAGCTCCGTGGTGCGCAGCTTACTTGACCTGCCCATCCTGCACGTTGCGCCTCTTCCGTGGCGATTGCCTGCCTCTTGGCGTTGACGGCGTTCTTGATCTGCTTGGTGTTGTCCGCCATGTTGCAATCGCTGGTTGACTTGTGGTTGCGATGTTGTCGTGGGTTGGATTAATCACAGTCGCGTACAGGTAGGAAGTCGCGACCAGCAGTGACGCCCGGCAGGCTGCCGCTGGTCTTGGCGCCGCCCCACACAGCCCAGACCCTTTTTTTCTCCGCGCTTCAGCCCTATAAGTGAGACAAGCGTGCGTGAATGTCGAATGGCACTGGGGCCGTCACCACCGTCACCCAAACTCACTGCTCACGTCACCTAACGTCTGCAGCTGCAGCCATCAACTCTGCATTTGATAGTCCCTGCCGCATCTTCATGCTTGGCACCATTCTACGCTGCTTCACCGACGTTTATGAGAGATAGTATCCATGATCAACTATGGCCGAGTCGCATGGACTAGGCAAGTACGCAGCGAGATGATTAGTATTCTTCTTTCCAGAAAAGCGCCGTCTTCGGAAGTAGACTGCGAGAGACGCAGTGGCAACTCTTATTCAGCATGACGCATGACGCCAATGAGTATAGTAGCAGCGAAACCCCCAATTCTGTTATAACCAGCCAGTCTCCTTCCAGCAGACAGCACTCGAGAATCTGGCGAGACTCACATCTGCTGCAGGACCAGGCACCGGACGCGGTGATCAGCGTCCGGTGTGGTGGTCTTCGATGGCGTTCTCCCCTACCCCACCAAGCTTTGTGCTTATCAATCAGACCAGGAAGCGCATGCTGAGCCTGCCGTCTGCTGCGCCCTTCTCTGACGCCGTGCCTCTGCGAGAACAGTCACACTCTCGGCCCCAACCTATCACTGACGCTGATCATCCGTTCACCTGTTGTCGGCCGCTTTTTGACAGGCTTAACAGCGTTGCTCCGAAAAGTCGCCCGAACCAACCAGCTAGGGTACCCAGGTGCCGCATTGGATCTGGCTTCCAGGCTGTGAGGCTGCGAATTGACTTCTTGCACCATTGCTCCTTCACCATCTGACCACCTTTCGCTCAAACTGCCCATTTCTTGACAAAAGACATCGCATACCCCTCTGCGGCCGTCGTCAAGTGCGCTACACTCACAGAGCGCTCTGCCCTCTGCACAAGCCCTCCCATACCCGCGAAACCTTCGTCGGCTTACTGGCCCGCCTCCGCCCGCTGAACGAGCTACCCAAATCAACCCCAACCATCTTGCGTCATTCATACCACCTCTCAGAACCCCAACGCGCCCGCTCCTCCACATTTTGCGGTGTCCGGGTGGCGAAAACGGTTATCGCACGTGGTTGACCGATAGCCAGCCCCTCCGAACTTCCGCTACGCTGCGCAGCTGCGGTAAGCAACCCGCAAGCTCTCCTCGGAGCTATACACAACACCAACCACCTTCTACCTCGCGATTGTAGTTGCAATGGCCGGAACTACCAACGATTTCCAGAATGGCGCGCCCTTCTACCTGGATGCGACGCAGCAGGATCTCCTCCTCGCGGCCCTGGCCTCGAACAACCAGAACCCTAACGACATCTTTTCCGCTGGCCTAGACAGCAGCTCCAACAACAAGCAGTCTATGAACAACTCCCAATTCCAGTATCCTCTCGACAGCCTCGATCCCGCATACTTCACGTCGCCCCAACAACAAACACCCGCGAACGGCTTCAACGGCGGAAGTATGGAAGAGAGTCCCTTTGTCGACTACCTGGATGGCGACAATGGCTTCGATTTCGACAACGCAGACGGCGACATGATTGGCTCACTACCTGGGGATACTCCCGGCGATTCGAGCGAAAAGCGGAAGAGTCCGGACGACGGTGACGATGACGATGACGAGGGCGGCGGCAAGCGCAGGGAAGGTGAAGACAAGCAAGCCAAGAAGCCAGGTCGCAAACCATTGACTTCGGAGCCCACAACTGTAGGTTTTACGGAGCATGCTCACGTTGGCCCAACTGACAGCAGGCATAGAAGCGTAAAGCCCAGAATCGCGCGGCCCAACGAGCTTTCCGAGAACGCAAAGAGAAGCACCTGAAGGACCTCGAGACCAAAGTGCAGGAACTCGAGAAGGCTTCCGATGCCACAAACCACGAGAATGGTCTCCTCCGGGCACAGGTGCAACGGCTGCAAACGGAACTTCGCGAATACCGAAAACGACTCTCGCTCAACAGCACCGGAGTGTCTCGTACTCCTGCTCTTGCTGGAGGCTTCAGCTCTATGCTGAACAACAATAGCAATAACAACAACTTCTCCTTCGAGTTTCCACGTTTCGGCGGACTTCCTGGTGCTCAGCTACTAGACAACGGTCCATTAGCAAAGAACAAGAACACGTCGGTTTCGTCGAATGCATCTGGTCGCCAAAACAGCACCGGACGCGCCCTTAGCCCGACCAGCAGGGCCAACGGCTCGCTCACAGATTCCCCTGGCGCCATGGGCCCAGGTAGTGCGCAGCGCTCCGGCAGTCTCAACGGCTTTTTCGGATTCGACAACAACAACAAAACGAACAACGAACCCTCCCGCAGTAACACAGAAAACTCCACTCGTTCGCAATCGCGTGTTTTCCAGTTCAACAGTGGCTCGTCAAGCCATTCAGACTCACCGTCCAACTCATCCACATCGCCTACCAACCAAGACTCCTCCTGCGGGACATCACCAGAGCCAAGTCATACCTCGCCCAATCAGCAGTTGGACACGATCAAGGACGGTTATGTGTGTCATGGAAACTCCGAAGGTGAGGTTCTCTTCTGCGAAAAGCTCAACATGGCCTGCGGCAACCCTCGTAATCCCATGCCTCGTGCGATGTCCCAATCTGACGACAAACCTTCTCCTGCAGTCTTAGCCGCCAAATCCCCCACACCTGCCGTCAACGGCATCGACTACTTCGCGAATCAAAACGGCGGCCAATTCGACCCGACACTCTTTGGGGAGTACCGCGATACCCAGAATGCGATCGTGGGCGACGGCGACTTCACTGGTGGCTTCTTTAACGATGCTTTCCTCAATACTGGCTACGGTAGCCCCTTCCACTTCGGTGACACACCTGCTGTGCAGAAGACGAATCCTCTTGAAGAAATTGAGCGCATACAAGATGGCGAGGACGAGGTAGTCCCCGGCGAGGATGTCAACTCGCTGCTCAACTGCCACAAGATATGGTCAGTACAACCCTGTGATTACTTGGGAACTGGTACGCTAACTCCGCACAGGGACAAGCTCTCAAGTCGCCCAGACTTCAAGGATGGCACAATCGACATCGACAATCTCTGCTCAGAGCTCCGCGCCAAAGCCCGTTGTTCCGAGAGCGGCGTCGTCGTTGACCACAAGGACGTTGAGGCAGCCCTCAAGCGTCTACCCAAGGACAAACTTCTCGGATAAATATGGCGCACAACCTGCATGGGATGACGGTTAAGGCGTACATGTTTGGCTTGTTTTGGGTCCATTTATTTTCTCATGTTGGCACGGCCAGTCACTCGTTGAGCATGCACTTAGCAACCTTGCAACGATATCATGATACTTGGAAGGGTGGGCATATCGGCGTTCGAAATGGCGAAACGACGAAAATGGTTAACGGCTGTGGAATACACTGTTCGTGTGCAAGTCGTAGGGTCGATTGTTGGATGGTGCTACGGTCACAACCTCAACTTCCTTTATAGCCTTGTATTCAATGAAGTACTTTATTACTACTGCCTACATGTGACAGCTGTCCAGCCCACATGTTCCTTCTACTGTACAGCCCATCTCAGCATTGCGCAAGTGGTTTCACCCCTCTAAGTCTCCTACTCCTCCTCGGCATTGCCGCCTCCAGAATCTCTGCTATTGCCACCCGGCCTACTTTCCGTGCATAGTCCGCAGCCGTGGAACCAGATGTCACAATGTTGGGATCAGCACCCGCCTCCAACAAGACCTTGACCGCTTCCACGTTCCTGTGATACACTGCTTGGTTTAGAAGCGTGCTTCTCTTGAGGTTACTTCGATTTACATCCAGGCCTCTCGCGATGAGGAATCTCAGGGCTGACATGTCTGTCTTTTGCCCTTTGATCGCGCTGCGCATGGCGTTGGGATCTAGCGTTGCGCCGTGGTCGAGCAGGATCTCCATGGCGTTTACTCGTCCAGATCCAGCAGCTCTTGCTAAAGGGGTTGTGCGATCGGCGCAGGAACCTACCAGTCTGGGATTCGACGTTATGTTCGGGTTTGCGCCATGGATGAGAAGCCAGCGGAGAGTGTTTTCGTGCCGGATAGCTGATCTGTATGTCTGTTAGCGTAAGCCTTCGGGTTTCGAGCATCGAGCTTGATTGAGAAGAGTTCAATGGCTCTACAAGTGGGTCGTAGCGGGCCTATCTTCTTGCTCCGTATATTCTGTAAGCGCAGATATCGATAAAGAAAAGATCAAGGGAATGAGCAAAAGAGCTCTCAGTGACGGTATCGACCAACAAAAGCGCACTACAACATTTTCAGGAATACACCTACTCAACTACACTCGCTCCATACCATAGTCCCCCCAACGTCCATCCTCTCTTCAGCATCAAGTCCAGTAATTCTGTCTCCCCATCTCCCCTCGCAAGCGCATCTCTAAAAGACTTCCAATTCAGATATGCTCCGTACCCGATCAGCGTGTCAATGACCTCCAGAGAAGCCTCCGGCATGGCTACTTGGAGACAGTACACTTTATCTTCTTCTGTGATGGCTCGCGTATCTTTCTTAGGACGACCGCGCTTGGAGAATTTGGCGTGGAGGCCGGGGACGTCGTTGGCCCGGATTAAGGACACGAGTTCGAGACTTAGAGGGTCTGAAGAAGAATATGATTGCATATTGGGTTGAATTCATAGGAAATAGTGAGCAAAGGTGCTCTTGCTCCAGCCTTACATAGATTCAGTGAGGCGGGAAGCTGAACACGCAGAGGCTTTGCCAAGGTGGCAGCCTAGTGGAAGCAAGACGGGTATGCGGGTTTACGGCGTGGTTGAATTGATGATGACTCACATCTCCGGAGTTGAATTGATACCGGCGGATATCAATCTGGATGCGGTCATGAGACGACTGTTCTTGGCCACAAAATGAACAGTCCACCGGTGGTCATCCAAAACGCCCTCAGTTCTGACGATGTCGATGGTGTACGAGCATGGCTAGAAAGACATCCTCCACCCAGCTATGAGATCTTACAAGAATGTCTACTACTAGCCATGCCCAATGGCTCCCTAGAGATGATCGATACCCTACTCAAACATGGAGCCACACTCTCATTCTTAGCCTTCGTCGAAGCCTTTGAAAGGAAAGAGACCGCCGTGTTCCAGAAACTCATCGACTATGGATGGGATGTCGATTCTACGGAGTTTGAACTACCCGCTGTACAGTGAGTGAACTATTCAGCATCAGTCTGGCCATAGCTAATCAATTTCAGGCTCGTTCTGGACAATGAACGTTTACTGCGTTGGTTTTTGGATCACGGCGCCAATACGAACACCAAATCTGTGAGGCGAGGCGCGTCCTGTCTACAGCCTTGCACACCGCTCGCTGCCGCAGCAGAGTTTGATGATACGACCGCACTCGATATACTTCTCTCTTACGGTGCTGAGATGGATCCCTTGGCACTTTTCCACGCTATTGGGGTTAGGGGCCAAGCAAACGGTATGGCTACTACGATCGCTTTGGTGGAGCATGGTGTCGATGTAAACTATGTAGCCAGTCTCTGGGCGACTCCACTCCACCATGCTGTGAATTGGGGCGCAAAGGAGAAGTTGGTGTATCTATTGGAAAATGGGGCTGATCCTAGGAGAGGATCTAGGTTGAGTGAGGATACGCCCGCGATGTTTGCGAGGGCGAAGAATCAGCCGGAGTTAGCCAAGATCTTGGAGGAGGCGGAGGCTAGGCAGGAGAATTAGAGGAACACATGCATGCGCTAGGGTGCAAAGTTACCCCAAGGTTTAGATACATGCCTTTGTGGTGAAGGTGATCGAACAATCTGCGTGTCTTTCTCTGTTGGCCAAGTCTTGACATGTACTAGACTGTTGTGTAGATAATGTAATGTATACTAACTACTAATTGACGTCGAATCGCCGATATGAGAAAGCTGCGCAACGATAACGGTCCAATAAACGAGTGTAAGCCCCAAACTTAGAGATAAAGGAGACAGTCAGCCTGCTACGCTAGACGCATATTCCTTCCAAATATGTAAAAATCAACCTCTGCGGCTGTAGTCCCATTGGTCTTGATGTATGACCCTAGTCTCGCTCCAAAGCATAATCTTCGCCGTGGTGTATCCTCTTTGGGGTGGATCCGCTTCTCTCGGGTCGTACAGAAACAAAGCTCTCCCGGCTGACGTCTTCATGCGTATTGACTTTTTTGATTGAACCGCGTATGGATGAAGAATGAATCTTCCAGAATTCTTGATCTTGGGGACAAGGTCCTCCACCACTGTCCGGATCTTTTGCGCTTCGACCTGGTATCCGTTCCGGTTGCCGGCTTTGGGTGCAGGGTGTATAAGATATGCGTAAGTGTGATCGTCGTCAAACAGCTGCGCGTTGTCTCGAAGCGATGCCTGCTCAGTTATCTTTGCCCCCTTGATCCCGTCTCGTAGTCCTGAAAGAACGAACTTCTCGAACAGATCAGGTTGGTTTGTGCCTTCTGCTTTCATTTGCTTTTTGTCCGGTGAGTATGCAATACTCTCCCAGTAGTGTGACATGTAAACACCTTTGCGGCTGACGATAGCTAAGCAAGAGCAACCATGGAGATCAAACGTTGACAGACTGATGGGTACATCCCCATATTTCCTGAACAATGCTGTGTTGACGTCGTACTGCGTCCTTTTTCGACCGGCCTCTGCTGGATTGTCTACGCCCCACCAGATGGGATATGTATCCTTGCTCTCGGTTTGTTTCACGATGTACGCATCTTCATCTCCAGGATCAGGAACTGGCATGGTACGCCTCCATAAGGTTTGGTTATGCACAGTTGAAGGGGATTCATTGATTCCCCTTTTGGCTTCAGGTACAGGTCTGCTCGGAGGACGGCATACCGTCTCGTCGTCATCGCGCGGCAGTATTTGACCTGCGGTACCCTTCGTTCCAAAATGCTTTGAAGGAGGGTTATAGAGGTCCACCGATCGATCAGAACCGATGTCGAAGAAATGTCCTGCTTAGTGTGTCAGAACAAGTTGACATGTGGGATGTTCTTACGCAGTACGCACTGAAGATGACATTGGCTGATGACTGCCAAAGACAGAAGGCTATCAGGAGTGGGAGAATCTTCATTCTGACTGACTGACGTGTGATGCGCTGATGTATTGGTATGGTACCCTGAGTTTAGTTCTGGTGATGTGGACTCAGCCAGCAAGAAGCGCTCTTTAAATACCCCATTGTGGTTATATGATAGCAGTGGAACTTTCCAATGCGACTTGAGAACGAGAGAAATGGACCCATTGCGGCAAGGTAAACTCCTGGGGTATGAAACAGAGTGCGATGGCCCCAATGGTCGCGCCACCATTGATCGCACCTAGTCATGGGGGGCGATAGCGGGATGGTGTACGGCAATTGTAATATCTGTTATCGACTTGCCCCCATTGTTTCATATCGCTAGTCAGGGGCCAACTCCATTGGGGTTATCCGGGGAAGCTCACAGTTGCTATTGGACAGCTTGGCGCATGACGCACCTTCGTAACTTATCCTGGAAGCGACGTCACGCGAAGCGCTGCTACGCCGTAATACCACTTGCTGATGTACATACATAAGCAACCACGCCTCTGGACTCATCCATTCCATCATCACACCGACGAACATCACTGCAGTCGCACGTCGTGCGATAACGAAGCCATTCGCGAAACATGTGGCCACCATTGTCTAACCATTTGCGAGAGATCATCCGATCCGACGACTTGTCCAGATTGAACAACGAGTTATCGCAACATCCACCTCTCGAACAGGAGGAGTTGGATAGATGCCTCATATTTGCCATGAAGGAAGCATCTATGGAAACAATTGGTGCCCTCATCAAATGGGGTGCGAAGATGACGGAAGAGTCTTTCTACGCGGCTTTTGATCGAGGGAATCCTGCCTTGCTTCAGTTGATGGTCGAAAACGGTTGGGACGTCAATTCCACGGAATATGGCCCCACGGCACTTGAGTGAGTGTATGTTGTGCCACATTTCTAGCCCCTTCACTCATCTGAAATCAGGGCAGCCGTTGAGAATGAAACGCTACTCCGTTGGCTACTCGCACATGACGCGGACCCAAATGCAGAGGCCGGACAGAAGCCTGGCTTCAGTGCCGAGCGCTGCACTCCGCTAATTGCGGCGGTCAAGCTCTCTGATCCCTCTGCGGCTAAGATACTGTTGTCTCATGGGGCTGATATGGATCCTTTGGCGATGTTTGCCGCCATCAGTGATCACGACTGGTCTAGAGGCACAGCGACTCTAGAACTACTGATTGAACAAGGCGCAGACATCAACCATCCCACGGAGAGATGGGGTTCACCATTGTGTCACGCCGTTCATTGGGTCAAGAAAGATCAGCTGGAAGTTCTGCTGAGACATGGCGCAGACACATCGTACCGTGACATCCTCGGTCAGACAGCAGCAGAGTACGCAAGAGACATTGATCAGCCCGAGTTGGCCGCCATCATAGATGCGGCGTCCAGCACTGCTGTTCCTTGAGGTGTCTCGGGAGACGTGTGTTGGGGTCCAGTGAGAATGACTTCGCTCTGGTGATTGCACTGTTGGTGGGATGACTTGTTAGATGTGCACTCGCATGGGGCTAGGGAGAGTTGTTTTGGGGTCGAGATGCGTGTTCACCAATGCAGATAGTGGTTCTGGGCTTACTACCCGTCTAATCTCATGCATCAGAGCAACTATCGCAGATCAGCTACCCGAACCGGCCAGCGCCGTGTGTTGGAGCTGGCATGCGCGATAAAGTACGAGCCATGCACTCAGGAGTTGATTGACGTCGTACCGGCGTCAACAACATGATGACACGAGGCGCAGTAGGACATCACCAACCTCTGCGCCGCCACGGATCGACTATGCATACATCCTCATCCTCATCGTGGGGCGGATATGCAGGAGGAGGCGGAGACACACAATCCTGCCCGGCATCTCAGGTTGGGTGGAATGGGGCGACGTAAACCAGCCGTTCATGTCTTCAAATGTCATCATCGAGATGGGCACATCACCGTCAGACCCGCGAATTCGAGGTACTTAAAGCCTTCAGATGTCGCTGTTGAATTTGCAGAAGCTCCATTCTTGAGCTCTACCTTACAGCATACATCCACGCAAGTGACGACCTATCACAATGATCTCTATCTTTACTGCCATTAGCGTCGTCGCCATGGCTAGCATCGCTGGTGCCGACACAATCACACTATCTGTTGGCAATCTCTCCCAATACTCCGTCTCACTCGTAAGCCATTATCTCTATTCTTTAATTCACGCATCGAAGATATACTGATCAGCACCAGAGCACTACACCTAGTCTGAGTGGTTCTCGTGCCATGTTCACTGAGCCTGCCAATCATGATGGCGTCGACATGGTCATCTCAGATGAGTTGCGCACCAGCATCAATGAGGCTCTGAACAGCCACTGCACTACGATCGATAGTGTATGTTTCGACAGTATTAAGAGCCTTTTGTTCAACCGTGACACCAATCTGGAAGCAAGACAGCTCACTGCTGGGGAGATGGCACTTGCCGCCATCCCTCTTATCGCATTGTTGTTTCCGATCATCCAGCAAGCAGCCGACCCTACGCAAGCAATGTCACAACGACCAGGAGCGACCTCTATGCTCCACATTCCGGCTACACAACTAAGTTCTGCAGCATCAGTAGCGCAGTCATCTACCTTTGCTTACGTCACGGAGTCCGCTGTTTCAGCCTTACTCATCACCCCGACGCCGGACGTTGTCACGACTACTCAGTAAGTAACGGTCACTAAATAGAGCACACTTATACTTACCTATACTTAGGTCTGATGCACCACGCCAAACCACCCTGACCGAGTCAAAAGATGGTCACTCAACCGGCGACGTGGCCCTCTTTCTCTCCGCTGATCTAGCCGCCCGCCTTAACAGCATGATAAACATCAGTAAACAGTGCGCGGCTGGTGCAGAGTTCTCTGGATCGAACAAACGCAAGCTTCGCAGTCGAGATGTTGAAGATCAGCTTGGAGAAGTCGTCTGCGCAGCACGGGAGATCGTTCTCAACGCCGGTCCCAGTGGCCCCTTCGCAGAGCTGGGTCTACTGGAAGGACAGGAACCGATATGGACGAATCCAGACGTACAGCAAGCGATGCTTGGGGTACTGGACTTCGCCGCAGACTTGGCGGTATATCTAGCTCAACCCCGGCAGGCCATGATAATTATTGGCGCCGCGTCTTTCCTGCTGGCCTACAACGCCATTGTCCTTATGATGCCTCCGTCGGTAACGAACTATTGGTCCAAGACCGAGCTGGACGGTACCGCGACAGCATCCATCGGCTCCATGACAACAACAGCTACATCTACCATGTCATCGGCGTCTAGTACTACGAGCAGCTCGAGTTCCTCCGGCTTGGTCACTTGCACTGCGTCTTGTACACAGATTGGCAATATTAGAGACTGTACCACTTCATGTCCTACAATGACATCGGCCCCACCATTGTCGACCTATGCTGTTACTACAGCAACTATCGAGCCATGGACTGTACCATATCATGCTCAGATTCCAATGGTTCCCATAGAGAACACTTTCGCCTTCTGTCTACCCAATGAAGATACGAAGTTTCCCGTCGACGCGTTCAACAAAACCTACACCAAGTTTTGCGAAAAGGCCGATGGTTCCAAGGAAGATGTCACCTGGATGGTCAACTCCCTCGGAGAGCAGTCGCAACTTCAACGCCGGCGCTTCTGGAGACGCGAGACCTCTGAAGAGCACGATGAATACAAGTTCGCTCTTTGGTGGCGACCTAACACTGGAGACAATGCTACTGAGTGCGCCGTGTCATGTCAGGAATCTTTCCAAGCCCTGAATGATAACGATTCATGTAAAGTAGGTGACGATAAGAAGTTCCTGGCAGGGAGTGGGGCCATCGATATCGGCTGTGGTACATATTCCTTTGCTGCCCATCATCAGATTCAGTCGACAGTCGAGTGCCTGAACCACCCACTCGACGCACCAAAGAACGACAAGACCGCCTCCAGTGGAGTAAGCGTCGAGTCAGCCATCCAAACCTGGTGCAGCGACAACGACGGCCACCAATTCAGTTCCAACTCCATCTCCGACAACGTATACTGGCGCTGGGGCATCACCCAACTCGACGTGCCCGACCGACGCTCATTTTGGCTCCGTGCAAAGCCAAACGGCAACAACCAACAAGCTTCGTTTGTGAAAGACGAATGCGTCGCCGCACTCACCAACGGCCTGAGCACCTGCGACCCCGACTCCGACAACACCCACGGCTTCACCGCTACAGTCGGCACCATCGACTACAGCCTCGACCTCAGCGGCGTCACGCAGCTCGACAACCCTCCCTGGAACGAACACCCAGCTTTTCCCGCTCCAGAATTTCTGACCGCCAAGGACAGCAACAACCCCTACACAACTCAATGTTGGGATCCGAAAAAATACTTTCTCAACCGTAAAATCGCCCCAGACGACATCGAAAAGGCGATCAGCGCATGGTGTAAAGATGGCACTACGATCGACGGATTCGGAAACAATGCCGACGGCTTCATGTATCCGCCAGAAGGCGAGGCGCCTTTCTACCCGAACGATCATACGCCCATGCATATGCGTATGAATGTAGCGACGGTGAAGACGGGGGAGAAGGAACCGTATGGGGATATGGAGTGGTGCGAGTAAGTCCTTATCTTTGCCTTTGTGTATGTTTCAGCGATGCTAATTGTTGTGGCAGGGGCTTCAACTGGAAATTGGATGAAGATGATTGTCGGTACGCGGTTCGCAAATTGATCAAAGAGTGCAATACTATCAAGGATAAGTTTAACGCTGGGAGATACACGTATCGGTGCGTTACGTATTCGGTGACTGATACTAATGATCCAAGGTAAGGGTGGAGCTCCAGTGGCTCTCAGCACTTTTCGCCTCATGATGCAGGGGGTTGTGGGTTGGGAGTTGGTGGGTACGAGAGTCTCATACCCGCAAGCAACGAGCTTGGATTGACCTATTCGCAATTTGTATACTACTCTAGCTCTGTAATCTCATTTGTTCTTTATACATATCGTCGTTTCCAATCATCTTGATATCTTGCTCTCGTTCACGCCCCGCTTATTCGTAAGGTCTCATAAGCTCATTCCCTGCCACAGACTCGGCAAAGTTCTCCAACGCCGTAGTATGGCACCAAGGCTTCAATCTAATCTCCTTCAGAATTGTGCTCGAGAAACATCCCGACCAGCCCATTCGAGGCAGTTGCGCCGTCACCGATTCGATAACCTCCCGGCCTATAAGATGCGGTTGTAGTCCCATGTTGTCTAAGTAATGTCAATCACTTGTCAATCCAGAGTACTATCAACAGAAGTATGACTTACCAAACTCAGTAGCAATCTGAATCATCTGCACCATGGCACTAACCGTGCCTGTCTCACCGGGATCCTGGTGGCGGATGATGGCTTCGGCAACGCTCTCTGCTTGAATTTTGTGAGCGCCGAACTCTTGCAACTTTGTCAAAGCCAGGAGGCCGCCTTGGAACTCGAAGGACATGTGCGTGTTCGACATGTTTTCATCGGTCGTGCCGATGTCGTGGAATAGGCAGGTCAGTGCCCAGGTTTCGAAGAAGGCCTTAGAATGGTATTCTGGGAAGTAGTGTTGGATGATGTAGATACCTGTTATGCAGTGTCAGTGGTTCTGTAGAATTCACAAGTTGCGTGGTCGTCGTGATGGTGGGGAAGGTTGTGGTCGAGTAGTACGTACCGTAGCAGAATACTCTCATGCTGTGATTGTAGGTCTCCTTGGTTAGATGCTCCTGGGCATACTTGCGCGCCTTGTCTGTCACATCGGTCACGGGCCAGGCGTCCATGGGGTCTGAATAGGAATCATTGTTCATTCCAGCAACCTCTTCGGCAGATGGGATGTTGGAACGGTTTCTTGGTACGGCGATCCAGCCAAAGTTTTCTGGTGTCCATATTCCATGAGACATGTTGGATGCTTCGAATAGAGTAGTGCTCTTGAGAAAAGTTGCAAGTGAGAAGAGCGGATTGGGTTTGAAGTTTGAAGTTGTGATGGCGCGACTTTAAGTACACTTGCTGTATGTAGATGCGCCTTTCGTCCTAGATAGGTTAGACTTGACAAGACCTCATCCAGGCGAAGCCTGCCGGGTAAGCGCAACACACATGTGCATCAGCGAATGACCTTCAGCTCTACGTGCTGACGTTGTTTGACAAATTTTCGTCACTCTGGAATTTGTTTTACCATTAGCAATTATTGCATCATGTACGTCATGTTTATCTCCGACGACGGTGACGATCGATGATTAGAAGATGAAGTGCGCCTGGCTGTGTGAGCAGAGGATGTGCCCGGTAAAAAGTCAAAAAGTGGTAGGCTCAGGCCCATCATCAAGCTCGCAGACTTGACGAAAGAATAGAAAGCCATTGCCGGACAGTATTCAAGATCGGATCAAGCATGAACATGATGGGTTGTTCGATCACTTTATCGATAAGGGATGACTAAGGAATTGAGATGGCCGAGGCCGCAGATCCAAAGTTTTGGTGACATCAACGTGTACCGCGTCTCATAGACACGATTAAGCTTCAATTGTCGTTATGAAGCCACAACTCACAGCCAGAGCAGTGCGCTCAATACAGAGAGGATTACCACAAAGTTCATCATGTCGAACAGCAACCAAGCAATCCCCATTCCGAATACCACTACCAAGCTCGCGATGCATATCGACCACCGCCCCCAAACACCATAACCCAACACCCAACTCCACCTCCACGGTCGACCCAACGGAAGTATCCCACTTCAACGCGCTCGCATCATCATGGTGGGACCCCCACGGTCCCTCCCGCCTCCTCCACCTCATGAACCCGCTCCGCCACGACTTCATAACTTCATGCCGCTCTTCGACATCCCCACCAAACCCGTCTGAGAAACTACGATACTTGGACATTGGCTGCGGCGGCGGCATCTTCGCTGAATCAGCCGCGCGCCTACCTACCACCACCTCCGTCACAGCAATCGATCCCACACCACAAGTCCTCTCCATTGCTGAGGCGCACAAGCGACGTGATCCTACGCTTACCTCGCCGGGTAAACTCTCATACTTGAATACGTCTATCGAAGATCTACCGCGTCCGAAATCAGACACAGAAGCCTTCGACATCGTCACGCTGTTCGAAGTAATCGAGCACGTAAACGCCCCAGGCCCATTCCTCGAACACGTTCTCCCGCACGTAAAGCCCGGCGGTTGGTTGATAATGAGCACGATTGCGCGGACGTGGACGAGCTGGGTAGTTACAAATGTGGTTGCAGAAGATGTTCTGGGTATTGTGCCCAAGGGGACGCATGAGTGGAGTAAATACGTCAACGAAGAGGAGTTGAGGAGCTGGTTTACGAAACAACCTGGTTGGGGGAATGTCAAGTGTATGGGTGTTGTGTATGTGCCTGGGTTGGGGTGGAAGGAGGTGGCAGGGAGTCAGCAGTGGGGGAATTATTTCTTTGGTGTTAGGAGGGAGGGCTGAGGAGGGGATGAAGCGGGGTGTGGTGATGTGAGGTGATGTGTAAGTGTTATGGTCAGATGGGAGCATATGATACCCAAGTAATGTACAATATATACAACATCATAGCCGCCTGGCTTTTACGTACGCTATGCTTCCTCGAAGTCTTCATACACGGCGCTGTAGCAACGTTATGCGAAGCGCTCCGTTACGTTTGTGTTCGTCGCAGTGGTGCGCATGTACTAGGTTTTCCCCAATGCAGCGCGACGTGTCCCAGCGCTTCTTCGTATCATGTCCCTCTCAATATCGGCGCCGAAATATCGTAGTCGCCCTGAGTCCTCCTCGGCCATCTTCATGACTTCGTTGCGGGTCTCTCCTCAAACGGTGTTGGTATATTCCGGCCTGAGGCTACCGCTTCACTCCCTGTCTCCACGAGATCATGTCCACCGGCCAGCTTCCACGCCCTCAGGTAGTCTTCGCCGGTGAATCGCTTTTCGTAGTTCTCCGCCTTGCCGACGTCGAGTCCTCGCACCTTTTCCAGACTGGAGTCTACGAAGGGTGTCAACTATACAGATGTTAGCATGAGATTTCTACCATGTCTTCCCAGCTGTCGCAAGCCAAACAAATCATTGTACGCACCTCGATGTTATGTGTGCCGTGAAGTGGGTACACATATGTCCGTATCTTGCTCCAATCGGGTGTGAAGTTTCCGTATCTGTTGATTGTGCCCATGGATCCCACGCGGTTTCCCTTGTAGTATTCCTTGCCGGCCTGTTTGGGTGAAAGCGGCAGGCGCCGCAGCATCTTCTGGAGAGAAGCCGTGGGTTGCATGGTGGCGGTTTAGCTGGACCCTGCCGTTGTAGCAAGCAATGCGATGATATCGACGATGGTCGCGGTCAATCTTCGAGGCGTTTGCGGAGTTTGGAGCGGAGGTGGGCGTGGCCCGTGCGTCAAAAAAGTGCAAACCCAGAAGTTCTGCAGGTCGCTCCGCCGCCTTGCTTCTCAACTACAACGCCGAAATGCCGCCCCGAGTAGCACGCAGCTCGATTCAAAGCGGTGGCGCTTCAAGCAAAGGCAATGCGAAATCGCGAAACCCCAAGAAAGCGCAGAAGCGCGCCCTCGACGCCTTCTCCATCGCCCAGTACGAGAATCCAGACGATGCGAAAGTGCGCAAGAACCGCTTAGGCGAATTCGACCCCGCCTTCAACCGCAAGCGCGCGCGCGATGACGACGAAGAGGACGACGAAGATGAGGACGAGGACGACGGGCCCAAAAGGCGCAAGAAGAAGTCTGGCGACGAGAGCTACGACGAAGGAAGCGACTCCGAGGGCAACACCTGGCAGATGGGTCACGTGGAAGACGACGACGATGACGAGAGCATCGACTCGGACGAGGCGTTCGGCGAGAGCGACGAGGAACGCTTCGAAGGCTACACGTTCAGAGGCAGTTCCAAGAACCACAAGGGAAAGGCAAAGAAGTCGAAACGAGAGCAAGACATGATGGACGAAGATGGCGACATCGATCTCGACGAGGGCGATAGTGCAGATGGAGAGGAAGAAGACGAAGACGATCTTGGCGAAGATGCTATCGATCTAGCTACTGCGTTGGATCAATACGAGGAGGATGAGGCTGAGGAGCGAAGGGAAAAAGAGAAGAAGAAGAAGGTCTCCGCATTCGACGACAGCGACTCGGAACCAAGTGAAGGCGAGGACCCCGCAGCGGATGGCGCATCCGACCTCTCATCCGACGAAGAAGATGAGGATGATCGCCAGGCGCAATTGCAGAACTTGATCTCTTCGTTGGCCTCGCGGGAAGACGACAAACCCAAGGGCAGGAGAGTGGATGTCCATGAGTCGGCTGCGCCAGACGAGTTTGGTGTCTCCCGCAAAGTCGACCTCCTCAGCTTCAAGCCTAAGGTCGCCGACGCGGAGAAAAAGAAGGCGCTTAAGCTGCTGCAGGACGACAAATCCTCAAAACGAAATGACATTGCTAGGAAACTAGATGCACCTTTACCGAAGCGACAACAAGACAAGCTCGATCGCGCTGCAGCTAACGCCAAAGCGAATGAAACTCTTGAGAGGTGGACCGACACGATCAAGCAAAACCGCCGCGCGGAACATTTGATGTTCCCTCTACAAAACCCCACCGGAGGCGACATGGGAGAGAAGACCCTCCTACCCACTACGATCGCTGCACCTACAAACGATCTCGAAAGCACGATTCAGTCCATCCTCCAGCAGAGCGGGCTATCAAATGGCAAGGAAGACGAGGAGAAGATACAGAAGTGGGAAGAGCTCCAAACGAACAAACTGCCAGTCGAGGAGGTCCTTAGGCGACGCGCTGAACTGCGAATGCAACGAGAGCTATTGTTCCGCGAAGAGGTTCGCGCCAAGCGCATCAAGAAGATCAAGAGTAAGTCTTATCGGCGAGTGCACCGCAGGGAGCGCGAAAAGCTGCTGGAGAAGGAACGTGAGCAACTCAAGGCCGATGGCGTTGATCTGTCCGAGGAAGAGCGCGAATATAACGATCGCCGGAGAGCAGAGGAACGCATGGGTGCTAAGCATCGCGAGAGCAAGTGGGCCAAGGGCATCAAGGCTACCGGAAGAGCGAACTGGGACCAGGATGCGCTCGACGGTGTAACTGAGATGGCCAGACGGAACGAGGAGCTTCGTCGTCGTGTTGAGGGCAAGACCGTGCGCGATGACGATGAGGAAGCATCTGATGTGCCAAGCGAGGAGGAAGAGAGCGACGATGACGACGATCAATCGGACAACGACGCACTACAACAATCTCTCGGCAAGCTCAAGTCGAACCCCTTCTCGACTAAGGAGTCTAAGCTGGGTCAGATGGCCTTTATGCAGAAGTCCGAGGCTGCGAAACGCGCACAGAACGACGAAGCTGTTGAAGCTCTAAGACGCGAGCTTGCAGGTGAAGACAGTGACAACGCCGAAATCGATGAGAATGCTACCAAGGCAGGACGGAGAAGATACGGTCCCAATGCGGACGTGTCAGCTCCGGCTATACAGATCAACCGCAGCGAGTTCGAGGAGCACGAAGGTTCCGACGCAGAGAACGAAAACAACCCGACTGCGGAAGGCGAAGGGTCTGTTGCTGACGCAGCATCAGCTAGAAAGCCCGCCAAAAAGAACGGCTTGAGCGGTCTCTCGAATGGTGCCCGCAAAGAGCGCAAGGCTGTCGCGCCTGTAGAGAACGGCAGCGGAGAGTCCAACCCTTTCTTGACCAAGGCCAAGAAGGAGAAGAAGGCCACAACAGAGCCTGAGCTCTTCCAAGCTACAAGTAGCACGACCACCGCTACGCAAGCTAAGGCCGGCGCTTCTAAGCCTACGCCCAAAGTCAAGCCTCAAAAGAAGTCGAAGCAAGCGGCCAAACCTCAAGAGACCAAGGTCGACGATTTCTTGAAGCAACGCGTCACCACGGCCGATGACGATGGTTGGGCGACTGTCATTGGTGGCCAAGACGAGGACATGGACGAGCAAAGCATCGAAGACGAAGGTATCGATCTTGACGTTGTCATGCGCAACCAAGCTCTCACAGCGAAGGGCTTCGCCGGTGATGACGTCGAAGCCGACTTCGACGCCGAAAAGAAAGCCACCATCGCAGACGAAGAAGCAACCGAAGAAGTTTCTATCCTCCCCGGATGGGGCTCCTGGACCGGCGACGGCATGTCCAAGGCCGAAAAGAAGCGTAATCTCGGCGCCAAAACAGTCACCAAGAAGCCCGGCATCGATGCCGACAGGCGAAAGGACAGGAAAATGGACAAGGTCATTATCAATGAGAAGAGGCAGAAGCCTAACGTCAAGTACATGGCTAGCCAGCTGCCGTTCCCATTCGAGAACAGGGAACAGTATGAGAGGAGTTTGCGCGTGCCCAAGGGCAAGGAGTGGGTCACTAAGAAGACGCATCAAGACGTTACGAGACCGAGGGTTATTGTTAAACAGGGCGTTATTGCGCCACTGCGGAAACCGCTGGTATAGGCGGACGGTATTAGGCAAAGGTTCGCTTGCCTTGCAATGGAAGCGTATCAGTTCTTCAATCTTACTTATCTGTCATGTGCTGGCAGTCACTTCTGCAAGCCACGTGGAAAAGCTCCTCCTTCCACTTACACTGTGACTTCCTCCCCCTTCCACCTTTCCTTACAGAGTCACATGTTACGATCCGCCACTGCACGTCATTTTCCCCTTATCTTTCTTCTTTTTACTCATTGATACATCGTGCATGCCTTCGGGATGCCGCTGTGGTGCGACCGTTTGACCGCGCAAATGCGCAAACCTCGTGGTATTGAGCAAACTGGCCAGGCGTCACTTCCCAACCCTTACTGCGCCCATCGCGACAGTAACACCAGGCAATGGATCATTCGCAGTCTGCAGACCGCATCCTACAACCTAAACCGATATCACCGCTACCCACCTACTTGTCTATCAACTGTATCGATATACGATCACTATCACGCCTACGAGCATACACGGAGAAGACTGACACGCAATTCCCATCGAGCATTCGGCTCAAGTAGCTCCCTTTCCAGACCCTACGATAGCGTCGATGGGACCATCGCAATCCCGCGTCGGCGATCCCCGACCGGTTTCGAAGTCTTCGAAATCCAGCAAGAAGGATAGTTGGTTCGGAACATTGCGCGAGACACGTAAAGGCATCAAGACCTCGCTAGGCTACAACGGCTCGACTGTTCCAGACGAGATACCTCCCGATAACATCTTCACGCCTATACAACAAGACAGCATTCTTCCGCAGATACCGATCGGCCGGCATCACCCAGTCCCTAGAACGGGGGTGGAGGATGACGACAAGACGACTCTGCACACGAACAAATTCTACGCCAATGCATTTCTGGGTCAGCAGAACCAGCCTATTTGGACACATCCCTACTCGATATGGTGGGGCAAGTCGGCATCGGATGTGGGGACGGTACAAACATGGGGCATGTGCGTGAGCCATATTGAGGAGAAGGATTTGGTCTTCGAGCCAGGGCATCCTGCGAAGGGCTACATCAATCCGCTACACAAACAGCACCTTGTTCTCAGTGCCGTCGAACTCGATGCTCGGACAACCCTTACCACAGACACTCATCTCCCTTTCTCCGTCAACATCAACCTCAACGCGCATTCAACGCCTAAAGAACCTAAAATTATCTTCCCTGTCGTTCAAGGCATGAGCTTCGTCACAGCTGGCTATCGAGATGCAACGCCCATGATACAGACTGGCGGTCGCGGCTTCGTAGACGTGGTGGGACCGATCATCATGGGCCGTACAGTCAAGTATCGTCTGAAAGACAAGGACGGAGCGTGTTGGGCCATGTACATCAATCCAGTAGCGAGCCTCGACTACGACGCCACGAAGTTCGCCAGAATCAATGCAAACACACTCGTCGGCCCGCCAGCCTTCAAAGGCACCATCCAAGTGGCAAAGAACCCACTCGGCGCAGAAGGAGAAGCCATGTACGACCGAGCCTGCGGAGCCTTCGTATGCGAAGCCAGACTCACCGCCGTAGTACCAGACGGCAAAGGCATCTACACATTCCGCTACATAAAGATCGGCCACTCACCACTGCTCATGTTCGCCCTACCGCACCACATCCAATCGCTCGACCCCGAGATGCGAAACCAAATAACCAACCTGCGCCTCCGCACCACAACCAAAGGCATAGCAACAGCCATCTGGGCCGAAAAGCTGACCTTCATCGAACCCGCCATCCCGCTAACCATGCACTTCGGCCCCTGGAACCCCACCATGAGCGCAAACGCCAAAGTGCGTTATCCCCCCGAAGTCCTCGCCTTCATCGCCGCCGTCGCAGAACGCGACCTCCGCCGCGCAATGACCGAACGCATACCACAAGACTCCATGTACTTCGCCGGCAAAGCGCTCTCGAAATTCGCAACCATCGTCTGGGTCATCAAAGACGTGTTGAACCACGAAGCCATCGCCAACGCTGGCCTAGACAAGCTAAAACAAGAATTCGCGCGCTATGTTGAAAACCAACAGCGTAATCCGCTTTACTACGACGACAGCTGGAAAGGCGTCGTCTCCGCCGCTGGCTTCACGGATCCGAATACCGATTTCGGGAATACGTATTACAACGACCATCACTTCCACTACGCATACTTTGTCTACACGGCCGCTGTGATTGGGTATTTGGATCCCGAGTGGTTGAGCCAAGGGGATAACAGGGCGTGGACGAATATGCTGGTGAAGGACTATGCGGAGAGTGATTACAACGGCCGGGACTATCCTTTTCAACGCGCGTTTGACTGGTGGCATGGACATAGTTGGGCGAAGGGCTTGTTTGAGAGTGCGGATGGGAAGGATATGGAGAGTACGGGGGAAGATGCGTTTTCTTGCTATGCGGTTAAGATGTGGGGGAGGGTTAGTGGGGATGCGAATATGGAGAAGAGGGGTATGCATCTCCTCCTATCATCTTACCATCTGCCAGATTGACTACGGGTTGGGTTGAGATGTGAAGAGTGGACTGACAATAGGTAACAGGAAACCTCCAACTCGCCATCCAAGCCCGCTGCTTCAATTCCTACATGTACATCCGCTCCAACAACACAAACCACCCAAACCGCTACACGCAGAACAAAGTCGCAGGCATCCTGTTTGAGAATAAAATCGATCACGCGAGTACGTATGCCCGTCATAGTACCTTTTGCTGTTGCTGTAAGGCCCATCATCACACCCACACCCACACATACACATACATACACATCAAGAACCCCCATCCGCCTTCCCGTCTAACCCACTCGTACTAACACTCTCCAGCGTACTTCGGTCTCGAAACCTCCCTCATCCACGGCATCCACATCGTGCCCATTTCGCCGTGCACCTCGCTGATCCGGCCCCGGGGGTTTGTAAGAGAGGAATGGGATACGTTCTTCACGGAAGGGCGGGCGAATGTAGAAGGAGGGTGGCGCGGGATTTTGTATGCGAATCTTGCTTTGATTGATCCGAGGGCGAGTTATAGCTTCTTCAGAGATGGGATTGATGGGTTTTGGGATGAGAGGTGGATTGATGGTGGGGCGAGTAGGACGTGGTATCTTGTTTGGGCGGCGGCTTGGGGGGAGTTTGCTAAAGCGGGTCGGTGAGGGGTGGTGAGATGGGGTTGGTGATCGGGTAGGAGGGTTGGGGTGTTGTTTGAATAGCTTGTCCTGAGCATGTGAGTATCCACAACGAGAAGAACATATGAATATTTTTTGACAGTTCATTCAATCCTACATATACAAATCCTTCACTTCCCTCCACCTTACCAACATGAGGTCCCTGCCAAGCTCAGACCACATTCGATCGTCAAGCCACACTCCACTTTTCGGCAGCCGATCGTTCCGATGCACTGCCACAAGTAGATAAAACGCCAAGAACAGCTGCACCGCCCCACAGATACTCGTACAAGGAGACTAAGGAACCAAGGAAATGCAGTAGCAAATAGGAAAACAAAGAGGCCCTTCCGTTCTGTAGTCTTGTGCCAAGATATATTAGAGCAGAACATAGATTGTACAAAGGAAATGGGTTTCATCGCGCCGCTCAGCGAACGCGAATCGATTTGCAGCTAGAAGGTTTCAACCGTCTAGGTGGCAGCGAAGAAGCGCTTGACAACGTCGACGGTGATGTCGCCGGCTGCGTTGTCGGGGTAGATGTAGAACGCAAGTGCGATTATGGCGTAGATGCCAATGCACATGGCGCCCTCGAGGTAGTTGCTCTTTCCGTCCTGGATCAGGTAATTGACGATCAAGACGGAGATGAAGAAGATCATTGTCTCGAAGCCCTGGAAGTGGAGAGTCATGGGCTGTCCCATGATCCAGCCGAGGATGACAAGGAAGGGGGTGACGAAGAGAGCGATCTGCATGGAGGATCCGATAGCGACGTTGATAGCGAGGTCCATCTTGCCCTTGTATGCGACGATGACGGCGGTGACGTGCTCGGCGGCGTTTCCGACAATCGGGATCAGGACCAAACCGACGAACGTTTTGCTGATGTGTGCGGATTCCACAATCGAGTCGATACTATCAACGAGGAACTCGGCGCAAATGGCGACAAGGACGGTAACGATGACAAGGGCAACACCGGCAGCAACGGGCGACAAGATCTGGGCTTCCTCCTCCTCACCGCCTCCCTCTTGGTTCTCGACATCAGCGAAGAGGCTGTGGTGGGAGTATAGCTGGAAGTAGAGGTATAGGATGTAGAGGATGAGTAGGATGATGGCGGTGCCGTGGGAGAGGACCAGGATGTTCTTGTCAGTCTCGAGGTTGTCCTTCTTGTTGTCACCGTGCATGACAGCGTAGAGGGTGGCGGGGATGATGAGCGAGGCGGATGCGACGGCCATGAGCGATGACATGGTGGATGCGACGGTCTCGTTGAATCGGCTCTCGTGTTGAGTCAGGCCCGCGGCGAGGAAGCAGCATCCGAGCACCTGGTCACAGTCAGCGCTGAAATATGAGTAATGGAGTAGCTTGATTCACAAGAAGAATGTTGGACAGAATACTGCCCAGCATGCTGGCTTGGACAATTCGGATTTCGCCCTGCTTGAGCGCAACGATAGAGACCTGTTGCGGTTAGCCAATGTTGCAGCGCAATGGATGCGCGCGGAAGCTTACGATGAGTTCGACGGCATTTCCAAATGTCGCATTCATCAAACCACCAAGGGTTTGGCCAAGCTTAGCGGAAAGCTCCTCAGTCGCGAAACTCAGGAGGGCAGCAAGAGGGATAATAGCGATGAAGTTGAGGACGAAGACGACGGTAGGGTTCCAGTGCAATGCGCCGGCGATGATGCCGAGCGGCACGAAGACGAGGAAGACGTTGACGTAGTTGCTGGCGAGTGTCGCATAGATCAAATGCAAGACATGCTTGGGCATAGTCTTGACGCGCGACTCGTCTTCATAATTCTGGGTGCGCCCGATGAGCGGGGTGTGCTCATCGTGGAGCCGGCCGTTGGCGGGCTGGGGCATGGCTTGCTGCTGGTGACGGTGATAACTCTGTGCTCGACCGTGACGGTGGAAAGACTGCTTTATGTTTTCTGCCAAGGGCGCGGGTTAGCGATATATAATTCGTGGGCCGAGTGCGCGATGAAGGTTGATGATGGTGCTGTGCTGCGCCCCGGTCGGTCGGTCGGCGGCGATGGAGGTTTGGTTAGGAAAGCCGAACAACGATGGTGTTGTAGGGTCGATCCAAATACCAAGGCTGCGCGAAGCGACTATGACAAGGCCGGCTAACTGCCGCGTGCGGGAAAATGAATCAAAAGGGCCATTGTTACTCACTCATTGCTGTTCGGGAGAAGAGTCAGATGCGCACGGCGCGGGAAAGCTAGCAGTATATGACTTGTCGAAGCCAAGCTCGCTGGTCTGGTAGGTAGCTGCCGAATGCACGCCCTGCGATTGGCGGAATACAGGCTAGGAGAATTGGCAAATGCTTTGAGGTTGTGTCTTCGCAGCGAGGACCCGGCGAAAGTGGTTAGTTATCGAGAGGGGGAGGAGGGCAGTGCTGGCTCGCTGTTTTCCTGGCCGGTTGAGATGACGAGGTGGTTGGTGAGGTAGGCTGTGTAGACGCCAAGCGGGTACCAGCGCATGGTTTAGCTCGGGAGCTGCCAGGTTGCCCAGGGGAAGTGGAGCATATCGTCACATATTTCCCTCACTAATCGCCACGCTGTCTCAGAAACTGCAGAGACTTGATTCAGAATGTCTATATCGCATTCTCACCAGCCTCATGAGTTTTGAACATGTGTGCCTCGGTGCGCGCTTCAGCCAGAGCTAATGATGTCATCACCCCGTCGCGCTTGCCCGCCAAGTCCAATCTGAGTCTGGAGTGGCCCATGCACGTCAAAACAACCGCTTGCAGATCATTCAAAACTGGCCCACCGCCGACCATCTAATCAAAAAAGTTCGTTTTGAGCGCTTCATTCCGGTACGTCGCGGAGTGCCAAGTGCGCGGACGAGATTTACTGATAACAACACTGCCCGCCGTGTTCGTCGCTCAATGTGAACAGCCTCACCGCTTCCACGAGGTAAGCCCGAGTCTTACAGTTGACGATGTACAGCGTGGCAAGGGATACTTGGCGCGCCATATTCTCTCTACGAGGATACACCACGGAGGCACATGGCCCGAACTCCGCCTTCGTGGCTGACTGACATCTTGGTCTTTTTCCGTGGCGGAGCTGTGAGAAGAGCTCTTGGAGCGTTGGCAGGCGGTTTTCTGGCTTCGTTTTGAAAGATCCGTGAGTGTCTTCATCGGCTTATCATTGACGATTTCGTGACGCGCGATAACTTGCTTTGTGTCGCGATGTATCCATCATTCGCTTTGTCTTGATGCCCAGGCATATTGCGTACACTAACTCAATATAGAGCAGGTTGCTATTTCTAACCAATATATATACATGCACACGCACATGCCCAGATTTGATATGGTATTTACCACTCGAGAAACCCAAATTCCTCACTCGCTGCGGCGGGCAGCCTAGTAGCAGTCTAAGAGAAATGCTACTCACGTCTCGTGGCTCCTAATGTGAGAGCACGGGCAAAAGGCATACACGTTATCAGCCTACAGTTACTGCGGCTCTAGAACCTAGACCTTCTTACTTGGGACTTCCACAATCCTTGTAATATATCGAAGCCCCCTACAGCTACATCCCGAAACCACCTCATCAACCGCAACGGAACATACGGGCTGCGTAGAATCCAAGTATCATACCATGGCATATTGAAAATTTCAGGCGAGCCTCGTTTGCGTTGTACATGGGCTAAGCGAGATTGATATGCAGCAGCGGCGGCCCACACAGCTACAGAAGATGCACACATTGCAACTCCTGTAACTATGAAAGCTCTGATGGAATGACCACTGCTGTTGATCTCTTGCACATTCTATGGGGATTGTTAGTAAGAAAACGAACTGTGCAGTAGCCGCAAACAATAGGGTTGCTATACCATTCCATATACTGACGAAGCAAGAGAGAACGGTAGGAATACGAATGCCAAAGCAGTCACTTAAAGGCGTCAGCGGGATTATCAGATCTCTTGCAGAGCTAGACATACACAGCATGACTCTTTTGCTCTCACGAATGCTCATCTCTGCCATGAGAATACTGTTTCTTGCCCCTTCTACCGCTAGATAATCTTTGAACTGTGACTCGGATTGTTCGAGATCCTGTACTCGAAGCGTGAATCGTTCCATGATATCATCGAAATCTGCTTGAAGATTCTGGTTCTTGTGATCGAAGTGTTTTCGGGAGAAGCGAGATATCCAGCGGAGTGCAGTTCGTTGCTCGTCCACCTCCTCCCTCAATGCAATCCATAAATCACTTGAACTGTGCATCTGGGTCACGGCTGTTTTCTTGTCAACCAGGTATTGCCCACGATACTTCAATGGCATCTTGGGGTCATCGCCCTCCTGTTCCATATGCGGTACATAGCAAGGTGCAGTAGATAGATGGAGCTCAGTTAGCGCCGCTAGGCATACGTAGAGAAAATTGCCTGCACCGAAATAGTTACTCATACCTACTCCGGATGTAATAAAGCGCTGCACAAGCCAGGTATTATAGTGAATCGAGTCAGGCTGGTCAACAGCATCACTGAGTCCCTCCCGGATTTGTGATGGTCTTTGGGATGGGTACATAACGGAGCCGGTGGAAATTGCAGGTTCCCAGAAATGTGTCCCTCCACTGGACCCCAAGAACAGGATTGCTACAGTACTGGTCAGCTAATTAGATTGCATGGGCTTGGACCATAGACCATACCAGTTTTGCGTGCTTCTTCCGGCACAGCCTCAAGGATGCACAAAACGCTCTCGCCTATCTGTAGAGCTGGACAATCTTTGTACCAAGGTCGAGGAAAATCGTTTTCGTTTGCGAAGAAGGCCTGTTTCAAACACGTCTTCGTGTAATCGAATATCGCAGGTCCCAGGTCTAGTCCAAGACCGAGAATGTCTTCCATCCGAGAATCTGGCCCGTGATATGCACAATTCGCTATGACTACTCTGTAGACCACATTCTCAGCCGGGGATTGTAGGGATGTCCGAAAATCATGGGAGGAAAGAGCTGATGTGTGGGGTGTCAAACCGCTTCCGTCCTTGGCGGGCAGGCCTTCGGGCACGTCGAACCTGTTTTGATTGGAGAGGTTACAGTAACTCCACTCCATACAATGACCTTCCCCGTCGAAGCTTGCTAACCACAGCCTCATCTCATCACGGTCGGATAGGTCAGAGACGACAGGTGATCGCTCCAATTTCGACAAATATTCTGCGTATGAGTTGAACCCAATGGCAGTCTTGGACTCCACAGGAGAATACAGGCCACTTGACGAGCTGTCTCCAGAGCCAGCACCGGGTGCCATCGTATGGGTCATCTCCTGAAACAAGCCGAAATGAGAGTAGTTTTGTTCGTGGGCAGGATATACGTAGAATTAGTAGCACGCGAAAGTCGAGAGTAGTGGGAAGGCGTCGTAAAATGGAAGATGTAGCTAGATGTCACTCCATACCAAGCGCCTGCGGGGTCGTCATGTGAAAAGCCTGATACAGGCATTAGCAAGGCCAATATGCGGATTTACCTCTATTTGTACTTGTTGTGCCATATTTGAGCAAGGCTGGGCACCCCGCGCGTAACTCTACGGTATCGATTGGCTGGCTAACTGAGCTGTGCCACATGCTGGCATACTTAGACCATCAATCGGCGGCGACACGAGAGTTGATCGTACATGCCTTCGGGCCGACCTGCAAATCTACACCAATAGGCTGTGTAGAGTTAGAGCGGGTGCGGTACATCTGAAGCGCTGTAAGACTCGCAGACTTATATCGTCTTCTTACTCCGCACGTGCTGTAGGGTCTAAAGAATGCGTCGATGCCGGGAATGCTGATCGTGTTGGTAAATAACCCGAGATTTGCGAGATACGAAGCAACTGGAAGGTGTTGTGCGATTGTTGGATCTGATATCGTGACAACGTACACATTGGGTCGTTGCGGAGATACGCTTCCCACTTTGTGAACGCGTCTGGTGGCAGCCTGGCAGCGACAACACCAAATGACCAAGCAGACAAATGTTGGCAAATACTGTGCAACCTCCATGTACTGTATCTGAAAAGACAGTAAGCCCTTCGCGGTCTTGTGCATCTAGACATGCGATGATGACTTGCTTCGTGAGTTGCTGCGACGTGGTCTCCCACGTGGGCCTGCAGGTGCGCCGCGATCATAGCATCCCAGTAATTGAGGCCATATATGGCTGTCGCAACGATACAAATACATGTGGACGGTGCAATAGGAGTGTAAAAGACGTGTTCGGTAGTGGCGACTGCCCTCAAGCGGCCAAGGGTGCCGGATGAGGCCGGCGCTTGCCCATGACGTCATCGGCAAACCTCAAACCAGCGTCCACGGGTCCACGGGTCCACGGGTAGCTTCCTCCTGTCTCTTCAAATACACCCAGCTGCCATCCTGGCGCAACGTCCGTCTACTACGCTCATGAGCGCATGTTCAAGGGAGAAGCCCACAACCCTTCGTAGCTGAAGCATGCCTCAGGGACCCGCACAGCTGAAGCTGCCCGATCGCGTTCGCTCCCCATTCGAAGTTTGGGTGGACACATAAACCATGTCTTCATATATGCTATCACAAGCGAACAGCCGACTTTGTAAAGAGCATGGATATCATCGGAAATGACAGTGGAATTTTGCTGGTACTTTGCTGCCTACCGCGAGGTAGACACCACCAATATTCGGATCGATTACATGCTTCCCAAACACCTGACTTTGAAAGAAGGCCAGATTTCACGTTCACGCTAAACATGTCGCAATCATGGAATTTCAGGCTTCCATATAATCGACGGCGTCTTCAGGGAATGGCTACCGCGAGCATGACCTGTGCGCTGTATGCGTCTACCGTTGGTTCCAAGGAGTCCATGGGAGAGTAGCTCTTCACAAACAGCGTCAGCAAGCCGACACGTCTGGAGTGTCTACAGCAAACAGCAGCTCACTCGTTATGGTAAATTGAAGACAGTATGGTAGCAAGCTTATGCTGCACAGTTCATGTTCCTACTCTAGACACCGCGTTCGTTCTGCGACTGACATAGGCTGCGCGCCATTATAGGCGCCCTTTGCCGCCGTGATTGTATGGTCACGCGACCCATAACCCTTTTCGTGCACTCTTGGAAGGTTCTGCTCAGAATTCACTACTTCAACCTACGTCAGAAAGCACGAGCCCTTTCAAGTGTACACTTCACTACGATACGCTAACCCAGAACCGCGAAAGTTCCCAGCGACGCCTAGATCACGCGCTTGGAACTTTGATATATACAAAAAACAGCTTCTACCGTCTCACCACTCGCGCGAGTCGTCAAAACATCCACCACTCGCTGTGACCCGACAAAACCGCCGACATGGCTCACCTCGGACTACGCGCGAGTTGCTTTTCTCTTCCGGCCGCGCCGTACTTCTTCAGCAATGTGTACACCATCTTCGAGCATCTCAGCGGTCCATTTGGCGCGCGTGGTGGTCGCACTGGCGCTCTACCCCCTGCGGAGACATATCTTCGCCAGACAGTCACCGGCTCAACCCGCGCCCCTGGACTGTCTTCTTACGCCAAGTTTCGGCGTCTGGGCTCAGTCTGGTCGGTCCCGAGCAAGACGACAGTGAGCGCTGCAACAGTCGCCTTGAAGTTGGAGCAGGAGCAGACGAAAGGTACGCCGATCTTCAAATGTAGTTCATAGGCCAAGACACTGACAGCGCCAGCACTGGACGATATTCTCAGCGCAACAAGCTTTCTGCGTTCGACTCCCCTCGCATCCATCACCCTTGTGGCCCCCATCCTTGTGGCCCAGGTCGATCGAGAAGCATGGGATCACATCTTGGTGAACCTAATTCGCATACCCCACGATAGCCTCTCCGCGACCCTTCGTGCAGTAGCGTCCGAGATCGAGCTAGCACTGGAGATGGGGGCTCTACATGTCCCGGAGCTACCCACACACTCGTCTCCTGTCAAGCTTCACACAGCTGACCAGGTGAGCCGCCATAACAAGTTCAACCTCTTCTTGGATGACTTCCCCGCCGGCCGTGTCGCGGAAAAGGACTACAGCCTTCTCGCGGCCAAGCTCCTCGAGAACCCCGACTTCCCGGTCGTCCCGCCATGGCACGAAGAGTTCTATCTTCTGAGGCCGTGGTTCAACGTCGCGCTCGAACTTTCGGAAGACTACCCCGACAGCGATATCTTTGCGCACGAGATACTCCTGAGGAAAGTCTTCCCTGTTGTCAACAAGTATAAAGGAGCACCACCCGCGAAGAGGCTTCGCGCTGCTATTCACGCCGCGCGCCGCGACGCGCCCCCAGAGGCCGAGAAGATGATGCAAGCTGAATTAAACGCAGCTGCGCTTCTGGAACCTGGTCGCCTGCTGCAGGTCAAGATCGAAGATCTAATTCCTGACGTCGCGAAGACCGAGGAAGAACACAAGGCCTTGCGCAAGATCTCTCTGAAGGAATTGAAGATCCCCCGAATCCTGGAATCTGACGACCGCAGTGTCATCCTTCTTCTACAGGCCAAGATGCGCGCCATCTTGCGTAACAGCAAGCATGTTGCCGATGTGGATGATACCTGCATCTGCGACATCATCAGCGAATACAGTGATGACGAAGGGGAGCATCACTTCAATGACCCTATCGCGCTCAAGAACATATTTCCGGAGCGCAAGCGAAATATCGTTCTTGGCTGGGTCTCATCCATTGAGACTTTGGTTGTCCATCATGTCACTCTCTCCGACGCTAGTGGGGTGTACTGTGAGCCACTGGAGCCTATTGGAGAGGCAGACGACATGACTGAAGTAGAGGGTGAGCTCCAGAAAGCGAGCGATATAGAATGGGAGCTCAAAGGTTGCACTCTCATCTTCCCCCGCGGTCACGATGGTGAGATCTTGCTCGGATATGGCTGCCAAGCAGACCAAGTGGTCTCCGAAGGCCACTTCACCAACATGATTAGTGCTGCCTCGCCGTCAGAGTCGAGCTCGGATGCAAGCTCATACGAGAGCGAAGACGAGAAGGCCGCCAACCGTCGCAACTCCGACACGTCGTTGGAGAGCAATACTGCTCAGTACGACTACCAAAAGAAGCGTATCGTGATGGCTTCGGTGAAGCATTTCAACAAGCGCCGGATTACAAACCTCCACATGGCGTACGGCATTCCCCATGGTGCGCAAGATCCAGACCAGCTGGGACACAGCATGCCTCTTCGTTTTGCGACATGCGATGAAGCCCCGGGCCTACTGGACCAGTTCAACGCAGACTACGAGGCGGAACGTCGCGAGCGTGAACATCTTGGCGAGTGAAGAGAGATTTCCAGATGGATATCATCTCACATCGAGCACTCTTACAGTCGTCCAGGCTTTTAGGACTCTTGTCCTCTCGGAGATGAGGCCGCTGCTCAAACTTGGTCACGGTATGACCGGAAGCAGGCTTGCGGACCCCGCTTCATTTCCATTACGTTGTTGTACTGCTTTTGTGTTGTTCTCGCTGTGTTTTTGCTTTCTATCATGCATAGCGCGCGGCGTTTCTCTACAGCCTTGATACCCGTCCGTTTCCTCTCTTTTGGAATTCGATGTCCACTGCTTTCGAGTTCGAAGAGTCTGGACCTTTCATAACTTAATACAACTTTCTCCTTACTTTCTATAGTCTCTTCGTGGCTATACCATGCGATTACACTGCTCGTCACGTGCCCTTTGTGAGCTTGCGCTCCGGTTGGTGACCCACTCTTTTCGGCAACCTTGGTTCTCAACTCTGTCCCCAGGTTAGGCTACAAGACGTCCTCATAATGCCAGACTTGCTTACTGTGGCAGTATGAATGACTGTCCTGCATTGGTCAATGTATCGCAGGTCAACCATAGTTGCGTTAGTGCAGCTTTCGTCTTCGCATCGAGATATGTATATAATAACTCTCGCATTTCACAGTAAAAGTGGTTGTTTGTTCACCTTCCCTCCCAGACTTTCAGACTATCTTCATCCAAGTGCACTCACCAAACCAGACACTTTCTCAACCACGCGCATACCAACATCACGCGACTACACTTTCGAAAGCAGAACAAGTATCAATCAGCAGCATGTTCTCTCACATCCCAACTCCCAAGAGCAATCAGTTCGCTCCCATCAACAAGCCTGTCATGCAAGAGCATAAGGTCGCTGTTGTGGAGCAAATTCACCCAGAGAAGCCAGACCACCAAGACTGCCCAGAATTCCAGGCAGCCCGTAAGCACGAAGCCTTCTTGCAGCTGATCCGCGAATCGCCGGCTTGTATGGCTGAAAGGTATTTCAGCAACATGACTGATCATACACGGCAAGATTTCGACGAAACTACCGACAAGACTAAACGATACTGGGCGCAGCATCCCGTCCTTTTTTCACTTTACTTTGGTAACTCTGGATCGAGCTCTGAGGCATACAGCGGGAATCAGTCAACGCTGCCGACGCAGGTTTCGTCTGATCTTGCTGAAGATGATGGGCACGGTGATTGCAAGACTATCATCCACGCACCAAAGCCGCGCCGCGAACAGCGGATCGCCGCGGACCTGGAGAAAGTAATCGAACGGGTTGACTACAACCCAACGCCCTATACTGCCTACGAAGCTGTCCACGATGCGCCCGACAGGTCGTTGGGGCAGCCTGGCAACTACCATGCGTACCAGAACCAGTGGCAACAACGTCTACACGCATTGTGGGGACGACATCAGAACTACACGCGGCAGAGCTTCGTTCATTGGTATCCTGGGGAGTATACACAGTGGTCGCAGGGTCAACAGTTACCTCCGTATCAGCAATGTCGGCCTCAACCACCACCAGGGTACTCACAATACCATGCTGCCCAGCCGATGTATACGCCTGAGTATCATGCTCAATACCAGCAGCAGTATATCCCATGGCAGCCAGGATTTGGCTACTACAGACAGTGGCCAGTACAGTGGCCAGCACATGCGGCACATCAACGCCCGCATTTTAACAGTTATGCGGAAGAAATGATGTCGATGGGCTTCGGCCGCTGAATGGATAAGATTCGATTCGTAGTCTACTCCTTAACGCCGACGCAGCAGCATGTACTACAATCCCAACGCCTCACTAATACCTCCGGTAAGGTTACCCAAGATATTCGACCCACCAACAATAGCGAAAAACACATCTTTGTACGAGTCCCTAGCAGCAGCCGTTAGCACATACATCCCACACAACCAGACATTCAGGAAGAACACTTACGCGACAATCTTGACCCCCTCCAACAACGGCTCCGGCGAACTCGACTGCAACTGCACAATCATCAACCCCAAACTGGGCAACGTCGTCGGCAGCACACTCGGCCTCCACCCCAGCTCAAACGGCAACTTCTCCATCTCAAACAAACTCCTCACATACTCCAGCTTGGCCTTACCCGTAACCGGGTCGCCCATGGTGGAAAGATACAAAGCATTCTCTCCATAACTCAACACCGCCTCTCTCGCTCCATACACAAACTCCGGATTCCTCTTCTGACTATCCGTCGTGCGCGCGTACTTCGCCTTACTCGCCGTCGGGATATCCGTACGCTCTTTCCCATCAAAGAAGGAAATGTATTGCTGCCACGTAGGGTTGTGGAAGGGCTGCGGGTTAGCAAAGTACGCGTCTTGGCGGGACATGCTGGCGTCATGCTCGATGGGGAAGTTGTGCATAGACAGGTCGTCGAGGTCGAAGGAGCCGCCCAGGGGGTTTGGAGAGGAGAGTAGACCCGCGGCTCCTATGGCGGTGGTGAAGTCTGCGCCCATGTTTAGGCCAGCGGCGAGACCGGCGATTAGGTGGGGGATGGTCATGTTGCGCCCGTTGCGGTGGATGAAGTCGTGGTTTGCTAGGGCGTTGAGGCCGGGGCAGGGGGAGCGTACGTCACCGCTGGAAGCGGGGTGCCAGTTTGTCCATCGTGGGTCGCTTGCTGGTGCTGGAGCGAGCGAAGTGAGTAGATTCGCTATGTCGGTGGGGAGGTCCAGGAGGCCTTTTGCTGATACTACGCTTGCTCCGACGAGCACTGTGGTGACGAGCGTGGAACGCATCTTTCGTAATCGAAGGACGTATAAATGTTTCCTTGGGATCTGTCGAAGGGAGGATATTGAAGACAGTCAAAGAAGCGATAGTAAACACAAAAGACATTCCACAACAGACGCCCATCCCGTCCTTAAGCTTTCCCACATCCACACCCCAGGTACTACCGTGCCTCCCCATCATCCCCCCATCCATCCAATGAACTCGACCCTAATCCCGCTGACCCCTCATCCTCCTCTTAGAGCTCTGGATCTTGCCTCGGAGCCTTCCCATAGCGTCACGTAGCTCGCATAGTCCCGCGTAGTTCCTGCATAGCTAGTCGTAGCCGGCATATAGTCCCCACGCAGTCACGTAGTCACCCGTAGTCAATCACTACCTCGACTGGTCAGATCGTGTATATCACCACGGACCTGGACGCCGTGGCTGATCGTCTCCTGCTGATCGGCGGCTAGGCGCGCCAGATCGACAGAACTCCAGACCCACGGCGCGTGGATCGGTGATGCGAGTAATTGGAATGGACGGAAGAGGGGAAGGTCGGCACGATGGGATGGAGATGTTTGGTCGATTGAGTTCGAGCTGTGCTGCTGGTCTGGGGTGTTGTGCAGACGTGGGCCGGGAAGGTGGTCGGGCGGTGACGTCATAGTCGCAGGGAGTTTGAGGGCCGAGGATATATTGGTTGTTCTGCATTCGCTTTACCTGGCCATTCATCCCTGCCTCGCTGTACATCGATTTTCGGATTTAGCAACAATACGATGAGTGTGACGACTCAATGCTCTCAAGATCGATGCGTAGAGGCGACGGCGTCACGACCTTGGGAGTTCGACATGTGGATGATGCATGACTTTTGAGTATCTTCATTGTTTCCACATTATTGTTACTTACACTTATCCATAGCTGCGTCTAACCAACATTCTTGCATTCCGTGCTGTTACTTTCATCAATCCGGACCACTATCCTAAGCGTGACGGCCGACAGGGCTCGTAATGTCTACCGTTGCGCACTCAGGGCTTCGATTCTAATATCAACTTGTATGCACGCTCA
Organism: Alternaria hordeiaustralica; assembly: GCF_023758085.1. Lineage (NCBI taxonomy): Eukaryota > Fungi > Ascomycota > Dothideomycetes > Pleosporales > Pleosporaceae > Alternaria > Alternaria hordeiaustralica. Next base: position 185,990 of record NW_026056784.1, on the reverse strand, counting down.
TGCAAACTCATGTACGCAAAGCACCGCCGCAGCCAGTGCGACTATTTTATTCTGATCGCGTTGATGCAACGCGTGCGGAAATGTGCTTGAATGGATGAGTAATACCGTCTCATGCAACGGAGAAGTTTGACAAGCCTGCAGGATACACTGGGATGGTATGAAGCAAATAAAAAGACGTGGCGTTAACGTAGGCCTCAAAGCGATCCCAAAACAACACCACTCATCCAACCGTCCACTACCTCATCAGAAAACCTCTCAAACTCCTCCCAAGACTTAGCCTCCAGCTCTTCCTCAACTCTCCCACCCCGTAATCGCCAGCACCCCACTTCACACCTACAAGCCGGCGGATAATGATTCTCTGGCCTCCACGCCTCATCCTGATCATCCTCGTCCTCGCCCTCTATACCAATAGTTTCCATCTCAATAGGATCAGGCTCATGAACAGCAAAAATACGATAGTACAGTCCAGGATACGCCTCGAGGTACATAGCATGCCGCTTGAAGATATCATACCACTTCTCCCTCACCCATTGCTGGATATCGCCAGTCAGTGTAATCGTCTTGATATGTTGGAGGTGCCCGTTGTACCAAGCATACTCCAGTATCCAGTCTATAACCAAGCCACTATCGCAGACGTGCGGGCGTAGTCTTGCTTCAGGGAAGTTCTTTGCGGGGTTTGTCTCGCACCAAGCAGCTTCTTGGACGTCGTACCAGGGGTTTGCTTGCTTGTATGCTTCGCCGAAATGGATTTCAAGCTCTTTCGTGTGCAGAAGAAAATGGCCGGCACCGTGGCAGAATTCGTCGCGGTATAAGTTGTCGCCGGCGATTGCACCGTCGCGGTAATGGAAGGGTGGGACTGCGACGTCGAACATGGCGAAGTATTGTTCGGCTGTGAAGTCGAGTTTAATCTTCTCTAGTCCGTGGAGCGAGGAGAGATGCTTCATACGAGCGTATTGTGCACTGCGATCGCTGATTACCGGAAACTTCGTCGACAGGGAGAGTTTCGGGTCCTGACAGATGGCATCCCATGGCTGACTGGGCAAATAGTACCAGCCTATACGGTCCTTCATCTTCAGACTCATCAGGAGATGGCTCATGTAGAATGTTGTTGGGTCGGAGAACTCTTTGGCGTCGGTCAGCCAGGAGCGTATCCGAGACTGGAAGTATTCTTGGAAAATGAATGATGGGGCATCGCTGGTGCTGGAGATGGTGGCGAAAGGATCGATGTTTTCGGGATTGGAGTAGGATAGTGTGTAATGAGGTTGGGCGGAGCCATCGATTACGATGCGTTGTTGGCCGAGCCAATGCTGTAGTACGATGAGGAGTAGTTCTGGGGGTAAATTTTGTGCAGCGACTTGGAATGTCATGTCATCGTCGATGCTTGAAAGTAGTGCCATGGTTCTGAATACTGTCTTAACGGGTAGACGTCAAGACATGGGTAAAGAGCCTATATATGTTACAAAGCGCATGCATAAGCGCATCGTTGGTATGATTTTCGTCACTGCGCGTGGTTTACAGTCCGGTTCGTGAATCGGTACCACAGTTCGTACTCGACACCTGACATAGTGCGGGAACGCGGAGACACTAAGGTGAATTTCTGGTACTGCTGCGTTGGGAATAAGTAAGCGACAGTATTGTTAGCAGGAGTGTGAATATGTGCTGGGTATTGGTGTTGACGGAGACCGGCGGAGGAAACGGCTTTGCCAGGCTCGCATCGACTCGAGATCTGAGCCATGGTTGGGTAGCGTGGCATGACAGATACACCGCCACGGAGGACTATCTTGACAGTGTACAATTTGAAGTATTAATCGAACGGAGAGCAGTATTTTGGTGACATTGAATATCGCATATGCTTGCTGATATTTGTCAGGTATTGAAACAGGTAGTTATACAGTCGCTGTTGAACGTGGTCATGATCGTCGTTTGGCTGGCGCTGGACTCCAGCCCTGGGGTTGCCACTCCTGACTCTGAGCCGCCTGCTTCCATGGCGAGTCCTTGGGCTCCTTCTTCATTCTCTTTCTGGGCGTGAATGCAGGCGTGTCGTCTTCGGCTGGCGGTGCTGGTGGGTCGCGCGGCATCTGCTGAGGCTCTGCGGGTTGTTCGGGCTCTACTGGCGCTGGTCTCGCGACTTCCTGATCGAGTGGCCGCGGTGGTTCTATGCTGTCCCTTGTCTCTTGGTCTGCATTCATTTGCGTGACGCCGCTGTCTGGGTCTCGCGACTGCAACATCTGCACCGGCTGTTGCTTATCCGGCGCATCGAGTGCTGACGGCTTCTCGGCCCATCGTGCATCTGCCTGCGCCGCCAGCTGCTTCATCCGCTCCTGCCTCATCATGTCCTGGTGTTGTTCGGCGACGGTGGGGGGTTCGTAGCGCGTGTGTCTCAGCCATTGCATCCATGACGCTGCCACAGTCAGCCTCGGTCAAACACTGGATATGGAAGGAACGAACGTGATATTTGCACGTCGCCATAGTGAGTGCTGCGACTGTATTTTGCTATCCGTCGGTTGCGCAGGGCGTGCAGAGCGTCCTTGAATTCCCAGAAAGTGTTGCCCTGGAGATCGAAGCCTACGAGGTGTTATTACTTGGAAGCAAGGATACGCCAGAGACCTATGTCGAGGCCTGCACTCACCCACAAGCCACTTCTTGCGCCAGGGGAAGCGCTTCATCTTCCATTGGTACCATGCTTTGCGAATTGCACCCGGTGCGCCCGCCATGCTGAGTCTCGTTGGGCCGCGAACAAATTCCAGCGGGCGAATATCTGGAGGCGACTTTGACGCGCAGGCCGGTGACGTTGGGGCGAGTGGCTGGTGCGTTCACGTTAGCACATGTGCAAGCATTCCCCCCACCACCAAGTTTCTCCACACAACAACACATGCCATCATTGCATACCCCGACGCCACAACAACACACGTAGCAGTCGAGGCCCTTACATAGAGACATATACATTATCATATCTCACCACTACACCTCGTGCACCCTCCCCATCACCGCCCACACGACCTTCGTGCCCAACAGCAACAAGCCTGATTTGCGCCCAAACCAACCACCATGGCGTCTGTAACGTCGCTGGACCAGGACATGCGGAGGCTGCGGATGGACAGATACACCCCCCAAGCAGCCAATGAAGTCCGCAGCTGGATAGAAGACACACTCGGAGAGCGCCTGCCCGCGGGAGATCTGCTAGATGCGCTCAAGGACGGGACCGTATTATGCAGGTACAGTGATATCCGTAGAGTTACCAGGTAGCCGGGCCAGTATAGCTAACTCTTCCAGACTCATCAACCTCGCCATACCCACGCCGGTTAGGTTCAAGAAGTCCAATATGCCCTTCATACAGATGGAGAACATCTCGCACTTCCTGCGAGCTTGTGAACAGCCGCCGCTGAACATGCCTGCCCATGATCGCTTCCTCACCGTCGACCTTTACGAATCAAAGGACCCAGCTCAGGTGCTGCAGTGTCTCGGCGCCTTCAGCCGTGTGGCCAACGCGAAGAACCCGTCCAACTTCCCCAACGTCATCGGCCCAAAGCGTGGTGGAGCTGGCGCATTGAGTCCGACGGCAACTGGCGGCATGCCGAGTCCTGCACTGCCGTCTCCCGGCTTCCCACGCAGCAGGGGACCTAGCACCGCCAGCAACACCAGCGGCTCGAGCACATTCAACCCCCTTGCTCGACCTCCTGCCGAAAGGACAGCATCGACGCTTAGTGCCGCACGCACTGGAGGCTCAGACACATCATACACGTCCAACGGTCTCCCCAAGTCACCTCCAGGCGGAGTCAGTAGCTGGAGCAAGAAGGTCGACGAAGGCAGCACGGCACCGGCATGGAACATTCATCAGTACGGATACATGGGTGGTGCGAGTCAAGGCAATCAAGGCATCTCATTTGGTGGCCGGCGGCAGATCACGAGCGCAGGTCCGCACGTGCCGAACCTGGCTGAGAAGGAGCGACTGCGACGCGAGAGGGCAGCCGAAGAAGAGCGACTACGTTTGCAAGCTGAGGAAGCCGAGAACATACGTCGCGTCGAACGCGAAGCCGAAGAAGAGCGCATACGCATAGAGGAGGAGCAGAAGTGGGAAGAGGAGACACGCAAACAGCAAGAAGCCAAGCAGGCGCGACTGGATCAACAGAAGCGCGAGTGGGAAGAGCAAGAGCGCCAGTGGAAGCTGGAGGAGGAGCAACGCCAACGTGAAGAACGCGAGGCACAGGATAGAATCGACGCCGAGACGAGACGAAAGCGCGCTGGAAGTGATGCCAGGCTGAAGGGGCAGTACCTGAGCGAATACCAGGCGGAGAAGGTCAGGTCACCGCGTAGCCGACGAGGAAGCAGCGAGGAGCCCAACGCTGAGCGCGATCGCATACGAGAGCTAGAGCGCCAGCTCGAAGAGGCCAAGGAACGCGAGCGCCAGTACCAGGCAGAGCGAGAAGGACGCCTGTCTGACAAGAAGGTACGGTCGCGGTCCAAGAGCCGTACACGCGAGCGATCTAAGAGTCGAGCCCGACCAGCGCCTCCACCCCGCGCTCCCTCACCACAAGACAGCAACGTCTCATGGGCGCAAGCAGACGATCGCGAGTACCTGCGCAAGCAATGGGATCAAACGCAGAGGCAGCCAGCACGACCCCTACCCGAACCCGCAGCGCCCTCTCTGCCTACACGTCCACTACCCGAACCAACCACGCGACCCCTCCCCGACCCAGCCGCATACACAAAGCAGAGCCGAACCGACCGTTACCTTTCCTCCAACCCTGCTCCCACACCACCCAAGCCCCAGACCTACATCCCACCCGAGCTCACATCCACCTCCGAACAACGAGGCGAAGACGCCCGCCGAGCCGCCGCTCAAACAAAGACAAAAGCCGGCGGCTGGGCCAGCAAATCCCTCCTCGAGCGCGAAATGGAGCGCGAACGCGAGCGCCAGAAGGAGTGGGAAGAGTCGCAGCGGGCGCTGCAAGAAGCTGCCAAGGACCCTAATGCGGGGACTGGGGGTGGGCAGAGCTGGGACGTCAATCAGTATGGGTATATGGGTGGGGATAATCAGAATAAGTTGGGCGGGATTGGGGCGGGGAAGAGGCAGATTATTGGACCTAGGCCTTTTGGTCCTAGGTAGATGTTGATGGGATGAGTGGAGGGGAGGGGGATGTTTCGTTTGTTTAGGCTTGGTGCTTGGTAGATGTTGCATGTTAGCGCTGCTTGCGGCGGGATATGTACGTTTCTAATACATTAATTTTAGACTTTCTGTTCATCTTTCCTTCCAATATGCAGATATACTGACTCATGTTTGGTTGGCGTTCACACCAGGATTGCTCCAAAGAGTTGAGGCATGACACCAGTCTGCTTTTGTTCGTTCTTCATGAGTTACCAACCATCTACAGTTTACTAAACTTCGGCGACGTCTTCTTCAACCCACTCATCATAGCATCCTTAACATCCGCCGTCTGCAACATCGCCGCATTCCACACGGCCGTGTAATTCAACCCCTCACTAATCGGCCTATCCCTCGAGTAATTGATAATCTCCTTCGTCCCCAGCACCGCAACCGGGCTCTTCGAAGCAATCAACGCCGCCAGTTTAGTTGCCTCCGCAACCGCCTCCTGCTTATCCTTGTACACCTTCGACACAAGCCCATGCTGCAACGCCTCATCCGACCCGAAGATACGCGCTGATAACGCAATGTCTTTGACCCAAGATAGGTTTCCAACGGAATGAGGCAGACGCGATAGGGTGCCGATATCAGCCGCAAGTCCGATATCCACTTCTTTCACACTGAAATGAGTCGTAGTCGTTGAAATGCGAATGTCGCATGCTAGACACATATCCAGCGCCAGACCGAAACTCACGCCGTGCAGAACAGCGATGACAGGTTTCTCGCACTTTTCAATGTCGGTGATGCAGGCTTGGAATTCCAGAATGTGCCGGCGCAGGGCGTTGGCTTTGCGTGCGCCATCCGAGATGTCTGCTTGGGATGAGAGGGCGCCGCCTTCTGAGGCGGCTTGCACGTCGAGGCCGGCGGTGAAGGCGCGGTCGCCGGCGCCGGTTAGGATTACGGCGCGCACGGAGGGGTCGTGGGAGAGTTGGCGGAAGATTGAGGAGAGGTTTAGCCACATGCTGGGGGGTTGTTAGTTGGGGGACATGGGGTTTCCGCGTGGTAGTCCGTAGGGGTATCAATGGATTAAATATCGTTTGTAGAGCTCTCTAGGCAGTATGTCTAGTGATGTCGAGATGCCAGTGTGTTCCCTTCTCTTTTCTGGCATCATGTGATACAAATGCGTCCCTGGCTATATATCCTGATCTTCGGGAAAGTAGGGAATGCGTTTTGTACTTACACCTCTTTAAAAGCATTCAGCTTCTCCGGCCTGTTAATTTCAACATGCGCGACGTATTCCGTCGGAAACGAAACGTTGAAGAACTCTTTCTGGTATGCTTCCGCCATTGTGCTTGTTGGTCGTGAGCCGCTGCTGTCCACTGTAGGTGCCTATGTCTTTCCGTGCCGTTTCTTTCTATCGGCCGAGTCGGAATATGTTTGCGGTCTTGTATGTTGCGAATGGCTAAGTTTCGAATAAGGATTGGGAGTGAGACGTCGTCGGCTTTGATGACCTGGACGCGCGAGTCGTTCGGCTGGGGAGCTTGTGATGCGTGATCAAGCCGAGGTAGATTGGATGCGGTTTAGCGGGGCCCTGATCGCGTCGCTAGGATGGCGTACCTCCAAAGGCTGAGACGCGGAGACACTTTGGGCATGCAAAAGTCACCTCAAACCGTCAAAACCTCGTCCGGATCGCAATACTTGACCTCTGAGAGTAGCCTATCTAGGATCAGAAGAGCTCATCGCTGACAGGGGTGTGCGTGCACCTGCTCCAGTTCCGCTGCTGCTTCAAATCCGACCGCATCCAATTGCTCGTCGATGAAAATGGTGGCTCATGCCATTCATATCGCTGGCTGGCTTGGAGAACAAGTTTTGGCAGAAGGCTGAAAGTCATGCACGATGACAAGGCTGCGTAGGTGTGGTTGCCTAATCATCTGACAGGCCTCAGCCTGATGCGCGCTTATCTACTGCATTGCATCGCGCTGGCCGGTTTCCATCACTTCCTCGAGAGCTAAAAACCAGTCGAGCTTCTTTAAGCGTTGTTATACACGTATTCTAACCTATTCATCACCTTGAGGTGAGGGTCATCAGGCTGAGAGGAGCTAAGGGGTACAGGTCTGGAAAGGAAGACCGGGGGCTCGCTGCGTTGAGAATACAGCACGAAATGGGAAAATCAGAGGAAAGGCGCCTTGCTGAATTAGAGGAGTTCAAGTTATTCGCGGCGCAAGAGAAGTTAAAAGTGGCATCAGGGACTCAGCAACAGGATCCCTGTGTTCCGTACACAGCAGCAAATACTCTGAGCTCCTATGCAGAGTCTCTGGAGATCAAAGCAACGGGGTCACGTGGAGGTAACAGATTTATGATTCAGAAGATACAGAGTGCTACATGTATCCTCGTCTCAATCTTGCGGGAGGATCAACTACTGAAGCCTCTATATGAGTCAGTCCGCAACGATGCCAGTGTTGGACCCGCCGGGCTCATGTCATACATCGACTATTCCTTGAGAACATTTGCGGAGCAGCTCAGAGAGGAGGCGAACGATGCTTCTCAGTTTGCTGCTTGCGATTTCGTCAGAGCAAAGGCAGGTTACGCATCTCGATCTATCGCCAGTGGAGAGGACCTTGGATGTAACCCGAAAGAAGAGACAGTGAAACTGTCAGAGGAGATGTGGTTTGTGGCTGCGGCATTGGGAAACCTGAAGACTTTCTACTTGTTCCTGGGAAATAGCAATGCCTATGCGACACTACAAGCAAACATCCATGGCTTTTGTACGGCACACCTAGAGGCGACAGCTTATATCGCAGCTTACATGGAAACAATCTCCAATCCAGAGTTAACAACTCCTGTAAGAGCTAACACTAGGCTTAACTGGTATGCATGGCAAAGAGATGCAAAAAACCTGGTGTATGGCTTTCTCGCAGATTACCTACGCAGATTTGTCTCGGCGCGTGTAGGCTTGCTCGGTACTCCAATGAGAAGATATAACCGAGCTCAAGGCATCAATCTGGAACGCCTGGCGCTACGTTTTATAACAGAAGTTGCCTTTCCGTTACAACATAATATCCTCAAGGCGTTAGGGTTACTGGAGCCTCCACTCCGAGGTGGCTGGACGCGTATATGGTGTGAATGTGTAAGCTTATTAGAAAGGTATCTTTGCAAAACCACCCCACTGACCGTGAACACAGACATGCGGCGATCAGTTCTTTGACGACTTCAAAGAACTAAACAGTGGTGGGGTGGCGGCATTAGTACAAGAAATGAAGAAATCCTCTGTAAACACCAAGGTTACAGTGACTCCGTATCGCCCTGGCGTCAAGGCACGGAAGTATGCTATCAGAGTGTCAACATGGATGCATCATGTAAGTAGCATGTTGCTAGCGATGTTTCCCTGGCACGATCAAAACTCTCCTGGCCTCGTTCGATATAAGACCGGGAACACAGCTCCCACGGCCAACATCAAAAAGCCGAGCAACCCACAACAGCAGTTAAACACGGTCCATCTCATGTCTTGCGTACATCGCAGGCGCGACGACCCAACACTACTCCAAATCGACGTCCATGACATCAAGAGCGACCGAGAACTCTTCAGCCTTCTCAAAGCCAAGGTATCTCAACGCCACAACCGCTTCTTCCGTGCACTTTCATGTCGTTCAATACAAGGAATCTTCTTCACCAAGGTAAGCAACCAAAGCATCTCCAAGCACACCGCTCACGGGCTCATGCAAATCCAGTTCCTTCTCGAAACGAATGACCACGTTGAGATTCGCGACCACAACGAATCTTGTGCCTCAAGAATATCAACAGAAAGCTACTGTGGCTGCTTACCTCCAATACACATCGTCGAGCCGTACCTAAACGCAGAGTACCGCTGCAACATTCCTAGCCCGCCAGATACGTGGCCGCCCATCGGATCGAGCAAGCTGCTCCACATGCTCAAATGCCCAGAAACCATCACCAAAGATTATACCTGGGTATTGCATCGGGTACCGAAACGTATTGCGGGAGAACTGTCAGGAGCTGGTGGTGACCAGCCAGCTGATGGATGGGGCTTTTACTTCCAAGAAGGCTGGGATTTCGACGTTCCGGTAACGATCAGCTTTTTAATGCTTGTATTGGGAAGTCTGGTGTTCGCGGTATGTTGGACGGTGCTGGAGTCGGACATCCAGGGTGCATTCGGTGTGAGCGCGTATATGATCACGGCATGGGGCCTAATCGTTGCTTTTTCTATGAGCCAGACGGGGAAGGCAGGATAGAGCAACAAAAGGTTCGACGTTCACCATAACATACACAGTCAATGAAATATAGCCTTCATTCATCGCAAGCGACACTTCTGTGAGTGACCCGAGCTTCCATAGCCCACATACGAAAACATAGCCACCACGCATGGCAAGCAACCACTTTTGGACTTGAGAATTTTCATTGACTCTAAGCGCCTGGACGTGGTAATGCCGGAAGAGTCCCAAACCCATCCCGCATGAGCATCAATCATAACCCATGGCATGCTACAGAAGATGTGGAATCGTGATTTTCCCGTTACGCCCCGTTGCACTACCCAACATGCACTACCTTATCCCCTCGCCATGACGCCCCAGCAGCGGATACGGTTGTCGGTGTATCCGGCGAACAGGGTCTGGCCGTCGGCACTCCAGGCCAAGGAGACACACTCGGGCTCCCGGCTCTTCTTGCCAACCTCCATGTACTCAGGCTTGAGCTCGTCAACCTTGGACTTCTTCTCAAGGTCGAAGATGATGATGCTGGAGGCGGTGGCAGCGCACAGCCAGTAGCGGTTGGGGGAGAAGACAAGGGCGTGGATCTCGTCACCGGCGGAGAGAGAGTAGAGGTGCTTGGACTCGTTCAGGTCCCACAGCATGGTGGTTCCGTCCTTACCACCGGAGGCGCAGAGGGAGCCATCGGGCGAGATGGTGACGGTGTTGATGTAACCGGTGTGACCGATGTGGTCGGTCTGGATGCGGCAGGAAGCGAGTTCCCAGACCTGGATATTGTCAGCTTCCCGAATTTGAAGTGGCTTGAAGCAGATCGAGTGAGGAGCGTAAATCAGTACTAGGTGATAATTGTCTCATAGCCGAAGCTCTGAAGTAGCAAATACATAGATATTCATCATATAAACAAGGAAATGCAGGAATTGGTGTAAACGCGGATGTACGCACCTTGACGAGCTTGTCCCAACCAGCAGAGACGATGACGGGGTTCTGGGGGTTGGGGGAGAAGCGGACGCATGAGACCCACTCGGTGTGGCCCTTGTCGGTGATGGTGTACTTGCAGTCACCGAGGGTGTTCCAGAGCTTGATGGTTCGGTCGCGCGATCCGGAGACGATCTGGCGGTTGTCGGCGGAGAAGGAGACGGAGAGAACGTCGTTGGTGTGGCCGACGAAGCGGCGGGTGGTGACACCGGTGGAGAGCTCCCAGAGGCGGAGGGTCTTGTCCCACGATGAGGAAAGAGCGTAGGCGCCGTCAGAGGAGATGACCTGTGCAGCAATTGTCAGCTCAGCCGTCGTCGCTTCCTAGCTAGCCAATTGCCCAATTTTGTGGTGAACGTACACAGTCGGAGACAATGTGGGAGTGACCGTGCAGACTCCTCTTGGGGTAACCGTAGGAGGTCTCGTCGCGGGTCAGGTTCCAGATGATCAGAGTCTTGTCGCGCGATCCGGACAGGAGCATGTTGGGGCTAATCGCGTGTCAGTATTGCGCATTCGTGCATTTTCCCTCTTCCCGCGTATACGCACTTCTCCAGGGAGGTCGCCAGGGAGGTGACCCAGCCGGAGTGGCCCTCGAGGGTGCCACGGAGTACGAGTTGCTCGGCCATGATTGCGATGAGTGGCTTCTGCTTGGGATGGACGTAGGCGCACTCGGGTGTTAATAGTTGTTCGTCGAAGAGCACTGCGCACAAAGGCTGGAGGCTTCAAAATTCCAAGGTTGATAGGCGAACCACTAGCGTCGTTTGGGCTTAGCGTGGACCGTCAGCACAGGAGCCCTTTACTCGACATTTGACCTCACTTGGACATGACATTGTCAAGCCATTAATAAAGTACCCGGAGTGAGTGATACAGCCCTAATGAATAGTAGTTTACCGCTGACGCCACTCCACGCGATCTTGGATTCTTAACAACTCACTCTAAAGTCAGGTATAGAGGGGTCAACTTGCTTGCGCGTATCTCACCTGTGCAATTTGTGCCATACTATCGCCTTTATTACATAAGCATTGACGTTGATTTGTCTTCTTAAGTATCTCATCAGTGTATGATTGAAGCTGGGAAAAACAGTTCTACTCGTTCCTTCCCTGACTTCACAGCTTCCATCCAAAGCCGACTAACTCCGGTCTCCCAAGTCTTATCTCCGCGCTACTTCCCCACCATAGAAACATGCACAAACGCATAAAACAGCATACCTCGCATGTGATAGATGATGACCTGATCTTGTTCTTGATCTACTGTGATGACTGATACTCACGTGCATATAAGCAGAAGGCTCTATCCCATACTTACTTCGATTAAGATAACATCCATCTCATAATACTCGCACACCACACTATCAAACATTCCTCCAAAATGACCTCCCCCCAAACCACCATCCTCCTCCTCGGCGCCGGAGAACTAGGCACAGCCTTCCTCCCTCACCTCTCCGCCCTCCCAAACACCCACATTACAATCGGCATCCGCTCCCCATCCAAATACACCCACCTCCAATCTCCCAACATCTCCCTCACAGCCATCGACCTCTCCTCACCCTCTCCCTCACTCGCCAAAATATTCTCCGCATACGACATCCTCATCTCCGCCACGGGCTTCGGTGCTGACCCCAGTAGCGTTCTCAAGCTCGCCGAGGAAGCCCTGTTAGCTGGCAAGATCAGGAAAGAACAGGGGAAAGGGAAATTCTGGTTCTTTCCCTGGCAGTGGGGTGTTGATTACGATGTCATTGGTGATGGAGAGGGGATGATGCCGTTGTTTGGTGCGCAGCGCGATGTGAGGAATTTGTTGAGGGAGAAGGCGGATGAGAGTAATGTCAAGTGGACGGTTGTCAGCACGGGGATTTTTATGTCTTTTCTTTTCGAGCAGTTTTGGGGAATCGTAGATAGGAGTAAAGAGGAAGAAGGGAAAGTGGTGGTGAGGTGTTTGAAAGACTGGGATCACAAGGTTACTGTGACGGATGTGAATGATATCGGACGGGTGTTGGCAAGGATCATAGCGGGGGATGTGGAGGCTGAGGACCGTGTATTGTACATCGCGGGCGATACAATCAGTTATGGGCAACTGGTTGACATCGTCAAGCGGGTGAGCGGGAAGCAGGTTGAGCAAGAGACGTGGAGTCTTGAGCATTTGAAGAAGGAGCTTGACTTGGCGCCGGAAGATGGCATCAAGAAGTACAGGCTGGTATTCGCCAGGGATGGTGTGTGGTGGGAGATGGGCAAGACGGTGAATAAGGCTTTGGGCATGGACGTGATGGATGTTGAGACGTTTACTAGAAGTTTGTTCAGTAGATAGAAGGTGGTCGGCGACTGAAAGCAATGAGTGAGTTTCGATAGATTTCGTAAACCGCGTTACGTGTGATTACTAATAAACTTTTTGACAAGTAATACTACACGAGCGTGAGCCGAAAGCATCGCGACAGCCTGGGGATGGGTCGTACTTGTTCCCATGTGCCTTCGCAGCCGTCTCACTGCTCTCGCTTCCCCTAGCGTATGGTCCCAGCCTGCGCTATACCCTCTTGATCCGTGTCGGGACTATAGCGTTCGCGCCTGTAGCTGCTCCACCTCCTTCTCGTCCGCCATCCCTCATGGAAACTCCGGGTATATACTCATCGTTCTGCCTCTTCCTCTTCATGCCCGCCTCAAGGGCCTCAGCTGCGTAGTTGTCGTGACCAAAGGCAGGTATCAATCCTCCATGTGCACCAGGTCGCTCCTAACGTCCTGGTGGTCCAGGGGGGTATCTGCCAGGAGGTCCGCCAGGGGGCATTCCCATACCGCCTGGGGGTGGATAAGGCATTCCTCCAGGGGGTGAGCCTGCCTGTCCTGGTGGTGGAAATGGAAAAGGCGGCATTCCTTGGGGTGGGCCGCCTCCCATGTGTGGTGGTGGGAAGGGTGGCATACCACCAGGGCCCGGGGGCATACCGTTTGGCGGAGGGAAGGGTGGCATTCCGTTGGGTGGCATTGGAGCTGTCGCGCTGTCAGTAAAGGATCGTGTGTGGTAGCTATGCGGCAACTTACGACCTCCACGGCCCATGAAGTTTGGAGGCATTCCACCCATGGGCGGCATTCCTGGCGGCGGGAATCCAGGCATACCCATCGGTGGCATTCCCATTGGGGGCATCCCGCCCATAGGTCCTCCAGGGAAGCCACCGGCCAGGTTCTGTTGGAACAGCGGGTTGGCTTGGCCTTCTGTGTTGTATGCGTCGGTAATACTATTGATGACTTGCTGTGTCTGGTCGCTCGATATCTGCTCGTAGTAGGCCTGGACGTTGCGGAGGTGATTGCGGCCGTTGTTGTGCGCCTTCCGCACGCTCATACTGTCGTGGGTGAGGTAGACATCGCAGTAGTCGCAGAAGAACTTCGGCATCTTGTACTAAGTGTTCGTCTGGGCGTAGAAATGAGAGATTGGGATTGATGAAGTTGGTAGCGAAGTTGCGCGTGGAGTACGGAGCGCGTCGCAAGAGCTAGAACTGGAAGAATCCCGTCGGCGATACTTGCGCCGATGGTCTTGGCAAGCCTCGTCGCCCTTTCACGTGTTCCGTCCCAAAGTCCACACCTTCCACATCACGCATCACTAACCACGCCATCTCGCATTGATGCTGACGAATCGCAATTCGAATTGGGCTCTTTACATAAACGCGATACCCATACACGAGATCGCCCTCCACACACGTAGGCTACCAACGTGGTCCTTTTGCATCAATCATGATTTCCTGAGGGGCGCGTCCAACACGATCTCATCGAGTGTTCTATCATCGTCCTATCATTGAGGATCATGAGCCGACACCTCAATCTCCACTCTCATAGCATCCTCGCCCAGTTTGACAACGCCAACACACGTCCAGATTGGCTGATGATCCGGCATCCATTTCTTGAAATTCCGCACCATAGCTCCCAACGCCTCATTGTCCATAGGGATGTGGTAAGAGTTTACGCGGAACACTTGCGACCAACCCTTCCCACCAGCGGTCTTCAGAGCAAGTTCCACATTCTGGAAAGCTTGGTCGATCTGAGCGTCGATGTCTGCGGGTATGAGTCTGGTCATGGGATCCCATCCACCTTCAGTCGCAGTCATCAGTTTGTGGAGCTCAAAAAAGTCATGGGTATAAATTACCTTGGCCTGCACACTCGATGCGGTCGCCGATACGAACAGACTGGCTGTATCTGGTGTTCTCTCTGGCTGACTCGCCCTTGCCGGGGTATGCGTAATACTGGAGGTGCGACATGTTTTTGCGGCTATGTGTGTATAGAGTCAATCTTTGGAGATTTCGCACGTATCGTGACATTGTGGTACCACAGCATTTATAGGTACCAAACATTGGCATATGACGCATATACTAATCCTGTACAGTCCGGCTGACCAAGCTCGCAGGGAAGCTATCGTTAGCTGCTTGGGTGGGCTCGCGGCTCCTTCTCCGCTGTTCCGCTATGTCACCGCGTCCGCTGCGCCATGGACAACACCACTCAGCCATATATGATACAGTAGTTCGCGATATGGATAACTGATCTGATACGCGTTGTTCGACTTGATTGACCTCCGGGATGGAATCAATAATATCAACAGCTGTTTCAATAGAGCAGGATGCCATGCGCTCGATGCGGCGCGCATCTAACCCGCTACCTATACATTGTCGTAAGCCTTTCCGCACACCCGCTGCGAGCTGTCAGTACCACACATTGCAAAAGACAGAACTGACATACCAGACGTCGCTCTGAGAAGTCCCTACGAAGCTCCAACCACACGTCCCGGTCCGTACAATCCAACTCGCCTTCTGACACCGATGTGCATGACGGTTGTTGTCTTGCGACCTGATCCTCTGTCGCGTTCAACCACGGTTTTGGCAGCGGCCAGTCTGAAAAGTGGACGAACTTGGCTTCTTTCACCGCGTCCCTTGCGTTCCAACTCTCCGTCGGCGAACCGAGGTAGGCCTCATGCTGATCAATCTGGTGGCGAAATTCACCGGTCAAAAGATCGTATCTACGATGCGGTATCACTAGAGTTGAGGCACCGAACACCTTGTTCAAGATGTCCATATCGTAGTCGTGACCCTCGTGGTGTTCCATTGCGCTTTGCACCCGCTGCCAGCTATCCTCCGATGGCTCGATGACTATGAGTTGGGACGACAGGAAGAATTGTTCAAGCCAGTATGCGCGAGGCATGGCAACTGGAGCCGTGGGAAGGAGGAAAAGCTCGTCCATATGCTACTGATCGTCAACACCGGTCATTGCAGCAAGCGACAGCTTCGCTTGTCGACGGGGATAGGCACGTACATTCAAGAGCGTCGCGTCCGAGTCTAAGGAAATGACGCGCTTGTACTGAGTCTGATTCCATGCTAACAGTTTCGTGTAGCTGTCTTGCCACGTCGCATCCTTCTCATTGACATACGTCCTTACTTGGATAGGGTTCAGCTTTGCGTGATACTGGTCCCGAGCTTGAGCAAGCAGCTTGCCTTCATAGTCGGTTGGAGGTGCGTCGTCATCGAGTACGTCTTTGGGCACCTTCCACTTCTGTGGATACAACATGAGAAGGTCGGCTCTCGTCCCATGTCGTCTGAGCGCCTCAAAGATCATGAGAGAGTTGCAGAGGTAGTTCGAGTTTGTTACATACTGTACGTATGCGAAGTCTGACCAAACGATGCTCTTGTCTGTGATTGGCATCGAGCACTGCAATGACTCCGTTGAGTAAGGAGGGTTGTGTTTGGTGAATTGTCGGAATTGGGTTGGAAGTCGAGCAACATGCTCATCGTACCTTACTAAGACACCCGCCAGCAGCAGAAAGGCTCCAACCATGAAAAGAATGCGTAGCCTGCGTGCCGAAAGCGCATATTGGAAACGTACGGAGAGCGGTATATGCGACCCTCGACCATGGCATGGAAAGGAGGGCAGAACGGAAGAGTTCGAAGACATGCGTAATGTACAGACGATCCTTGAGCGTTGAGAAGTAAACACAAGAACTGAGAGTGCGTGGCATGGAGCGTCGCTGGATGCTTGCAGATGTAAGTCGTGGCCACTTCTCACTCCCTCGAGAAGACACTGCGGACGAGATTACTTGCAGCAAGGCACACTCCAAGACGAAGGCTGACTACATGCTTTCGGGGAATGACCGCATGACGACAACGAGAAGGTTACATTGTCGGCGGAGTACATCCTGTGCGAGGCACAATGCCAATGTTATAGTGCTTCAGGACCGATGTATGCACAAAGAACAGCATCTTCGACCAATCGTGCAGACTTCGGGCCCCGCCCGTGACTTCATTCGAAACGCCATGTAGGTCGTTATCCGTTCCAACCTACATGGATCGGAAGCCTCGTGTCACCCACGAGTGGGGTAACCTCTACACACTGGCTCACACTGACTATGTATAGCATGCCATGACTGGTCGTCAGATATCCTGTTACGACTTATCGCACTGTTCTCGATTCTACAGTCGCATGCTGCCCGATGTCTTCACGATCTTTCCTCCAGATAGGGGTCGCTTTCCTAGTCTTCTTCACAGTTCGCTCGACTGCGCAGCGCCACCTCGACGTACCATGGAGTGACAAGAAATATGGCCCCGATGGGCCATGGCAGGCCGTGCGAGTAACTTTCGGAGGCAACGACACCAATCTGAAAATAGGAGGTCAGAACCATGCCGACGTCGACGTCTATCCGGGAGGGACGTTTGAGAGTTTCGTCTTTAGCCGATCCGCTTGCGATCCTTTCCCGGACAGTGCCTGTGGGGAAGGAGGAACGTGGGAGCCCGAAGCCGGTGCAACAAGCTTCATACCAGCGAATGGTTGGCATCCTACTGTCAAGTTCCCATCATTCGGCCTAGTAGCAGGCCCCGCGAACTACACGGACCGAGCATTGACCATTGGCGGCGCGACTGTCTGGAACGCCTCAATCATGCATACAAATTCGGGCAATATCACGGCATTCGACGGCAAGACTTCAGGGTTGAGGCTTGGCTACCTAGGCCTTGGGGCTGCAGAGCAAGTACAAACCTTCTCGGTGAGCGACAGTGTGGCGGGACACGATGTCTCGCTCAACGTTTACAACGGAAAGCTATACAAGGATGGCATCATCGGTTCATACTCATATCTACTACATATTGGATCCGCGGCGTTCGACTACCCTGGCTCGCTGGTGTTCGGCGGTTACAACAAAGGTCGCGTTATAGGTCCGCCAACGTCATTTCGGGACCAGGATAAAGTTGACCTCCTTGACATTGGCATCGGGGTTGAGTATGGCGAATCACCCTTCGAAGTGGACAGCATCAGTAATCTGCTTGTCGCCGACACTGGTGAGACCGGCAAGGCCCAACAAGTCATCATCGACCCTCGTAATCCGTACCTCTCACTGCCGGACAACACGTGCGAAGGTCTTGCCAAAGTGCTTCCAATCAAGTACGACCCAACGACGAAATACTTTCTCTGGAAGACGGACGACCCAAACTACACCAAGATCGTCACTTCTCCCGCATACCTCAGCTTTACCTTCCCTCCTGGCTCTGGAGCTAGCCTCAACGTCACGATCAAAGTCCCCTTCGCACTACTCAACCTCACACTTGACACCCCTATCGTCGAGAAGCCAACACCCTACTTCCCCTGCCACTCTTACACGCCTACCAACGACGAAGACCGCTATAGACTAGGCCGTGCATTCCTCCAAGCAGCATACGTTGGTCGCAACTGGGCTTCGCAGATCACATGGCTTGGTCAAGCTCCTGGACCAGGCTTCAACGGTCAGGGCCTAGGCGATCAACTCACAGACATTGCCGACGGGGCGACGACTCTGGACTACTGGGATAGCGAGAAGACGAACTACTTCAATCAGAGCTGGGCGGGACATTGGAGTGTCGTTGAGAGTGTGAAGCCAAACTCACCCAACGACACCGATGTCAACACAACAGGGAGTCATACCAGATCTGAGCAAGAGCTGTCAACGGCCGCCAAAGCAGGTATCGGGATCGGCGCTGCACTTGGCGGTATAGCTATCATCGCCGTTATCCTCTTCCTATGTTTCCGACGCAAACACAACCGTAAAGTCGTTCCGGATGATGGTCTTCCCACACCGCAACAACACGCATATGGCTCGCCAATGTCGCCAATGTCGGCGTTGTCACCAATGCCAGCGCAATATGGTCAGCCAGAGAAAAAGAACAATGAGTTCTATTCGGGTACTCAGGAGATGTACACGGCTCCGGTGGCTCAGGAGTTGCCTGATTCGAACGACGTGCGACACAATTGATTGGTGCAAGATCTACGTTGGTGTTCGGTTCAGTACGGTTGGAAGGTGTATCGTCTTGCGAAACAGTGTACAAGTATGTGTGGCTTCGAGAACTCTCCTTTCTGTGTGCTAACGATGATTGATCAGGTGCTGTGTTTTCGAGTTCAGAGGCGTTGGCAACATCATTCATAGCGTTCGAATGCGCAACGTCGGCGATTGACAACTTTGACTTTAAGCACGATGACGCAGTTCATATTAAGTAGCGGGGGATTGAACTCGGTGTCATGCGGGGTACTGCTTTGAGATAGATTCTATGCCTGTCAGAATGTAATGATTACAACTCATGCCTTCCATCACCACTGGCAAACACGCGAGCCTGCTTCAACACAAGATTCTGAGCGACTGAAGAGATATAGACCTCACCCTCTTTTTCAACAGAACTAATGAATATCAACGAAAGATTTTGGCTGGCATATCCGCGCTGAGCGGTTGGGTATAGCTCTCGTGCGATGTGCCCGTCTGCAGGCTAGTGCGAGAAGGGACTCAAGCAGCGAGAGATGCCTGTCGTGCGATAATGCACGACAAAACATGCTTACGCCCAGCAATGCAATGGGCAAGACATATATGATGCGTCGCGAGACGAGATGCGCATCGCACAGTATTCACCTCCCTTCAGTGTATTCCGTCGTAGAATGGCGGGTAGCGTTGACGATGGCGGGGCCAGCCCCGCTCTGAACACTTACAACAGCCTCATCGCGATTGGCGTACCAACCGCACTACTGCTGACATACCTAACCCGCGTCGCACTGCAATGGTACCGTCTATCGCACATTCCCGGCCCTTTCTGGGCATCAATCTCCACCTACTGGATCATATCGAAATCGCTCAGAGGGCAACTGCCTTTCGCGACGAAAGAACTAACCGACAAATATGGCCCGCTGGTACGCGTCAGTCCAACCGATCTGGTCACCAGCGATCCAGACATTGTGCGCAGAACAACGGCAGTGCGGTCTGAATACACGCGAGGGCCATGGTACGATGCGATGAAGCTGGAGCCTGGACGCGACAATCTCTTTTCGATGCGCGACGAGGTGGCGCATCTGAAGTTGAGGAATAAGATGGCTCCTGGGTATTCTGGAAAGGAGAATGAGTCTATGGAAGGTACTGTTGATGAACAGGTTGCTGCGTTTATCGATTTGATCGAGAGGAAGTATATCTCGACCGCGACCGAATACCGGCCCATGGATTTAGCGCTCAAAACGCAGTACTTCACCTTGGACGTCATCAGTGCACTGGCATTCGGGAAACCGATGGGGTATCTAAAGCAAGACGTCGATCTCCACGATTACATCAAGATCACCACGACTTACGTTCCCGTCATGATGGCGCTTTCGTACGTGCCTTGGCTGGCGAACCTGTTACATTCGCGGCTGTTGAGAGGTGTGCTTCCCAAAGAGAGCGACAGGCTCGGATTCGGGGCCTTCATCAACGTTGCAAGGAAGGCGGTCGCGGAGCGGTTTGCATCCGAGGATTCCAAGCCCAAGTCCGATATGCTCGGATCTTTTATTCGTCATGGTCTTACGCCGGAAGAAGCATCGAGCGAGGCGCTCCTGCAGATTATCGCTGGTAGCGATACTTCGGCGTCTACGATTCGCGCTGTAATGCTGCATACGCTGGCCAATGCATCTTCTTATAGAAGACTACAAGCGGAGATCGATGACAGTATTGCTGCTGGGACGATTTCCTCGCCTATTACGGATGCTGAGGCGCGACAACTACCGTATCTTCAGGCCACTATCAAAGAGGGCTTGCGCATTCTGCCTCCAGCGAGTGGGTCGAACTTCAAAGCCGTTCCTGCAGGCGGTGATATCCTTGCCGGCAAATTCATTCCTGCAGGCACGCAGATTGGGTCTTCCTATCTTAGCATCCAGCACTCTACAGATATCTTCGGTCCAGATGCTGAGCTCTTCAGGCCAGAACGTTGGCTGGACGCTTCGGAAGATCCTGCACGTCTTGCGCACATGGCCAGTACCGTGGACCTAGTCTTCCACTACGGGAAATACAAGTGCTTGGGCCAGAACGTCGCGTTGATGGAATTCAACAAAGTGTTTGTCGAGCTACTGAGGCGGTTCGATTTCTCGATCGTACATCCGCACGAAGCGGCGAAGATATACAACGCCGGGATGTGGATTATGGAGGACTTTTCAGTTAGGGTCACACGGCGTGTAGTCTGATTAAGACATGACCAGGGCTGAGTGAGATGCGCTTCCCATTACCGTAGTGCTGATGCACTTGTTAGGTCTTACGGCGGGTTGCGGCAGATGTCGACATAGCGGAAGGGAGGGAACCGACATGTCACCGAAAGTATCGGAAGCAAGGTTCATGTCATCAATTTCGGCCTCCGGGTAAACCATGTCTTGTATTGACGCACTCAAACCCCAACGTCCGAACAAATTGAACAATGTATAGTCTGTCGTGTAACTTGACAGTTTAAGTAAATGCGACGAGTCTTGCGACTGTAAGACGTAATGAAATCGACCACTACAGGCTCAATGCGCACCTCATAGATGATGACGACTCCATATCGAGACAATGCGTCGCATACCGAAACTGCGGAGTTCAGCGTGGCAGGAACAGGCCCATGTTGAAGGATATCGAGAAGCATGCGCCGCAGTATATACTCGGCTTCCCAAACCCAGCATCACTGCGCCAACCAAAACCGCTGATCGAAGCGTGGCAAACGGAAAAAAGAAGGCCTGCGCGAACAAGCATGTACAGTTCTCGGCTTCCCAGACCTAGATCGCGGAAACCGCTGATCTCCGCGCGGCGGCAATATTGTTCTGTTGGAGTTGTAAGGAAGTACTCGGTTTCCAAAACACCATCTGGGTCGACTACGAATGCTTGCGAGGCGTAGCGCGGGTTACATTGCTGATGAGAGCACAAAAGCATCATATGCTCGATTTGCCACGTGCACGCATCGCGAGCGGTACCAGTACCGGTGTTCTCCAACCCAGCCGTGTGACTTTCCGCGTTGGGGGCCGCTGCCGCTGGTAGAGACGCTGGTAGCGGTAGGCTCTAGTGGGTTGTGTGTAACCGAACAACCGTCCCATGAGGCTGAGACACGCCCTATAGTAGCGCGAACATGCGTTCTACACATAGATTGAACGTTTTTCTTCTTTGCTCATGTGGCCCATGCCCGTTGCGGCATTGCTTGGGGCTTTGCACTGGTGAGTTGTCTGGCGGTGAAGAAGTATCGCGGCACGCCGGGCTCGCCGTTTTCGATTTGCTAAAAAGAACCTTACACGAGATGGTTTTTTTCGCACGCCTCGCAGGTACTAAGCTCAGCCTTCTTCAGCCCTCGAGCAGTAGTGTTATTGTTTTTCTCGTGTCGGCGCTGGCTAGCGCTGAGTAGCCGGCGGGGTAGACCGTATTCCTCCTTCGCCCTCGCGCACTTTCCAACATCATCACCATGCTGCCTTCGTACTGTGGAATTGGACCTCGTACGACGAGGCATTGGGGCGTCACGATGGAAGTGGAGCTCGCCACTCGAAATAGACGGCCGATAAGCCTGTGCGCGAGGAGATTGCGATGGGGAGTTTGCGTGATAAGGCGATAGTGGATTGTTCGGGATGCTTTGTGCGAGGTTATTCCCGCATGTGTGTGGAGCGCCTTTATGTGAGGCGCTGGGGGTTGGGTGTTTAGCGACAGGAAGTGCATGCTGGCCGCAGATCCCCCTTTCAAATCACAGCCACTTTGTTTGCAACGGCAACGGCTGCTATCTTACCGTCGCACAATGGATTGTGGCATTCTAATCTCAGCTGAACGGGCGAAGGGTGATACTAGCAAATCCTTCAGTCGAGATGACGCTGCCGTATTCAATTGACAACTCACCCGCGCGCGATGTGACAGTCTGCATGACAGTAGCTATGGCACGCTGGCGGACGCCATGTTGACCGGAGCATTACTAGACATTGCTAGATACCGAGGGCGTTCCTGAGAGCTATATTTGGCTGCACGGCATCTGGAAGCGAAGAGAAAAACACGATGCGCCATCCAATCATGGCGGCCCTGCATTCCGGCAGCCGGCAGGTCCGCCGCGTGAACGCAGCGTGGGCAGCCCAGGAAAAGCGACAAGCTCCACAGTAGTTCGTTCACGTCAGCGCGCGCTGACAATTTCCGCGCAACTCGGGGTCGGCTCAGGCCCAGGAGCCACGGCCAGCAGCATTATCCTCGTGTGTAGACTGTCAAGCCCGAGAGTTGGCCTGACCTGGGCGCCCGGCCAGCGTTTGATGAGCCACGGCCCAAAAGCAGTATAGCCTCCCACTTATCATTTGTTCCCTCTGCTGTAGCTCGCGCACGCTTACTTACTTTCCAATACTACGTTGCAGGCCTAGGCCGAATTCACGCCCACGGTACATGCGTGCTTCGTATTTCCATGACCGATCATCAGGTGTCGCTGGTGAGACGGCTCGTCAAGCGCACTGCGAATGATCTGCAGTACGAGGCGCGCGCGCTGTGGACAGTCGGGCGGTAAGGCGGAAGATGCAGGTCCCAGGTATAAGGATGACTGGCCGTCCTGCATGTCGGGATCTTTTTGTACAGCTCGCTCAACAATCACACCAAGCAACCGCATTCGCTTTTAGGTTGTTGTCCTTCGCTTTCCTGCTACTGTCAATCGGGATCTTAGTACCTTTTTAATACTTATACCTTAATCATGCGTACCTCAATCTTGTCCGCCACCTTGGCTGTTGTAGCCAGCGTTTCTGCGCTTCCATCTCCCCAGGAACTTCCCCTGACCAAGCTCATCAAGGCCCTACCCCTCAACATCTTCGCCGAGACACCAAAGTTCGTTCAGCCCGTTCCTCTCGCGGATGCCAAGCGGATATTCGAGGAGCACAATGCCACACAGCCAGAGGAGCCTGCTGCGCAAAACCAAAACTTCCGCGTCTCTACACTCGCTGCCGCTGCAACATGCGCCAACCCCCGCGTCCGCGTTGAGTGGGACTCCTACCCCGACAGCAGCAAGCAACAATTCGTGGATGCCATCAAGTGCTTGATGGGCCGCGCTCCCTCAGGCCAGTTTCCCGCAGCCAAGAGCCGGTACGAGGATCTCGTCGCCCTCCACCAGACCCTGACACCCAACGTGCATGGAAACTCCAAATTCTTGCTCTGGCACCGATACTACACCTGGGTCTTCGAGGACATTCTACGCTCAGAATGTGGCTTCAGCCAAACCATGCCCTGGTTCGACGAGACCAAGTACGCCGGTCGCTTCTCGGCATCATCCATCTTCTCAGCCAAGTGGTTCGGAGGCATTGCCCTGGGCGGAAACTGTGTAACCAATGGCGTAAGTACAACCCCATTGTCCGACACGCCTCCTATAACCAAGCAACTAACACTCTGCAGGCATTCGCCAACCTTGCCATTAACATTGGCCCCGGTTCAGGCAACACGCCCCATTGCCTTGCCCGCAACGGCGATGCCGCCAAGACCCAATACTGCAACTCCGACTACGTGAACCAATGCAACGCCTACGGCGACTTCGCCGGCATGGCCCAATGCGCAGAGGGAGGCCCCCACGCCTGGGGCCACAACGGCATCGGCGCTGTCATGCAAGACACGTACGGTTCGCCCGCCGACCCCATCTTCTGGCTCCACCACGCTTTCGTCGACCGCAACTTCCGCATCTGGCAGAACGCCAACGGTGCTCGTGTCAACACCATCAACGGCAACGACGCATCTGGCCGCGCCCTTACCCTCGACACCAACATCAACGTCTACGGTATTCGCCCTGATGTCAAGGTCAGGGATGTCCTCGACACCACTGGAACGACGCTGTGCTACAAGTACAACTACTAGAACTTGTTTGGCCTTTTGTGTTTAGCGTTGCTTGGGTGGCAGTGCCCGTTTACGCCTTTTCGTGTTCTTAGCGCTTCTGTAAATATTTTATTAGAATGACATGTGTATCCATGAGAACGTCCTGTCGATTGTGAGACTATGTGCGACTGGTACGATTGGGTCGCATGGCCCCTTCATGAAATGAAAGTGGCTGAAACAGGCGAGATTGTAACGATACTGACGGCACATGAGACACCGACCCCATATCCTCATCTTTGCAGGTTCTGACTGTATCTCACGTGAAGATGATTGCCAAAAGCTAGTTGCCTTGTTGTGCCTCTTACTGTAAAGCACCTTAAGAATATACGCGATGTTCTATGCGCGACCCTGACGAATAGTGGCGTGCAGATCTCCAGGGGGAGCCTTTTAGTAAAGCTCACCAGAATCCGCTTTTTATACTTGATGTATCGCTACGATGATGCGACCGAGATTGGTGGGAGTTCGCAATTGTCGATCGCAAAGTGAGCGTTGTGAGCCGTCAGCGGGCACTGCCCTCCACTGACAAAGAAATCCTCAACATCAGCGGCGAGCTCATCGTTCTTGTCCAGTCGCCATCCAAGCACATCTCCGTTTTCACCAAGCGTTCCCGACACAGTCGCACGTTTCAGCGACAAGCACTCCGCTATCTCTTGCAGTACTCGCGGCCATGCACAATGCTGAATAGACCTCAATGACACCTTGGGCTTTTCTTCTGCTGCGTCGTTTGGGCCTGCCTTCCAGGAAATGTCGCGTAGCCTGAGATCCTTCAACGTGGAGCTGTGTCTGCTCAGAAGTGACACCAATGTCTCGGGCGTAGCAGAAAACCCAGACAACGATAATTTCCGTAGTTTGGGCCATGTAGTTTCAGCAGCGAAAACGTGGCGGATGCTCGCGAGTGGTGCAGTGGTGTCCACTGACCCGTTCTCAAGGCCGACTTTGAGACTTTCGAGCTCTGGTAGACACGCAATGAACATCTCCAGGTTTTCCATTAGTAGTTCCAACGTCCATTTAGTGCTTTGGAAGCGCCAGTCACCGGAGAATCCAAAGATCGTGATGTCCAGACTTGTTAAGCAATGTAGTTCACCTGGCTCCCATGAGGTGAAAGCCTGAGGTTGTACTCTGTCTAACTTGAGTTTTCTCAGCGAGGGTTTGCAATATTGCTGTATAGTCCGGAAAGCCTCAACCCCTGGTAGCGCATAGAAAGCGTTGATACCTTCTCCTCTGCGCAACACGGGAGGTACGGGCAAAGCGCGGGGTAGCGCATGTGCCACTTTTCTCACACCTCGGTGGGCCTGCGAAAGCTGGCCGTTCAACATGTGTATGGAACGTAAGTTCTGAAAGCTTCCAAGCGCCTCAAACTGGCTCATTGTTTGTCTTGCGATTCTCTCGTCCTTTACTTTGTCACCATACGCCTCATACTCTCGTCGGTCCTCCGCAAGCTGAGCATATAACGGCTTATCTAGCTCTTGTGAAACGCGACGGCGATGACGGGGCAGGAAAAGACCTGCTGTGAAGTCCCAGTACCATTTCCATTCGTGCATGCCCTCGACGCGATAAATATGCCACAAATTGTCGTCCCAGAAGATGGTCTTGACACATCTTCGAAGTCGATCATTTGCACTGAGCTTCTGCAGGCGATCGATGCTCGCAGTACTGTAGTGGAAGACAATCGTATTGAAGAGTTCTTCGGTGCCTATAACGCACAACTGTTTGCTTGCGAGCCGATAGTTTGGTAAATCCTCACGGTCGACGTATGCTGCGATAAGGCGATGTACCTCTGCGGGAAGGTGTGGTAGTTCCGCATCCATCATGCTGGATGCGCGTACTAGAGCAGAGCGAGAGCGTTCTGTGACATGTGGAGGGTTGATGTGTGATCAAGGTCGCTAGGCAGACGCGGGGCATAATGGAATGCTGGGCAATCACGCTAACCACGAAAGCACGTGCACCGACCCGGACGCGTTCCTTCCCGAGGTCCCGACATCGATATGCTATCTGGACAGTCTAGGAACAGACAAGATTTAGGATAACGGCGGGATAAAATTTTCCATAGAATCACAAAAGATACGAGGCACCGGATTGATCTATAAGAGAGCGCAGATCCTGTCTTCGTCCACCGCCAACCGAGCTAACCCATTTGGGCAAGGAGAGAGCCCCTTGCTTTCTCTTCCCAACCACCGCCTTTTCGCGCACTCAACCACCACAATACGCCACGCTGTCGTCAATCATTCACACAGTCCATTCTTGCACCAATCTTGGCATCGATGCGAGAATTTGTAGCCATCTTCGGTACAATAAAACGCCGAGTTCCAAGCCCCTGGCCCAGCGTCGCAGAGGTCAGTTGGGAACGGCTGGCGCATGCATCCGTGGCAGCTCAGAGCGTCGTGGGCGTATTCCCCTTGACAGTAGCTGTGAAGGAGCGTCTGGTAGTCTTGGCCTGTAGGAGATCAGCCTTGCTAACCAGCGAGTATATCGAGGAACGAAGAGGAAATTGCAAAAAGGTGGATTGGGCGAGGTATCGCGATGGATAATGTACCTTTTCCCCAAACGACTTCGTCAAAGCAATATGTGCGACCGGGTTCGCCATCGCATTCGACTTGGCCTTGAGCGGGAATAGGACCGGTGAGAGCGCCTTGTCTCTTACTCAGTCCTTGTGGAGGGGCCGCTGCTGCAAAGACGGCGAGAGAGACGATTGTGAGAAGTAGATTCATGGTAGCAGATTTTATATCGATCGATGGGCGATAACAGCGTATATCGATGAAGCGCAGCTGGTAGATGTGTCGATTGAACTCTCAAACGACACATCCGTGGTATATGTACGATACCAGCCGGTTTGACCTAACGAGAGGAGGCATAGGGCAAATGTCAACAACGTCCGGTAACTATCACAGTCTCTCATGTCCGTCTACTCTACATCAAAACCGACTCTTGTAGCACGAAGACGCTATTCGAGATGAACTTCGTCACACTTGGACTCGATGACAAGCACGTGCGTAACGCTACGCGGACGAGTACCATCGCATCACTAGGAACTCATATCCGCATGGTGCCTAGTCAAGGAACGCTGAGCCACGACATACATCTATATTGACCCTGGGGAAAAGAAATTGCAGCGTGATTGTACTCGGCGGATGATGCCCAACAGTATTACGAAGCTGATGAGGCGTGGTACGCAAACCAAGGGAAGAACGAGTGATATCGAGCCAAGTCACGTACACAATCACAATTCAGCGGGAGATATCAAAGTTCCAAGGAATTAAATGGGAAAAGGTTACAATCACACTAACGCCTACGCAAACACCGAGATGCGACTTACATTACGCCCTCGAAATCCTCCAAGCTCTGCTTGCCCTCATCAACTGCATCTCCACCATCGAAGATCTTCTCTCCCGCCTTACCCTTCATCAAGCACTCCAACGCCTCACCAACCTCCTTCAACACACCCCTCGCCACATCCTTCCACTCCTCAAAAGTAACAATCTCAATACCCAACTTCTTTCCTCCGTCCTTGACAAAGGCCTGACACTTCCACTCCCTCAACGGCTCACCATGCGGATACAGCGTTTCGAACTTCGCCTCAACGCCATTGCCGAACGGCAGTTCTTCGACCCAAGCAGGTGCTTGGTGGACAACTGTATCGAACCAGTTGACCTTCTTAGCATCCCACTCCGTGCAGTTCTCCACGATCTCCGTGAAACCCATGGACTCGTAGGCTGCGGAGGTAATGTGCTGGTGCTGCACAAAGTTCAACAGGTCGAGGTACGTCCAGCTAGACTTGAAGGGTACGCGGAAGGGAATGTACTGCCATGTCGGTCCAAAGATGCGATCAGCGTTCGCCGCGCCGATGTTTCTTCCCGAGACGACTTCGCCAAAGACTACGTCTCTGAGACCAAGACGCTGTGATAGAACGAGGGCCCATGCAGCGGTTGGCAGCGACCCGATCGTGATGTTTGCCGGGCGGGCAGAGATATCGAACTCCATATATACATCCGCGGGACCGCGGTGTGTAAGTGGAATATCGGGCGTCATGACAGACATCTGGGAGCCGGACAGGAGGTTCTGCCAGTAAGGAATGGCTTTTGGCATGTTGTCTAGAACCACGTGGTTTACGTGCTTGCTGAATGGTATCGTCTCTGGTACGTCGGTGCCTGCATATAGCGCGGAGAGCTGCTCGTACAGGATGGGAAGACAGATCTCGTCGTATTGGGCATGGGAGATGCGGAAGACGAGGGTTGAGGCGCCGGTCTTTGCGCTTGTGAAGAGGGTGAAGGATACGAATGACGAGCCATGCGGCTTGGGTGCTTGGATGTCTTGTTTTGTGAAGGCTTGGGCGACTGTGTCGATGTCTTCGTTGTCTGGCACTGCGATCTCGGTGTAGGGAACCCGCAGAGACGACAGCACCACGCCAAGTACCTTGCTCTCGTCTTTGACGAAGACAGTACGCAGGACTTCGTTGCGTGCTACGAGATCTTGGCATGCTTGCTCGAGCTTCTGACGATCGACTGGTGTGACGAACTTGATGAGTTCGTAACGAAGTGAGTAGCGTGGCAAGTCCACGGTACCCTCGACAGCGAGCTGCTGGAGCGGTCTTGCAGGGTATATATCCGCAATCTGCCATGTCTGGTCTTGCAGGTATGCGCCGATGCGGTCGGCACTGTATAGCGACGCTTCCTTGCCGAGCGCGGCGAAAGGCGCATCGATGTTCACGTTAGTCTGCGATGCATTTGCTTCCTCCGCGGACGAAGCAAGCTCGGAAAGAGATTGGCTTTGGAAGACCTGCGCGACGGTGATGTTGAGGCCTTGAGCGCGCGCATCAGAGACGAGACGCATGGCACCGATGGAGTCGCCTCCGAGCTCGAAGAAGCTGTCGCTGCCGTTGATCTCGCTCTTGGGCATACCAAGAATGCGGCTCAGGATATCCAACAGCTTATCTTCCTTCTCGTTGCCGGTCGAAGCCGCCAACTCGGATAAAGACTGGCTCTGGAAGACTTGCGCCACCGTCAGGTTCAGGCCTTGTGCGCGCGCATCGGACACGAGGCGCATCGCACCAATGGAGTCACCACCCAGTTCAAAGAAGCTGTCGCTGGGCTTGATCTCCGCCTCTGGCATACCGAGGATGCGACTGAGAATACTGCACAGCTTTTGCTCGTTTGGCGACGACGCCTTTGACTTGGCATCTTGAGTCGGGCTGTCGATTGGCGAGGTGCCTACACCACTGTCGCTCATGACATCTCGCGGCCTCATCGCCTCCGCATCTCGTGCTTCAGCGGGATCGAGAACAGCGACATCGCCCAGCTTGCTCTCGGGGTTACCCAAGAACGCCGTGATGATGCGGTTGAACACGACGAGTACCCGCTCCATAGCGTCCTTGCTGATGCACTTTGAATCGAAGCTGGCCATGACCAAGAAGCCGTTCTCGTCCAATGTGCACACGAGCATGAGTGCGTATGTGTTGAATTTGAGTGCTTCACGTGCAGCTTCCGCGTCATCAGCGGGGAGGAACGTGTTGGCAGGGGCAGTCTCCATATCGACAGGAGCGCCGTCATCGTCCTCCCTGGGATGCAAAACAAGACCCGTGCGCAGATCGCATGCTACACGAGCATCCTTGCTTAGTCGGCGGATGTTCTGCAATCCCAAGTGCTCGTGCGGGATCTGCTGCACGGTCTGCGCGTGAACGGCTTGTAGGTACTCCGCGATTGGTCGGTCGAGGTTCAACCGGACGCGAATAGGAACGGTTGTGATCATGGGTCCTTCAATTTCCACAATCGCGTGTACGGGCGCGGAACGACCGGTCAACGTCTCTCCGAACACGACGTCGGGGTGGCCCATGTACAATGATGAGGTCAATGCCCAAGCTCCGCGGATGATGGTTGCCAGAGTGAGCTTGTTGTGCGCTGATGTTGGAACGGTAACGTAGTGTTCGAGTAATGAGTCGGCTTGGGTGACATATCCCTTCTGCGGTAGAGGAGGGAATTGATGCGGATTGACGCCGTTCAATCGCTCTTTCCAGTAGTCTCGGGCTACAGCCGGGTCAAGGCTGGTGAGGTGCTTGATGAAATGCTTGAAAGATACAGGCCTCTCCGTTGTGAGGCCGTTGAAAGCGCGGTTGATGCGATCAAACACGAGAGGCATGGACCATCCATCGTAAACAGCGTGATGCATCGTGATGACAAAGTGAGTCTTGTCGCTACCAGCTTCTTGAGCGAGACCGTAGCGGAAGAGTGCAGTTCCGAGATCCATAGCTTCTTCGCGGTCGCGTCGAAGATACTCTGCTGGATCAGAGCCATGCTCGCGCAGAAGCTTGCCGTCCTTGAGGACAACCTGGAATAGGCCGCGACCAGAGACGTTGACGATTCTCGTGCGCAAGATGGGCGAGCCCTGAACTGCGACATCGAAAGCTTTCTTCAAGCGCTGAGCGGTCGCTAATGGCAATGTCGCAACTCGCTGAGCGACATACGCATCCTGGAACTTGGCCGAGAGAGCCATCAGACCTTCTTGAAGCGGCGTGCAAGGCAGAACGTCCTCGACTTCGTCAACTTCGACACCACATAGTTTGGCAGTTTCGGCTTGTGCCGACTTCGCTTCCCAATCCTTTCCAACCAGCGAGAAAGCAGGTACGTCGTTCGTTGCTTCTTCCGACAACGGTGTTGCCTTGGCTGCCATAGCCGACAGGGTAGGATTCAGCATTATGTCTGGAACGTGTAGCAACAACCCAGCTTCTCTCGCAAGAGGAACCAGCCTCATCGCTCGGAGCGAGTCTCCGCCCATACTGAAGAAGTTGTCGTTGGCACTGAAGTCCGCTTCTCCTCCGAGAAGCTTCGCCCATAAGGAACGGAGCTTGAGCTCCGTCTCGGTGGTAGGCTCTTGCTTCTCAGATATCACTGAGTTGAAGCGCCTGAGATCTTGGCGTGTGACGGAGGTACCGATCTCGCGAAGTCGCTTCCGGTCTGTCTTGCACGACACTAGTAGTGGCATCTTCCAGAGCGGGATGTAGGCGCTTGGCACCATGTAGCCGGGGAGGTCGATAGCGAGTTGCTTGGTCATGGCTTTGAGAGCTGACTGGAACTTGGTGGTGAAGCTTCCAAACACGTTTCCATCCAGATGTCGCATGCCGTTCTTCTTCTGCTCGACGAGGAAAGCAACGAGCGTCTGTTCACCACCTCCGCTGGGCTTGATGACTTCGACAGCGAGTTGAGTGTCCGCGGGGAGATGCTTCTGCATGTTGAACTCAATCTCAGCTAGCTCGATGCGCTGGCCTCGAAGCTTGACTTGCTGATCTTGTCGTCCAACGAAGATGGGCTCACCGTTGCCATCAGGGTCGAAACGTACTAGATCACCGGTCTTGTAGATGCGACCATGTCGGCCCGGGTAGCTCTTGCTACCTTTGAGCAAGAACTCTGGGTCTTCGATGAACACCTCCTTCGTTTTTGACGGGTTGTTGAGGTACCCGTCGCCAACGATGGGGCCTTCGATGAGCAGTTCACCGACCGCACCCACAGGCACGAGCTTGTCGTGGTCTTCAGGCTCGGTCAGCCAAATGGCGCATCCCTTGCGCTTGCCCATAGTAATGTATGGCTTAGCGGCCACGTTGTCGTTGATGGTCGCACCAACAGTGGCTTCTGATGGTCCATAGGCGTTGACGACCCTGGTTCTTTGACCCCACGACATCGCATCGCTGGTCGATACTCCTTCGCCACCTAGCGCGATGGAATCCAAGTGGTCAAGGATGTCTACATCAAGCGTACGAGCAACTGACGGAGTCATGCCGGCGAATGTCACGCGCATGTCGCGCATCGCGCCACTCATATCGTTCATACGACGCTCATCGGAGGGTGTGCAAAGCGTGGCGCCGTGAGCGAGAGTGCAGAGCATCGAGTCAATGCACACGTCAAAGGCATAACTCGCAAAATCCAGCACGCGAGAATGCGATCGATAGCCCACAGCGTCAGCGCGCGGTATCGCACCAGACGTGTACTGACTGTGCGTAATGATGCATCCCTTCGGAAGACCCGTACTTCCACTGGTAAACTGGATGTACAACGGCTGGTCGGGTGATACTGGTGCGAGAGTGGTCTTGGGTTGCTGCGCAGCAGCTGGAGAGTACACCTTGTCGAACTTGGATGCGGAGATGGGGATGATAGTCGCCGATGGGGCGACACGCGCAGCTAGTGTAGACTGAGCTTTCGATGAGATGAAGAGCTTCGCGCTGACTTGCTGCACTACTGCTCGTAGGCGGCCCTCTGGTTGTGCTGGGTCAAGGAGCGCGAAGCATGCGCCGGCCTTCATGACAGCCAACACTGCAACTGAAGTCCATCGCGACTTCTCAAAAAGTACCGGAATGATCTGACGTGGCGAGTCGTCCAGCAGTTGCAGGGTCTGCGCCAAATCGGTAGAATAATCTTCGACTTGACGATATGTCAAAGTGCCATCCCAGGCCTCGATGGCGATCTTCTCCGGATTGAGCGCCGCCTGCTCCGAAACCTTCTCATGCATGCAGAACCTCAACTCTGGCTGTAAGGGATAGTTCCAACTCCAGAGCTCATCGAGTTCCTCGTCGGTAACAGGCATGAAGGAAGAGAGGGTGTGATCAGGGTTGCTGAATAGGGTATCAAGAATCGAAGCAAAGAAATGAAGTTGCGAAACGGCTTGGTGGCGAGACATGGTCGTCGTCTGCCATCTTGAACTGGCATGAAGAGAGCCTCCCTCCCTTCTGAATGATACTTCAAAAGTCCACTGGGTCATGTCAGTCGTGTTAGGGAAATGGTTGGGCTGGTTAATACCTCATGTAATGATCCATCGTTGAGGAAAAGAGTAGCATTGTGCGCATCATAGTCCTTTGACCGCACATTGCTGATCTGCGACTTCAAACTCCCGGCTGTTTGGTGGCTGGCGAAGTTGATATCGA
Source organism: Alternaria hordeiaustralica (assembly GCF_023758085.1). Taxonomy (NCBI): domain Eukaryota; kingdom Fungi; phylum Ascomycota; class Dothideomycetes; order Pleosporales; family Pleosporaceae; genus Alternaria; species Alternaria hordeiaustralica. The sequence goes on along the minus strand of NW_026056784.1, from coordinate 152,719 downwards.
TTGTGTTGATGGATTGCGAAGCCCGATCACGGCCATCGACCGCGCCCCAAGTGAATTGATGGAAGACATCTCTCTGGCATCGGTGTATGAGTACCGACCATGCAGCCAGAACAGTATCCACAACAGCATCTGAGGTGAAGTCGCTGGGTATTAGTGCCCGAATCTCGTTGGCTTTCGAGCTGTGGCCGTTCGCATGCAGAACGTCATGGTCGCCATTCTGGGTTGCGGCCTGCTTGTGCGTCTTCGAGGCGCCATTGCTTTGCACCTTCTTCGCAACATGCTCCTCTGGAGCACCGCCGAAGTTTGATACATGCTCGCCGTTGCGAAGATGCATCTTGTCGCCGCTCAAACTGCTATGTGGTCTCTTCATGGCGAGGTTGGTATATATTTTTGGAGAAAGATGTGGAGCTGAGGAAGACGTGTATGTTTCCGAGTCCGATGAAGACCCCGGATACTTCTGTAGCAATAGCCAAGCAGTGCAAAGCCGCGAGTCCACCAAGTTCACCCACGATCTTCCGTCTCTCTCACAAACTAACCTCTCCACACATCGCGCCAGGATGAATCTCCGGCACGAGCACACCAGACCGCTTCAAGTGACCCATCATCCTCGGTCGGACAGCCGTCGGCGTCATAGTTTTCTCTTACGACGCAGAAACAGGGTCCACTATATCGCGCCATTCTGTCTTTCTCGATGCAGGCTGTATTGCGCATCGCCTAACGTAAACACGGAGGCGATGTCACCAATGTGGGATCAGGCGCAGTACCACGATTTAGCCGTAAAGAAAAGCCTCGTCCGCCCCTGCACACCCATCCCCACACTTAGCGGATCAGATAACTCTAGCGTGAAAGGCGGCGTCATGAGGCTTCATCTGATAAATTTGATGATGTGGTATCGATGCAAGCGCGGAATTGCCCGATGGAGTAGGAGTCATGCAGGGTTACGTCTTTGGCGCTGCAGATCTTTTTCCATCTGATAACGGCCGATGTTCGGAGAACTACTCGCGTCCAATTACAGCAGCAATGACCGTTGCTTGCATCGATCGACAGCGTCCACCGGCTTTAAGTGTCGTGCATCATTCGTTAGGGATGTTGCTGGTTCAGTGAGAAGGGCCGGCCTGCAGTATGCACGCCGTACATACGGGATACGGCCATCCCACGCGTGAACGACACGGCAAATTCTCTTGTACGCGCTGATCGCGGCAAGAGGTGGATATGTGCATGGCTATGGTATTTCTCGGATTTGGCGCTCTAGGCGTCATCCGGTTGTACGACGGCACATCCCTCGCCGTGGCCGGGAAGTTTCGCTAAGGACGGATCAGATAACTTTAATCGGCACATGCGAGGGGGAGGCTCAGGCAGAACGGCCGGTACGCCTCAATGGAGAAGGTCTGGTTGTCGTCGGTGGCGTGAGGGTTTTTCGTGTCGTAATGTGGGTCTCGCATTCTAGTTTTGCGCCCTGTAATTTAGCGTTGCGAAGCATGTGGTAGTGTTTCAGTGACAGCCGAGGAATTGGCACAGTTATGGTGCCCGCCCTCCAACTGCTTGGTATCAAAGTATGTTGTATGCGTGACTGACGATCTCTGAACCGCAAGGCTGGGCATCGAGAGTGGATCGTTGAATCCGCGTGGTTAATGGGCGATAATGCTACCAAGTTCATGTCTTTGGGTCGAACAGTCGCTGCAGCTGTCAAACGTTACCAAAACCTTTTGTTTCTAAGTTTACATCTTGACTGGCAGGCGGTCTAGATCCTTCCCCGCTGCTCGATCATCCAAACGACACTATACTAAGTTGACGAATCGTTCAATATGGGCTTCGTAGTCCTCCCCGCTCTTGTGCCAGACATTAGCGCCGTGTACGACGTGCACTTTGCGGCCTTCAAGGACAGCCCGATCACGCGCGCGCTGTTTCCTTCGGCTACCGAGCAAGATTTGACAGATTCAACTTCCGAGTTTCGGTAAGTGCCGGTCATTGAATCGCGTTGACTGTCGGACGTGTGGACTGACTAGGAGAAGAAAGGCTCACACCGGCCATGTCTCGGAGTACTGGAAGACAAGTGCAACGCAATACACCCTGAAATGTGTCGACACCGAAACTAACAAGATCGTTGGGATGGCGCTTTTCGACGTGTACATCGCGCCTAGTGATTGGAAGAGAGGCGAGATTGGATGGCTGGAGGGCAAGGAACGTGAACGGGCCGAGGCACTCGTGAAGCCGCTTTGGGACGCGAGAGAGAAGCTGTGGCTCAATGAGAGATACGTCTACTGCCACGTCATGGCTGTGCACCCGGACTACCAACGGCGGGGCATTGGCGAGTTGCTGTTCAAGTATGAGACCGACATTTGCCGGCAGACTGGGTTGCCCATGTACATAGAGAGCTCCAAGCAAGGCATCAAGCTCTACGAGAAGATGGGAAGCAGAAGATTGAAAGAGAAGCTGGTGCACAAGTCGGAAGACATTACTCCGGAGAAGACCAACGGCGCGAGGGAGGACCAAGAGCTTCCATTGTTCGTCTGGCTGCCGGAAGGCGCAGAAAAGAGACTACCAAAGTCTGTGGAGCTGGCGTGAAAGTGACATGGTGGAAAGCGATATAAAGATACATATTACGAACAAATCTATCCAAGCATCTGGTGAAGAGCGTTAACCCGGTAGCTCTCACTGCGCTGTACCAATTCCTCGTGACGTCCTTGATCCACTACTTTACCTGCTTCGACCAAGAAGATCACATCAGCCCTAGCAATTGTCCTCAGTCGATGCGCGATGGCGATGACGGTCACACCGTGACCCTTGACGGCCCGTTCGAGGCCTTGCTCCAAGGCCTTCTCACTCTCCGCATCTAAGGCGCTCGTACTCTCGTCCAACAGCAGCAACTTGGGCTTACGCACAAGAGCTCGAGCAATGGACAAACGTTGACGCTGGCCGCCAGATAGCTGATTGCCCTTGGAGCCACACTCCGTGTCATAGCCTTGGGGAAGATCGATGATGGTGTCGTGTATGTTCGCCAACTTGCAGGCTTCTTGAATCTCTTCGTCGGATGGTGTGTGTCCAGGTCTTGCTCCTAATCCAATGTTGAACTTGATACTTCCTTGGAAGAGAATGTTCTCTTGGGGTACATAGGCGATTTCATCGCGGAATGACGCGCCATGGTGCCGAGAGATATCGAGGCCGTTGATGGAGATGCTACCGGAGGAGGGAGAGTAGAATCGTTCAAGAAGGGCCAGAACAGTACTCTTACCTGCACCAGATGGTCCGACCAAAGCGCAGAATTGACCGGGCTGGATGGTCAAGGAAAGAGATGTTAAGACCGGCACACCAGGACGTGCTGGATAGGAAAAGCCCACGTCTCGGAAGATAACCCTAGCACCACCTTGCGTGGTAGGTGGTATTGGCGATTCAGCCAGTGCCTCGATATCGTTCTGGTTCTTTTCCGAGAGACTGGGGTCATTGTGGCGATCCGTATCAGGTCCATCCTTGCCCAATTCGATTAGTCCGCAAATGCGCGACATTGCACTCTTGGCCTTCGAGATCTCAGGTGCGAGGGTGAACAGCTGACCCCATAGTTGTGCGGAGACAAGCATGGCGATGAGAATGACGAAGAACTCAGTTTGGGTGTACCTGCCTTCGATGATGTTCTTAGTGCCCCACCAGTAGGCGAAAGCGTAAATGAATGTACCACAAGAGTTGGCGACGGCCAACCAGACGTTGGTCTTGAAGCTCTGCTTCACCATCTCCTTGCGTGGAGCCTTCAGCGATCGTCTGTAAGTTGAAATGATCTCCTCTTCGATAGAGAGTGCATGCACAGTCTTGATGTTAGAGACAGCTTCGATGGTAACACCGATAGAAGAGCTAAAAGCTCCAGCGTGCTTTGCGGCGAATTTACCGATAGCACGCAACTGCATGAAACCGGCGCCCAAGAGAAGTGGTACGACGACGAGGCAGACAATTGCGATTCTCCATGCGAGGATGTGGGAGAGGATGATGGCGGCTATGAAGTTGACAACGACGGAGAAGAGTGTGCCAATGATGGAGCCGCTGAAGCCCGCTAATGATTGGCCATCCTTGGTGATAAATTCGAGGAGCACGGTCGGGCTTCTTGATTCAGACTCGTGCCATTGTAGCGGCTGTTGGAGTAGCGTGTGTAGAGATAGGTTGCGGACCTTGTAGATCAATCGTTCGGACAAGAGACCAAACGACGCCCAACTGGTGAAATTGGCCAGGAAGGCGACACAGGCAAGCATGAACCACATCCCAGAGAGGAGTTCACCTCGAGAACGAACATACTCGGGCGTGTTGCATGGAGACATGGTGCCCATGATGTTACCAAACAGGAGACCCGATCCGCAGTACTGGCCACCTACTACCAGTGCTGCCAAGAAAGCCAGCATTACGAGAAGTAGGTACGGTCGCGTCAAAGGAAGCATTGTCTTCCTGATAGAGCCCGCAATGACGACACCCTTAGTGTGCTCGACAGCTTCCGCGGCATTGGCGTCGTTCGCTGGTACAGCATCGGGCTCCTGCGCACTTAGCGCCAACTTCTCGTTGGTGATAGAATCGGCGTCACGGGAGTCTAGACTGGTTCTTGAGCTGGTCGCACCGTCGTCAGATTTGACGGTTTGGAGGTGAACCATGTCTGCGTATGACCCTTCCAAGTCCATGAGTTGATCGTGGGTTCCTTGTTCGATGATGTCACCCTTCTTCATGACGATGATCTTCGCTGCAGCTCTGATAGTGGACAATCGATGAGCGATCGAGATCACTGTCCGGCCGCGGGAAGCCCGTTCAATAGCAGCTTGAATGCGCTGCTCACTAGCTGAATCTAGGGCAGCGGTGGCTTCGTCGAGGATCAAGATACGAGGATCGCGGACCAGAGCTCGGGCGAGAGCAATACGCTGCTTCTGTCCACCACTGACGAGACTACCACTCGAGCCAACCGAGGTCGCGAACCCGAACTCCAGGCGATCGATAAAGATAGCAACATCGGCGAGGTCCGCAGCATCTTTCACAAGTTGAACGATCTCTACAACTTCAGGACCAGCCTTCTCGGCGACTTGAGTAAGATCCTGGCCGCCCCTGACGTCTTCCGCAACTTGAGCGAGGATTCCGCTCAGCAGCGTTTTCTCGAGATGGGCATGAGGCGGGCTGTTGACGAGACCGAGAGCAATGTTCTCCAAGATGGAGCGATCAAGAAGTGAAGGTTCTTGTTGGACGAGACTGATGAAACCTCGGAGAGACTTGATGTTGATGTCTTTGACATTGCGGCCGTCTAGAAGTACATCGCCAGATTCGGGATCATAGAATCGGCTGATAAGACTGGCGACTGTGGACTTGCCGCTTCCGGAAAGACCCACGATAGCAGTCAGTTTACCTGAGTTAGATGGTCAGCATCTGTAGTTCCATTTCGTTCCATGCAAGTGACGTACCAGCTTCGCATGTCAAGGAGATACCGTTCAGTACGGGATGATCAGGCCTTGAACTATACGTGAACGCGACGTTGCGGAACTCAACAGTCCCATCAACATGAGTAGGCTTCTCCGCGGATGACGAGGTGTTGTCAATGGTTGGTTGAGTCTCGATGTCCTTGCGCAAGCGCTCGAAAGCTGATATAGCCCCGCCAAACAATGGCAACATCGGCGCAATCTGACTGAGAACGATGGCACCTAGTATCGGAAGTTAGCATCGGAAGACTCAAACGATCGGTAAGATACTGACCATCGAGCAGAATGAACGTGACGGTGTAGATCTCTCCGATAGTTGCACTGCCTTTGCCCTCGAGAGAGTCTGCGATCCTGCGACTACCCTGCCAGTAACCTAAGGCGCTGGCCGAGAAGGCGATGAAGTAGAGCAGACCAGCTTGGACCGCAGCGGTCGTGGCCTTCTTGACACCTGCCTCACGAGCATCGCTCAAATGGCCCTCGAACTTTGCCTCTAGCCTGGCATTTGCACCAAGCGCATGCACGAGGCCTACATGACTGAGCGCTTCAGACGCGATGGCGCTAGCGGACCCAAAGCAATCGCCGACCTTGGCAGCATACTTGCCAAAAAAGTGACCGCCAACCACGGCCATGAGCAAGAATGCAGGGATTAAAGAGACGAGCATGCCAGCGATCTCGGCATTCTTGATGAAGCCAACGATGTAGGCCGTGACACAAAAGGAGAGGCAAGTCAGTGCCACGCCAACCTTTTCGCCAGTACCACTCTCGATTGACTGGATGTCGCCGTTGAGTCGAGAAGACACTTCTCCGGCCTGTAGGTTGTCAAAGAAGGCCATGTCCTGTCGCAGCAGGTTTCGGAGGTAACGGTCTCGGATGCGCTGAGCTAGGCGCTGTGATGCCAAGTTCCAGCATACAAGGTGCGTGTAGATGCAAGTGAAAGTGCCACAAGCAATGTAGACGAGCAGCAGGATCTTGGGCGTAATGTTGGCTTCTTCAGATCCGTTAGAGCTACCTTCGCGGTTGTTGCATGTCGCAACATTGATCTCATCGACCAATTGGCCGAAGACGATTCCGATGAGTGGGAATGGTACGCCTGCTGCAATGGCAGCTATTGCGCCCACGAAGACCAGTATCTTGTCGAGCCATGTCGGGTCTGCGTAGAAGAGGAGGTGTAGGAAACCAAAGAAACGCCTGATAGAGGCCCCAGAGGGCTTACTGAACGGCATTGAGCCTGCGAGACGTGGTTAGGAGCTCAAGAAGGAGTATCTCGCGCCGTATGCAGTGGTGAAGCTGCGCGAAGACGCCTGCATGAGGTTCACCCCCCGGGCGCTATGGCCGCGCCAGGAGGCGATGGCCAAGATCGACATGGTGCAGCAGCAGGGTCAACTGCTAGCACAGCGTGAAGGGGCATAGCGTCACGTGAAGAAGGATGCGTGGTGGAAAGTAGTGTGGGCCGGTGTGGTTCGTGTGTGGAGGCTTCAGGACGTGTCACCGAGTCACTTGCATTGGGTCTGTGCTCAAGTTGCATCAGATTAGATAAAATTCTGCACCATCTAGCGCCTAAACCTTGGAACCCAGAACCCACAGCTGCGCACCATCATCCCGCTCTATATCCTAGCCTGGACCTGTAGTCCGGCGCCATCCCGTACTTCAGATGACCCTGTCGCTGCCTTGCGCACGATCTCGCCAGCCATCAAGGCAATGTCCTTGGCCAATGCACGTCCGCCCTCTGACTTCGAGGACACCAGCCACAGCCGGCAGCCCTCCGCGACAGCGCCACGCTTGAACTGCACTTCCTCCAGGCTCTCTCCCTTTGGCCGACAGCCCAGGATGAGCGAATCAATGCCCTGGAACAATGCTGTGTTCGAAAGCGGACTGGCTGCCGTATCCCTGATGATGAAGTCGGAATGTGAGCACGCGGCAGCAGCGTCCTTCCCAATGATGACGCGCAGTCTGAACTCGCCCTTGGACTGGACTAGCTTCTCGTACGCGCGCATGTAAATCGTCTGGATGAGCTCTGATGCTTCCGTGACGGAGGCTGGCTGCGCGCTAGTCGGTTTGGCCCAGATCGAGCAAAGCTGGGGTTGCGACGGCTTCGTGTCGTCGAGAACCGTCAGAGGGGCCAGCGATTCGTCCTCTGTCACGACGGTAATGTTTCCCAGACGCGAGCACGTCAGGAGATCGTCCAGCACCTCGGCAGTCTTTTCGCCTGAGCCAACAAGAGACACGTTGAGTCGTGGCTCATTGGCGCCGCGCAGTTCGTTACGCCTGCTGGGGTACTCGTCCATGGAGATGATCCGCTGCCCGGATAGGAAGTCAACAGTCGGTAATGGCTGCGCAGCCGGACTGCTCGCTCTTGATGGGGAGGGTGCGACAAGACTCCTCGCCCGCACCACGTATGTCTTGCCTGCGCTGTCCTTGACGGCCATCTTCCAGCTTTGCACAGCATCTGCCTCAACCTCGGGCGCTACACCAACGACTTCGCTGCCATAACGGACTTCGTCTTTGAAGTGCTCGGCGGACCACCTCATGTAGTCTTCGAATTCTTCTCGTAAAGGGTTGAGACGATCCGAGTTTGAGAACTCGATGAGACGTTTACGAGCGAGCAGATAGTTGACATAGCTGAAAGCAGTCCTTGGGTTGCGCAGGGTCGCCAGGTCGTACATGAAGGGGCTCTCCATTCGCGTTCTCGAGATGTTGGATGTCGATCCCCATGAGAAGGATTTCTTCTGCTCGACGAAAAGCATTTTGGACGGCGTCTTGGATTCTCGATTCGCGATGGCTGTGGCGAGTTGAGCTGCGCCAAAGCCGACACAGACAACGTCGTAGTATGGCGATGAATCCGCCATGGGTGCGGCAGTCGCTGCGTCGCTTGCTCTTCTCTCGGTCGAAGTCATTTTGGAAGATTGTTGGGTCAATTTGAAGCAAGTATCGATTGTCGCTTTCTTGATTTGTACAGTAAGAAGGTGTTTCAGCGCTAAGAGATATAGTACTACAGCGACATAACACGATTGCACAGCTCAGGCACAATTTGCAGACCCTGCGCACTGGCCATCATCAGGTATATCGATGCCCACGCTCGAAACAACGATGTCACCAATGGTTAGCGTCGCCGGTACCAAATGCGCGATGCATTTTCGTCCACTGACGCCGACCTGCATGGATTTGTGGAAGCTAGACAGCGGCCCACATGGGGTGGATCAGCCACCAAATCGGAGCTTTCCTCACGCCACCTCTTGACTACGACCCTGTGACCTGTTTTCCTTGCCGGAGAATGGGTAACAAATCCACCTAAGCCTGCGTAATGCAGTGGCCTAAGCTATACCGGATATTGGGAACGACCTCGGTTAAACATTCACGCATCGTATTCCTGAGCATCTTGAGAGACTTCAAGCATCCGGGTTATAGCTTCTCGTTCATTGCTGTCGCATGCTCGACTGTATCTTCAGTTACTTCTTCTTCATTCTCAGTTCTTGTTCATCACCATGGCGCAGCAAGCTAAGCCGGATACCGCGCAGGAACCGCTCGTTCTCAAGCTCCCTCACCCATACCTTACGGCATATGCTGTCGCGAACGTGGCACCTAAAGGCCAGTCTGCCAGCTATCAAGTTCAGCTCTCGTCACAGAGCGATGCCGGCAAAGGGATCGCTCCACCCGCAACTCTACATAACGAGACTGTGACGTTCAGCGACGTTGCGACTTTGAGCCAAGATGCTGTACCGCCGATGGGAGATAACAGTTCTTGGGCGCGCACTCGAAGATCTCCATATGTGACAGTTACGTGGACCCAAGATCGTCCATCTGTCCCGCAGCTCTGGCTCATCGCCTACGCGTTGGTCTCGCTGCATCCCCTAGTTGAGAACTTCCGCGTGCTATTGTCAGGGAAGGACTCTCAAGCACTAGCCCAAGAGCTATACGCCACTGGTCTCTTTCATTCGCATCCAAAGGCTTCCAACGCATCGGCGCCTCATGATGGCCATCTCCTCTTCCGAGGAACATTCTGGCAGGGCGCGGCATCTCCATTCGGTGTTCGTCCAGTCTGGGCACCACACCTCGACGCCGCAGGAAAGCCGATCGATAGGCGGTATCCTCCTTTTCCATTTCAAAATGCGCCATCAACACAGTTCCCCGCTCTCCCCCGGCACACGCAGCATCCAGTCCGTGAGCCAAAACCCGAGCCGGGCTCGATCATCTATAGCCGATGGGTTCCACATCTGAAGGAGCACTTCACGATGGTGGCTCTCGACTACACCAATGATGAGCATCTCCGCCTATTCAACAAGTGGCAAAACGACCCACGTGTCGCTGCGGGATGGAACGAAACCGGTACCCTGGATCAACACCGCGAATATCTCCGAAAGCTGCATGAGGACCCCCACGTACTCACCATGTTTGCGGCTTTCGACGACATACTATTTGCGTACTTTGAAGTTTATTGGGCGATGGTAAGTTAAGATCATCTTCGATTTCGTACAACCTATGGACTAACACATGTCACAGGAGGATCACATGGGTGCTCACTATCAGTCTTCGCCTTACGACCGTGGCAGGCACTCGCTCGTCGGCGACGTGCGGTTCCGAGGACCATATCGCGTGTCTGCGTGGTGGTCGGGCCTAATGCACTACATGTTCCTCGATGAGCCGCGCACCTGGAACCTGGTCGGTGAGCCCGCAGCAACGAGTAGCACGGTGCTAGCATATGACTTCGCCCACGGCTTCCACGTTGAGAAGCTTATGGACCTTCCTCACAAGCGCAGTGCGCTGATGATGGTCAACCGAGAGAAGTTCTTCACGCTGAGTCCATTTACTTGGGACGGCGAGAAAAAGGTCCGCCCAAGCCTGGATGCAGGCGCGAAAGCGAAATTGTAAATTTGGCATTATGCGCTCCTTTTTCGATACCATGTAGCTATACCAACTTCCATTAATGTAAATATCACATGTTGTCCATCTTCCAACTCAAAGCGTGAGCCATTTCCCTTTCCGATCACTTCGGAACTAGCTTCCGTTCCCAAGTACCGCAACCCGGGTTTCGCCTGGAGACGGCCGCAAACATTGTGATGTGCATTAGACAGCTTCCGCATCGCTTTTCACAAGCCAAACTTACACCCGTTGTACGACATTACATTCATCCGGCCGTTCGTATATCCCACACTAACCGACGACACGCACGTCACATATGACATGACCTCACATCCTAGCCACCCAATGAGTGCGGTTTGCACCCCGGCCTCACTCGCTGCAGCACGCGGATCTGATAATTAGCCGCAATTTTTTTATCTGATCCGTCGGTGCATGGCGCTCAAGCCAGTGCGCAACCAGAGTGGACGGCGCGGCATGTCTTCGACCGCATTTTCACGCACGCTCGCATGACGGTCACTTTGTGGAGATGTTGGTGTGGATGCAACACGTAATAACGGCACTGCAGCGACATGCACAGGCCCTGGTCGCATACGTTTCTCGAACTGGTAGATCGCTACGCTGCGCGATGGTGGATGTGGATGTGGATGAAAAATTATCAGATGCACCGGCATGACACCTGGGCGCCTGATGGGGCAGGCCAGTAAATTATCTGATCCGCTCAAGTGCTGGAGGTTATTGCCCAGCCGGATACAAGGCGCTAGAGCATCCTTCCCACTCTCTCCACATTGATGCAGCGCTTCGCCTCATGCAGGACGGACGCCTTACTCGTACTTTCCATCTGATAAAAATTTCTTTTTGATCTGATAAAAATTTGCTCTGCATCAATGCGCCTCTTACTCATACGAGGAGGCCCACCGATGTCGCAGCTGCTATACTCCTAGGTGGTCCGTTTAATCTTATCAGATCAAGATCGAGCGCCCGACCCCTGTCAGTCTACTACCCCGACAATGGTGGCTTCGCCGCTTGCTGTCATCGGTCCCAACATGCACTGGGAAACGAACTACACTCACGGGGGCGATGCGACTTGCTGTGTCGATCTTTGCCTGCTTGTGAGTAAGGAAAATTCTGCCCATCACTTGATGGTGGCCCTGTTAGACTTGCCTGCGGCGGTGCGTCCGGAAGGAGCAGGGCTGAGCGAGAGGCCGGCGATGGCGTGGGTAGGCGATCGGAACGTGAGTGATGGCCCACAGACGCGTCGTTTCGAGGGCTCCGGAGACGGACTGTTTGGAGGGCGAGATGGGGTGGCCTGTTTGTGAGATTAGATCCGAGACATCGGCGAAGCACCGTCATTGAGCTGTTTGTTATCGCTGGGTGCTATGGCTGAAGTTGCTACTTCGAAGGTTCATCGTCGGGTGATTGATTGCCTTTGGGTGTTGTTGTATACTATTGCTTCTTTATCGTTCTCTTTCTACGCTTTCCATCAGCTTAGTCGCCAACTTATACCCTCCGTTGCGAACTCTTAGTTTGGAGGTAGCATTCGGATCGCTTTCCGCATTCGACCACAGTACTTCGAGACGCTGCCTGCGAGGGAGCGAGATACACACATCGAAATGGGGGAGATATACGACCAATCGCGGAATGACGCTTTACAGCGTCTGAACCAAACATTACTTCAAATCGACCCTTACATCCTACCGCCATATCCCAATCTCTCGATCGTCGCAGGGCCATTAGACCCACCACTACTCCAACTGACACTTTCGCAACTACTCCAGCGGCAAGTCGAGTGCTACCCAGACAATGAAGCTGTTGTCATACCCTGGACAGGTGCGCGGTGGACGTACAAGAAGCTATGGGAGGAGTCAAGTTTGCTCGCAAGAGCTCTACTGAAAGAGGGAGTGCGACCGAGGGATAGAATAGGAATCATGAGCGGGAATTGCGAGAAGTACGTTGCGCTCTTCTTTGCTTGTGCGAGAGTGGGTGGTATCTGCGTTACGCTCAACAACACGTATACGGCGACGGAGATGGAGTATGCGCTGAAGCACACCAGTAAGTTGACTTGACGTACGACATGGAAGAAAGACTGACCATAGCAGAATGCAGAATACTGTTTACTACACCGACGATCGCGCGATTCGACAATGGGCCATTGCTTGAGAAGCTCAGCCAACCCGATATCAGCTCCACACTACCAGACCTCAAGACTGTGTGCCTGATACGCGGCCAACATGACAGCTTCATCTCCTACTCTTCCCTTATCGAAGAAGCACAATACATCCCCGAGCACATCCTAGATATCTTCGACGGCATAATAAGTCCCTACGATGTCGCGAACCTGCAGTTCACAAGTGGTAGTACTGGCAACCCGAAGGCTGCCATGTTGACACACCAGTAAGTGTTACCGTATCATCTCAGCTGGTCCTTGACTGATGTATACAGCAATCTCATCAACAACTCCCGCTTCATCGGCGACCGCATGGATCTCACACCAAACGACACCCTCTGCTGCCCACCACCTCTCTTCCACTGCTTCGGTCTCACCCTCGGCCTCCTCGCTTGCCTCACACACGGCGCAAAGATTGTCTTCCCAGCCGAACAATTCGACCCAGTTGCCTGTATGCAGGCTATCGACGCGGAACGCTGCACAGCCCTACACGGTGTACCAGCTATGATGGAATCTATAATGGACGTACCACGGCCGGAAGGCTGGACGAGTGATCTAAGAACAGGCATCGTGGCAGGCAGTCCGGTGCCGAAGTGGCTGATGGAGCGCATGGTCAACGAGCTCAACATGTCGGACTTCACGTCCTCGTATGGGCTAACGGAGGCCAGTCCTACGGTGTTCAACGCACATACGACTGACTCGCTGCATGCGCGGTTGACTACTGTCGGGACGGTGTTACCACATGCGCGCGTCAAGATCGTTGATCATCAGGATCGCGTCGTACCCATCGGCGTCAGAGGCGAACTCTGCGTCGCTGGATACCAAGTCTGCCGCGGATACTGGGAGAATGCTGAGAAGACGGCGGAGCTCATCGTTCGCGACGAGTATGGCGAGCCATGGCTGCACACTGGCGATGAGGCGGTTCTAGATGTGGATGGATACTGTACCATTACCGGACGGTTCAAGGACATCATCATCCGAGGTATGTATTTCTCTTCCGTCAATACAACCCTTGAAGCCATCATGCTAACGGAATATCAGGCGGCGAAAACATCTACCCCCTCGAAATCGAGGAACGTCTCGTCGCACACCCATCCATCGCCCGCGCCATCGTCGTCGGCGTCTCACATCCCCGCTACGTCGAAGTGCCCGCTGCCTTCCTCCTACACGAGCCCAACACGGATAAACCAGATTTGGCTGAGGTGCAGGGCTGGGTGCGGAAGGTGCTGGGCAGGCATAAGGCGCCTGTGCATATCTTCTGGCTAGGAGAGGACTGCGATGCGGAAGTACCGTTGACGGGTAGCGGTAAGATCAAGAAGTTCGTGTTGAAGGATGTTGCGGAGGGTTTGTTGAAGCCCGCGGAGAGGGGGTAAGCACTATGTCACGTGCTGACGTGCCGCGGATGAAATTTAGCGTGTTACGGTTTCGCGCAAACATCATTGTTCTTATCGCGACTTCATCATCGTCTTTGCGCAATTGTCTTCCACTGTACATACGTTAGCTGACTTCCTGTTTATTTTATAACTCTCGCTCAGACTCTTTCCCCCGCTGACAGTCGTTCCTGTCGTCCACAACTTGACGCTCCACGGAGTCGCACAATCGACGTCATGTCGTCGTCAAAGCTACACCATTGCCAATGCTTTGTTTTGGCTCACGCGACGCACTGGACCAATGATGCGCAGGCTATTACATGAACCCGTCATGATTATTGACAGTTTAGGCATATACAACACCATGTACCTCCACGTGCAGCTCCTACGCTCCTTGCACCTGCCGTTAAGACATGTCGCTGTCTGCCCCTCGTCTCCTCCGTACCTCTCTCTTACGAAATACCGCACGACTATCCTCCATACGTCTGGCTTCATATAGCAGAGTCGCGCCCCGCCTACAGCAGACACCGAAATACGCTTTCGCAGGACAACAAGCGAACATGGCGACCATGAGCGGCGACGCGCCAGTAGCCACGGCCAAGACCTCGAGCCCAGAGCACTTCATGTACACGAGCGGAGAGACGGATCCTGTTTGGATTCACCACCTGCCGTACAAGAGCATCCCCAAGTTCCCCAAGCTTGACAAGGATCTCGAGACGGACGTCTGCATTGTCGGCGCCGGCATCTCTGGTGTCTCAGTTGCCTATGAGCTCGTCACTCGTGGCCTGAACGTCGTCTTGATCGAAGGCCGGGAGATACTTTCAGGTGAGACTGGACGTACCAGCGGTCATCTCGCCAACGACATAGACGACGGCTACGCTGCAATTGCAAAGAAGCACGGGGACAAGGGCGCAAAGGCGGCCGCCGAATCACATACCTGGGCGCTCAACCGCGTCGGCGAGATCTCCAAGCAGCTGGGCATTGAGTGCGAGTACCGCCAGCTTCCCGGCTACGACTTCTCGCAATACCCCAAAGACTCAAAGGACCATGCGAGCGACATCAAGACTCTTATCGAGGACGGCGACAAGGCGAAGGCGCTCGGCATCCCCACGGAATACAAGGAGGGTTTCAAGCTCAAGGGTTGGGAGGGTAGCATTGATCAGAGCGATGCCGTCATCTACCCTCAGCAGGCCACGTTTCATCCCACCAAGTACGTTGTTGGTGTGCTCGACTTTCTCAAGCAGCAGTCCAACTTCTCGTGCTACACCAACACCCGATGCATCGACGTGCAGGAGAAGGGCGTGGAGATTATGGGCATGGGCCATAAGGATGTATATGTCAAGACAGCCGACGGAAACACCATCAAGTGTGCCGATGCTGTCGAGGCTACCTGTGTCCCGCTTCAGAAGCTCTCTGTCATCGCCGAGGAGGAGTACTTCCGCACCTACTGCATTGCTATTCGCGTACCCAAGGGTTCAGTCGAAGACGCCCTGATCTACGATTCGGCCGAAATCTACAAGTACATACGTCTCACCGAGTGCGACGAGAAGGATGACTACATGATCGTGGGAGGAGGTGACCACAAAGTTGGCCAAGCCGATACTGTCGCGCCCTTCAAGGAACTCGAGGAATGGACACGCGCCCGCTTCCCACAAGCAACCACAATCGATTACAAGTGGAGTGGTCAGGTCTTCGAGCCAGTCGACCACATGGCCTTCATCGGCAAGAACCAAGGAAACAAGCACATCTACATCATCACCGGCGACTCTGGCAACGGTCTGACCCACGGCGTCCTCGCCGGAAAGCTCATCGCAGACTCCATCACCGAGCAACCTAACTCCTGGATTGCCGCCTACGACCCCAAGCGTCTCGCTTCCATCGCAAAGTCCGCAACCAGCATGATCAGCCACGACCTCCAGATCAACGCCCAATACAAGCGCTTCGCTCAGTCCGACATCAAAGACATCGAAGACCTCGTACCTGGTGAGGGCGGTGTTCTCAACACCAACCCCGCCAACCCGCTCGCCGTGTACAAGGATGAGGGTGGCCAGGTCCACAAGTTCTCCGCGCTATGCCCGCATCTGAAGGGTGTGGTGTGCTGGAATACGACTGAGAAGAGTTGGGATTGCCCGGTTCATGGGAGCAGGTTTAGTAAGGATGGTGTGCAGCTTTGTGGGCCGGCGAAGATGGGTCTGGGGCCTGCGAATGAGAGTGGTGAGAAGATGCAACAGCAGGCTATCAAGGGCTGAGTGTTTGATGCGAGTAGTCCCAGGTGGCGAGTACGGTAAAGTTGCTGTATGAATCGAAGAATCTA
The DNA here is from genome assembly GCF_023758085.1 of Alternaria hordeiaustralica. NCBI lineage: Eukaryota > Fungi > Ascomycota > Dothideomycetes > Pleosporales > Pleosporaceae > Alternaria > Alternaria hordeiaustralica. The sequence goes on along the minus strand of NW_026056784.1, from coordinate 136,582 downwards.
TTTCGAAGTATCAGCACGTTGTGCGTACAGGTAACAGTTTTCTGTGTCAAACCTATGTAGACCAGTTTATAGCTCCAGAGAAGACAGCAAGCCACACCAATTGCCTCGCAAACACGCACCTGCCTCTTACCATCATGACAGAAAATATCACATCCTCTTTCACTGCGCTTTCACGCTCACCTCCACCCGATCCACTACAATCACACACGTCATACCAATAACAACGCGCACTCTCACTCACACACAACATCCCATATACTCAACATACTCTATTCGAAATCTTACCCACCCATCCCCGACCACCACCTCCACACTCGCTCGCTCTTGCCGTCCAGTCCAGTCCACTCCACTCCTTCCACGCACCCAAAATGGCAACACCAAACCGCGCCCGCGGCCGCAGCTTCCAACGCGTCGACCGCGCCCAAAGCATCCTCTCCGACTCCCAAGCCTCCTTCCACACACCGCGTCCCACGCCCCCACCACCACCCACACGTAGCGGCCGCGGCGTACGCGCCAACAGCACCGTCAGCGACGCGCCCTCCTCGCTCCTCGAACAAGACACGCCCGGAAAGTCCGCGCGGAAAGAAGCAGCAGCCGCAAAGCTATCCTTACACTACCACTTCGCGCCCACAGTCCCGAATCCGTTTGCAGGGACGCTGGAAGCGGGTTTGGATGCGATACAAGCCTGGGGCAGAGTTCATGGTAATCTTGGAACGAAAGGATTACATCCGCTCATTGATACTTTACTCCGGCCCGTGGATAACAAGACGGACTGGCCTGCTCTGTTCAGTCAGATTGAAGATAGGCCCACAGGTCGTTTCCGGTATCTGTGCGAGGAGCTACTTTTCCTCGTCACGCGGACGTTGTTGCCGGAGGGGATTGTGCAGAATAGGGCGCTGATGGCTAGGCTTTATGATAAGAAGAAACAGCTTGCTATGCGGTTGGTGCTGCGGTATGATATGTTGAGGGAGTGGAAGATGGAGCATGGGGCGACGGGTCGCGAGATGCCTGTTGCGGTTGCTTCGGTGCCGCCGACGGGGATACCAGCGCCTGATCCGGTTCCTGTTACTTTCCCTGCTAGATTTCCGCATAGAAGGGCGCGCCTGCCTAATATCATTGCGACGGTGATTGCGGCGCCGGCGGGAGGGTATGGGACACATGGTGTGATAGCGAGGATGAAACATCATGTTACGGCTTTGGACGATTATCTGCTGTTGACTGATGAAGAGGTGGCGGGGTTGAGTGGTATCGCGCTGCTGGAGAGGGTGTGGCAGGTGCTACTGCATTGGCAGTGGTTGAGGCAGAATAACGAGGTGCTGGAGGAGATGGAGGTGCATGGGTGGGAGGAGTTGGAGGGCAAGGCGGATGAGTCGGAGTGGATTGCTGATGATGTGAAGAAGAGTGCGGCACCTGGGAGCAAGAGAGCGAGGGAGAAGGAAGATGAGTAAATGTCGGTGATTGCAGGTGATTGCAGGATGAGAGCTATAAGTAGGCAAGGTGCTGCCAGGAAGACTTGCAAATAAAGAGGTGCGCTGCGCACTACAAAGCGCCCAGTCGGTGGACGCTGCTGTTCTTGCTCCAGCGACGGAACGTCTTGCCTTTCCACCAAAAGAGAATACCAAACGAGCACCAGAGCGTAACAAGAGCTGCATTCGTCATAATGGGCGAGATAAATCTACTACAGTCAGCAATGCTCCTTCATGATCGGATTTTACGAGACTTACCCAACCTCTTCACTCCACGGTGTGATGAATTTGCCAAACCCGTAGCCCCAAAGATTCTTGTTGACGGTGATGGCAACGAATAGCGAGCCTGCAACGGGCTTGTACGAGTCAACAGCATATGTACTGACGATACCAGGTAGCGCTGCAACTTGTATACCAGCGCATGTGTAGCCAATGACGATGATAGCTTCCCAAGGCCACTTGCGCTCATAGCCTATCGCGACGACGATGTTACCGATGAACATGATGACGACATAAGGTATCATGGCTGGTAACCGCATCTCCGGCTCACGTATACCATTGTTCTTCCTGGTGCTCCTTGCAGACACCCAGTCGCTGAGCGGACCAGCAGTGAAGAGTCCGATGAAGGCACCAATCATGATAGCGAAGTTTGTAAATCCGACCGTCATTGGCTTCATGTTATATGGGGGTAGGGCGAGGACTTGGCTTTGTGTAAGGTTGATGGTGAGGAAGCTGGAACATGACCAACTGACGACAAAAGCGGCGAATTCGACAATGGGGAAGGCGAATAGTTTCCAGGGAATCCAAAGATCGAGAAAGATGGAACGGAACGGGTGGGCGTTTGGTTGGAAGATCTTCCACTGCCATTTGCCAGGTTTACCGCGGCCAAGAAAAGGGTCTCGCTGAGCTGTCTCGGACATCTCTAGGCCCGCCGTGTTGGGTAGGACGGAGTTAGCTGTGTTGATGTGCTGGATTGGATTCGTCTCTTTCTCGCTGTCGGAGTGGTTGATGTCTTCCTGGGTAGTCGCTCGTGTCTTCTCTTCTAGTGAACTGGGTTTCTTCTGTCCCAAGTGCTCGGGCAAGGCGCGCTTGAACCTTGTTTCTGGGAACATAAAGACCACCATCAAGAACGAGAGGCCGAGGATGCCGGTATTGAGCCACCAGAAGCTGCGCCAGCCGACCGTCTCAGTCATTGATCCAGACACGATGGGACCGACCATCAGCGAGCCCATGTAGACTACCCAGTAGAGAGTGTTCCACTTCCCACGGTCGTGCAAGAAGAAGATGTCGGCGATGATCTCGGGCATGATGGTCTCGGCCGGTCCAGCGCCGATGCCATTGAGAATGCACGCGCCCATGAACGAGTTGTAGGAGTTGGCCTTGGCGCGCCATATCGAGGTACCGAAGTTGATGAGTTGGGATGCGAGATACACCGGGCGACGACCGAACGATGTGCTGATTGGAACCCTAGCATTACCCATTAGTCTTTGGCGTCTGTATCATAGTTTGATGCTACTCACCAGATGAAGTTGCTAAATCCCAGTACCAAGATGCAAACACCAGTGAATTGGACTGCACCTGCCAGATCGGTATTGAAAGCTTCTATCAGTGCCGGAAACATTGGTGCTAGAGCCAGTGGACCAAATCCCTGCGTGAACGTGGCCATTGACGCCGAGATGATGCATGCCATCTTCCAACCGGTACTCCAATTGAGAGGATCGTTGGGATCATCGCTGGGTTGTGGGACGAGAACTTGGCGGTGCGCTCCTTTGACGAAATGGTGTGAGCCTACATCTGCCATGACCTCCGTGCCAGGAAGGATCTCTGTGTGGAGCTCGGCTTCGAGCTGCCGGCGTTCCTGCATCGCTTAGCACTGGGCGGTATCAATTGTATCGGAGACTTACATCTTCATTATAGTCGTGTGCCTCCATCGTGATCGAAGCAACTGGTGTGTGAGAGGCAATGGTTGTGCTCAGACCAAGGACGCAGCGAGGTACTTGTATCGCGTGTTGTACGAGCAGGCGCACTTCGCGGGCCTATTCTGACTCAATCTGGAATGTCGGTGCTATTGCGATTCGACTTTCGAAAACCAGCCGGAGTGCAAGTCAGACGTGGCTTGCCATGGAGCGCGTGAAGATGTCGGCAGGATAGCACCGTGAGCACCTCTCGTGATCCGGCAATTGTAGTCGGAGCAGAATCCAAGACAAAAGGTCACTAAAATGTGTAGACAACGGCCGGATGATCCTCCGCTGAGCGTCTGGCTACTTATCGCCCAGCCTGATTTCCAACAGCCAGGTTCTCCGCATCTTCCACACGTGAAGGACCTGCGTGCCGTCTCATCGTTCATAGCACATCATCTACGGCACATTTTGGCGCGCGCTGTCCAGTCATGAGCCTTGAGCACGTATTAGCCTCTGTTTAGCCCCGGTACGTCGATACATACCCATGTTCGCAGCGCTGTGATCTCGACCCAGGTTCCGGGATCGAGCGGCAGCGGATGAAGTGGGCGGCAAATGTCTTTCGAGCACGCTCAGCCACGCTGCGCAAGTTCAAGCGAGGGTTAAGCTGACCGCACGGGAATTTGATCGAAAGAGTGATGGTTTGGTGATCGTGAGTGAGGTTTGACGACTTGTGTAACTGCCGAGCCACGCTACTTCGCGCTACGTCACTAGTGCGATGCGGGGAAAGTAAGGGGAAGCCGCCACGAGAAGACTAGAACGCCGAGCTTACGACACCAGCATCGACGGTCCAACATCACGACAGGGAGCTCCTGCTGTTCTACTGATAATATCTTCGTTGTGTCTAGCCTATCGCGCAACCTCACTACGCCTCAGGCTTCAGCGGCGCGGGTCGTAAAGAGCATGTTTGTCTCCAGGTATCCCAGTCCTTCTACCGCCTATCCCTCTAAGTGTTCTGTGCCTCAATCTTCGCATACGAACCGATCGTGTACTTTGGGGTCGTAATTCATGCGGCCTGTAGGCCATGGGAACTCGAAGTTAGCTATCTCGCCGTAGGCAGGCGGACCGAATTCCTTCCACCAGTGGCACGAGCGCTTGCAGAAGCACACAGGAGGACTGCAAGAGATGGTCAGAACACACACCGGCAACAACAGTCTCAAGCTGGAGGGAAACAGGACTTACAAAGGTCGCCGCAAGTAATCTGACATGATTGTCAGCCTTTCAGCGGAAAGGTCGTGAAGCGTGCCATTGCGCTCATCATGCAGTATTGCCTCCCACTTAGTACGTGTGCTGAGTTTCACATGTCCGGACATAGTTACTGATGGTATCTGTCGAAGGTCCTCCAGCGCCAGTGTGAAGAACCAATCCAGTAGTGTCTTCTGACAGGAGATCAGGTCAGTAGGATGGCTCGGCAACGACCGAACCCAAGGGTCGTGGGAGAAGAATTGATCCTCGATACCTACCCTCTCTATCCATCGGGGGAGAGAAACCTGGAAATGCAAATGGAGGCGAGCTAACGTCGGGATCTTCCCAAAGACTCGAATCAAAGCTTGACCTGGCCACTCCACTTGGCGTTGGTCATCATAGCCCAGAAACCTGAAGTAAATGGAGTTGGGAAAACCGAGAGAGATGTGACGGAGCCATTTGCCTTGTAAACTAGGCAACACCTCTATGAGCGTCCAAGGATCCCGAAAATGCGGCACAGTCGATGTCACGGTAAACTTGCGGAACTCGGCTCTTACCTGCTTACAGATGTACTGTATGTTGGTGTTGATCGACGCCCAAGGTCGTTCATTTCCGATGGGATCGAGAGAGTACTGAGAAGTCCGTGCGAATGCCATACAGCGGTTAGTGTACGCTGTATACGTTGCCTGGCCGAAGATTCTCAACGGACTTCTTAACGGGTGTTCATGGTATCCTAGCTTTTTGTGAGGCCAGATGTAAAGCCCAAGAAGCTGTCTGTATATCATCGAGCGAAGTTCGAAAGGCAAGTCCAACAACCTAAAAGCGCGGCCATTCGCCTGCCACCAGCACTGTTGGCTGTTGTCAACAGCACGTGGAGGTAGTGTCGCGAGCTTTGCCGTGAGCCAGTTTCCGAATGAAACCCATTGATATGAGAGCTGAATCTCTACGTCGCTCAATAAGGTTGCTACTGGACCGCATGTAAGAACCAATGAGGGTCGTCGGCGTATCTGTAATGCATTTGTCTTGCCAAGTTCCCCAGATGTATGGCGCGCGAAGAAGGTTCCGTCTTGAAGCGACTCCAAGGACATGTCGGCGATCGAGGTCTTCCTCCATACATCGAAGTCGATCTTGCGCAACTCGAGGAGACGGTCCTGTAACATACGGTAGTCAACGAGCTGAGAGTCGTGTCAGCCTAGTATTCGAGTAACGTTCACGTCGCACGTACAAGCCCGGTCTCGTTGCTAAAGCCCTTACATTTGCACCGAACCTCAACCCAATCACGTAGAGGACGCCAGCTACGGCGCCCGCGGACCTGGACACATGCTAGAGGAGATATGTCTGCTATGTCTGACTTGTTCGACAACGATAGATCATAGCGTATCTTGACGCGAGGGGTTCCTGGGCTTGTACCAACGAAGCTATAGTAGCCGGAAGAAACTTGTTGGATCTTTCGCGGAGACACCTTGAGCCCGACCGTTTTCGCGTGGAATGTGGCGCATCCGCGGCGCTTCTCGGCAATGTACTCGTTGATAGAGGCCGAGATCAATTCCTTGAAATGTCAGTGTCGCCATACAATAACGTTGTATGAGTCAAACTTACTGCTTCTCCGACCGCATTGGGAGCTTCCTGACGACTGGAGTGTTGTGACATTTTGCCGCCAGGTCTAGGGGTTGAGTATACAGCGACTGGTCATAGTTCGGGAAGGAGTGTGATGGACAGAGGTTTTATATACGCAGGCGAAAAGAACGGCCAAGTGTATGGCCCTTAGGCAGCGGTCTGTGTGAACAATTACGGTCTCCCTCATACTGTGTCAGTGCGTCAAAGCCTTCTTGAGACCCAACACGGGTGAATTCAGGGTACAAGCTGGGAGCTTGTAATTGCTTGTCGACGGGATGATCTTATATGGACTGCGACCGTAGTATGAATCGGCGACTACTAGTTCTCGAGCCTGCACAAGATAGTAAGATACGCAAAGTAAAAATAAAGTGCGGATCACGGGCGAACAACGCACTAAGTGGGAAGTTTGCTGTGTAGTAATAAGATTAGAAGAAAGGCATAGTAGAAAGCGGCGCGGTAAGTCTTTTCGCACATTTCATGGAGCGCATTTCGAGATTACGAATTATCGGTTGCTAGTACGACAGTTGCGTAGGACATCTACATCGCATTCGTATTGTCTGAATGTGTTCATTGAAGGCTATTGTAGGCTACATAATAGAGTACGGCCTACTTGCGTCAAGACCAGACTCCGCCAAAATCCTTTACTCCTTGGATGCATTCACGTCATCACCTCTTAGAACCAGGAAGACTCTACGGTAGCATTTCCTCCATCCTCCGCCAGTGCCTCTTTCGTGACACCGGTGGGAAACTCTGGCGCATGCTTGCCCTTTACCCACCTCGCGAAGTCTTTATCCATTCCATGAAATCTCCTCATGCCGCAAGTCTCGAGGCCGTCGGTGATGCACCTCATGTCCTGGCAGACATGCCCATAGATGCAATCGATGCGACGGCATTCACTACCCATATTGCAAGGCTTCCTCCTGACTGTGTATTCAAGCACCTTGCGAACCTGGGTACTGATATCCGAGTGGTCGAAAGCGCACAAGTCCTGGTAGTGGCATACGTTCGCGAGATGGAACCATTTACAAGGCTGTAGCTCACCAGTATCATACTTCTTGGAGTACGCTTGTTGGGCTATGAAAAGAGGTCGCTTCATGACATAGTCGAGGCGTTGTCCATCTGCGTTGACGGGTACGTGGCCGGGAATTGCGTCGCGCTGCTGTAGAAGTTGACCTGTTCGACGATACGCATCCGTGGTGCCGTCCGATGCAGTAGAGTCAACATCGTCATCGCAGCTGGTGGCGACATGATCTTCAAAGGAGGCCTTGTTGCTGATCAAATTCTCCACCAGCTGCTTGCCAACCGAGTGCGAGGTAAGCGAGGAGAACAGATCCTTCCCTTCGGGCTTGCTGAAGACTTCCGGGATGCTGACAGATTTGTATGACAGACGAAGCGACTTGGCACCTGCGCCCATGGCCTTTCCGTGAACTAGCGTCACATTTTGGGAAGGTGTCTGCAGCATTGCGAGGTAGACAGGACGCATCCAAGCGGCGAAGAAGACGTGCTTGCAGTTCGGGTCATGGCGAGCAGTTTGGAAGGTATCTGGTTGGTAAAGTAAGCATTATGTATACGAAGCTGCTCGTTTTATGTGAAGCATAACCCACGCCAGAGGTATACATTGCGTTGCGATGTATGCTTTGGCAAGACACAGCTCAGTGTATACCTCCGGGGTGTAACATGAATAGGGTACGGTTTGTAAGATTATGTATTGCAAGTGTCACTCACCAGCGACTTTGACTTCCACGATAGCCTCGTCCCGAACTCCGATGAAGTCGAAATAAGGGTCCATCGAAGAGAACTGGATAGTAAATTGCTGCAGCGGGCAGAGGAGATCATTCTCCAGCTTGGCAGAATTGGCGTAGACGCGAACCACCAATCGAGACGTGCGAAGTGACGCAGCTGATGAGATTTCGATCAACTGTTTCCTAATCGCGTCGTACAGGCGATTTCTGAGGTTGTATGGTCGATCGCGGTCCAAGGCGGGGTAGTTCTGGTTGGAGGACTTGTTGAAGATCTCGTTGATGAACTAAGAAGCAGTTAGCATTGGCAGTCTGGCACAATGACTGGGACGTAGAAAGACTCTCGTTATTGGAAGTTGTACTCTACCCTGGAGGTTTTCAATGCGATGTATTTGATGCTTTGTTAAAGCGCAATACGGCGTACAGCTCCAGGGTGCGATATACATGGGTAATGCAACTTACTGGATGGCTATGCGCATCGATCAAGACCAGCACATAAGAGTTCTCTAATGAGTAGGACTGCTCCAAGACAACTGCAGCCTCTAAGAGCAGGCTCTTTGACGTGTCCTGGGTGTTCTCGTCGCCGTTGGCGAGGCTACGCAGGCGTGCCGACAAGTCAGCGAGTTTCTCGGAGTCGGCCATGTTGTTAAGGTAGTCGAAGAGAAGAGAGGATGACTGGAGGGTAGCTGTAAATCGTTTACAAGATCCAGGTCAACACGCGTCGCTTTTCATCTTCACCATTCACCGCGCCAAGGCGGTGAGCGTGCGGCGATCGACCGATTAGGAAGTCAACATAACAGACGCGACGAAGACGCTCGAATGGATCGCAGTCAAAAGCGGTAGAAGCAGATGGAAGCAATGGTAAAGAGAAGTAACGCAAGAAGTGGACCTGTCGACCACACGTGAGACTGTATAGCAAGTTTGAAGGCACTATTGAAGGTCAATGGTGGTCGAAGATAAGGCCTTGAAGGCCGTACGTAGTACGACGTCGGAAGCACTGCATATCTTGACGCAGTGCCAATGCTATCTTCAGTACCAAGACCTAAGTATCGGCCATCTTAGCTGAGCAGCTTCTCTTCGCATGCTTGATTTGAATATCTCTTTCTCCCTTTCTCGGCAAAACGAATAGCTTTCCAGCAAGCATATGCAATGAAGCACCGTTAGCGGCTCGTGGACCCTGGGAGTATCTGCGTCTACCTAGTGGGCAACATGGCGAGAGAGAACGGTCCTCAAAGATTTCCATAAAATGCAACGAGATGGCGTGAGGATGTATCTGTTGAAGCGCAACAGAGAGAACTACCCGGGCGGTCGGCATCACCAGCGCTCTAAGATGATGATCAATGACGTCATCACCCTTTCCTTTTCCCACAATCCCAGCCACACCGATCCGCGTGGCTGTTCCTGCTTCACCATCCACATCAACAACATTAGAGTACCCTCTTTAATAGCATACTAGACTCTTCGCGCCACGCTTCGATATACTCGCATCAGTCTGCCCGCGTGGGCGGAATACTTGCCCCAACTCCTCTAGGCCAGCGTAGCACGCTCTTATGGCGAGAGCAGCCACCTGCTCACTACGCGCGAGTGCACACACCAATAACGATTGCCAACTCGTTTGCGATCATCGTACGGTTTTTTCGGAAGCACGGCAACTGCCCAGTGTCATTGCTAAGTAGCCCTTGAACGTCTCGCTACGCCGTTTGATGTTATCGGTATCGCCATCGGCTCTGCTGCGTTGCGACAGGCGCTGCTTCAACATAGACCCAGAACAGTCAAAGACTATAAGAAGGTCGATAGAACCAACATCCCGTTCAAGATACTGCTTGGTCCAGTTTTTGCGAGATTACTGGTGGTAAGCGTGCGAGCCTCGTTTTATTGTGGTCTAGTGCCTATGAAAGCATCATCCAGGAAGAACGTCTCATTTCACCATCTGGAGCACTCGCACCCACTTTGGTTCCTTTCGGTCTAACGCAACCATTGCGAATCTCTGCATCGATAATACTCGTGTAGGGGCTGTCAGGCTGAGTGGCATCTGCCTGCAGAACGTCTCCTACGCTCAAGTGCGCACACAAGAATGTGGCTGAGTTGGCCGTACGGAGTAAGCTCGCGGAACCGGGACCCCCGAGAACGGATATCACGCGCAGATTCCTGTGTGCAACCTCATGAATACCCTGCGACTTGTCCAAAATACTAACCTATTCGGCATGGAGATACAAGGTTACTTGTGTGTGTACTAGCCGAGATTGGCACACTAGGGCTTCATAGGTCAGCATGCAGTCAACCCCCGGCGCGCGCCCTTGAATGACTCCACATTTCGCGAACGCAGTCCATTCCATGCGTCACATTGGCGCGGCTGTCACCACTTCCGTAGTCCACTCCTTCCTTTCTTGAATAGCACTGACTATCCCTATGTCCCTACTGCGCAACATGGATACCTGGTCCTCAAATGTAGAAGACGATTCGACTGTCGGTACTGTGTCGCTTGGTATGGTGGTTATTGATGAGATCCACCTGCCAAAACGATCGCCTTTGATTGACGTAGCGGGGGGCTCCGGAGCTTACGGTATGTATCTTACACGTGTGGCGCTTTTAGAACGCTGATAAACTTACGATAAACAGCAACGCTTGGGAGCCGCCTGTTCAAGACCCCTGCGCGATCGAAGACGGTGGGCTGTCTGGCTCTTGTGGGCTACGACTTTCCCGATGCTGTGCGAGAACAGCTAAAGTCCTGGCGGACCACTCTGCACGTAAACGTCTCGCAGGACAGACTGAGCACCAGAGGGCTTCTTGAGTACGAAGATGATACATTTGGACGTATGTGACTGCCTTGTTCTAGTGATAGACTTTTGCAGCTTACGATTGCCTAGCGAAGAAGTTCCGCTATACTACGGAGCCGTTGAAGCCATCACCAATCGATCTCGTAAACACAAATCTACTTGGCTCGGAAGCATTTCATCTCCTTGCACCGCCCGAGGTTGTCGAAACACAGATTCCAGAATTGATAAAGCTTCGCAGGCAACACGGGTTCAAAAACCGGCCATTCATAGTGTGGGAACCATTTCCAGCAGCTTGCACCACCCAGAACCGACCTTCATTCCTGAAAGCCTGCAGACTTGTGGATGTGTTTTCGCCCAATCACTTAGAAATGTCTACCATGCTCGAGGATTCACCCTGCGAAGGCTTTCAGCCTGGCCGACTGGAAACATATGCACTAGAGTTCAGCAAGGCAATCGGACCGAGCGGAAGCGGAATCGTTATTGTGAGAGCAGGTGAGCATGGCTCACTGACCACTCAACATGCAGCTAAAAGTGTATGGCTACCCCCATACTACGAACCATCGGCGGTCAAGGTTATCGACCCCACCGGTGGTGGCAACACGTATCTAGGCGGGTTTATTGCAGGCTGGAAAGCATCAGGAGATATTCATGAAGCTTCTATGTACGGTAACGTGGCTGCAAGTTTTGCTATCGAGCAGATCGGTTTGCCTTCTTGTGAAGTGAGCGATGGTGAAGAGATATGGAACGGTACTCGGGTAATGGAGCGTCTTGCTGAGTACAGAGCACGGCTCAGCTGCACAGGAAAGAAATGAGAAGAATATATCACACAGGTAGAAGATACCGTTGCAATGGTCGATTCGACTGCGCGTTTGGGAGATGTCTATCTAGATGACAAAGGTTTTGATCCTCCTTCACTCTCCCCAAGAAAGCCTCCCAGCCTTCATTCCGTTACGACTGAACAGATTTGAGCTGAGACGAAGTTCTTACCGCTACCACCGACTACATCGCGTCGTATCCCGGCTTTAACACAACCACGCACAAGTGAGGCTTCAGTCCGCGAACCCACAGCATCACGGAGAATACTCCGCCGAAATCTACTCGCAACCTAGCGTACCAAACTGCATACTAACGCTACTGTCTAGATGCCGCTGTAGAACGGAGATGCCGCTTTAGATTGGAGATGCCGCTGTAGATTGGAGATGCCGCTGTAGATTGGAAATACAGACTTCACCATTCCGTTCCCGAGAAGGGGATCCATGTAGCCGCGGGCTCAGCCCTGCCACCTCGTATCGAGCGCCTGTATAGTGTCTAGGAGGGATTCAACAGCTCTTGGTGTGACGATTCATAGCTCACGGACTAATCCCGCAGCCTCATCATGATGCAAGGCATCCTTCCCCTTCGCCTGCAGTAGATTCGGATATCGCTCGTGATGCGGCTGACAAGACTTGGGAGATATGGGGCAATGAGGCAATACGAAGCTGTGGGCGTCCCGTCCTCGCTATCAGTAGCGCGCGGATAGGTAATCCCGAGCGAGCGATTTACCACCATCTTACAACGCAAGACTATCAGAAGCTTGAAGATGCAGGATTCGCCATTCGAGGGGCTCATGGAGCAATGCCGCCACCCTTCATGCTGGGGAATGCCGGGTTCCTGTACATATGCTATTGCGTATCGTGCAGGAGGCTGAGGAGGCTCAGTAAGTCACGCGCCAGGGTTCCCAAAGGATGATAGTTGGATCGTCAAGCATGAGGGGTTGGTGAAGGCTTTGCAGCCGTATGCCTAGATCTCTCCCAAGAAATTCTGACAGGACTAATGCACGCACACATGCAGAAGTCTCAATCCCATGCGTCTCAGCTTTCCACTAGAGGATCGCAATGATCAGCGCTCTATCACGTTTGAGGATCCCATTGGGTACCGATTGGGTACCAGAAAACGCTACCCCACCGTTGGAACGTGCATCTCCAGGGCTTGTTTTGTAATCTGACAGAACGGGACGCTAAAATCGCCGATCACTCCTCAACTTCCCGCTCTTGCACGTTTGCCGTACTGCTGCCACGACCACCAACGTCAATAATACGTTGTCACGATACGTCTCTGGACGGTCAACACTCATGTCTTAGGCTCATGTTTGCTCGTTATTGGTACGCACTAAACGACATCATGGCGGCACGCATTCCGGTTTGACACGGATTCGAATACCGAATCGATGGAAGAATGTCTTTGCCGCTTTGTCTACTCAAGCAGGCCGCGATAGGTATTCAAGAGAGAAATATATAAATTTGTGAGTTCGTGGCTGTTTGTTAGGACGACCACATCCGGATGTCTCTTCAGAAACACTTCTAGTAGCACGTCTACTTTACGCAATATATACCAACAAAGAGAGCAACACTATCCTCACCACCATCGTAGCATTCCCACTTTACGATATTCTTTCAGAACGCATCCCTGATTCCAACCATGCCTTCTTTCCTTATGAGAACTTCACACGGTCTCATCAGCATCTACGACTCAAATCTCAAGAACGACCAGCCCGCCCTCCTTCTCCTACACGGCAACGCCTCATCCTCCAAACAATTCCGCCATATCATCGAGTCCCCCACCATCAACAAGGGCTGGCGCATCGTTACTCTAGACCTCCCCGGCCACGGCTGCTCGTCCAATGCCCCTGATGTCAAGACTACGTACTGTCATCGCGGCTACGCCGACCTCGTCATACGTGTCTTGCAGCACCTCAGAATCGAGTCTGTGGTGCTCATGGGCTGGAGTCTGGGTGGTCACATCGCGATCGAAATGCTTCCTTGTCTCGCTCATGACGATCCTCCCATGGTGGAAGATGCTCCTCGGATCAGCGTCAAAGGGCTTATGCTTATCGGTACCCCTCCCTCGCGTGGCGCCGAGCAGATGGCTCAAGCGTTCAAGATGCCGGCTGGTGGTCTTACATTCGCGGGGAACAGGAATTGGGTCAATCTGGAGGCTGAGCTGTATTTGAGACACGGCGTGGCAGCGGGCAAGGAAGAGTTCTATGAGAGGTGGATGTTGGAGGATGCGAAGCGGACGGATGGGCGCGCGACAGTCTTCATAGCTGATGCCGCGACTGGGACGAAGGACTGCCCGCCTAAGGGTTGCGATCAGAAGCGTGTGGTGGAGGCGACAGATGTGTGGATCGCGGTCGTGAACGGAGTGGAAGATCAGTTTGTCAACCTGGACTATATCGACGAGGAGGTGAAGTGGAAAAGGCTCTGGAGGGGTGAGTGCTTGGGCTTATCTGGGCTCGGGCATGCGCCATTTTGGGAAGATGCGGCAGGGTTTGAGAAGGTGTTGGAGGAGTTCTTGGACGATTGTGAGGAGTGGGAGGGTTCGGATTGTGATTCTGCTGTAGGTATTTAGTCTACCATATTCATGGTTTCCTCATGTACGCAAGTCACTGATACCTAATTCATATGTAGTTTCCGCTACTTTTTCTTGTTGAATGTGCTGGTGGCATAACGCAGGCACGACGCGGCTGAGTAACACCGTAAGTAATCGCAATGCAGGTGTATTTCCCAAACACCTTTGCCCACAGTATGCAGCAGGTAGTGTCCGCTACAATTCCATCATAATCGTGAGTATGTGCATTGGAACGCCACATCGCATACCATAACGTCCACTAATTGCTGACAACCATCTCGATACGAGGACATGTGATCGCAAGTTCGCTTCTGGCGAGGTATGGATGGGGCGTAACTAGTCAGTGTCCATGGAAGCGCTAGGTCTACCATTCCGAAAGCTAGATCCCTGCACACGTCCCGCCTGATCTACGCATGTCTGATCTAATTCTTACGACCTAGCAGGGCGTAGTCCCACTCCTCTTGGTACTTTCGGAAGAAATCCCGCTCACCAATAAGGTGCTTGCCCATGAACGCTTCCCAATGCTCGCGCTTTTCCCCACCCTGAGTCATGGCCTCGAGCTCTCGCGCTCTCCGCATGCGAACCAACTTCTCCGCGGTCTGCTTCAGCATCTCACGCGGGGCGGCATATTCGTTGACACTCTTATCAGGCCCCTGGCGATTCAGATATGCTTCGGTAGCCGTGCGTATAGTGTCAAAGGTTTTTCCACCTGGAACAGCCCGAGTTATGCCTTCTGAGAGGACCCCTCCGCGTTCCCACTGATCTGCTCTCATCTTCTCCAAGCCGTCTGTGACTTCGAAGCGTTTGTACCATGTATGTCCGCCCCTGGCAATGGTGCGCATCATTTCGTGCCGGTCTTGGCCAGCCGAATATTTGATCAGCACGTTTTTGAACACCGCTAATCTGTCTGCGAATTTAGTCAAGCTGGACAGACCAGACGTTATCATTCCTGATTTGGCGATGTCATCGGGAGTTGATTTAGTATGACCAGCACCAATGGACAGTAGAAGACTGGGCTGGTTGTCGTCTCCCGAAAGTGAGGCAGCTTCAGAATAAGCACAATAGCTAGGGTTATTCTCCCGTATTCCACCGTCTTTCATGCCCACATGACCCTCAGGACCGGTGGCCACTAACATTTCGAACAAGGATGGTGTAGCGGTAGTCGCACGACCGACCTGCCAGATTCTAAGGTCGAGAGTATCTTCGTTGTATTTAGTGACCCAAGGAGGGCATATATCCGGGTCATAGTGATGGGTGTATGTGCGCAACATATATGCCTCGTCTACCTGCCCTGAGTGGACAGTGGTTACGCATATTCTGAGCGTTGTCAGCGGCTTCCAGATCTCCATTGGATAAGCATGCCCTCGTATGAAGAGCTCTTTCACTTCGGCTGTATTATTGCGGTGTACTCACGTTTGGCAAAGGTGATATTCTGGAGTATCTGGCTCGAGCGCATGGAGTTTGGATTCCTTGGAGGGAGGATCTCGCCGTACGCCCAGATCGTCCAAAACTGCTGAATCGTGCGAATCGTCTTCATAACCATTAGTCCCATAGCCTGGCGGGCGCCAGCGAAACTTTGATCGATTCAGCCAATGCTGTTTGCAATTGCTTAAGGCCATGTCCATGAGGGAAAACTCGAGTGACTCATGGTGATACTTTGTGGCAAGAGGAATGCCTCGGATTTCTCCGTACATATCATCGAGAAGGCTTATGAACACGTAGATCGTTTTACTTACGGTCATGCGAAGCCGACTCAGTGCGATAGCTAAAATACTGGTGCGTTCTGTTAGCATGAGTTGATATGAGATGACAGCTAAACTGTGGTGGAAGCTTGTGTAAAGTACACATCCAAGAGGCATTACTAACCCTCCTGTTGATGTACCGTACATCTTATGGAAATAGTGGCATGGACGGAATTCGGAAGTCTCGAAGTTCCTGGGATAGTGTGTAAATGCTCGCTCAAATCTGTTCTCACAAGCTATGACCTCTTCCATGAGTGCCTCAATGATCAGAATGCTTGAATACGATTTGACCCCACCCCCATCTGATACCCGTGTCAGCGACCGCTCCGCGACTACTAATGAGGAGACTAACCAAGAGTCAGTATACATGTCCCTGTTCCTTCTTCTACCGATCTTGTCCAGTCGATATCTGACATATATGGTTTGCCATCGCCGTACAGAGCAGGCAACGATGCGTTATCGTCGGAAACCGAGTTTTCCACATCGGGATCAACGTAAATGTTGTATTCCTCGGATAAACGCAATGTTCTACCCGTCATCGTTATATTTGACGCTTCAGGTGGCGTAGGGTCCGGTTTAGCTAGGGCTCGCTCAGAAACAAGCTCTTCCACTGACGCCACTATCAGGGCATAGTTATCTCGCACATATCCAGTGGTGAATCGTTCGCGTAGAGCTTTCTCAATCTCTTGCCATATCTTCCGTTCAACATATGGAATAGAGAAAGCCGTAAAGAAGCTGCGGATAGAGGAAGCGTCATCTGAACTTTGGTGGTTATTCATCAGCTGAGTAACTGCCTCCTTAATAGCCTCAGAGTCTTTTGCGGTCTTACGACTGTTGACATTGCCGAGGTGCATTTGCAGACTCATTAGCCTCGACCTTACGTCCACCACGTCCTGACTGAACGAAGCGGTAATCACATAGGTCCCATTTCCATCTCGCCCCAACGAGTTCTCCAGCTGTTTGAGCTCGCTTGAGATTGAAGCGCATTCCCGAGAAACCCTTTCACGGAGTGAATCGCTTGCGAAGACACTCGCATTTAGCTCTCTCACATAGTCCTCAGTGAATTCGGCAGCTGCACTCAGAGCCTCCAGGCTACCGAGAAACTTGTCGGAGGCATCTGCTCCAATGCAACGACTACTCAAACGTTCAGTAGCTTGCCGTATTTCGGTGATCTGGTTGATAGTGATATCTCTGCCTGCCGTAATGTCGCCTTGGAAGACGGCGCCACCCCCGCTATCCACGGTTCGGTTCGGTGGGTCCATTCGTGCTCAAAGACCTTGGCTAAGATCTCGCAATCATCCGGAAAAATATTGAGAGCCCGGCGGCGACATGCAACTCATAGATGGGCTTCGGTAACATGTAAGATGGAAGTAGTCTTCTGGAGGTACTCAGAAGGCGGGGTAAGGCTAAGAGCCTATCGCACACCTCACAGCCCGCTTGGTCCCGAGGTCAGCTCAGCTGCGGCTGAAGCAAGGCAGATGCTGGCCCGCCATCGGTCTGCTCGAAACCTTCCTCAGCCTGTCTCGCATTGCGTCGGGAGCTGTGAGCATGCCAGAAACAAATGTTTTTCGCAGTTTGAAGGCCAGAAGGAAAAAAAAGAAAGGGTTAGAAAACGACAATGACGAAGAGGAGCCTACCGGAGAGCTTTTCAGCACGGCAGGCGACTACGGACTCAGAACAGTAGCGGAAGGAGAGACTGACACCGTAGAGTAGGCGCCCAGCCTAATTATCAGAATACACTTAACACTCTTCTTAGTATCGTATTTGTCCACGGCCTCACTGGCAATCGCGAATCAACCTGGACGCACAAGAACTCGATCTTCTGGCCGAAAGATCTCCTAGCAAAGGACCTCCAGAACGTGCGCATCTTCACCTTCGGATACGACGCGGATGTAGTCAAGCTGCTCAAAATCGCTGGTGGAAACATGGTGCGCGACCATGGGAAGTCTCTGGCCCAAGACCTTTCTTTGCGAAGAGCAGAAACGAACACAGTACAACCACCATCACAACGCCGCTTTACCAGCTAACCGTACTAGACCTCACGACCGGTGATCTTCGTAGCCCACAGCCTCGGCGGCCTCGTCGTCGAACAAGCCCTCCTGATCTCCCGCGGTACCTCCGAACACCATGTAAAAACCCTCCTCATCAACACCACCGCGATAGCATTCATGGGAACCCCCCAACTCGGCTCAGGCAAAGCAGACAGGGCCCGTCCTCTCAACCAACTCATTTCCCTGGTCCGAAGGACGAACAAAGGAATCCTTGCAGTTCTAGAGCCTGGGTCAGCAATGTCCCTTACAGCCTATACGTGAGACAAACACTGACTTGTTACACCCATCTTTAGGTCCGAAATGCTAGCACAACTCCAACAAGATTTCTTCAGCATGCTCGAAGACCGACGTCGGAACGAAGGGAAATGGATCGAGATATTCTCCTTTTACGAGGAGTTGAGCTACGTGGGCATAGGAGATATCGTCCCACGTCAGTCGGCTATTCTGCCTGAGTACCCCAATGCCGCTATCCATCAGAATCATTCGGACATGACCAAATTTAGTGGGGCGACGGATCCGGGTTATGTAAGAGTCAAGGGGCAGTTGTGGTTGTGGGTCGATGCAATCAACAAAAGAGAGCTTAGTGCCACTGCGACAATTCCAGTCCAAACTGATTCCGACGAACGGACACTAGTCTCGCAGACGAACGAGTCAGAGCAAGCATCCGTTGTACCAGTGGAAGCGGAAGTGTCTGCACCGGTAGACTCGGGAGAAAGGCAATCGGCGCAGAGGGAAGCGGAAGTGTCTGCACTGGCAGACTCGGGAGAAAGGCAACCGGCGCAAAGTGAATCGGAAGTGTCTGAATCGGCAAACTCAGGAGAAAGGCAACCGGCGCAGAGGGAAGAGAAAACTAAGAGCAGTCAAGCTGGTGCTATTTCATCTCGAGGCGGCCCAATCTTCATGGGTAATGTTAGTGCTGGGCGCGACTTTAGATACACTCAACACTGATCCTGAGAAAAAAAACTCAAGCGCATCAGGATCCAGCATTAATCGTGACCGCTGACCATGACGCAACCACCCCTCCCCATCTGTTGTTACCTTGGTTATAGCCCACACTTGATTCTAGAGACACACCATGCAACACGTGCGCAGATAAAGCTTGCGCATTGGTAACACGTAAGACCTTTACCTCTTCCCCAGCCTCTCTTCTCCGAATTAACGTTTCGGAATATGTTACTGCTAAACCTAATTGCGACTTTCGTTATGCTCAATACTCATCTTAACATACACATTTGGCTATAACATCCACTGCCTTTCATCCAACTCTGACCCCATCTAAGCGGTCGAATCTCCATGGGGAGTGCTAGTGCTAGGGTTGGCTTGAGTATCATCAACATCAAAGTGAGGTCACGATGCCTTCCACTCCTCCGCTGGTTGCCTCACTTCATTCGAGGATGTAGTGAAGGAGAGAGTGCTTACAGCCATATACCTACCAGCGATCCAAGCAACGCCAAAGCCCCCCACTGAACAAAGAAGATAAAGAACCAACGTGAGTTCCACAACCCACCCGTCCAACGCGACATCTTGTCAAAGCCAAGTGCCTAGAGGAAAACGCATCACCTAGATGTTACCCCAACAGCACTCGCAGCGATTTGCCCTATAGTGAGTATCAGGACAACGTACCCCACTAACGCTTCACGGGGTGTTGTTTCATGGAAAGGGCCAGTCCACAAGCAACAAGCTCTTGTATGCAGCCCACAAGAATATTTGATGTAGACCCAAAAACAAAGTTCATGATGGATGGCGAAGATAGATCGATTTGCGTCTAATCGAGCCAGTCTACTTCTTCTTCTCCTCTTCGTCGTCCTCATCATCATCTTCTTCTTCTTCTTCCTCGTCGCTATCATCTTCATCTTCGTCGTCGTCGTCCTCATCATCATCTTCCGCATCCGACACTTCTTCCCCGAGAGCCTTAAGTCGTTCCTACAATCATTAGTCCCACATCCATACCAATCACCACACGAAACAAGAAGACTCACCTTATCTTTCGTCCTCTTCTCCTCGAGATCAGCCAGCACCATAATAAGATCTTCCAACTCAGTCGCCTTCTCCTTCTCCGCCTCTTCCGCTTTACGCAACTTCTCTTTGAGGTCTTTGAGTTCCTTTTCACTTGCACCCCCAGCGCCAGCCTTACCTTTCTGGTTGGTGGACTTGGCGGCAGCAGCGGCGGCTTCAGCTTTCCGTAATTTCTCCTCTGCTTCTTTGACCTTCCAAGTCGAATCTTGAGCCTTGGTTTTAAGATCCTGGTTCTCGGCTTTGAGTTTATCGATGGTAGATTGAAGAATTTCCTTGTCGGATGTGGATTGCTTGAGCTGGGTTTCGAGTGTGAATTTGGACTTCTCAGTTTCTTCTTTGAGCTGCTTGAGTTGAGTCTCTTTCTCCTCTTCCAGCTCTCTGAGTTGCGTCTCCTTTTCTTCTGTGAGGAGCTGGAGCTGCGCTTCGCTGTTTTGGACGTGCGTTTGTGCGTTGCGCAGGGTTTCGGTGATGGTGGCGACTTCGGTGCGGGTTTGTATGAGTGTATGTTCGAGGTTACGGATGTTCTCAATGGCTTCTTGGCGGGCCTTTTCTGAGGCGGGCAGTCGACGCTCTAGCTCAGTGCGTGTTCTATGTGCGTCGTGCAGCTGCTCGTCGTACTCTTGTCTGACCTTTGCGATAGCTAGATTGGCGTCCTTGCTCGCTTGTTGCACCTTGTTGTTGAGCGCAACGATTTGAAGATTGTACTTGTTTTCCATCTCCAGCATAGCTTGTCGGTGCTCGCGATCCTTCTTCGCAACTTCTTTATCGAGATCGTCGTGCAGTTTATCATTGATGCGCTTCAGTGTGCTGCGTTGCTCCTCGGCTGATTGCTGGGTCTTGCGATGCTCCGCCTGCTCCTGATCTATTCTTTGCTCCAAAGTCATGAGTTGTGCTTTGAGCTCTTGGATAGTTTGCTCCTTCTCATTGCTCTCCCCACGAAGCGCATCGACTACATCTCTGTCAACACCATCATGTGACTGGTGCTGTTCGATGTTTGGATTGCGATCGATAGCTCGCGATAGTCTGCTAAAGTTGTCTTTTAGGAAGTCTACAAAGGCTTCGTCGAAAAAGATGTCCGGCAAACCACCACCCCCGCCCGCAGTCCGGGGCAAGACCTCAAAGTCTCGTACGAGCGGATGACGTCGCAATCCGGTGATGGCGTCCAGGTATTTGTCACGACCGAGCTTCGTCATGAGAACTGGTTGTAGTTCGCGTCGTGGCACGGGTGAGTCCCTTGTTGAGAATTCGTATACGACTCCTAGCAGTGCAGCACAAAGACCGCGGATCATGACTCGGTCTTCTCCAGGGGTCAGGACGGCTTGTACTAGACTTTGCAGACTGCTGGCTTCTCCCAAGAAATCATCTACTGCAGCGGCATCCTCAAAAAGCCAGCCTAGCAATAGCATTAGGTAGGCTACCGATATGCGCTCATCTTCCCCGAGTTGCAGGCTTGCAATGAGATTCGCCGTAAGCGTTTGTATGCACGTGACGACCTCTTCACCGCTCTCTGCATCTCCTTCCTTGACCCCCATAAGAGTGTCTTTCGCTTGATAGTCATCAAAGATGAGGTGGTAGATTAGATTTGAGGCAAACCAGATTCTGTATGGGTCGCCAGTTGGGGGAACTTGTGGCCCAGCCATGAGGATTGTAAGAGCATTGGCTGTTTCGTCGCCGCCCTCATGGCCACCGATGGCTCGGTTCAGGAAGTGTTCTTGTATTTGTCTGTGGTTGTAGAAGTAGGCCTTGATGCACTCGCATCCTGCATTGCGCAGATCGAACAGGTCGTTCGGCGCCGGAAAGAGGACCAGGTTCAGAAGCGCTTCAATAACGTATACGGAAGGTACGCCGTTGGGAGAAGTGACGCCATTCGTAGGGGGCTCAACAATGGGCCTGACCTGCTCTTGAGCGAATCCCTCTTGGAGCCGAGCGTTGCCTCTGATTAGATCTGCGCACGTGTTGAGAGCCTCGATCTTGATGGGCATGGCGGTTGCGGGGTCGAAAACGATGTTGAGGAGTTGACGAACGAGGCCATGCTGCTGGAAGACGTTCTGGTTTTGCAGTGTGCCCGGGCTACCCTTGACGAGGAACATGCGCATTATGGCGAGCAGCCCCCAGATGTTCTTGTCGCTCTGCGGACTGACCCAATTGTCCTCTTCTTCGGCACTCGCGCGTGCCTTCTTCGGCTTATTGCCGCCGGGTAGCAGCGCGGCAAACCTCGCAACATGGCCCATCTCGCGTATGTTCGTCTGGTTTGACACGTTGAAGCGTATGAGGATAGCCAGCAGACTCAAGCAATCCTGAACCACAACCCCGCCCTGTGTGAGGCCGCCATCGGCATGTATCATGTTAAAGACCTTGGTGAAGGCATCCTCGAAGACGAAGAGCTTCTGGAGTTCGGCAGAGGTTCGGGACAGGTCGGTAAGGACGACGAGGGCTTCGTTACGGATGGCATCGCGGGGGTCGTCCAAGGTGGCTACCAGGCGCTCGATGCCGCCGGGCGCTGTGAGGACGCATTCCTGGGTTCGTTGGGGGCGGGCGAGGGAGATTGCGCGTATCAGTTGCAGCGAGTAGAGGCGGGAGTAGAAGTCGGGCTTGTCTAGGAGATCAAGCAGGAGAGTTATGTTGTCTTGCCGCTATCATAAGCTCAGCACTAGTAGATGTGTAGCAGGACAGGACCTACTTGTGAGAACTGGTCGGCCAGCAGCAACTCCAACTCTTCCGAGGCCTCGTGACTGGTCTCGTCGGGGTGGAAGAGCATGAGCAGTGTCTCGAGCACCACCTTGAGCGTGTCCACGTCGTCGCCATCTTTAGTCAGCGAGGCGATGAGCCCTTTGAGCGCGCCGGAAGCGACCGAGGCGGGATATTGTTTGGCGAAGCTCCGGAGGCCGAGAATGGCAGCGCGACGGTCTTCAAGGAGGCTTGCGCTCGTCAGCCTCCCACTAAGAGTGCTGATGGTGTCGGTTGCCGTCTGCTTCGGAGGCGCATTGGCCTCGAGAACGCGCATCATCTTGGGGGATTGACAGGGCTATGGCTTCATGGTAGAATATACGACGAGTGTTCAGTCATACGTATGACTATCCATGGGAACGTAGTCGACTCAGTATAGTCGCAACCATAGTGTGTGGAGCTCCACGTATAATTTGGCGCACGGGCTCGCGGCTCCTCCACATCCCTGCGGCGTCGGCGAGTCGGCAAAACCGCGACCTTCAGGGTCCCGGCCGCGATGCTAAGGAAAGAGCGCGTCTTCCATCGCCGCTCCCTCTCCCTCTCTCTCCCCATCACCACCTCCCATCAACCATCGTGCGCAAATTCGGTGATCGCGCGCCGACGGAGATTGCGGCACTAGCACTCACATCGCCGCACTGGATATCGCATCCGGCACTTCAAGAGGAGGGAAGGGCTTTCATCGCCATCAGGCAGTCTTTTTCTTTCCACCGCGCATCGTCGCAGCACTACCACAATATCCAGACTACTAGTACACGCGCTTTCGCACTCGTCGCAATCGCAGTCGCACTACTACCCTCCAGCTACAGTCTCACTATAGCCACCCTTCACCCTCACACGTCGCGCGCCACCGAGCGCCTACCGCCATCATGGGTGTCCCAGCCATGTTCCGCTGGCTCAGCCAGAAATACCCCAAGATCGTCTCAACTGTGCAGGAGGAGTTGCCCAAGAAGGTCGGCGACAATGTCATTCCCGTAGACCGCACCGGCCCCAACCCCAACGGCGAAGAGTTCGACAACCTCTACCTCGACATGAACGGCATCGTGCATCCTTGCTCGCATCCCGAAGATAAGCCCGCGCCCAAGACCGAGGCCGACATGATGATGGCCATCTTTGAATACACTGATCGCTGTGTCGGCATGGTCCGTCCTCGTAAGCTTCTCTACATGGCAGTCGATGGTGTTGCGCCTCGTGCCAAGATGAACCAGCAGCGTTCGCGTCGTTTCCGTGCCGCCAAAGAGGCAAAGGAAAAGGACGACGAGCGCGCTGAATTCCAGAAAATGCTCAACTCGCAAAAAGCTAGTCGTGGCGAGGACATCTCCAGTCTCGAAGAGGTCATCGAAAAGACCTGGGACTCCAATGCAATCACCCCCGGTACACCCTTCATGCATCTCCTTGCCGAGAGTCTCCAATATTGGTGTGCCTACAAGTTCACAACCGACCCCTCGTGGAAGGACATGAAAGTCATCATCTCCGATGCGTCTGTGCCTGGTGAGGGTGAACACAAGATCATGAACTTTATCCGCTCGCAGCGTTCTATGCCTACTCATGACCCCAACACCTCGCACGTTATCTACGGCTTGGACGCCGATTTGATCATGTTGAGTCTTGCTACCCATGAGCCTTATTTCCGTGTTCTCAGAGAAGATGTCTTCTACGACTCGGGTAAGGACAAGGTCTGCACGCGCTGTGGCCGCAAGGGACATATCCGCAACAACTGTGAATTCCCCGACGACGGCAAGAAGCTCACCGAAGAAGAAGCTGCCGAAGAGTGGGCCACTTCTGAGCACCAACTCAAGCCTTTCATCTGGCTGCATACCAACATTCTGCGCGAATACCTGGCAGTCGAAATGGAGACGCCAAAGCGCAAGTTCAAATACGATCTAGAACGCTCCCTCGATGACTGGGTCTTTATGTGTTTCTTTGTCGGTAACGATTTCTTGCCACATTTGCCTAGTCTTGAGATCCGAGATCAGGGTATCGACTTGCTCATCAGCATTTGGCGAGATCTCGCTGCTGAAATGGATGACTACGTGACCAAAGATGGTTTCCCAGACATGCGCCGTGTGCAGCAGATTCTCTCCGCCCTAGCGACTCGAGAGGCTGGCATCTTCAAGAAGCGAAAGGAAGTCTCTGATCGCCAGGCAGCAAACAGGGCTAGGCGCGAAGCACAGCAGAACGGCAACAAGCGCCAACGGACTGAAGCAAGCGGCCCACCTGGCTTCAAGCGTGCCAAAGAGAGCACCGACACGTATACCAGCGCGGGTATTGTATTCTTCGACCCCAAGGATGCACAGTCAAAGGAAGTGCGCGATGTGCACAAGGACATCATGCACACCCGTGACGCCCAATCCAACAAGAGCGCTGCTGCTCGACTCAAGGAGCTCATGAAGGCCAAGGCCGATGGCACCGCTGCACCCGAGCCTGAACCGACCCCAGCTTCTGAGCCTTCGTCGGAAACCGCTGCTGAAACCGAAACCGTTCACCTTGGAAAGCGCAAGGCAGATGAGGTTGAGGACGCCGACAACGGCACACCCGGTCGCAATACGCCCGTCATCCCCGACCCACCCGCCCAGGCTGCCGAGCCGAAGAAGAACGACGACGGCACTGTAGAAGACACCATCATGCTTTGGGAGGAAGGCTACGAGGAGCGTTACTATGAGCAGAAGTTCGGCGTTGACCCCAACGACATTGCCTTCCGTAACAAGGTCGCGCGTCAGTACGCGGAGGGTCTCTGCTGGGTGTTGGCCTACTATATGCAAGGTTGCCCGTCGTGGACATGGTATTTCCCTCACCACTACGCTCCCTTTGCCGCAGACTTTGTCGGTCTCGAAGACATGGATCCCCGCAAGCTCTTCGAGAAGGGCACACCCTTCCACCCATACGAGCAACTCATGGGTGTCTTGCCCGCCGCATCGAACCACGCCATCCCCGAACCCTTCCGTGTACTTATGGAAGACCCTCAAAGTTCTATCGTCGACTTCTACCCTCCAGACTTCCCTATCGATCTGAACGGCAAGAAGTTCGCCTGGCAGGGTGTCGCCATCTTGCCCTTCATCGACTCGAAGCGACTACTAGATGCCATGGCAACCAAGTACCCTGAGCTCTCTGACGACGAGAGGAAGCGCAACGAGTTCGGAAAAGAGACACTCATGTTCTCCCAAGAGAGCGGTCTTTTCGACGATGTTGAGAAGGCCCTGTACCGCAAGGGAGAGCAGAAGTACAAGATCGATCCTGCCAAGAGCCGTGCGCTCCATGGAGAGATTGAGCCGCACGACCTTTTCGTTATGGACAGTCAGCTCGTGCCGCCTTTCGATGCAGATGGTATCACGGAGTTTGAGATTACTCAAGATCGGTCCATGAGGTATGTTCAAAATTCTATCAACATTACATCCAGACAGTACTAACAGTCATTCAGAGTATACTACGAAATGCCCAGCGTGAGCAACACCCGCGCCCACAAGTCCGCCCTCCTCGAAGGCGTCATCATGCCCAAACCAGCGCTCAGCCCCGGTGAGGCCGAATCAGTCCGTCGCTCCAACGAACGCGGTGGCTTCCGCGGCGGCCGTGGTCGAGGAGGTGGAGGTTACCGTGGAAACTACAACAACGACCGAGGCGGCGGCTACAACAACGACCGTCGCGGCAACGACAACTACAACAACGGCGGTGGACGAGGCGGCTACCAGAACGGCCGTGGAGGCGGTGGCTGGGACAACAACCGCGGCGGATATGGAGGCAACCAAGGTGGCTA
Source organism: Alternaria hordeiaustralica (assembly GCF_023758085.1). NCBI lineage: Eukaryota > Fungi > Ascomycota > Dothideomycetes > Pleosporales > Pleosporaceae > Alternaria > Alternaria hordeiaustralica. The sequence goes on along the minus strand of NW_026056784.1, from coordinate 110,169 downwards.
CGGCGGTCCTCCACCCCCGCAGAACTTTGCTCCTCCCTTTCCCGGCGGCAACTTCGCGCCTCCTTTCCCAGGCAACTTTCCTCCCCCACCACCTGGATGGGTGCCTCCTCCCGGCATAGGTGGCTGGCAAGGCGGCGCTCCTCCATACGGCGCACCTCCCATCCCTCCACCAGTCACACAGCGTCCAGCTTGGATGAACGGTGGAGGTCAGCAACATGGCGCTCCGCCGCCACACCACGCACCCAACAACAGCTCGTTGAGGGATGAGCGTTTCTACCGTCCCGCAGACGAGATTCTGGGTCGCAGTGGAGGAGGCGGCGGTGGTGGTGGTGGCGGATACCAAGGAAATAACCCTTACAATGACCGTCCGCCGAGAGATGATAGGGGTGGTCGCGGTGGAAGAGGTGGACGTGGTGGACATCGTGGTGGCGGTGGAGGCGGAGGGGGATACCAGGGGAATAGGCAGAGCTATAACTCTAATGATTATCGTTAGAAGTTTGCTTGGGTTGGATGTGGTATGGTATGGACAGGATGAGATGGGATGATTAGGATATGAGCTTTGTACAATAGTATATGGGTTTTGATTGATGCCTATGAAAATTCGTTTTATGATTTTGCTGAATTGGGGAACGGAGAACTGTGTGTGTTGCTCATGTGTTGTCTTCGTGTGATCTTCGACCGCTGCCGAGAATTTACATGTCGCACTTGATGTTTTCTTTCGTTGATTCTTCATCGAAATACGGAGGATCGATTTGAGACAATCAAGGCTCGGCACGTGACTGATACCTGGCGAGTATAAATACCCATCGCGTTTCATGTCTTTCTCTGTCAACTCATCTTTCTTCTTTTCTTTACCAAACAAATCCAACAAGCGCTTCATGGTGCGTTCTCTGCGCTCGGTGTATCGAAAAGTACGCACGAAGATATCATGATCTCCGATCTTGCGACGTTGCTGTCATCACACATGTACCCCCCGCGTTTAGTCACATCATTTGGTGATTATGATTTTGTGTTTTGCACCTTGTCGTCGTGGGCTCTCAGGCTTCTTCTCATGGGGGGGATTGCTGGCATTTTGAATCGCACATGCGCAGGCATTGTTGCGATTTCAGAAAAATACGTTGCCTGTAGTTACGTTTTGATGGATATTTCGAATTCCAGCGAGGGAAGGAAGGAAGGAACATCATGTCAAGCCAGTTTGGTTTTAGTAGTTGAAGTGCAGGAACGCGACTCGCACATGTATACAGTATTACTGGGTTTTTTCGGTTACTTTGGTGCTCCGCACATGTAATGATGTTGTTGTGGTTTTGTTTCTGCTTCCCAGACATGTTCTCTTTTCATTCGTGTTTCGGAAAAGGCGGCGGTCTCGAACATGCGATGATCGTCTTTGGTTTTGGTAACTGAAGTTAAGAAAGGAGAACCGGAAGTCTCGCACACATGAACTGAAGCAGATAACGGTTTTGGTCCTCTGCACAAATGGGAATGCTGGTGGTGGTTCTTTTGGTCTGCAGACATGTCGTAATCTTCGATCAGTTTCTGGAAAAGACGGTGGAATTGATCATAGCCAGCTCAAATGCATGTTTTTGGTGATTGAAGTGGAAGGAGAAGGCGCGGAAGACTCGCACACATCGAAGATGCGAAGTATGATTTTGGTCTTTCGCATATGGTGATAATGTTGGAATTTTTTGGTCATCTGCCATGGTAATGGCACTCGTGATTTTGAAAGCGTGGATATCACGTTGTTGAAGGAAGGTCGTAGATGTAAGAGACGGAGTTTATGTAGACATCCGTGTCGGTGCGGCTACTACATATGACATACACTGATCGACGCACTGATCCTCACGCCCACCTTCTACAAGGAAAAAATCTAAACAGGTCTGCAGACTACAGCAACACAAAGACATGCAAAGTAGGTGACCTAACGTTGATGTAGGCTCTAGGGTGTTTGGTTTTACGCTATGGCTGCAGGGAAAGGGCAGAGGATGAAGTGGATGAAGTGTGGCCGTACGTAGCTGTGTCTGCGAAACTGGGAGACCGCGTGAGATCACGTGTCAGCGTGGGTGGAGGTGTTTATAAAATCCTCGTTGATCTGTCTCTTCTTCTCTTCAAATTACTATGTCTTGACATTCAAGTTCCAAAAATTCGAGAACACAGCCCCATGGCTTTCCTCTCTTTTGGGGTCTGCTTTTCATTAAGAAAAAACTCAAGAACGAGATCGCATGTTTTTGCCTTTGTCTTCCGCAGAACCACACAAACGATCCAAATGATCTGATAAGTTCTATGCAACCTGCTATCTTTTCCTCGTCGGTCTGTACTTCCAAAAAAATTGACTTACCATCTCTTTCCTAGTCTGCTGTTCGCGATGTACTTTCTCAAAATTCAAGAAGAGGAGAACCTATGAGTGATGGCGTCTGTAAAATTACAACCTAGTCGGAAATGACTGCTTTGCGAGATCGGAATGTGGACTCTAAAAATTCGATGATGTTTTTCCATGAAATGGCGTCGCTGCTATACTTCCATTCACATGGAAGTAATTGCCACAGCTTGGAAACACCAAAATACAAAAGATGAAAGATTGATGTCGCTGAACGCTTTCCTGTCTCGAAGTCTCTGGAGTATGCGCTTATGATCGAGCTGTGCCTGGAACTCTCAGGAAACCATTGAGATTGTTAGGACGATCCTAAAAACGTGAGGGTCCCCGTCATGTGTGCTCGAGGCTTTGTGATTCATTTGTCGCAACGCGTCGCAGTATTTCTTAACGAACAAGTCAGAGTATGTATGGTACTGTAAGCTGCCTATGACATTAGATGACACGTCGCGACGGCGAGTGCGCTGCTGGAGATGCCCAAGTGCTGGGACGCGACCGTGACGCGTCGCGTGTGCACGACAGATTGCTTGCCGTGTGCACCCTCTAGCCTCAGTCAACAGCCCATACTAGATGTATAGCAATCTTGACGAAAAGAGCGGGAATGCTAACGATGGATTCCTTGATGATTGCGCAACAAGCATGTGCGGGACCTGGTTTTCGAGGAGTCGGATGCTGTGATGCGTTGTTTGGCGTAGTCCGAACCAGGCAACTTTCCAAACGCCGTCGATTGCAGCGTCTACAGAGTTACCACAGCCTTTTGACCCTTGAGCCTGCCAAGACGCGGCATGCGCACGCGCTCTCCCGCGGAGAAACTCCAAATCGTGAGCCAAATATACAGACGTCGTCATAAGATTTCATCAACCCATCAGCAGACTTTCAGAAATGGCTGATTACCTCAGAGCGTGCCTGCACCTAGGTGCAGCGTTGCCTTCGGAAGAAGTCGGCATTTCGGAAGCGAGCTGCGAGGAACCATCGGATGGTGATGGTGTGACTTTTAGTCACCGAACACTGCAACTGCATCATCAGACTTGAGGCTATTAGCGACTGTGAGATTTTGGTAGCTATGGGACTTAAAATGAGTTGCAGAGTCTGGTGCGGACGTCGACATGACAGGGCACTTGCAAAACATCAATGCCCGATATAGAAAGTTGCGGCGAAACGACCTCAGGATAACTAACTCTAGCGGTCTACTACGACATTCCCGTCACGAATCTAGACACGCGATTAAAAACGTTGTCGCATGTCGGAGTCTAGTCCTATCGTAGCTTTCGCGCGTCAATGTACTTCGTACCTGAACATCCTCACCCGCGCGTCATCCCTGTAGCCGTGCAGCGGAAAAGCCGCGGGCGCCCGGATACGACAAGATCCATCACTCACACGTGTGCTATACGTAATATCCGATCGCATTTGCAGCACGATTGCTTCTAGATTACTACGCGCTGGCGTAAATTCTGTCACGCTTTTGCAACGTGGGCCCATCGGACTATTATCATCGTTCGATATATCCTGGTTGCTTGCTGGATGGAAATGCAACACCGCGGAGATGCACAACTCAGCGGGTGTTGCAGGGAGTGGGTGATGGCGTGTTCGTATATGAGAGGGGGAGGGAGAGATATTTAGTCGCGTGGGATTTGGAAAGTGTTTGTCGATATCATATGTTTGTGTTGTCTCAATTTCTGTGGTATATTCCAGCCATCGAACTCCTAAGAAAATTCACAACACCACGACAACGACCAATACCCAATTTCGCACCCGATATTCCAGACCTTCCAGATAATCTCCATCGAACACCCGCAAAAATGGGCGCATTAACCCCATCACAAGTGCAGACCATCAAATCGACAGTGCCCGTCCTTGCGGAACACGGCAACACCATAACAACAAAGTTCTACCATGACCTACTCTCCGTACACCCCGAACTAAAGAACGTCTTCAACAATACGCACCAAGCGACAGGCCACCAGGCACAGGCCCTTGCAGGGGCTCTTTACGCATACGCCGCCAACATCGACGACCTGGGGAAGTTGAGTCCAGCGGTGGAGCTCATGTGTCACAAACATGCGAGCTTATTTGTTCGACCGGACCAGTACGATGTCGTCGGCAAGCATTTACTTGAGACGATGCAGACGGTACTGGGTGATGCTGCGACGCCTGATATTCTGGAGGCGTGGGGTGCGGCGTACTGGCAGTTGGCGAATATCATGATTGGCAAGGAAGATCAGTTGTATCAAGAGACGTCGTATTGGCCTGATTGGAAGGACTTTACAATCACGAAGAAAGAGAAGGAGAGTGAGGAGATTACGTCGTTCTACCTCGAGCCAGTGGACGTGGATCTTAAACTACCCATGTTCAAACCTGGACAATATATCTCGGTCAATGTCTTCGTGGATGAGCTGGAAGGTGGCGTGTGGCAGGCGAGACAGTACAGTTTGAGCGATGCGCCGGGAAAGAAGTATTTGAGAACCAGTGTGAAGAAAGAGCCCGTGATTGAGATTGCGGAACCAAAGCACATGACACATGCGGGCTACATCTCCAACCTTCTACACGACACGAAGAACGAGGGAGACGTAGTGAAGGTGTCGCATCCCTTCGGAGAATTCTTTTTCGACACGAAAGAGGTCGATGCAGACGCACCCGTCGTTCTAATCTCAGCAGGCGTCGGACTCACTGCTTTGACCTCCATCTTCAACTCCCTGACAGCGGAGAAATCGGATCGACCGATAACCTGGATACAGGGCGCACGCAATTCAAAGACACGTGCCTTCAAGACGCACTTTGACCAATGCGCTGCAGCAAACGAGAACGTGCATGCAGTGTATTACTCGTCGACTCCGGGCGAAGGGGAAGTCCAGGGCCGTGACTACAATATCAAAGGTCGCGTGGATCTGGACAAGATTGACAGGAAGTACCTGCATACCGACAACGGCAAGACACAGTACTACTGTTGTGGACCCACACAATTCATGCTCGACGTTGAGGCAAAGCTGAAGAGCTATGGCGTGGCTAGCGAACGGGTGAAGATGGAGTTATTCGGTACCGGTGGAGTACCGAGGGTCTAGGGCTGTTGGTGGAATAGCGATCGGCTTAGTGATGCGTTCATCGTATTTCTAGTTGTTTAGTATACCAGATTTCGTATTAGTAGATCCAACACCGTTCTACTCATCCGCGCGCCAGTCGCGCAGCAGATTTCGTCAGTGCAGCGGCGTACAAGCCACTAATTCGGCATGTGGGATGCGTACCACAACGCGCATGCCGTAGGATGCCATTTGCAACGCTCCTACGGACACGTGCAGCGGAACGAGGAGCTTTGATGGTAGATCTTCTTAGATGGCAGCGGGAAGGTAAGGTACTAGGACATTGACCAATTCCGACGTCCTGGTCGTTCACCAGGTCAGGCCAGAGGTCGCACACTTGCGCCAGATGCAGGGCAATGTTCCCATGTCTGGGACCATGTAGGAACGGTCTTTGAAGAAGCTCGTTTTGGATATATTGTACCCCAGATACTGACGCCACCCGAGAGGCACGCGGCAATCTCTTTGTTTACTTCAATAGAACGTGTAATATCGAATACTACCAGGATCCCATATCTGAATGCAGAACAACTCAGCAGAAACAACTGTCTTCGTAATTTGCCAATTGAACTGAATGTTGATCGCGATCATAAGGGGCGCATATAGTTCACAACTGCCAGTACAGCAGGGCCGGTAGGATCATACGACAAGGTAGGGCCGAATTTTGAACGTTGTCCGTTATCACCTTCATGCAGGTCGGAGTTGTACGCGCTGCCGCCGACGTCTAATTCGTCCATAGGGGCTAAACAAGGCGTTGAAAGGCCAAAAATCTGGGTGGCTGGTAGCCTGGCGGGTAGAAAGCAGGCGCCAACTGAGATGACGGCATGCAGGTTCTGAGCAGAGTCATCTCTCGGGCTCGTGTTCGGAGTCACAACCGGCGAAAGGGGTAATCTTCTGGAAAAGACAGGGTGTGGGCGAGTGAAGCGCACCGTGAGCCTGACCAATGCGAGCGTCTTCTAGAAATTGCGCAGAAGGGCGCTCGGGCAATGTGTGAGCCTTACGCGCAGGGTTGCGACAAGTCATCCTGGCACGCACGCCGGAACGTTGGTCAAAGGAGCTGGGGCCGCAACCGCCGGCTGGGCCAGTGGCATATTCTGCGGCGATGACACAAAGCGCAAGGAATTGTGAGGCGCCCGTGCATTCGGAGACAAGAATAGCTCCCAGGAATCCATGTCGGGTGAGGATGTGAAACAGCTGTGGGCAGCGCTGCCGTAGATGGCACAGTACGCGTTGTGTGCGCGTGATGATGACTCAATAAGAAATAAGATTTAGCTTGTCGGTGTCGATCGTCTATGAACGAGTCTGGGGAGTGCGGTGTAGAGAAATTATGCTTTTGTGATGTGCTGGCCCCGTGCACAACTGTTTTGGAGATGCGCTCGTGTCAGGCACAGAAACGCGACGAGGCTGGGAGTGGGTCCGGCAAATATGGGCATTGGCTTTAGGTGGGACGCGCAGCACAGACGGATCTGGCGGAAGCATACCGACGACCAGGCTGCAAAGAGTTGAAGATATGCGGGACCCCTTCACCGCAACGCGGCCAGGAGGCAGCAAATGTCGGTGGGCAGAGCTTGGCTTGGAAAAGGGAGTGAGGGAGGAACCACGTGCCTGACTTGCCTTAATGAGGATGTGCTAGAGACGCGGAAGCGGCAGGCACGCTTTACCTGCCGGGAAGGAGGTTTTGTGATATTGAATTCCCTTTGAAGATGCCGTGCATTGCAAAGGATGCAGAGGCGCCCTGTTGGCAGTTGGACATGGACATCGACGACGTTGGATACGGCCTCGTGGTGGCGGTGTAGACCACGCAGACCTGGCGTTCGCGCCCTGAATGATTGACTCGGCGGCGGTCAGGGGCGTCTCCGGGTGTCTCACAAGTCTCCAACCTCCACAAAATGGACAAGCGTGGCCCAATAGGCGGCGGGACTGCAAAGGCAATACGTTGGTTATTCAGTCGTTATGCTTCTTTTTCGCTGTCTCAAACCCGGCTGGTGCTTTGGCCCCCTGGTGGCTTCTTGTCGCCTGCTGCACGTTCTAAGCAAGTGCTATGCACCGTGCCTTCCCTCCCTTCTAGCGGCCTTCTATGTGCCTTCCAAATCTGGCCCATGCTCCCACATCCCAGCAGCCTCCAGGAACCGCTGAATCGCTGCACATGGTGTTGCGACCCAATCTGCGCGGTAGTGGAAAGGGGAGGGTGAGGTATCGTGGCGACCGCATGTAACGCCGGAGCCGCAACTCTATGCTGCTTGTCAAGTCACGATGCCTCATCACCTCCAGTCGCGTGGTAAGGTCCAACATGGGCGTTGGAGACTACCGTCGGCTTGTGGATCCTCATCTGTGCACAAAAGCGCCACATACGCCTCAAACAAGGTCGCAGGACTGCCCCAGCTCCTTGACAGCTAGCAGCGGCATGCTAACAGGAAAGGTCATGGTGAAGCTGTAGTGTCGCGAGCGCGAGATGAACGCAAGGATAGGGCCGCTCCACAGCTGGATGCGCTGCGATGCATTGATCGAGTGTATTTGAACGTGCCCTGCTCCATGCTGTCAGAAGAATGCTTGCCCGTTCCCTCTACACGCACCACATCTCCAGACTGCTAGGACCAATCACCTAGAGCCTCAGACACAGTCAGCGAGCAGAACTGATTTTGCTGCAGCCACGATTCACCTTTTCTTTTGCCGGCCCTAGGGAGGAACACGATCGACCAGCGCCCCCATCAGTCCACGACAAAGTTACCGACCATACCGACCCTCTTGTTGGGCGGAAGCAATCTAATCAGCACTCCGGCCCAAAGTGTCTTGTACGTCACGTCACCACATTGTCTAGGTGGACAGCCAGGACGCCAGGGAAGCAGAACCGCCGCGCCGCCCCCGCCACTCTTCAGTTTGCTTGCGGTGAGACGCGCAGTTTCGTGTGTCTGCATAGCCGTTCGTCTACATAAACCGCAGTGTCAGTGTGGTGGGCTTCAGACGCTTTGACAGCGACGCTGCCTGCACATCGTGGTCCCTTTTTGTCGACTAGCGCCTAGGACGATCCGCCCAAGGCCGAATCTGCTCTAGCGCCCCTACGACTTTCTGGGCAACTACGCGCAACGAGGAAAGAAGTACCTGCAGACTCTCCAACACCACGCCCTCCATCACCGCCATCCCCTGCCCTGCCCTCTCGCGCGTCTATATCTATCTCAGGTACGTACTCCCGCTTTGCACGATTCCCTTTCGCCCCGTGCAGCCCGCGCATTCCCGCTGCAGGTCCTTCTCACCGCTCCACTCCCCTTTTCTCCTGCTCCGACGTGGCCAGCGTGACTGCCAGACCGACAATTTCTGGCGCGCCCTTCTTTCACCCTTTACCTTGACGCTGCTGCCACGACGCCCGCTCAACCTCGCAACTGACATCGCCATCTTCAGTAGTGCATCCGCTGCATTGACCTACGCGCGGCCCCTCGACGACTCGACCTGACGCCCTCACCCACGCCCATCTCTGCTGCGTCCTCGCCCGACGCCTGATTTGCATCATCCTTACAGGCTCTCACCCTCACTTGGTGCGCACCGTCCCGTCTCTTGCTCATCGGGCCTGCAGTGCCTTGCCGCTTTCCGTCACGCGCATCCCGCCGACCGGAGAATGGAGTTGGACACGATTCTGAACCAGAGATTAACAGCATCCCTAGGAAACGGAGCGCTCACCATGCAACACGCAATGCAGCCCCAGCACTTCGGTGCGCCCCCGAGCTACCTCAATGGCGGCCACATCAAGTCGGAGAACGGCTCGGAGCGTGGCGTGTCGCCGCACCCGTCAGACTCGTCGCGCTACTCGTCGCAACAACCGCAGCAGCAACTCCCCTCGTATCCCTCGATCCCCCAACAGCACATGAACGGCCTGCGCTACCCCTCGCCCTCGCAAATGCAGGCGCCCATGCCCATGCTCAACAACAGTAATTACATTCCCAACCCGCCAGACCACGCGTACGCGCAGCAGCAGCAGCAGATGGCGGACGCGCAGGTCCAACACCAACACAACGGTGGGCGCCCCGCGTCGGACACGGGTCCACCTAAGGCCTTCGCGTGCTCGACCTGTGGTAAAGGCTTCGCGCGACGCAGTGACCTCGCACGTCATGGTAAGAAGCTTTGGCCCCAACATCAAAAGCAGAGCACTGACAGCATGCAGAACGTATCCACAGCGGTATCCGCCCTCACGTGTGCGACTACCCCAACTGCGGCAAGCAGTTCATTCAGCGCTCCGCCCTCACGGTTCACCAACGTGTCCACACTGGTGAGAAGCCGCACATGTGCGAGCGATGCGGAAAGGTACGAAAATTCTGTTCTGCACTGCATTCACAACTAACATCGAAAAGCCTTTCAGTGACTCCAGTTCGCTAGCCCGCCACCGTCGCATCCACTCCGGCAAGCGCCCATACAAGTGCCCTTACGCCGACTGCCAGAAGACTTTTACGCGTCGCACTACCTTGACGCGTCACCAGAACCACCACACCGGCACTGTCGAAGAGGCCGCTGCCGCCACTGCTGCTGCGCTCGCATCGCGTGCCTCTGCCTCGAGCAGGACCGGTCGCTCCGACGGTGGTGACTACTCCGAGACAGCATCGCCGCTCGGCACTCCTTCGCCCAATGACCGCAATCTCTCTCTTTCACCCGCACAGGGAATGCCTCCTGGTGGTATGCCTGGCCTGCACCGCCAGGGCTCCGACTACGCCTACATGGGCGGTATGAACGTCCCTCCCCACATGCGTCATGAGATGCCCCAGCCCAGCCCTCGTGCCTCCCCTGCGCTCACAGCTCAGTCATACACATCCAACGTGAGCGGCTCTCGCCCAGCGATCACCTCTCACCCGACCGCCTACGGCCCACCGCCGATTCTTGAGCCTCCTGCGTCTGCAAACCACAACCAGTCCGGAGGCACCACCAGCGCCAACGGCAGCCCTCACATGTCCGCCATGGGCTGGCAATCACCGGGCCAACAGGCTCTCCCCTCGCCTGGAGCCCAAGACAACGGCTACGTCTACCCAGAGCCCCAGTACCAGGCACAAAACGGAATGTACTACCAGCAAAACAACATCCGTCGTCCCAACAGCACTGAGCCGGACCACTACAATCCCAACCACCGCGAGATGGGCAACGGAATGTGGGCTCCTGCTGTCCAATAGAGTTGCGGCCCTGGCGCAGTTCTCCCACAGATCCTGGAAGATACATCCGACGTAACGCTTGAGCAAGCTCCACCGTGGCGTCACGGTTAATCTTCCCCACTGTAAAACTAATACATGCGATCACGCCAACCTAGGGAAAAACTGGACAGCCTGGAGCCTACGTTGACTTTGGGTCGCCTCCTTTGCAAGGTTTTGGGTCAATGTAGTCTGCAGACCTGTTCAGTTTTTCCCTGGTATGAGGTGCGATCCTTACTCTGGTGTTCTCGGCAGGCAGGACCTATACCCTGTTCCACAAAATTTTCTTACTGGCATCCCTATGGGCTAGCGGGTCATTGAGCGCGTTAGTTTTCCTGTTTCTTTCGACTTGCCCATATCTGTTTGTTGCAAGTCTTCCCATCTCCGGGTCGTGGTTATCTGGCGGCGGTTTTTCCATGGGTTTTCGTCCATCCCTCTCTCCATCGGGAGCTCGAGACGGGATGGCAGGCGTTGGGCGTGCCTCATACACACCAAGACGGGCAAGGGCGTCCGGGCTTGTTCCGTATTGTCTTGTTTTTCATATGCACCGGCAAACCTCTCTAGACTGGTATTTAATGAAGGACTTACATCCGCCTCTTAGACTACACCACTATTCTGCGCAAGCGGAGCCAAAAATTTAAATCTCTATAATACACTCATTCCACGGTATGCAAGTGAGATGCGTAATATGTGAAAAGCTATGCCATTTCCATTATGGTAGGTACAAAGATGTTGTGCTCCCGTCGTGCATGGCAGGAACGTGAATGAGCTCGGCTGTACCTGAATACCCTGAAGGTGTTCGCAGAACTTTGAATTGACGATAAAGTTCGACAACAATACATGCTTGAGGGTGCATCCCAGTTAAGCGTACAAGTTGCTCGAGACGAGCGCCTTCGTATTCTGTGTGCTGCCCTACAGTCGCCTCATTGGGCTCAGCGCATTGCGAGCATTACCCGTTGCATCCAAGATCTGCCCAGGCGACAAGAGAAGCCTCGTCAGCTCATTCGCAATAGTTGCGTGCTGCTCGCACAGCTGTTTCACGACAGAGAAGGTTATCCACGTATCTAGCACGAGTGAATGCCACAATATCAAGACTAATGTCCATGTTGGACGTCAAGTGAAGGTGCTGGTGGTGCCCGGCATTGACGTCGTCGCCGCGCTTTGACCCTCGAATTCGGTCGCTCGGCCCTGTCCTATGCAGGCGGTCATCGCACCAGCCTCGCATTACGTCTATCCACGTCTCTCCTGCATGTCCATTTTACCCCAGCTTGCCACAACCCACGCTGCCATATCTCGCTACTATCACCATCGCTGGGCAATCAATTCCGACGACAAACCGCGCTGTTGATTGCTTGCGCCCGTCTACTTAGTGGCACGTCATCCGCCCAGCGCTATACCTCAGCCACTCCTCTGGCGACCCTTCCCTCCCGACAGCTCCGACCCAACGACACCGCACACCGCGAGACGGAAATTACGTCGCGACCATGAGTAAAATCGCGAGATCGGTCAAGAACGTGACCAAGGGGTACAGCCAGGTCGAGGTCAAGGTCCGCAATGGTATGGAGTGCACCAGGAGCTGCATGCACGGCGTAGCTGACCATCGCAGCGACCAGCAACGACCCATGGGGCCCCGTCGGGTCTGACATGGCCGAGATCGCCCAAATCACCTTCAATAGGTACGACGAGTGCGAAGGCTACGCGAGCCATGCTGACCGCTACCCAGCTCGACCGACTTCTATCAGGTCATGGACATGCTCGACAAGCGCCTGAACGACCGCGGCAAGAACTGGCGTCACGTCCTCAAGTCGCTGAAGGTGCTCGACTACTGTCTGCACGAGGGCTCTGAGCTTGTCGTGACATGGGCGCGCAAGAACATCTACATCATCAAGACACTGCGCGAGTTCCAGCACACCGACGAGGACGGTCGCGACGTCGGCCAGAACGGTAAGCGCGTCCTGTTTTGCGAATTCGTGCCTTACTAAGACAATCGCAGTGCGAATGGCAGCTAAAGAGCTGACTTCGCTCATTCTGGACGAAGAGCGCCTGCGCGCCGAGCGAGCCGACAGGAAATCATGGAAGTCGCGGGTCACGGGCATCGAAGAGTACCCCGGTGGAGGCCACCACGGTCCAGATGGCGGGGAGAGAGCCACGCGCCCGCGAAACGGCGAACAGCGCCGCAACCGCAGAACGGAAGAGGAAGATCTCGAGCTGAGACTCGCGCTCGAGGCAAGCAAGAACGAGGCAGAGGAGGAGAAGAAGCGCCGCGAACGTGGGGCCAGAGTCGAAGACACCGACGATGACTTGGAAAAGGCCATCAAGCTGAGCAAGGAGGAGGAGGAGCTGCGCCGGAAGGAACTCGAACAGACCAACGCCGACCTACTTTTTGGCGAAACCACCGCACAGCCGAATGCCTACCAGCCCACGGGCAACAACCAGGGGTACCAGCAGCAGGGCCAAGTGGACTGGTTCGGTAACCTCATGGACCAGAACCAGCAGCAGCCTCAGAACACTGGCTTCCTCAACAACGCATACTCACAGCCCACGGGAATGCAGCCTCAGCAAACTGGCTTCCAGAATGGGTTCGGCGGCTACGGTGGCTTCCAACAGCAGCCCCAAATGCCACAACCTACCGGCTTTGATCAGTTCGGCGCTCAGCAGCAACAGCAGCAATACATGCAGCCCCAACACACGATCCAACCTCAGCAAACCTCGTTCAACAACAACCCGTATGGTCAATTTGGAGGTGGAGGCTTTGGTGACATGGGTCAGCAGCAACAGCAACAACCGCAGCAAGATCAGAATGCACTCCAGCCTGGCAGTCATAACCCATGGGCGAGCAACCAGACTCAAGAGTCGCTCAAGCCGCAGCCCACTGGCTCCAACAACCCATTCGCTCAGTCCTTCAACCGACCGCAGCCCACTCAGACCTTCACGCAACCGACGTTGAACTCGTTGAGCGAGCAGAAGACCCAGACCCAGTTCAACAACACCTCGTTCAACCCTCCAGTATCCTTCTCTCCTGCACCTGCAGCGCAACCACAGCAGCAGCAGCAGCAGCAGCCACAGGCGCCACAAAAAGAGATGGACCCGACCGCTGCCAGACTCAACGCGCTTCTTGCAACAGGCGAAGGTCAGGACACTTTCGGCAACGTTGGAAACATGCGTATCCCAGCTCAGCACACAGCTCCTGGAACATTTGTCAACTCGGCTGGCGCGGGCTTGAACCGGATCAACGCCAACGCTACCGGTAACAACCCGTTCTTGAACTCCCAGTTCACCGGCATGCCGCAGCAAAACCGCATGATGCCCGCGGCAACTGGCCCAGCGAGCAACTTCGGCGCCAACCCTTACGGCAGCGCGAATCCATTCGGTGCTCAGCCTCAGCAGCAGCAGCAACCCCGTCAGCCTGGTGCCAACAACCTAATAGACTTATAGTGTGCTGGTCCAGAGGGTAAAGCTGGCGCTTCGGGTCATTCTTCGATGCTGGAGCGTGGCACTCAGGCCTGCCCCAGATCCCCTCTCCCTCAGAGGCCCAAACCCGCATTCACGAATGGCAAGGCAGAGAGGAGCTTGGACGAGGCTGGTGGGAACGCGTGGTCATTTTGATTCCCTTATTATTATTTCCCCCGACCACTGCGGTTTGCATAGAGGCGAGCGACGAGCGCAACGAGTCAGTGGTGGCTAGTGTAGATAGCTTGATGAGACTATTCAACCCATGATAGTGCAGCTCGTCTGTGGTGCCGCGCAAATGTCTAGATTGAGACTGGAATCATTAATCCCTATTCTCTTTTCACGCTCCTCTCCGTGAAGTGAAAACGTGGAAGCTATCGGGTACCAGCATGAGACTGCGACGGCCTTTTCCTATCGTCCATTTACGCCCTCTCACCGTGAATCGGGAAGCTATTGTAAAATAGGCACACGTGACGCAATCTTCATGCGCACTGACGTTTGCTGGGCCCACAGCCGTTCTACACGCTATCCAACCCCGCAATCATCCACCTCCGCGTCGAGTCCACCTGCACCTCGCCGTGTCGCGAACTTCCTTGCCGGCTATCGTTTGCGCCGCTTTGGTTTATTGCCATTGTATTCACTCTTGACGATTCTCTTAGCCCAGCTGTTATCGAATGCCGCGCATTGTCTAGACCTCACGCTTGGCCAGCAGACTTCACGCTACTGTACTTGGCAACTTCGACGCGTCACGGCCAGCCAGCCATCGTTTGATATACAGACAAAACAAATACGATTACTAGTATCGCCATCTTTAGGAAATATCGTTCTACCCAAGAGCCTACATGACTTCAGAAGACGAGGCAATGCGCCGACAAACACGCCCGGTGTCCGCCATGAGTAGCCGAAAGCGTGCCATTCAAGAGGAGGAAGCGGAATCGTATGCGACAGAGCCTAAGAAGCTTCGCACTCGTGGCTCAGTTGAGGACGATGTGGCCGGCAGCAAGCTTCAAGCTGCTGGAGCATCAAGCTCGCGAGCCCGCAGTGGTCTTCTCACGCCAGAACCCAGCACCTTGACCGAGTCGCAACTCGAGCCTCCAGTCGACACCTCAGAGACGTCCGAGACCGCAACGGCAAACTTCTTCCCCTTCATGAAGCTTCCCGCCGAACTGCGCATCCACATCTACCACATGGCGCTCGTGCGCGAAGAGCCGCTCCTCCTGCATGCCGACCGCGCGCCCGAGAAACCCGAAGACGGCGACGACCTTCTCGCAGCACCGCGCCGAAACAACCTCTACGCCCCCTACATGCCCCGTCACGAACTGCCCGGCCCCGGCTATGCCTTCCATCGACCCAGACAGGGTCCCGAGCGCATCCCGCTAGACGACCCCATCGTCCCCGAGATCCTGCGGCTGAACAAGTTGATATACAGAGAGGCGCGCCAGGTCCTGTACAGCGACAACGTCTTCACCCTCAGCCTCACAAGCGGCATCCACACCCTCTCCACACTGCACCAGCGCTCGCGCAGCCTCATCAAACACGTCGTCCTCACCATACCCTCCCACCACGACATCCTCGACGGCTTCGCCGACCTCGTCCGCCTAGGCCTGCGCTACTGCTGGGGTCTCAAGACCTTCAAAATCATCCTCCAAGCCAGCCTACCAGACGACGGACGAGTAACCGGCGCGACAAGCGTATACGCCAACGCATTCCACATACTCCGATGGCTACCTCGCGGCTGCAACGTCGGTCTCGAAGGCAACGTGAGCGATACCGTCAAGCGCGTTGTCGCCGAAGAAGGCAGGCTACAGGCTGTACTTGATGAGGTGAGAGAGAGCATTTCTGAAACAACGTGATGATGTGAGGATGTTGGGTGCTGACCAGTGTTGCAGGCGAGTTATCTCAAGAGGCAGCATCAGATGCCGGAGAGGCATTAGTGGTGTCGATGTGGTGGCTCTGTGTTGTGTCTTTTTGAAGAACGTGATCTGAGATGGTTCTTGGGTGTAACGCTGTGCATGATTTGAGGGGAAGTTGCCCTTTTTGCGGGCTTTGAGCCTTGAACCGCGACACTGTACGCTGAGTCGCAGTGTTGATGATATGATGGAAGGCTGCCTTTTTGCCGACTTCAGGCCTTCAAGCGAGGACGTGTTGTCGCATCCTGCGTTGTTGTCAACGGCAAGCCTGTATCTTGAGTTGCACCTGGGCAGTGTTGATGATACGTTGGCACGTGGCGTTTGCGTACTGGACTGGAGACTCGTGTTGTCTCGTCTTGCGCAAGTATCAGCAGAAGTGTATACCTTGAGTAAAGCTTCTTTATCACACTGCAGCTCCATCTTGCGTGAATCAAACGCGCATACCTTTCGTCGTGGAGACGCGACTGCGCTTCAGCCTCTTCTTGGCAAGTCACGTAACGTCACCTGTTATTGAACTTGGAAGTCGGCACAGTAACGTGACAGATCAGCCCTTGGAAATCTCTGAATTCAAAATGCTTCTCAGCCGAGATGTCCTGATTGGGTGGGTGCGATTTGGAGTTCGGAAGTTGCGCCCTTGGGAGTGGCTCGTCTGCCTCGTGTCACCACAGTATCATGGGAGGAACGCCACATCCAATGCTGTAATTTTATTCTAAGGTATGAATAATGCACAGCTCGCCCCTTTCCCTCAAAAAGGCGGCGTGAGATTCCTTGTCTCGCGACTGCTTACGCAGCACCTTAGCTCCTACCACTATTGGCTAGTAGCTTACAATGTTGACACGCCACAAGTACAGTACCATCTCAGCTCAACATTCTCGTGTGCCAGCTAGCTACTTACCTGGCAATCCTCTCGTCATCGCACGTCTGATATCGCATGCGCTGCTGGACTGAGGTCTGTTTGCGTTTGTCGGCAGAAAGTTGTGGCGGTGACGCGTCAAATGCGCCAACGAGACGTTGCAAAGCTGTGAGAACCGTCTGGAAAGGCAGGATAATGAATCTTATCGCCAGAGCGAGGGCCGAAGCGCGAGCCCGAGTTACAATCGCCTCCTGTTTACGTGCGCGGATGAAAGACACCGCACCATACCACCAACACTGTTCCGCACACTGGCGTCCAACTTCGGTTGGAAAGACTCAGCTAAAAGCGAAGCTTCTCAGATGATTCAGCTTCTTCTGAGAATGATAGCGCAGGCGGTGGGGATGAGGTGGATGTCTCTACCGCCTGCTCCGCCTGCTCTCGTGCAACTTAGCATCCACCATACATGCGTCAGATCGGATTGCGGTTCCGCGATGATTCAGCTCTTTGTCAAACGCAAACTCCATGGCTATCCAGTTCGTCCAGTATGCCTAATGCGGAAACAAGTAATCTTGGGATTGAGTGACCAAGCGGCTTTCAATCCGCATGTGTCGCACAGCATTCCCGGCAGCCATGACTAAGTCTTCTCAAAGGAGGCCCTTCAGATTTGGCATCTCGGATGACCATATCATAATGCCGTGCGGCGAAGTTAAGACCGTGGTTGACGGCAGCATAGTGATGAAGTGCGTTACTTGCCTCCGCCGCCCATTGGGGCTGTTGCTATTCTTGTTGTGTTTAATCAGCAGTGCCCAGGAAAAGCGCGGAATCAGAAGCCGTCGCCTGGCTCTACCTAGTCAACATCGATGTAGGGTCTAGGCTAAGCTCTCTTTACGGCTTGGATGTAACCCTGCCGTCTTGCAATTAGGAACTGATCAGCGGCTCAAAAGCAAGCCTTCGCCAACGCTTTCGGGCAATATTGATCCCATCGTTCTGGTTACCGAACACACTAGCTGGCGCCATGAACTCTCCTCCTACCACTTCATCGTCACAGCTTCTTTCCACACCCGATGCTCGACCAAGACGAGCGGCAGTGAGTGAGGAGCCCGGGAAGAAGCCTAAGAAGCCCAACAGCGAGATACGAAAGCAACAGAACAGGATAGCTTCACGTAACTATCGTACGTCAACCCGCAGGTCGTTGCTCGTGGTGACCACAATTAATGACATTCGGTATAGGAGAGAAGCGCAAACGGAAGCTCCAATACCTCCAGCAGTTGATCAGGGACGACTCAGAGGGCCGTCAGGAGTCAGAACCTTCGCCTGAGCAGCACGAAGTGTACCCGCGCTCTCTGTCCGCAGACTACGACATTACAGGCGCGATTTCATCACCATACCAGATGCCTTCAAGCCGTGTCTTCGGCACAAGCAGCGCAGTCGCAAACGAAGCCGTCCTGGCAGCTACCGTCGCATCCCTTGATCCCCATCACCTCGCAGTCGACCAAGCGTATCCTTCTTACCCACCCCATTGGAATACGCACATCTACTCTCCGTCTCCACCAGCGAGCATACCTTGGAACATGCCGCCAGCGTGGATGTCGAGTTTAGACTACTCTGCGCAGGCAGCTGCGACCACTCGCCCCTCTATGTACCGATACCACACCCACCCAGCGCAACAATCTTTCCAGCAATCTCACATACCTTCGCCATCGCATCTTCAACGCGACTTCTCGTCGAACGCAGACGTCTACGGCTATAGCGCAAACTACGCACCACAAAGCCAGGCGCCTGGCAACCCCAACGTGAGTCTGCCTAACTCGTACTCGTACTCGCCGTATCACCAGGGCCGGCGGAATGCTCCACATTGAGGTTCGAGATCCTCTTCCCCAGTCTTTTGCCGTATGGCTTGGGTGGAGACAGCAAGTAAGCTGACGTGACCAACACCTAGCAGTACGCGCTTGGATGCGATCCTTCGGATTTTGGACGGCTGGTTTACATCTGAACATTCACAACGCATCGAATTTAGTCCGCAGTGGCTCACTCAGTGCGGGCAAGGCACACAAAAACATGCCAGATGGTTTCCTCCGTCGCAATCAAGGCGAAGCCTCTTCCCCAATCCAAGACAACGCGCGTCATCACTGGACCGGCAAACTACGACGCACAGAGAATAACCACAACGATACAATCGACTTTCAGCTGTCTCCACAGTTCGCTTCAAACGAAGTATCTTACTCCATCGGGCTATTGTTCACGCACGGAAGCCGCGAAAACAGCTTACGCCAAGACTACTGCCACGCTGGTAGCACCACATCACGATATCTGAGACATATGGCCACGCGGTCTTGCGTTACTTGCGGGAGTATGGGTGAGATGGATGGGGTGGATGGGATGGAGGGGTATCTTGACTGTACTGAAACTTGTTGGGGCAAGTTGGAATGAGCCTTGGGAGGTGACGAGGATGTGAACGACTTTCGTTGAAAGGGGAACTGGAACTGGGTTGGGATAGGAATTTTGATTTAGAGGCGCGCAATGCTGCGGCTGAAAGGCTACCGAGCATCTTGCGTGTGGAGTAGGGTACATGTTTAGGTGGCCTCGCGTGACGTCAGCTGACCGGTCACACTTCTGATTGAAACTTAAGTACTTGTTGAACTGAAGTGGAGAGAGGGGATACTCTGATGTGGAAATATTACAACTGCGAGTGTAAACGTCCAAAATTTGAGTACTATCGATGTGCATTTACTATTCTGCCTGCTCGTCGATGGGGAGTACCTGCCTAGTCCGCTTTCGGCTAAGCCTGGATAGGCTGTGCAACCTGCCCGCGTCATCAGCTGAACCCGTTCAGCCTTCCTTCCTCTGCCTACGCACACACACAACAGAATCGACGCACGACACGCCATTCCACAGGTGTTCAGAGGAGTGGCGCTCAGTGTGGTCGCCATTTTCTCAGGTATTCCGGTCTTCCGGAGACAGCCTATCAACTAGGCCCCGGGAGCTAGCTCTCGCTGTGTGCGTGTTAACTTCGCGTAGTAACTGAAGCACTGTTGCTGCTGTTGAGGCAATATTCCCATATACGCATGACATCTACTATGGAACTATAGCTTACCCAGGCTTTTCCATGCGGCGATGTCTTCCCGCGACGAGCTTTCAGATGCGGAGATGTCTTCCCGCGACGAGCTTTCAGATGTGGAGATGTCTTCCCGCGACGAGCTTTCAGATGCGGAGATGTCTTCCAGCGACGACTCTTCAGCCTGGGGGGTGGTACCTCTGGAACGGTCAGACATGGAGGTGTCTCCACGAAGTCGTTCAGAGTTATTGTAAGGTGATTGAAACGCTTTGATAACGCGTACTAATCTTGGTCAGGTCCCTCGCCAGAAGACTTTATCCAGACAAAAGTGAAAAGAAGATCATCGCAAAATCGAACGAGCTTGCTGTGGTGCCCGACAAAGTGTATACTTTATACGAATTGAGTTGTGGCGTATGCCACCAAAACAGTGATGAATACTGCTTACACTTTATTCTTGTGAAGAACCTGAACGTAAACTGCATCTTCTGCGGAATCCTACGCAAGTGTCAGCAGCATTTTGCAAAAGATGCGAATTCGATGGAATTGAGTTCCCATGGGCTTAAGACCGATATCCAGATATGCTACAGCAGTGGGCACTCAACGGCTGGTTGCGAGAGAGTCCATGTTCAGTTGTACTCGAAAGGTTCGTCCTTGATTTTAATTCGAAGGGCTGGCTGATACAAGCGACAGAGTCAGAGGCTCTTGTGAGCCCTTTCAGATGCGCGAAAGATGTTTCCGAGTCTGCGGACTCGATAGCCTCGATGAGTGTCATAAAGGAGTGGATAAATCGTTGCGACAAAACCCATCAGCATGTTTCACCCAAACACGAGTCTAGGCCTACACGCTTGATTGACATTTGTGGCCATGACGGGAAATCTTATAGACTCTGCTCGCCAGAATCCTCAGTCAAATTTGCTGCGCTTTCCTACCGTTGGGGACCAGGCAAGCAGTCCGAGACGACGAAGGAAAACGTTGAAGCACGGTTCAAGAAGCTGATGACTTCAGAGTTCCCAAAGACTCTCCAAGACGCCATTCAGGTTGCTAGAGGACTCGGTCTGGAATACATATGGATTGATCGGATTTGCATTGTGCAAGACGATGATGAAGAATGGGCGAAAGAGGCATCCCTTATGGCAGATATCTACGCAAACGCGTATGTCGTCTTGTCAGCCACAGCGACTGAGGACTCCAAGGATGGGTTTTTGCACGAAAGATTGGAGCCCCTAGTCATGGAATACGCACGAAATGGCCAGCAGGGCCGTGAAGTGAGTGCAAGACTCATTGAAAGCCACGACTGTCTTCGCTTTACAAACAAGAACGATTACACGTTATTCCAACGGGGTTGGTGCATGCAAGAGAGATTTCTGGCTCGTCGAATTATTCATTTCCTGCCAAATGAGATTCTTTTTGAGTGCGAGCATGGGCGAGAATGCGAGTGTGGCGCGGCCAGTAAGGAAATGATGGTGCGGCGCGTTGGCAAAGGATACTGGATGTTTGCAAACCTGCGAGCTGCCCCAGAGATGACAGAAAGTTTCGCGTCGGAATGGATGGACATAGCGCATGAATACAGCAAGATGGAACTTACCTATGGACAAGATTCTCTCCCCGCGCTTTCCGGAGTGGCAGCATGCATGGAACACTTGAAGCCTGGGGAGTACATCGCAGGACTCTGGGAACACCGCATCGTGTGTCAACTAGGGTGGTATGTTAACACAGGTCCCGCTACAAGACGTTGGAAATACCCCGAGGATGTTGATATCCTGGGCCCTACATTCTCATGGAGCTCACACGTGCACGGCATAGATTTTGACGACCCGGCTGAGAATGAACGGTACATATGTACTTTGAAAAGTTTCCAAACCCAGCCAGCCACGTCCAATCCTTACGGACCAGTTCTACATGCATCCCTTTGCCTCAGCGGCTGGGTGGTACCTGGAGATCACATCGTCATGCGCTTAGCGACGTATTTAGTTGACGGCAATCATAGAAAGATCTTCGTGTTCCTCGATTCGGGATTCAGCTTCGACACTTCTGAACCATGTCCGCCCGTTGATAGCGGTTTAACCTATGAGGGGTTGCAAGATAAGATCGCATGGAAGTCGGTGGTCTGTTTCGGTTTATACGTGGGGAATCAACAATACGATAATGTTGACGCACTTTTACTGCAGCCCACAAATAATGGGAAGAGGGAGTACGTTAGGATTGGACTAGTTTCTCGGTTAGAGAAGCGTTGGTTTGACGAACACGCGTTAGCAAGCACGGTTACACTCGTCTAGCTAGACAACTGGCAGCGCAATCTTCTGATAGCTACACCACCCAGAAATAGACGGTGAAATTATACAGCAAAGAGATCCTAAGCCACTCTTCCTCCTCCTCTTCCAGGTCGTCTGCGTCTTCTTCCACCCGTTCTCGAATCATTCGGTGGCTCCTCCTGTGGCGGTGGCGCCTCACCAGCAGACCACCTATCCTGCTCATCTCTCAAGTCAATCCAACGTTCGTCTATCCCTTTAGCCATTGCCTTGTCTCTCCGTTCTTTGCGTACGACGCTAGCCGTCACACCGCCCTGAACCAACAACTGCATCCCTATTCCTTCTTCCGTACCTTGCTCATACATACCCAAGTTCATGACTCCACCGTCTGGGTTGTAGGATTTGCGAACATCAATGTTGTTGTGATGTCGGACCAAGCCGTATGACAGCATAGGATCCGGGTAATTATCCGCGATGCCGTGAAAAGTAAGACTTTGGACGGCGCCTTCAAGACCGGCATATAAGTTCTGTGACGTGGATGACGGAATGGAAAGACTATAGACGGGAGAACCTTGCTGCGTGCGTGAAGCAGGGTTGCGGGGTCTGAGGTAGAGATTCCAACCGCCACTCTTTCTCGAACTTTGGCTTTTATTATCATCGATGATGATGTTGGTGGCCGAGTCGCGCGAAACCGCTTTGCCTTTTGGTCTGTGACTAGGGGTGGAAATGGTGTGATATGCATGCGAGCCTGATAAGCGCAAGTCAAACACTTTGATCATGCTGTGTAGAGCCACACCTGCTACGAAGCGTTCTCGCCCTTGTGCGGCAAGAGAGTATACGGCCGAATCGTTTGTTGGATCCCAGAAGATCTGTTCGAAGCCGCGTGGTGAGCGCATGTCATGCAGCCTAACGATACCATCGTAGCCGCCAGACAGGAAAGTGTAGCCTGCTTCGGATGCGCCCGGTGATGTGCTGGGTAATGGGAGTATTGAATAAACCGCCGTGTGATTTGAATGCGCCACGCTCTCGCTGGCCACATTGAAGCGACGCAAAGGCTCGGATAGAAAGCCTTCGGGCCCAATGTGGTAGACCTCGATAGGTTCGGTGTGGGGGCCCCATCCAACGGCGACTGCATCATCGGATACGAACTCGCATGACCATATTTTACGTTGTGGTTTTCCGTCTAATACGGTCTTTGTTGCGGAAGAGGGCTTAATCGCTTCATCCGAGAAGTTGTGACGATCGATAGGGTAAATCGCTAGCGACGTATCCGAAAGTGCGGTGGCTAACAAGGGCGTGCTCGAGGACGATATCGACAGATCAGCGATGGCTCGTTTTCTGGTTTCATCAAAGACATCAGGACGGTCAGTGTTATAGTTTTGCACCCGCGTCTCTGCAAAATCAGGGCTGGCGCTGAGTACCGATAGCTGGCCTGATGCCGTCCCAAAGACGATGTCTTCGGAGGCCAAATCCCGTTGGTGCGGACGGAGCAACCTTAAGTTGACGATGTCGTCGCGACCTTCAGAGCTGTCTGGGATCTTATACGTGAACCACGTGGTCAGGTGTTTGAACGCGTCATACCTCCACGTCTGATCAGGCGCCTGGTCGAGCCCCTCTTCGCGTTGCCTGATCTTCTCGATGTTCGCACCCGTCTCTTTCGTACGCATAACAATTTGCGTACCAGCAGACCACGCCAATACTTCTTTTCTTTCTCCCCACGATCCATATATCTCTTCATAGCTGTCAATGCTAGGTTGATAGCCCATTGTCTGGCCCTGTGGACCCCTCCATCTTTCGGCTCGCCAGGTATTCATGCTCATCGTCTTTTCTGTTGGCTCAAGATATCTCGCGATCAGGCCTCTCCGATCCCAGTTTCGGCATAGTGTTGTCACACCGTGGACGGCGTTGTAGGCATCCGCGTCCAGACCGCTCAGGCCAAAGCGGCCTCTGAGCAAAGCTTTCCATCCATCGAGCTTTGCGAACTCGCTCAACCGGCGGCTTGCTAAAGAGAGGTAAAGTAAATCCCGCGGTCGTTCAAGATGGGTCGTTATCAACGAGAGAATCTCATTCGGCAGCGTGTCGATAGTCGCCATGCTGCAGTCGCGTCCCTTAGCTTTTGCTCAAGGCTGCGACGACTGATAATGTAATGTTGATATTTGAAGTGTCAGTAATTAGTCGAACAATCGCAGGGTCGGCATGGTTGCGTTTATAGGGCTCATGTTTGCTGGGCGGAAAAGTGAATGCCTAGGTGTCTCATCGGACGATGACGACAGAGTTCTCGCTTGGTGGCGTTTGCACTAGCCACATATGAGCCGAAAGGTCTGGGGAGTCATCGATCATGGCGACAACAAGGCCACTTTGTGACTCTTCTTCGTATACTGCACGCCTGATTCGGACGACATCAGCTCAACCCAAAGCGGTTGTGCAGTCAGGAGACGATATCGTTTTGTACCTGACATTGAACTGCGCCGCTCGGCATCCGCGCCCCAAATTAGCCGGCATCCTTCATCAGGGACCGCCACACTACCCGCTGGCCGCGATTCCCCTGGCATCAAAACGCGCTATCGCACCGTTGAGATCACGGCTGCGACTGATGGCTCGTTCTCGCGACGAGGCCGAGCCGTTGTTGTTGGAATCCCGCACTGTCAGCACGCCCTGTTGATCGCGGTGCAACTCTCGCCAGACAGCCCCATCGCGCCCCAAGCTCGCGGTATCTTCTCGGGACCAGGGCCATCCCTATAAGCAGGCCGTCCATCCACCCCCGCGGACCTGGCGCTGATGACTTCCTTGTTGTGTTCTGTCTTGTGACAATCATCCGCAAGTGCCAACCTTAATCCTGGCTGTTTCTGACTAAATGCGCGGGGTCTCGCGAGCGTTGCCGTCAGTCGCAACGATTCCTGACAGTCAGACACTTGTACAGCAATCCGGCGCCGCCCAATCGATCCACGACATTTGTTTTGCTGCAACGCGACGCGACGCTACGCTACTGCGCCATGGCGGACGATGAGAAAAGGGTGTTCGCCTTAATTAGCGCCATCGGCACCATTCGCGACCAGCTGCGACAGGACATCGACGGCTTGCGACAGATCCACAACCGTTGGAGAGATAGCAATGGCTCCTCCATCAACCTCATCGCGCAACTAACAGCCTTGAAGTCTAGTCTCGGCAACATCCTGGACTGGCTCAATTATGCTATTAGCGACCTCCATCCACAACTGGTGTCCGACTTGGACGTGCTAGCGCATTCTTGTGGGCTGCTGGTACGCCATGTAGATGCTCTGAATGCGCGTCTGGACTACCGGGACCATGGTGCTGTCGATGTCGCTTCCAAACTAAAATACAGCGTCGCTAGTAGATCTATGGAACGACTGCAACAGGTCGCCCAACGACAGAATGATGCCGTGAACTTGCTGCTTGCAGCATGTCAATGGTAAGCTGCTAGTTGACCTTGCTTACAATCGATGCTAATGACTGCCAGTACCGCCCAAGCGCAGCGAAAGATCCTGCTTCATAAGAGCCGCCAGATCAGGAAGGAAGATGCGGCAAATCTGAGGACTCTCACCCAATCCTCGAAATTAAACGGCGCTTGCATTACCAGCCTTGCGCAAATATCGCGATTTATCCAATGGCTGAGACTATTGTTCCACATGAAGATTGCGCGGAACGATTCCGATGGAACAATCACACCATCGGACGAAGAGTACGAGCATATGGCAGCAATCAACCGGTCCGAAGCAATAGATCGTGCTTTGGAGAGAGAAGCTACTAACCTTCGGCACGAGACTAAGCTGGTCCTTGTAGGCAATCCACAGGGTGGCAAAGAGCTGATAATGCATCAGCTGAAAGTGCAGTTCGCCGAGGGTTATGATAAGATGGAAGAACGATTGAAGTACCGCCCCGCAGTTTACCAAGTTGTAAGATCACTCATATCGTCGATCACGAATTTACTCACAGAGACCGGCGTTACACTCTCTGCCGAACTGACCCACGACTTCGCGATCTTGTTGCACGAGCTGGACGCCAGAGAGGACGGCATATCGTCAGACGCCGTCAAGGCCATCACCAGAATCTGGTCGTGTCCCGAGTTCTCCAAACTCTACGTCCGTAACTTCGAGATCGACTTCCCACAGTACGCGCCGTACTTCGCACAAGAAGCACCACGGATAGCCGAAAAGGACTACGTCCCCAGCGAAGCCGACATAATCCGGCTAACCCGCTCTGGCGGCGGCATCAACGAAACCCGCTTCGACTGGGACGAGCTCGACATCCACCTCTTCAACATCAAAGGCTACGTCCCACAACACTTCAAAGAGCGCTGGTACCACCAACTCGAAGACGCCACCGCCGTCATCTTCACCGTCGACGTGTCCCTCTACAACAAACCCAGCCCAGAGCGCCCCTCGGAATCCATCCTCGTCCACGAATTCGAAGGCTTCGAACAATGGGTCAACCGCCCCGGCTTCGCCCACTCAACCATCATCCTCATCCTCAACAACTTCACCCGCTTCGTCAGCAAAATGGCCTACGCACCCCTGGAAAAACTGTTTCCAGATTACACACGCAATGAATCGGATCCGGAACTCAGTGCAAGACAATACATTCTACGCAGGTTCAAGAATATGAATCATCAGTCACTGAGCATTTATAGCTTTTGGGTTGATTTGGATTCGAGCGATAATCAGCATTTGTATGGCGCGCTTAAGAAGACGCTGAGTAAGGTTCAGGCGACGAAGGCGCAGGAACGGGCTTGGTGTGAGGGGCTCGAGGCAAGGACGGAGAGTGAGAGGCCCAGTACGAATGGGCTGAGCGTTGCGCAGAGTACGGAGAGGGCGAGGAGTCGGAGTGGAGGGAGGAAGAGGTAGGAGGGGGGTAGGGTGAGGGTTGGTGTGTTGAAATGGGATTAAAGACTGGATTGGTTCGATCTCTGGGTCGGGGCAAGGGCTCGGTATTTGCTGTTCGGGGTTGGCGTTTCAGGGATTGAAGATACCATGGTGCGGTTTTTTGGGTAATAGACGTGGAGGAATTGAGAGTGGCAAACCACGCCGTGCTATTCACATGGAACGTCGTGCAAGGACTGGTTGTCTCAAATAAATTATATTGTAATGTTTAATACCCATTTGGAACATACTCGCTTCTTGCGGCATTAGGTCGAGTCACAGGACAGTTCGATGTATTCTTTGGTTCGCATGTCGATGTTACTTAGTAAGGTTATCGGCGTGGCCGAAATCTCGCTGGCACGTCAACCTAAGGGAAACCTGGACAGGTCTAGAGCCTACATCGACGTTAGGCTACCTAATTTGCAGGTTTTCTTCTTGATGTAGCCTCTAGGGTGTTCAGTTTTTCCCTTGTATGAGGTGCTGGGAGCGTTCTATTACCCGTCTCACAAGTCTCGTAGTTCAATCGTAGGAAGCAGGTGAGCATGTGCACCGCCTTCGTTCTCACGATCCCACGCCCATCGCTTGGCAAGAGAGGGGTCTAGGGTACCATCCAGCATCTCCACGACGTAGCGACCGATCGTAGGCATGAATTTCCATCCGTGGAAAGAACCGCCTGTCGCGAGGTAGAGATTCTGAGAATGCGGGTGCGGCGTGATGATGAAGTCTTGAGAGGGTGTCACGGCATCCCTACGAACTGTTAGCCCGATTTATCGTAGTGGTTCGGAGATGTAGCCTACCAGCAAACACGATACTCGTCAAACTTAACGTCCTTCCCGGGTTCACCCAGTATGCCGTTCTTGACGAGTTCAAGTCGCTGTTTAAGAGCTTCATTCGGCTGTCTCTGTGCTTGACCGGGCTCGTTTGGTGGGGAGGAGAACTCTTGACCTGATGCCTCGTGTTTGACGGTGTTCTTGTAGGCTTCATCTCTGCAGAACTTGACAGTGTATGGATCCTGGTCCGACAAAGGCGCTGTTAGTGGCATCACTTCCCCTGGATTCTGTCAGTCAGAGTAAAAACGGTAGACGTCGGTCTCCTCACCTCGTGTTGGTAAGACAGAATGTACTGTGACTGGAATCTCGGTATACTGCTGCCCCTTCTTTGGGTCTAGGTTGACGATGCCAGTGACTACTGCTCCAGCGACCAGGCGCCCGTCGACTTGTAGCTCGCCTCTGCTCGGAGCACTGTCGGCGATCAATTTGGCGGTCCCTGCACCAGTAGCGAGGATGATGCGATCTGCTGTGATGTTTTCACCACCTTTCGTTAGAACTCCAGTACATTCTCCATCAGTACCGAATGTCAATACATCGATATCAGCTGCGGTATACTTGACTCCTGCCTCGATCGCGGCGTCCGTGTAAGCGGTCAAAGCTTTGGTAGCTTCCGCCCACCCACTGTCTCTGTTCACGAACACTTCGCCGACTTCAGAGAAATCGGTGTTATCGTAGAAAGAACCGTACATCTTCTTGAAGCGCTCCGGGCTCGCCATCTCCGCATCAACCTTGACTCCAAGCTTCTCATAGTTTTGCAACATCTCTTTCCCCAGTTCGGTATTGTCGATGTTGATCATACCGCTTTGGTAGTAAAACCGACTGAAGAGTGGGTCATCTCGCCACAGTTGTATGGCCTCCAACGCCTTTTCCATGTAGAAAATGTCGCCATAGTCTGCACGAACAACTTTGTTCCAATCCCAGGATGCGGCAAGAGGGCAGGGGTACTGCGTTCGATCGACCAATCGTACAGAAGCCTCAGGGTACTTCTTGATAAGATGGTAGGCGGTAGAAACCCCGAAAACCCCGGCACCGATGATGAGATGCGATGGCTGGGCGCTCATTGTGTGTAGTGACCTTGGCAGTCGTTGCCTAGTTCGAGATTGGTGGCTGAACAATCGGAACGTAGCGAAGCGAGAACAGCTTTGGTGTGACGGAATCGAGGGCTTGGCTATCCCAGACAAGGCAACCATGAGGTGCTCAGGGTAGATCAGAAGCCTGAATACATATAGTGATGCTGCGATGGCGAATTCGATACGGGCAAGAAGTCGTAATCGGTGCTATGACGAAAGCATCTAGCGTTCTTTCCTCAGCGCTAAAATGTGTATGCACAGCCATGGTGGCATGCAGGTTGCCGCACCGTGGTCGCTTGCAAGTTCTCTCAATTCACGACAGGGTTCCCCGCCTACTTTGCTTATCGCCTTTCAGCCTCAGAGGCACGAATGGTATCATGCGTGAGCGAATGAGCGTCTAGCTGTATTGCAAGCTCTACACACGTGCGGTACCGTTGCCCTCCCATTTGCGCGACCAAGTGTCGATGCGATTGAGAAAACAACGCTTACCGCTTGAGTGTTCAGCCGCCTCGCCGGTTGTGACTGCCACCCATCAACGAAACGATCAAGCTCGGGTGCGTTCATGTATTTCCAGGGCGGAATAAGCATCGAGCATATCTTGTTGCCTGGATAGAGATCGGTTTGTTATTCATTGCATGTGCGATAGCATGTGCTCACATGTCTCCGCGACCGAGGATTAAAGCAGGTGACTGCGTGATAGATGCAGAGCGCAAACTCGCAGCTCATGGTGGCTCTTGCAATACATATATGAAATCAGCTCACGATGAACGGGCTTTCGGCATCGAGAAGCGCGAGTAATCTCTCGCGCATACTCACAAAAAGCGCTCAGCCATGAAATCTGATGAAGATAGAGACTGCCGACATGTCGTTGCGGCTGACCGCTCATTGTGCCGTATGGCGCAGATCCCGGTAAGTCAAAAGCGACAAACTCGAGAGAGGCACTGCCACGTCTCTACCATCTGGTCCCGCGCCCTGTCCTCCCTGTGTGTGTACCTGGTTTCGGATCACCAAAGTCGAAGCTGAGCATACTCCTCAGTCTGACAGGGGATATTCGTTCTTGCAAGCGATAGGCTTATAGAAATTGAGAAAACTACTTGTGAGGCGGAGAAGTGTGCTACACCACCCAAGAGACTTGAAGTGTTTCAGATAGTGAAGAAATGAGGTTGCGAAATGTGTATAAGTGCGATGAGTACCCTCAGAGAAGCCTGCGACTCAGCTATTGCAATCTAGTTTCTCAAAACAAAGCTCTTCTTCCATCTTCCCATCAGAGGTTGCCAACCTTTCCTGACCAACATGACTACCTCTTTCACTTCATCATTGATTTCATCCTTGAGCGACCATACTGGCACGAGAAAGCAGGACGAGATCGATGACTTCGCGATCCAAAGGTGGTTAGGTGACACCGAGGGCGATCGTGTAGCGGGAAGACTGCTCGCGTCGCCGACGCAGTCGGAGCATAGCCCTGCGACAGCTCGCAACCAGGGGCAACTTTCATCGATGCGCGAGCCAGAAGAGACCCTCGATTGTTGCAAAGAGACAGGCTGGTCAGATCTGACTGGAGTTGGGGCTTGGTGCTAATCAGATCATTTAAGGTAAGTCTTGTCGAATGAGCACGGATTTTGGAGATGTTGACAGCTTGTAGATCCATCGAGCACGCAGCTAAAGATGTTGCAGATAGGAACGGATCGGATTACATGCCTGATTTTGATTCGCGGGCTTTGCTGGGTGAGGCGTAGGACTGTATCTGCAGAGAGACGTGAGGCGTTGTTGAGATCGAGAGGAACAGCCGTACACCACCATTTTTGATACCCGTGTTGCCACCCATGTTTTATAATCTATAAAAGGCGATTATGTCCAGAAGATTTCTGCTTAAACGTTCTTCCTCAAGCGGAAGCAGATGTATCAATGTAATGCTTGAACTTTATTCCTGACCCCTATCGTTGATTTGTTGAATCCACCATACAAGTGGTGGCCGCAAAGGAGGAAAAGAGTTTCGCTTACGAAGCCGGATAGCCGGAAGGACCTGTTGGTATCGTATGCCGCGTCGTGGCTTTGTGTCGTTCAAGCTGGTCGATGCGCGCGAAGCCTTTCTTGTTCGTACAGCCCGGTATGTCGCATTGGAACATACGCTCGTGCAGCTGCAAGTGCGCCCTATCATCATAGTCAGCTAGCGTAATACGATAGGCGTAAGATTTCGGTGCATGCGAGCCCGTGCCGCTGAGCCATACGTTGCTTGTTCCCCAGGTTCTAGTACCTAGGTAGGCTTGCACCAACCGATTGTGGCGTTAGCTTTTGGATATCAACACGTACCTGAAAGCAGAATTGCGCTCGTACACAGTCAATTGACCGTTTATCTGCACACCACCCTTGTCACATGCAGTACCTCGTGGGCACGTGTAGTGACCTTTACCACGAGATTTGAGTTGTTCTATAGATGGCGCCTCTGGGGCTGATTCTCCAGTATTGCTAGGCGAGACATTGGGATCGTCCAGCCACACATCTGAAGAAGAGGTCTGCCCATAGCTAACGCCTGCAGAACTTCCGGCCGCTGCATCGCCCATGCCATAGTCTGCAGCCTCGGCAGTCATGGCAGTCATGAAAGCCTCTTCTGATCCAGGCGAGATAGGATGAGGCTCTGGATCAGCGATGTCGGTGAATAATTCCGGGTCTGCAGGCGGTATAGGTAGTGAGAAAACCCACTCGGTCTCGCAGTCTGCTGGCATGCGTCAGCAAAGAGCCTTGTCGCTTGCGTTCATTAATACCTGGAAGCTTGAACACTAAGCGTACGATAGTAAATGAATGCACCAACCTCTCAACGTTCTGTTAAACCTATCCTTGATACTTCTTTAAAGGTGTCAGTGTTCTTTCCTGATAAGACCGATTTATACAAATCATACTACCTCAGCGCCGCGTGTTTGTCATCCAACAAATTTGCAGTGTGGCAATCATTCTCCGCGTCCAATTCCCGTGTTCGCTCGTCTATATGCTTTGAGATAACTTCTCCCATTACTAGACTCTCCGACAAAGCGACGAGAGCATGTAGCACCCGTAAGAGGTAATTGCCGACGTCCGTTAACGGGCATCCCGACAGGCTGACAGGCCACCCGCTAGTCGCAATCAAGTGGGGAGAACTGGCCATTAGGTGTTGATCGATCCAATTTGGCTCAAGGCGGAGACTCTCAAAGAACAGGTGGGTTGAGGCATCCATGCTGGTGGGGAAATTAGCGTTCAGCTTCCAGGGCTGCAGCACTTGCGCTGCGCCTCAGAATGTCACCTCATTGTTAGCGTTGTTTCCTCTTTTCTCGTTTTCTCACTCCCTGCTATTGGAGGGTACCAATGGAGATGGATGCCGGGCGGACGGCATGCGGGCATTGTCTGATTCGATCCAAAGGGTTGGGAGCTTCAGCCAACAAGGCTGAGAAAACGAGAGCACAGGTTGTTATACAACGCTGACCCTATATTGATAGACCCACTTCGCAGCTCCGGCTAGCTTTATTTCGCATTCGTACATTACAAATAGAGAATTCGAGGGTTATTGAGGATAAACTGAAATGTCGTCTGATGGTAAACGTTCTAAGCGCCATCGCGCTGGCGAGACGGAGGGTGCGCTAACACTAGTGGCCGGCGTCGCTCTTCCCTCCCGCGGTGCCGCCGTACCCACACTGACCCTGCCCAACACCAACATCGACACCAACAGCGAGGGCCGAAACCAGCCTGGCCTGTTCCAGGACGATCAATGGCAGGATGTGTTCATTCCTGTGTCAGTGGAAGACGCCCCACTGAATAGCCATGACGGGTCTTATGCAGAGTCACGCAAGCGACGTAAGTTTGCCCGGGTTCCCGTGTTCAGGCATCGCCGAGGCCTAGAATGCCGCTGCCTCTCTCGCCGACAATTCACTGACACTTTTCAGGACGACCGCCATCCTTTGGCGAGGCTAGCGACGTATCGCAATGGCTCCGAATCAATTTCCCCGAGCTCGGCCCTGAGGTTCTCCAATTACCCGCACGTTCATGGGCTCCTGACATCGTCAATCCTTTCCTCGAGCAACAGACCCGTAGCCACCCACGGTTACGGCGTTATACTGTGCCGGTAGCTATACCTGAAGATGGCTATATCGACGGCCTTATCAAGGTTCGCCTGAACATGAGCAGATATCAGCAGAAGTTTCCTACGGCACGACTGCAGAGATTCTCTTGGAAGAAACCACAGCATGCGGCACCTGTCGTCGATCAGGCTATACAAGATGGACTGGCGCGTCTGCCACCAGACTTCGGGCGAGGGTTGAAGCTCACTGGGATGAATGAGAAGCTTTTCGAGTTTTGTAAGCTGATTTACATCTCCTGTTGACCTG
This sequence comes from Alternaria hordeiaustralica, assembly GCF_023758085.1. Classification (NCBI taxonomy): domain Eukaryota; kingdom Fungi; phylum Ascomycota; class Dothideomycetes; order Pleosporales; family Pleosporaceae; genus Alternaria; species Alternaria hordeiaustralica. Next base: position 76,925 of record NW_026056784.1, on the reverse strand, counting down.
CACTTATACCTGGCAGATCGTATCGCAATTTGCGGGGCTGTCACCCTCATCAAGGCCGACAACTGCTACCTGCAGGAGATCATCCCGATAGCCGTCAAAAGCGACTGTGTGAAACACGCGATCTTGGCTTTGGCGGCAACCTACATATTGGATTACTCGGGGGAGGAGAAGGTCAAGACTCAAGCAAACCTACATTGGAAGCGAGCCGTGCACTTTCTTAGTCGAGAGCTTCAAGCTACGGAGAAATGCAAGCCTGGCAAAGAGAACGCAGTTCTTGCGGCGATGGTCTTGTTCAGTCACAATGAGGTTGGCGATGCTTTCTCCACTCTGAGCTAGAACAACAGCTGATTGCTGACAGAACATCAACTGGGAGGCCACTGACTCCGGTAATGAGTCTCCACCTTGGTCCAAAGCTACCGAAATTGCCGAGCGGGTTCTGGAGATGTCTGATCCCCTCTACAATTACCACTCGCCTAGCAACGTACAATGCTCTCGAGCTCGCATCACGCTTGGCAACAGAATCGCCCTCTACAATATCATGAGTGCCATGATTTACCCACTGGACGAGTATCAGGCCAGATGCTCCTTCACCTGGCTGCTCGAAGGAGGCGAACGGGAACTCCACAAGATTGTTGGATGTACTGGACTCTGTCCAAAACTCATGCACACCTTTGCGCAGATAACCCATCTCTCCACTAAGCTGTATAAGGTACGTGGCATACCGATTGAAATGCTGTACGGTTTCCTAACCGTAGTCTAGGATCCCAACAGGATAGCAGCGCGCAACCTGGCAAAAGTTATTGGAGAACGCCTGGAAAACTTCGAGCAATACTCCGATTTGTCTGACGGCTACCCCACTTCTCAAGCTCTTTTGGATTCATGCGAACTAGACGAGAATGGCAAGATCTTCACAGCTGTTAAGACTACTGAGCTTTTGGCCGAAAGTTACGTAGCAACGGCTCAGATCTATCTGTATTGCCGTCTCATGAGGAAATCCAGAAGGCACCCACATGTTCAGAGTATTGTCGACCGCCTCTTGTGGATCGTTGATCGTATGGCGACATCCGGCCCACACTTTACTGCGGCACATGCGCAAGTGCGTGTCTTCGTTGGCGCAATTGTCGCGGTTGAACAGAAGCATCGTGACATAGTGAGGGCGTGGTTCGAAGATCTCGTCCACGGCACTAGAGGCGTAAGTGGTTCGCGTTGTACAGCTTTCTCATCGCGCGGACTAACCACTACTAGAACGTCCCGCCGGTATGGCGCACGATACAGCACATATGGGAGTGGCTTGATGCGAAGTACAGGTCATCCGAGGCCACGAGTTTAGACACTTCGGATGTCACTGTGATTCTACCCAGTGCCGAGCCATGGTGGGAAGATTTGGTTGCTGAGGTTTACAAGCGCGAGGGCAAGCTGAACCTGGCATGACTGCTTCTTTGGGAAGGTGTCTCTTTACATTCCGCACCCTCGAGCCGCATGAATTTTAGCATGGTACACTTTGATGGCAAGCCAGTATCTCTTCCGCTAGACTTCCGTAGGTGCCGAAACGAATATATATGTAGCAATATAACCAGAATTCATCTTTTGACCACAAGCTTTGTCTCTAGTTATGTGGACGCATTGTTTTACTGCCTTGACGCGCATAGCGTATGTGAGTCGGAGACGGCAGGAGCGAAAGTGGTGATGACGCACACCCCTGTCATGCTCGACGACGCGCTAGTCCCCTCAACGCGTCGCGTCGACCAACGCTCCAACGCCCCAACTTATCGATTGCTCCACCCACCCGCCATGACGCCCAAGACGCGTTCCAGCAACCAGGACGCCGACTACAAGGTCTACTATTCCAAGAAAGTGCCCCAGCAGGTGCGCTTTCCACATAAGCGCAAGACTGTGCGCCGGCGCTCGACTCCGGTACACGATGGGAAGCGGCAAATGGTCTTCCTGCCGGACAAGATGAGGAGGCAGGGTACTCCTGTTGTCGCTGACTCGGATGAGGACAGCGACACAGATTTGGAGGAGGATCTGGAAGACGGAGGAGTTTCTATCAAGGCTGAGGTGGATGAGGAAGAAGAAAAGCAGCCGGTGAGGCAGGCGAAGAGGAAGGGGAAGAAGCGGAACAGCGATGGGATACAGCAAGAAGACAACGAAGAGGACGAACCAGTGCAACCTACATCTAAACGCCGACGGACGGCAGCCACGCCTAAGAATCCTCGCCGCTCGAGGCGCGTTGAAGCCGGATCCGATGACGACAACGAAGCGACAGCTACCAAGACCAACCGAGAGCGCACATTACGGCGACAATCAACAATGACACAACTAGTCGACGGACGAAAGCCTTTGCCAGAAGACGAAGAGCCCAGCTTCAAGCCCATAAAACAGAGCTCGCGACTGAGTTGGGGTGGACGTGGCAAAAGCAAAGCAAAGAGCGACGGGAAGCAGCGCACGTTGACGCAGATGATACCAGGCATGCGGCTGCAAGAGATCATGTCAGATGAGGACTTAGACGAGATATTGAGCGATGTCGAGGCAGAAGAGAGGGCTAGTCAGACCTACGGCGATGCTGTTGCGCAGCGTCTGGCGCAACAAGGCTTCTATCGTGTCGAGGGGAATGGTGTTAGAGAGGACAACGGTGCAAATGAAGCTGGAAACGACATGGAGCAGAACCTAGAGGATGAACACATCAAGAAGGAGCCCACGGCAAACTCGCAAGGCACCCCGGAGTTGGTGGTGCAGTCAGTGGAGGACGAGATGGACGAGGACTGTGAAGACAGCTACAAACCGACACAGTTTATCGAAGCACCTGTCACAAGAACAACCCGGGCGACGAGACGAGGAAACAAACCACGAGTCGCAGACACGGAGGAAGCTTTCTATGCGCCGCAAGGGCAGGCGAAGACCCGTAAAACCCGCTTCAGCCTTCTAGCGACCCCGGAGAAACGCCGTATCCGCGAGATTCCCTCCTCTCAGTCACCCGCCGACTCGCCACTATCGACCCAAGTCTCTCCACAAAAGCTACACCGCTCTCCTCTCAAGCAGCGCTCGGATAACCCAATTCTTGTACCAGACACACCTTCGAAACGCAAGCAGGTGACGTTTAAGATGCCCTCAAAAACGCCTATACCACCACCAACACTGAGGAAGTTTGAGAGTACGATACAAGACTCCGAAGACGAGGATGATGGTATCATAGAAGAAGACCTGCCTACTATAGGACGTCACAGGGTTGGGGATGCGCAAGCTTCTATCGGGCGCCGTAAAGTTGCAACTGGGAAAGCCGTTGGCGCTGATACTCAGGCAGTACTTGACAGGATCGACCAGGCGTGTGCTGATACAAACGGAGAAAAAGTCATGGAGGATTCGGCATCATCACAAGAATCAGGCGATCTACCTGAGCTTCGCGGTGACCAAGAACCTTCTCCCGAACTTGGCGACCCGCAAAAGCAGTCGAGTGGCAGATCGTCCTCCACTGTAGCCGAGTCCGTCGCTGTTAAGCAGGAGCCCGGATATGACGATGACGACTACGAGGATGACGAAGACGACGACGCAACAATACTGCCCACAGTCCCGTTAAATCCGTCGAATGAAGAGAGGCCAATCAAGAGCGAGGCTAACATGAGTAGTGAAGGAGAGCTACCTTTACCAGAAGAGCAGCTCCGCTCCACCCCTCCAGTCATTGAAGACCTCAATCAAGAAACCTGTCCATCCACCCCGATGATCATCAACGACGATTCATCGGAAGAAGAAGAAGATGCCCCACCACCGGACCCAACACCTCCACGATTAAGTAAGGTACATGTACCGCAGTCCACCTCAACAGACATCCACCAGTCAGCAGATCTAAACAGCGAATCTATACAAGTCCCCCGTTCCCCGTCCCCCGACCACGAAACCCAACAGTCCCACTCCAGCAAAGCAGAGCAGCAACTCCACAACGAATGGTTCTCATACTCCCAATACATCAACGCCCGACCTCCCGAGTCCTCAAGCATGCGCGCCGCCCCCGACGCATTCAGCTACAACGACACGCCGCGCCTCCCCCAACCCACAGCACCCCATTCACATTCAACCCACCAACCATCAGCCTACCACCCCTCTCAAGCCACAACCGTGGATGAGATCACACAGCGCACGCCCCGACGGAAGCGTACTCAGCACTTTTCCAGCACGCACACAACACCGCATCGTATCGCTAGTTCTCAGCCGAATATCTCGCCGGGGAAACCGCCGCCGTTGTTTATACCGAGTAGCTTCCCCAGTCCGGAGAAGGTTGCTGCGGAGGGTGAGGGGTGGAGTAGTCCTATGTTTGGGATGACGCAGGCGACGCATGCTGCTGGGGGGTGGAGGAGTAGTCAGTGGGCGAGTTTGGAGGATTTCAGTATTCCGCCGTTGCCGCCGGGGGTGGAGGGGGATGGGGATGGAGATGGGGATGATGAGTAAAGGGGTGGTGGGGTTGGTTATGGATGGGATTGAGTTGGATAGCAATGGAATAGAATGCGATGGCAACCAAGCGCTTTCACTGATCGGATATCTTCTACCATTCCTGCATTTCCTTATTTCGGGGTGCCATTGAGGTTCATTGGGAGTCCAATACTCCAGGGCCTTTACGAAGGAGCCCATTTCTATTGTGTTGTAAGGTCTGTCCGGATTTCGGTGGTAGGCAGCCTACAACCCAATAAAGACTAGCTCCTTCAGGGCTGGGCAACAGCGTGCGGCTGCGTTGCGTGCGCAGGCTGCGCCTTCGCTTCGACAGCCCTTCTCAACATCCAGATCGCCCACTGTCAGCGTCAAATACCTCTAGCTTCCATGAGCTTCCAACTGAGCTAGCCGATTCTAAGTGCGCCGCAGGCATGCTCACGCCGACGCAGTGCGCATGCTGTTCAGCCTTCGTCTATACCTAGGCAGCCTCGACCCCGCCACCTCAGCCGCCATCGCCGTAGGTAGTATCTGATAGGTCAACCACCAAACACAATACAACTTCCACCGGGGCCTGGAATCTCCACCATGCACACCTCAGCCTGGCTGCATAGCATTAGTCGCGATGCGAGTGCTCGTCGGACGTCCTTGGTTCCGCGTGAAAATGCTTAGATAAAGGCTGGCTCAGGCCTTGCGCGAGTTTGCTAATCTCTCAACTCGTTATCGATTCTAGTCATGCGATGGATCCCATCAGCGCACTCTCCATCGCGACGTCTGTTGTCACATTCATTGACTTTACTGTCAAAGTTGTACTCCTTGGCCACGAAATTTACCAGGAAGGTACCACTGTCGGCGTTTCAGAGATCGAGCACCGAGCACAGGAGCTCAAATCCTGGGTCAATGGCTTGCGTGCACCAATCAGCGGTCGTAAGGACTCACTCAAGGATGAATATGAGGTACATCCTAAGCCCAGCTGGTGTGACTGCATGGATGGATAAGGTGCTAATTGTTGAAGGCCTTTGACCGCATCATTGCAGGCTGCGCTGAAGTTGGAACGGAAATCATCAAATATCTGGAAGACCTTATCCCAAAAGCGAACAAACGATCCGTATGGAAAAGTGTCAACATTGCGCTTCGGACTATTCTGAAGAAAGAGCAAATCGAAGGGCTTGTCAGCAGGCTTGAAGGCTATCAGCAGGACCTCTCGTTACGCCTCCTTGCCCTGCTCAACGCGAAGACGGATTTATACTCTTCAGAAGTAACTCAGCGCCTTAACAATCTGGAGACGGCAAGTAATCGCATTGTGCAGATTTTGACGTTTACACAAAGTTCTTCAGAATCATCGGCGTCACCTCGCGATCTTACGGGGAATCCCGAAAGCAAGAGCGAAAATACTAGAAGAGAGAAAGTGCTCCGCGTCATTCTGGGGCTTGAAGATGGCACCACACTTTCAGTCGCTGACCAGAACTTCGCAATTGCCGGCCAAGAAGACTCGGCTCCTGGCAACTCAATTGAGCGTGTAATCACGTTCAGAGATCAGTCCAACACAGGGCTTGTGGAAACGGTCTCCAACGAGCGATTCTCGCCGCTTTCGACCAACGTTTTGGCCGCGCTACAATATCGTGGGCTACAAAGCAGATTCAGCGATACAGCGATAGCCCATCATGAGACATATGAATGGATCTTCAAAGCACCCGAGGAAGACCGTCGTTGGTCAAATTTCGCGGAATGGCTCCGTAGTGGGAACAGTCTATACTGGATTTCAGGAAAGGCCGGAAGCGGCAAGTCTACGTTGATGAAGTATATCTGCTCAAACTCTGAGACTACTCAGCTCCTTGATTTGTGGAGAGATGGCTCTACGTTGCTCCAGGCCAGATTCTTCTTCTGGGCGGCCGGTCATACCCTGCAATCATCTCACGAGGGTCTATTACGAGGCCTTCTGTACACGCTACTTGCGCAATGCCCACGGCTCATACCTTCAGTCTTTCCCGAAATTTGCACCGAGATCGTTGCAGGACGCAAGTTGGATCTCACTTGGACGCTTCCAGAGCTTGTTCAAGCTCTTAATTTGCTTGTCGAAAACTCCAAAGGCCTCAAAATTTGCCTTTTCATCGATGGACTGGACGAGTACGCTGGAGATCACGGTGAACTTATTCGCATTTTCGAAACATTGTCTTCTTACGACAACTTGAAGCTGGTACTGTCTAGCCGACCATTGGTAGCGTTCAACGACGCCTTCGAAAACATGCCTCAGCTTCGGCTACAAGACCTGACGTATCGAGACATGATGAAGTTTGTCTCTGATAGGCTGGATCACTCTCGGGGGTTAAGAGAAATGGAAGAGCTAGATCCAAAGCTTCGTTCAACCTTGGTGTGCGGCCTATGCGACATGTCAGCCGGCGTTTTTCTCTGGGTGGTGTTAGCGCTTCGTTCGATTCTAGAAGGACTACAAAATGGTGAGACGGCATCTAGTTTGCAACTCAAACTCGACGCGCTCCCGCCGGATCTTCACGGAATGTACAAGCACATGTTCAGATCGCTAGATCCAGCAACTCAAACGGGTACGGCTCGAATGATCCTCCTAATGCTGAGAAGCAAGGACGTGGCAAATTCCGAGCCGATAAGCCCTCTTCAACTGGCTCTGGCTGACAACGACGACGCGACAGTTGAAAAAGCTATCACCGAGGAGGTGCGGACCATGCCGTCAAACAAGCGACGATCGCTATGCTTACGGATGAAAAGAAGGATCGATGGGCATACGAAGGGTCTACTTGAAGTCAGAGGCCAAGACAATGTTGTTGAACAAGGCTTGTCTTCTATTGATGAATGGGTCGAGTTCTACCATAAGACTGCGATCGATTTCTTCCGCTCTGATGAAATATGGGACCTACTGAAGACTCAAGCTGGCTCTCATTTCAACGTCGACCAAACTCTACTCGTTTCAAGTCTTCTCGAGATGAAGGCATTGCCTTCGGAAAGTACACTTGTAACAGAAACTAACCGTTCTCTTGCGAACATGCGGCAAGGACTTAGGTTTGTCGGGTTCCTGGAAGGATGTAACCTTCGTCCCCATACGGAGTTATTAGACGATATGGAGAAGACAATGAGGCTACACTGGGCAAAGACGACGATGTACAAGGAGCGCGCGAAATCCCGTGAACAGGTCACGGAGAACATGACATTCGAAGAATTCGTCGAATTGCAGGCTAGACGCCCCACCAATGACCACGAGGAGCGCGCGGTACGCCGTAAACAGACACACCCGGGGAACATGCCATTCGAACTATCCCGATTTGAGAGTGGAGTCTCGTCCTCTCGCCGCAAAGGGCAGCCTGCCTTCTTAACTCTTGCTATGATCCATGGATGCTACATTTATGTTGCCGACAAAGTCCTGTGGGACGACTCCGTCACCACCGAACAACGAACTTTGCTGACGAGCTCACTTCTATGCTGGTGCCTCGAAGATTTGAAGCGAAAGGACGGATTAGCCAGGAATGCCGTCACCGCTACTCTCCAGATTCTCGATATGGCTGCCGAAGCATCTATAAACATGGATATACGTACTTGCTGGAACAAACTCACCGTGGAGCTGCGGTCAGCCATGCGCAGCTCAGTATTACGATCTGATTTCGCCAACAATACGATGGATCTGTGTCTTGCTTTCCTCAATAATCGCGAGCTCCGCCTAGATGCGGAAGTGACTGGTCCGGGGGTCCGAAGGTTGCTCCGAGAATTTCAATCTGAAGTCATGGCCGCAAATCCTTTGGGCGCAAAGAACGATAGCACCCAGCAAGATCTAGATGAGTTCAACACGAAGTACGACAAGGTTCAGACTATACTCGCAACGGGGTGGAAAGAGAAAAGCAACGGGGCTCAGAGGAAGCAAAACAGCGAAGGTTGGAAGTGGCCTGGATTCGTGTTCATGATTCTTATAACACTCTCTTCTTTACATTTCCTAAGTTACGGCATGTTGTTTAGTTCGCTCGGTGGCCTAGATAGAACACGAGACCTCTAGGTCTCTAGCCGACAGCGAAGTTTCTATTTTCTCTTCTTTGACTCGTATCTGTGTGCGAAAATCTCGACCCCATTCCACCCCATCTCATAGTACTGCGATAACCCATACGATGACCTATGGACGATACGCAGCGAGCCACTTACGACTCCCACAACACGAACAACATACACGATGCCGGAAACCCCCCAATCAAATAATGGAGACAAGATTTTAACAGTGAGCGTAACTAGCCGCAGGATCTTGGAACGGCGACAATGCAATTTTTACTCAAGCTACCATACGCTATTAAACCCGCAACTATTGATATCCCTACAATTATATCATGGTCTGAGACGAACAACCCCGTGGCGAATAAAATCATCACTGGCAATCTGAAGAAAGACTGCTGCACATGGCTAACAACCACAAGGTTCAAAGGCGATCAAATTGTAGTCGAATGGTATACATGCAACATGCAAGTCTATTTCATAATAGCCCCATAATACCATGCTATGCAAATCTATCAACCCCCCTCCCCCAACCACGCACCATCCAACCGTCCTCCAGCCACAACCCCCTAGCTCAAATCAAACCCAGCACCCGAGAAAACGCTATACAGCAACTTCTCCTTCAGCGTCCTCTCATCATCATACATCGGCAGCTTCAGCAAATTAACACACGTACTCGTACTAGGCAACCTATCCTGATCCCTCCCCGCATCCCTAATACTGAACCTCGGATTCAGCGTACCAAATCCCAGCAGCGGGGCGCGGGGCGTACTCGTCACAAACTTCAGCACCGCACGCCTCTCATCATCGCTCATCTCCTTCATGACCTTCCACAGGAGCTGGATGGTGGGGTGCTCGAGCCCGTCGTCGCCGATGACATACGTGCCGCCGTAGATAGTGTTGCGGCGCAGGTCTTCGACGTCAATGGACGTCCGAGTACCGGAGATGAGCGTCTGGAGTTCGGATTGGTTGAACATGGAGAGCCAGGAGGGTTGGATCATGGTGGCGAGGCCGCGGAGGAAAGCCGTGGTTTGGGCGTAGGGTTGGTTTTGCAGGCGGTGGCGCGCCATGTAACTAATGTACACAAGCCGGTTCTGGTTGGTGACGGGGGTGTTTGAGCCGTCGGGCTTGAGGTCCTTGGTTATGGCTTTGGTTTTCTTGGGCGAGGTCGTGTGGTCTACGATGACGGTGTCGGTGACGGTGAAGTTGAGCGAGAAGTCTTCGACGTCGCCGGGGTACGTCTTGAGCTTGTGCAGGCCTTGGTATAGCTCTTCGTCTAGGTCGCGGAGGTCGTTGAGCGTGGGGCGGTAGCCGGATTCGTTGGGGGCGGAGCCCGTGCCGCCGGTTAGTGCCCATTTGCGCAGGAAGAAGGGTGCGAAGTTGACGTCGACTAGGATACCTTCGTACAGACATTTGCCGATGATGCGGCCTAGGAATTCGTAGCGTTGAAGCAGCTCGGTGATCTGGGCACGGTACTCTTGTGTACCCTCGCGTATGCCGGCTTGCCGGAGGGCCTCTTTGTGCTCTTCGACTGCGGCGGGGTTGGGGTACAGCAGATGTTGGTCGTTCTCAACAAACATGTCGATATATTCAGTCGGCATGAACGCTCGGCTGGTGACGCTGGTGAGGAACTCTTTCGTGACACCACCTCCGTCGATGCCGGCCTCAGGAGCGCCGAATTGATCCATGAAGGTAATCTGGATTGGTTCCTTCAAGCCCTGGCCTAGTTCATAGAACTGCTCAAAAGCATCGTCGAACTCGTTCTCTCGTCGGATCCTCGCTGTATGCTTCTCAAGTTGACTGCGAGCGTTTGGCTGCTGCATAGTCCGGAACCGCCAGAACTCAGGATCCGCAGATCCTCGTCGCTTGATCATATCCAGTTTAACAAACTCGCGAAAGATCTGAACACGAGTGGTGAAGGGTATGAAGAACGGCATGTTCTGCAGGATTTCGAGACGAGGTGCTACGGCTTGCAGGTACCGTCTCCGCGAAGCCTTGCGCTGCTGCCGTTGTAGTTTCTCCAAGCGTCGTTGTGTCTGGGTACGGCTGGTGCCGATGAGTTGTGGTGTGTCGTCGAATTCCTCTTCTTCCAGGTCGTCGAGATCTTCCGCATCTTCCTCTTGGATCTTGTGCCGCGACTCTTCCTCCTCCACTACAGCCGGGATGAACCCGGTCATGTCAAAGCGCGAGACCATGAGCCAGTGGTCCGAAGGCAGGAACTTGCGTCGCGAGTCGCGCTCGTACACCATACGAAGTAGTCCAGTGACCAGCCCTTTCACGTAATCTATCCTCAAGCCTGCGACACCACCTATTGATGGCTCAGCATGCTCTTTCTGGGTTTGGTTGTCCATGACGCCAGGATTGAAGTAGCTAAGACTTCTGTTATTGCCTCCCATGTCATCTTCCGAAGTTGTAATGTCTACTGCGTTGAAGTAGAGCGTAAAACCCAAATTCTTTAGAAAGGTCGTCAGGTCCTTAACTTCACTTAGAGGCAAGCCGCTGTCGCGGATCTGGCCCGAGTAGATGTCTTTCTGCCCCGACGTAAAGAACTCCTCGTCGTCGGTGACTTTGAGTACAAAGGTGTATAGTTCGAGGAATACCAGAATGACGCGCCATTCGTCGGTGGTGACTGCGTCGCGATCGACTTGCTGTTGTGCTGGCTGCCAAAATCCATGTTGCGTTAGTCCAGATGTGCCGGGGCGGTCAGAGTTGTTCAGATTTGAAGATTTCGGCTTCAAGAGTCCAATAGCTGCCCTTGAGTCCCGGAAGATGGTGGTAAAGACTGATGATCGTTTTGATGCTTCCCAGAAGTATCTGATCGCTGGAAGCTTCCTTGCGCTCTTTCCAGACGCCTCTGATGGACCGATGTAAAGCCACATTCGTATCTCGTCACCGCGACGAGGGAAGAAGCGAAGTAATGCAAGCGCGTAGTTTGCAAGCTGCCGGGCTTCTTCGACCTTGTCATCTTCAGAAGCTTCCGCTGACTGTGATGATCCAGCCAAAAGACTTCCAATACCTTCCTGATGTACCAGGGAGCGGACTTGCTCTTTCAAGAAATTTGACACGGCGCTGGCGTCTTGATCGGCACCGTCGTCTTCGGAAAGCTCGGCAATTGGATGATCGTCATCTACAATGTTGATTGGCAGGGAGTTCAACAGAACCGATACGACGGCTACAAAGTCCTTGTGAACCGCGTAGGCTTCGGGAGTGTCGAAGTTGTGGGCGTAGCGGTGGAAATAGATAAAGTTTCCTAGTAAACGCAGTCTACTTGATGTGTTCTTCAGCTCGGATTTGCTTTGCAGCCCTGCTCTCTTGGAAAGTGTCGCCAGTGCATTTGCGAGCAGCTTGTAGTTGATGGCGTCGGCGAGCGAGTCGCGGAACTTTTGTAATGGTGTTGACGTTGAGTCCGAGCCTAATAGTGGGAGAGTCAAGAAGTGTATACCGAAAGCCTCATAAGCATCCAGTGTGTACCCAGTCACCCGCGTCATCGGCGAGAGAGCCGCCCTGACTATGGTGTCACTTATCTCCGATCCTTCGCTCTGCGTTTCAAGTGTTGGGGTGAAGGTGGCCACGACGCGTGCAAGAGTGCGGTAGTAATGCTCGGCATTCTGGGACGTTTCGGCGGGTATCTGGTCTGCGAGGAACTGTAAGACGGTGAGAGAGGCCCCAACCTGATTCCATTGCATGGGCGCGTGCTTCTGAAGCTGCCGCTCTATGGCCACGAGTAGGATGCGCTCCAGCCTTAGATATGCCCACGGCCACGGCCCGCTGGATGTGATGCCTAACTTTTTGACTGTCTCCATCTGCCGCGATGCATAGTGCTGTATCCGTCGCAGGTCGTCATCGCTCCGTGAGGATGCGAATCGAAGCAGCCGTTGTAATTGGGCAAGAGCCTCCTCCTCCGAGTCATATGTCACCGTCCTCGAGGAGCCATTCGCCTCTTCTACCCGGTCCCATGCGCCCCGTAGCTCGTCAGCCACATCTCTCCTGGCAGAGTGACCCCGCCATACTTTCTGTATCCGCTTGGCCGCATTGAGCGTGTCTCGTTCCCGCTGCCGTTGCGCTCGCTCTTGCTGTGCGCGGTCGAGGGCGGCTTGTGACCCGGCGCCGGAGCCGGGAGGACCGAAGGGATTCGTCTTCTTCCCGCCGAGGTTGACTTGGCGCGCCTTTCGCGTGTTGCCGGTGAAGCTCGTGAACATGGTGGCGGGGCGTTGAAGAGGCCAGTGCGAGACGTCGAATCGGTGTATGTGTAGGGTAAATGTGTTTAGATAGGTTCTGACGCTCTCTGTGGTGGGTCGGTCTGCAGGGGAACTATTAGATTAGGTGTGAATATGTCGCTGTATAACGGTAATAGTGAAAGCACACGGCACCAGCCAACCTTGGAAGGCAGCGATCAGTTGGGGGCGAGGTGGAGGTGTGCGCATCCGTAGGGAAAGAGGTGCACTCAGCGTCGTGATTCGCATATAGAAGGCGCAAGCTACGTAAGGCCTTCGACCGGGTTCTGCGTGTCTCGGGCGGCGATGGTCGTGGTAATGGAGACAACCATACAGTGGTCGACATCGCCGCAACCTCCGAGAGTCCGTGCACTCTGGTGCCGTCATCGCGCTTTGAAATCGCGACGCGCCCACTCTTCATTATCGCCAACACAATGTCACAATTCAGGCGCAAACGAAACTTACTTTTGACAACGTGCAAAGCCCGATCCGATGCTGACATAGCTTCATCATGGGTCATGCCCTCAAGGGCTACAATCCGCTCGTCAAATTTTACCATTCTCAAGACGCGAGCACCCTAATACTCATACCCACGATACGCAGTCGGCAGCAACTCCACTCCCGCCTCTCCATCCATTCCGTCACTCCTCTTCTTCGCGTGTTTCTTCTCCCTCTCCATCGCCTCAGTAAGCACATTCATGATAACCGTAATAAGCACGCCCATAGCAATCAACTGTCTCGAATCCCACACTATCATTTCCGTATTCGGATCCTCCATCCAACCCGAACCAGCTATCCACTCGCGCATCGTGTACACGCGGAACCAGCAGAACATCGACGTTACGATGGGTGTGAGCAACACCAAGATCCAGTAGATCAAGGTAACGAATGCACGCTTATCCGTCCAGACTTTTGGCGCGCGGTCTCTGGATTCGGCGAAGCGGATGGGGACTGAGATGTGCGCAGCGATGAAAGCGATGCCGAGGACGATGTACATGAATCTTTCAGGTGGCCAGGCTGTTGCGTTTCCGAAACCGAGGTCGGCTTGGTTCTGACGCGCTTGCTCTTCTGCCGCTGATCGCAGGTCCATCTCCAGCATGCATGCTACTGGGAGTAATATGGCGCTGTCTCGGCTCGAGTGCTTGAGCGCGTCATACGGAGCATAATTGGCTTCCCTGAAGATCGTCAATCCGACACCGATGAAGGCTCCGACGGAAAGTATTAATCGAAAAGCGGCTGCAAGGGGATTTCGCCAATAGGTCCGCACCAGTGCGATGGAGAAGGTGAGAACAGACAGAGCGATCATCATCTGACTGACGGCGACTGTAAAGTGGTAACTTGTCAGCTTGCACTTGCTCCGACCAGCAAACCCGAGAAGGAAAGCTCCGACGAAGATGGTTTGAGTGTCTGCAACACCCAAGACGAAAGTCCGGCCAGCTGCACGCACTCTATCTTTCCATGTCGGATCCGCGTTCGGGTTCTCGGGAGTCTTGTTGTTGGGTTTGTCTCTGAAGCTTGCGAAGGCACTGCCGAACTGACTGTTTACATCGATGATTAGCCTTGTCTAACAACCAGTTCAAGGTACTTACGAGACATCTGCTCTAATCCAGAGTTCGATAAAGACAAAGACGAGGGATATCGCGACAACAACGAAGAACAGTACCATCGCGATCCAGATCTAGCGACGTTAGCTCGCGTACAATATCTGCATCTGCCATCTTGACTTACTCCAATGCCAGCGATACCAGGCTGCGGCACCATTCTTCCCCTCGTAACATTGCCAATCGAGACTAGGTCATGATCCGCACCAAACGTCAGGCTACAAGCCTGAGCGAGGTCCACATCCTCAGCCTTGCAAGCCTCCACTACGTTGAACTGAAATCCGCTTCCACTTTCGCCTCTGAGGAAACCGAAACTGTTGCCCATTTCGGCGGATTCGACTTATAACAAGGCTATGCGGATATGGATTAGACTGTCGCAACATCTGGCAGCAACAAGACTTTTAACATAATAGTCCAGGCTACGAGGCTGAACATGGGGGGCTGAAAGATGCCGCCAAGCCCGTGAACACGAGTGGCTTTTGCGACTGGACACTGAGCTTCTAAAGCTGAACTTCTGCCTCCAAGTTCGTCGAGTATGATTGGGAGCCTCACCCATCGAGAATAACAAATGCGCCTCCAGCGGCAAACAACACAAGGCTTCGCGCAACATCGCCACCACTTGCACTGTACAAGGCCAGGCTGACCCCCAGCCTCACACCACCTCCGCCCTACCCCCAAAACTCCTTCAAATCCTCCGCCCTCCACTTCGTACTCCACCCCGAAAGTCTCTCAATCTTCTCCAGCAGTTGCAAAATAGCCTTCTGCTCACTCTCATGGCTCATCCACTGTCCCGCAATCCACAACGGCTGAATCGCATTCGTCCAAGCAGCATGATCATCATTGCTAATCGAGATTCCACAGATCTGTCTTGCGTGCCAGAAGACGGAGTTGGGCTTGGGTGTAACGGTAGTGTTGGGAGGTTTGTGGCGGAGCATCAAAATGCAGGCGGTGTGGTGGAGTTGGTTGCCGGACATGGCGGCGGGGTTGCTGTAGAGGAGACGCGGGAAGGGGGAGGTGGGTGGGGTGAAGGAGGAGATTGGGAGCATCTCGGCGGGGCGCGTGGTGTACCATGTTGAGATGTGGTGCCAGAGTTGGGTCCAGCGTGCGGTGTATGCGGCATCTGTGTCTGTGGGTAAGCGTGGTGTAGCGCCCACGCGACCGGCTAGGTTTGAATGGAAAGACAGTAGGTCAAGGATTTGAGCAATGAGATACACGGCTTCGCACGCGTAGACATTGTAGTCGCCAACGGAACGGAAGCGATCCACGTCGGCATCGAGACCCATTCCTGAAGAAGCCCAGTGCTCTACCGGTATGAGCGTTTTAGACGATGCGATAAGCCCGCCGCAGACGTCCATACGAGCAAAGCACCAAAACAGCGCTTGATCAACGCCGCCTGAGAAGCCATTAATCCCCACAGCTTCCAGCAAATGCGCACATCCATCTAGATGCTGATGCCACGCTTTCGCCGAGCTACTCAGCATCTCGAGTACGCATAGCACGACGCATGATGCTATCACCGGCGTGCTCCGTGTGTGTAGTTGTGGGAGGACGAGCTGGATGGCTGTCTGGTAGAGCGCTAGACTGCGTGATGTGTGTTTACTGTTGTTCTTCCGCTCTATTTGCCGTGCCGAGAGAGCGAGCATCGAATACCGCAAGTGATCATGTGAGCGTGCCATGATGGGTAGTGTGCGTTGGAAGTGGCGCTCTGGGTCGAATTTATCGATCCAGGGTGCTACTTCGTCGAGCCAGTTTTTCCAGAGTTCGAAGTCGTCTTCCGCGGACAGATGAGGCGGTGAGACGTTCGTCGGTTCTGACTCATCGACGGTAGTGGTATCGAGAGAACTTTCCGTAACGTGCCTCGCTGCATCTGTCGCATAGTTTGCTTGTGACTCTTCCCAGCCCTGTCCAACACGCACAGCATCCGGTGTAACTTCTCTCGTCGGCACATTAGATCTCACTTCCTGTATCAAATGGCTCCGAAATGTGGAATGCGCATCGAGATACGCTGAACCTGGTAGAAACACGCTGTCGTCCAGGTACGTAGTGGTGCCAGGACTGTGCCAGATAGATCCAATATCGTCCGGAGTGGGTAAAGCAACGTACTGGGTCGACTGGAGAGTAACTAGAGTATTCTCGGCAGCCGAGAAAGGCGTGTTTGACGTCCAATACGTGTGAGCATGATGCGGAGGTACCTGCTCGTCGGCTGTAGCAGGCGATATGGTGGTAGAAGTAGAAGGGGGAGTCTGCCGATCATCAAATCGATCTGGTGTATCAACGTCGTCCACTGGATCATAATGCCGATAGTCGCGTATAACTTCCTCCGTCACATCCTTAATCTTAAAGCGCGCTGGTGGGCGTCCGGATGGGCGATGCAGCGACGATGGTCCGACACCTAAAGCGTTCTCGGCCCGGAAGGTGAGGCGAGAAGCCCATTGACATTGTTCGTTTTTGCTACCGCAGCGACCGCATGTGGGTTTCGTTTCGTCGCATTTGCGTCTTTTGAGCTTGCAGTTTGTGCAGCTGGGAGATGTGCGTCAGCAAGTTGTGCTTTGTGGTGTGCTTCGGACTGTACTGACCCGTGCCGCGTTCTTGCTCTTTTGTTACCGCGTCTTACCAGACTGTCTTCATTTGCCATTGGACGTGGTCGGAAAGGGGCGCGAATAGAGATGTGATAAGACCCCGGGCCTGCCGGTCATGATCAAGAAGCGTTGATCAGCTGGGTCGTTGTACGTTTTCATGATGCAGATCGAACTATCACTAGCGGAAGGTACGATGTGGAGACCCCGCATCTTAGCTGCATCGAGCGCAGCACAGTGATGGATGGAGTCTGGAGTTGCTATTGAGGCAGCATTTACGGATCATCACGGTGAATCAAACAATTTGTTATATGCGAACACAGCGACTTCTTCGTCTATCTAACTACCAGAACGTACAAGAACGCGTGAAGAAGACCACGCATCTTTCAAACATCTCGGTCGGCTCATGGTATGTTCAAGAGCGCGTCGCATACATTGGCTCACTTCATCCGACTTCTTCCAGCAAACCCACAACATCAGTCGACTGCTGCAGTACAGTACGGACAATGGCAGTCGCACATGCCGCGCTTCTCAGACTCATTCCAGTGCGTCCAAATACCATGGAGAAGGACAGCTAAAAAAACATACCACACGAACCTCTTCGCTAAATTTTGCCTTTCCAGACTACAGCGCAATCGATGCGCTTTGACTCTCTCGAAACCGTCGAAATTGTCATCGTATTTGACCAGCGCCCAACTCGCGGCATCGTACTTCTGTTCGAGCGTAAACCCATCGTTTGCCACTTCTCTTAGATATCCTTCTTCTTTCCCAGGCGTTCCCGGTGGAGTTATCAGCCTCCATGGGTCAACAGGTCTCGGGGTGCCTGAGTCGTTGTCTCTCCAATGAGCTTGATCTTTCCATGCTTCTTGTTCGACAATCATCAGCTCTGAGTTGGAAGGGATACTTGTGCGAAGGCGGTCGGACCATTCGGGTCCGAAGTCCCTTTCGAGGGTTGACGGAGTTGGTTGTGATGAGTATTTCATGGTTGAGCTGATCTGAATGAAGAATGCCGTTGAGTGGGATCTCACTCATTTGGATGAAGCACATGATAGAGGTGATTAGAGTCGGCTTACCACCACTATAGGTCTTGGGTGAAAGAGAATGCCTGTACTGAGCGCACATGTTGATCAAGGCATTCACCCTTCAGTGATTAGTCGCTCCGCACGTTGCGCTGTGTGGAATTGCTAGATCGGATCAGATGCGCACATCGCGACTTGTGGGAATGTCGAGTCTGAACACAGTAGTGCTGCGAATGGGTCGCCGAGGCGCATTGATGAGGTCTTGATGGTCGTACATCAACACCGTGGAAATCGAGATCGTGTTGTCGCAGTGAACCCCGCGCTCGGCACACCTTCCTCACTCTCTGGTGGGGCGGACCCTTTCCGACGTCATGTTCGAGCTGGGCGCGCTCCACCAACACTCCGAACAAACGGACCTCTGTCGTCCGAACGCGTCCATAAGAAGGCCGAATCGGCCATCTTGAAGCCCGCAATTCCCCTGATCACACGCCACAAGTCTCATTCGATCCATCGTTTCGCGGAAATCCAATCAAAATGGCAGGAGACGCAGAAGACCGCGCCGCGCTCGTCAACCGACAGCTCCCAGAGATGACCCTGTCAACAGCCGACAACCCTCTTACAGCACCCAGACCGCCCTTGGAGAACTTGTCTACGGCAGAGAGAGCGCAGTATAGGTTCCAGGTCAAGGGCAATGCGATCAGTACGTGAACGCCTCTAGGGTAACCTCACCCATCTGCATCTACACCCACCACGCACCAAGACCATCCTACTAACCAGCATTAATATAGTCACCGGCGGCGCCGGCACCCTCGCCCTCGAAGCCGCAGCCGCCCTCCTCGAACACGGCGCCACGGGCCTCGCCCTCTGGGACATGAACCCCGACCAAGCCTTCGAAAGCGTCAAGAAACTGCACTCCAAGTTCCCGCACGCGCGCATCATAACCGAAGCCGTCGACGTACGCGACGAGAAAGCCATTGCTTCAGCCGTAGAAAGTAGCGTAAAAGTGCTGGGCAGCATAGACATGCTCTGCTGTTTCGCCGGCGTCGTAGGCTGCACACACGCGATTGAGATGGCGGCGGATGAATGGCGGCGGACGCACGATATCAACCTTACCGGCTCCTTCCTCTGCGCACAAGCCGTCGCGAAACAATTCCGTGCGCAGGGGACGGGGGGTAGTGTTACGTTTACAGCGAGTATCTCGGCGCATCACACAAACTACCCGCAGCCGCAATGCGCGTATAATTCGTCCAAGACGGCGCTGTTGTCGCTGGCAAAGAGTCTGGCGGCGGAGTGGAGTAGCTATGGTATCAGGGTGAACTGCTTAAGCCCGGGGTATATGGACACGATTTTGAATGATGGCGATGGATTGATTAGGGCGAGGAAGAGTTGGAATGATAGGAATCCGATGGGGAGGATGGGGCATCCGTGGGAGTTGACGGGGCCGTTGGTGTTGCTGTGTAGTAATGCAGGGAGGTATATCAATGGGACGGATATCATTGTTGATGGTGGGGCTATGGTATTTTAAGAACGAACAGGATGTGGAGTAGGAGACGAAGGAGATACTTTCTCAAGTCTTGACCTGTTAGTATTGCATGCATGTCGGCACCAATTTCGAACAGCGCAACGAGTGAAGGTTAGCGGGCGCATTCCAAGGCTGGAATCGAATGTGAATGCGGTAGTGAACTTCGCGAAGCGACACATTAGCAGGTTGGACGTATCAACGTGGAAGGCGGATAAGGGTCCACCACGTACCATGGGAAGCAGGTGAAGGCACAATTCACCTCTTTCTATACACACCATCGCCGCAACAAAAGCAACCACCATACATCCCCAACTCTTACTCATTCTGACTTCCCAAAATCTCATAATTTACACCACTCAATCTCACATATCCCACATATCTCACATATCCCACATATCTCACATATCCCCAACTCAAATACCCTACAACACCTTCCAAAACACAATGGACAGCAACGGCCCCGGCTCCCTGCGAGCAATCGCCAACTTCATCATCACCAAGCTCACCGACGCCACGATGTACGTCCAGGATCTTATCGAAGCGCGGGCTGAAGCGGAGCGGCGCCGCGTGCAAGAAGAGAACGACGCGATATCGAGGGAGGCGCGTAGGCGCGTTATGGAGTATGGGGATGCGGATGAGTCGTTGATGGGGGATCGGGAGGCGGAGGAGGGGAGGAGGAGGCCGTAGGAGTGATTGGGGGTATGGACGGGGGAGGGGATGTGGGTGTGGATGGGGTGTGGACTTGGGTTGGTGGTGGAGGGAAGGGGAGGGGAGGGCAAGCGGTACGTGATGGTCGTGAACATCTTGGGGTTCACATGGATACGTTCACGAACGTCATGGAAGGCTAAAAAACCTCATATACGAAATGATATCAACGATCGACATTCAAATTACATGACTACTCACTATGCCGCGATACGCATCATTTCTATATCTACATTATGCCCCTACACATCGCAAGAGCAACTCATTGTCTATTCAAACATCAGCCTTTCCCCCATACCGGCATTCAAAAAGTATGCATGCCGCGCGTCTACACCTGACCGCGAGACTCTCAAACTCCATCTTCAAACCACTCCCAAAAGACCTCACGTGCAAATCCCCATGCCCACCCACACTATCACCCAACGTCCCCTGGCACCCATCACAGTCTAGCACATAAAACCACTTGCAAGACCACACAGATAGCAAGACCGAGCATAAACGCCCCGTACAGACCCATGATCAAGTCCTTAGCAGCGATGTCACCGCCTAGACCAAGAAGCGCTTGGTGTGATGCTGTTATGGCCATGCAGCCGTAGATTATTGCGATTGCTTGGGAGAATGTGAGACCAGTGCGATTGTGTGGAAGGATAGGTGGTTGGGATATTGTTGTTGTGACGGAGCTGAAGGAGCTGAAGGAGAGATAGGTGGAAACGGGCGTGATAGCGAGATCCTGGCGTGTTGGCTGGGGAGCCACGTTGATGGCAGGGGTGATGGGCGAGAACGAAAGCTTAGTCCGGCCGCTAGCTGTAGATGGACGCTTCCGAGTTAGTGTCTTCATGGGCGGCGGTTCGACTAGCGAAAACACACGGCGATTCGGAAGTTTTGGTAAAGGCTTATCTGGATCCGATGGATTGGCAAGGAGTGCATTCTTACTGCGGCGCGGGACACCGACGTCGGAATACCTTTCGCGCTGCTCTTGTCCATTCCTCCCACGCTTCATATCGTCGGAAGGCAATTGAGTACGTCCAGTCGCCTCCCTCGCTTTCACCCTCGCAAGCACATCCCGTACACTAGTCGGATCCACATACCCAAACTCCTCCTCTTCCTCATCAGAAGCAACAGAAGGTGTCTTAGGAGCCACATACCCCTCACGCTTCGTATCAAACCCCCTGCCAGCCCACCTCGACTTCCCATTCGAACTACTTCGCCACGCAAGATTCCTAGCCAGCTCTACCCTACCCTTCTCAAACTGCTCTCTTAACGCATCTTCAGCAGGCGAAGTCTTGCGGGAAGTAGGCGACTGGGCCTTTGGTGAAAAGCGACCTGGCGTGTTTTTATCGACGTCAAGCGTGGTGATGCCGTTGGGAGTGCAGATCAGGCCTGATGCGACGTCCAAGGAGACGCTTCTGTCCTCGACAGGTGGTTCAGGAAGACCGGCTTCCGCCCACTCACCAGTCGGGGTACGCGAGGATCGCTTTCGTATGTTTCGTTCGTTCGAGGTTGAAGAAGGGCGGGCGCGACGTGCGTTGTGTTGGATAGAAATAGGTGTGCGACCGAAGAGTTGGGCGCGATCGAGATAGCCTGAATGCGTGGATGTTGATTGATGGAGGTTGGCTCTCCTGCGCTCTGAAAGAGGGTATGGCGATGGCGACGAAGACATGCTGACATCACCGTGCCCACGACGGCTCAGAACAGGATCATATGACTGTCGCGAGTATTCTGGTAGTGATGACCCCATAGCCGGTGACGCGTACTTGTCGACGACGTCGTTCATATTTTGTGATGCCGAAGGCGTAGTCCTGTTGTTACGGGAGTTGGCCATGCTGTAATTCCAAGGTCGAACAGAAGGAGGGGGCTGGAGCCGTAGAAATGACCGTGAGGAAGTTGAGTTGGCTGCAGTGATTGCCAAAGCTCGAAGGTACATAGTGGGTTGTTCTTGTTTCGCGACTTTTGAGAGTGCATGCAGAGAGGACTGGGCTCAGGTACTCGCCATTTCTCATTTGGCTATCGCTAAGTGAAAGCTGGTCGTCACACTGGCAACATGAGTGAATACATCGCAATCGCGATTTCTTTGTCCAATTTACGGAGGTTGGAGCGTAGGACCTCCAAAAGTGTACCCGGCAGCTTCATCTGGATCGCACGCTGCTTGAGTTGATGTGTCTATCTTCATTCCTCATTCCTTTCTTACGATCGTCAATCTACCCCTTTCTATCCGTCATCTCCATATACGACTTTCACCACTGTCAATGGCGCGAGGTGGTCAATAGCTCGCTGTATTCGCTAAGCTAAAGTATTCCTAATATTGTACATGACCAATGAAGCGAAACCCTCCAACGAGAGGGAAGAGGTCGAACGAACGCCATTCACCTCATAAACAACGTGCTTTTATGCACATCCATCATTCCCATCCCGCTAACTACGCAGGTATAGGAGCGGGAGGTTCTGGGCCGTCACCACCATCACCCCTTGGTCTTATCGCCGTGGGGAGTGGATTATCTGGGATTTTGATAGGCGCATCAGGCAAGGCCTTCAGCCGGCCAGGAAGGTCCTCGCCCTTGATGACCTTCATGATCTCCTTCTTGTCCAGCGTCTCGTACTGCACAAGCGCATCGGCTAATCTGTCGAGCTCCTTGCGCTTCGACAGCAGCAGCTCCTTCGCATCCTTTCTTGCCTCATCGATCAGCTTTCGCACCTCGTCGTCGATGATTCGCTTGGTCTCGGGTGCGACCATCTCGTAGTTGGATTTGTAGTCGACGTTGCCGAGCTTCTCCGAGAAACCGCACTGAGTGACCATCATGTACGCTATCCTCGTTGCGTTGGAAATGTCGCTAGAAGCTCCGGTGGATACATTCTCCTCACCATATACAAGTTCTTCGGCAATTTTGCCACCTAGAGAGACCTGCAGTTGGCGTATGTATTGTTTGCGAGTGTGGTGGCCCTCTTCCTCCGGAAGGAAAAAGGTGATACCGGCAGCGTGACCTCTTGGAAGAATAGTCGCCTTGTGCAGATCGTTGAAGCCAGGCTTGTAGAGACCGACGAGCGCGTGGCCACCCTCGTGGTAGGCGGTGTGAATCTTGTCCTTGAGTGGTACGGAGCGGCTCTTCCTTTCTGCGCCCATACTGATCTTGTCCTTGGCCCATTCCAAGTCGTCGAGAGAGACGAACTTTGCCTGAATCTTGGAAGCACGGATAGCTGCCGAGTTGGCAACATTCTCTAGCTCGGCACCAGAAAATCCAGGTGTGCCACGGGCGATGGTAGAAAGGTCGATATCGGGAGAGAGGCGAATCTTCTGAGTGTGGTACTTGAGGATAGCCAGCCGGCCACCTACATCAGGGAGTTCAACCTGGACATGACGATCGAAGCGTCCGGGGCGAAGCAGGGCTTCGTCGAGAGACTCGGGGTGGTTGGTGGCAGCAATGAAGATGACACCACTGCTTTGGTCGAAACCGTCGAGATCGTTGAGAAGCTGGTTGAGGGTCTGGCGGTGGTAGCTGGCGTCGCGCGACCTACGCTTTCCGCCTATGGCATCAAGTTCGTCGATGAAAACAATAGCGGGCGCCTTGCCTCGAGCAGCAGTGAAGAGTTCGCGGACACGCTTGGCTCCGACACCAACGTAGACTTCGTCGAATTCAGAGCCAGACATGTAGAAGAAGGGAACACCGGCCTCTCCCGCGCAAGCGCGAGCAAGCAGAGTTTTACCAGTACCAGGAGGGCCAACTAGGAGTACACCCTTGGGGAGTCTGCCGCCGAGCTTGTTGTACTTGTCTGGGTTCTTGAGAAAGTCGACGACATCGGTGAGTTCTTCCTTGGCCTCGTCGCAACCGTGGACATCGCTGAAGCGGGTGTTTTGCTGCTCGGGACGGACTTCGGCGTTCTCTTTACCGCCAACGCCCTTCTTGAGGACGCCGCTGGTCTCGACGAAGAGGGTGATGAGGATCAGGGAGACGTAGGCAGCCAGAGCGAAGCCGCAGATCCAGCGGACCCACTTAAAGATAACGTTCATCAAAGACTCTTCCACAACAACGTAGACAGGGTCGGCCTTGACGCCAGCGCCGCCCCTGGTCTTGGCGACCTGAGCACCGCCAGCGTTTGCGCCGATAGCCTGGGTGATAGCCTGGCGTTGGTTCGCAGTGAGCCCCGAGTGTTCGCCGCCGTCCTGTCCCGTCTTTGCCAAGGCGTTGTTGTACATCTTGTCGATTGTAGAGTTGGTGGCGAAACGTCCAGTGTTGTACCGGTCGATGATGATCTGGTGGTAGTTGCCGCGCAGCAGAGCCGAGTAGAAGGAAGCCTGAGCGGAGGCACTTGTAGGGCTGGCATTAGCAGCCTGTTCAAGCCGAGCGAGTTGTTCCTGAGAGGGGCCACCGAAGAGCGAGCGCTGTTGTACGAGGCTGAGTCCGAGCATGCCGGGCTTGGTCAGCTGGCGGAGGTGCGAGAGAGGGCCGTTGCGCGACATGGAAGAGAATTGGCGTGCCCTGAGGGCAGCGACGGGCGATGTCATGGCGAGGGGGTTGCATAGTCCGACGCGCGGTACTGCAGAGTGTCAGTGTTGTGCTCCGACTGTGCCTCATTGCGACTTACCTGAACATGAAGACGAAGATGCGGTAGTGAGCTGCCTGACGCCGGCAGCCGTGGGCATGCGGCCCAGGGCCTGCCACGGGGAGCGCAGGGCGGTAGACATGGTGAGCGACAGTTGCGACGTGACAGAAGCGACCTTCTATATCCAAGTCAGTAGGGGTTCAATGACGCGATGTCGGAACTCGTGGCAAAACGCACCTGGGCAGCGCCGGCCGCGTGGAGGGCCATGGTGAAGAATGCGCAGCGCAGAGGCCGCAGGGACTATATCAAGTACCAGATGAAAGAAAAGGAATAGGCGCGCGTGGGCGGTGGATTGGGCGTGGCGGCGAGAGGCCACGGAAAGCTAGTCGTCACGTCTGTGGAAAGTGGCAGAATGGGCCAGTGCTGAGATGCATCTAAGTTCCGAGACCCTTGCATCTGTCGTGTGCTTGGCGATACGGCGGAACTCGACCTTGCGCCACCATCAGGGTCATATTCACCGCCACGGCTCATCACATAATCATCTTGTAGAATATTTTGCGTTTGCGTTATCGCGTTTATTCACGTGCAGTATGCTACAGCGGCGTCTACTTCCGTGACGCGCCTCAGGGCTTGATGCGATTGGCCGATGACGTAGAGGAAGCAAGTGCAACCGATCAATCTCGACTGTCCGATTGACTGAGAAGTTCACATCTGAAGTCACGCATGCGACACTCAGGGTCGTTTAGTTCCATGTTGGAGGAGACATAGTTCCCAGAGTCGCGGTGCACCTCGGCTGGCGGGGTAAAGAGCCTCATAGCTTGTCGCGCTGCACGTCTAGATCATATACATTGTCTCGCGCTCTATACTACAGAATCACGACAATGGCATCACCAAGATGGAAGAAGCTATACGAGTACGCAGCATGCGATGTACGCTTACCTTTCCCACGCCTAGACGCGTAGCTAATCTCTCATAGCTCGCTGATGGTCTACTGAAGCTGCACGTACCGGGCGCAGGCTTCCTCGCCGATATCAGTACGATCAATTGAAACCATTGCACAGGATGACTTGTTGACCTCGTCAGGGCCGCTGCTTCATACGGCCAGCATTCCCAAGCCTGAACCTAAGAAGGTCCTCGCGCCCGCATCAACCTTCCTCATGATCCCGAAAGCGACCAAGTCTTTCCCGAGCCCTCCCAAGATGGCGGACAGCATTCCAGCTTCCAACCTTACCGACTCTAGACCGTACGCGGACTACACTGAGAGCGGCACCATTGTAGTCATCAGCCAGCCTCCAGGGCAGTCGTGCGCAGTCGTCGGCGGTATCATGGCGGCTCGCATGCAGCATCTCGGTGCAGAGGGTATTGTCGTCGACGGTCGCGTGCGGGACATCACTGCGCTAAATCAGACGCAGCTGCCAATCTGGTCCAAAGCGACGTCTGTCATCGGCGCGGGGGCCGAGACCAAGTTTCATGCACACAATGTGCCCGTCAGAATCGGCGAGACGGTAGTCGAAGCCGGCGACATCATCATGATTGACCCTTTCGAGAATGGCGTGGTCGCGGTGCCACGGGGCAAGGTAGACGAGCTGCTCGATCTACTACCGAAGCTGATCGAGGCGGATGAGAGGGTAATTGCGGACGTAGGCAGCGGAGTGAGCGTAGAGGAGGCGTTCAAGAGACATAGAAACTAGTCATATCTCTTCTACAATATGAAACCACATTGTTGAAGAAAGACACGGCGGCTGTGATCGCAAAGTGAAGAGACCACTGAGATCGCTCAGAATTACATGACGCCGCTAGCCATTTCGCTGGCCCGTGCACCGCCCATTTTCGCGATCCCGGCATGACACCTCTCGCAGCTCTCATATCCATCGCCCAACACCTCCGCTACCACCCGCACCCCAACTCGAGGACCCCCAATTGCCCCGGAGCCACCACAATGGGTATCACCGACTTCTTCTCCGACGTCTGGGAGACCTTCTCCCACCCCTCGGCCGACGCCGAAGGCCAACCGCCCGTCCAAGGTGGCACCAGCACCCAGACGCCCGCCTCCGGCACCGACGAGGAGAGCGGCGACGAGGCCGAGGTCAACAAGCAGGATGCGAAGAAGGGCGGCGACTCGGGCGAGCAGGGACACAAGCCAAGCGGCGATGACGAGGATGAGCCCGAGGAGGAGGAAGAGGACGAGGAGGAGCCCGACCCAAAGGAGAAGCTTGAGCAGGGTGAGTTATCCCGGACTACGAATCTGGCAATCCAGCGGCCTTGAGAGATCAATTGCGTGTCTGGGGCGCTTCGGCTTTGGTCGGACGTGTTGATAAGGAACCCACCGTATCCGACACAGCCCGATACCAGACACACAGCGCCACTGCAGACGAAACAGTGACTAACCATCTCACCCAGAATGCGCCGAGTCCAAAGAATGCCACGGCCCCAAGCACCACTACGACGAGTGCGCCCAACGGGTAACAGGCCAGATCGAGAATGACGGCAAGGCCAGCGAGGACTGCGTTGAAGAATGTACGTCAGCTCATCTCTCACCATGACAACAACATCTAACCCGCCTCCAGTTTTCCACCTCGCCCACTGCGCGTCCCAATGCGCCGCCCCCAAGCTCTTCGCCCAGCTCAAGTAAACAGACCCGACCCCCGCCGATCCTCGTCCTCCTACGAACGAATAACAATACAATATTGGCACACGACAAGTAGTAGGAACGTAGCCGTTTCGGAATGGAATGAATGCAAGCATCAAGACATGTCACATGCGTGGATGACTGTACATATTAGAGTCGTGTTTAGAATATCACTGTACTTCTATCTCCCGATCCAAATCAAGACATTGCACAACATCATGAATGAACGACGCAAAGTTTCGTCTTGATTGATACTACGCGGACATGAATCTCGTTTACAATAATAATGAAAAAGACGAACCAAGGAAACCAGTTCCCCTCCTAAGATAAACCCGAAAAGACAAGGTAAGAAAACCTAGCCTGCAAAGAAACCCTAGTCGTCGTCATCATCATCCTCGTAATCGTCACCAGAATCCATGTCCCCAAGGAGTCATTGCTCGTGTCCCTGCACGCCCTCGCCAGACCCCTCTTCGGCGACAACAACGCTATCACCATCGACATCCTTCTTCAGCCTGCCCTCTCTACTAGCGAGGCCCAATCGTTTCACACCCAGCATAAGCGGCAGTGGCAGAACCACCGCACAAACCACGGCCTGGAAGACCAGCGCCCAAAGCATATGTCCAGGCGGCCTATTCCCACCCGTCGCCTCATCCCTGCCCGCATCTTGTACAGCGTCCAGATCCACGGGTCTTCCGTCTTTGAGCTCGTTCATGATGACGATGAAGATGCCGCCGAAGACCTGTCCTCCGACCCAGCAGATGGTGGAAGAGACTTCTGGACTAGCTGGGAAAGTGATCTCGACTAGGTACTCCAAAGCAATCGGAAGCAGGGAAAACGAACATGCGCCTAAGACAGCGCCGAGCACATACGGCGCGACGATCGTCCTGGTTTGCGGCGCCCAAATCATCGCTAGATAAGCTGCCGACAGCACGGGACATAGGATCTTGATACCGAGGAGATATGCGTGTGTGCGGTCTATGATGGGCGAGGTGATGGCGCAGGCTACCAGCCCGACAACGATAAGCACCGCGCCGCAGATACCCGCTTCGTCTTCGGTGTAGCCGTATGGATACAGGATCTGGTTTAGCAGCGAAGTGAAGGCGTTGAAGAAGCCGGTGTAGACGCTGAATGTGAAGAAGACGAGGTAGAAGGAGGGGGTGCGTAGCATGTGCTTCAGGGAGGTCATGATCGACGTTTTGGAGATGACGGAGGAAGCTGAGGGGGGTGTTGGTGGTGCCGCGGGGATGAAGAAAGACTGTGAGGTGTTAGTCAGATATGTTGTGGAGGTTGACTGGAGGTATGAGAAGACGTACCGGGAGGCATGCTACGGTTGCGATGATTGATACTATCAACACCGTAGTCGGTACGTCGCCCAAGAACGGGTTGATGAGAGACGCAAGCTATGTCTTGTTAGCCATCGTTTCCTCTTTTCTTCCCGCGTCATTACTCACCGCAGCCCCAAATGGATTCGCCAAACTAGCCACCGCCGTTGCACCAATCCTTCCTCCCTCAGTAAACCACATATCGCTATACCGAGTCGGCGCCGCGAGCACAAACGGCTGCGCTAGCCCTGTCAAGATCTGCCCAACCATGACTACAGGGAAGATGTTGGTCTTGGTACCCGCATACCGGATCCAGTTGCCGATCAGCAACAAGATGGATGCGGCGATGATGGATGGTTTGGGGCCGCGGTGGAGCAGGTAAATCGTTAATGGACATGTTGCGGCGAAGGAAAAGAGGAAGGCGGTTGAGAGCCAGTTGATGGAGGATTCCGGGACGTGGAAGTATTGCGATGAGGTTGTTGATATGGGGGCGAATGTTAGCCACTATGTTGTGTGTTAGCTATGTTCATGCTTCGCAGTTTCTTGGTGCTCAAGAATGAAGTTCATGCGGTGTTGTCCCAACACCACCGATCGACAACGCAGGGCAATGCCCAAAGTCCGGAACGGAAGACCCTTTCCCAACACCCGCAGAAGCAAACAACGGAACGGGCGACGGTGACAGGTGTCAACTTACATCCCAACTAACAACAATGTTCAACAACACCAACTGGCCCAGCCCAAGCCACCGTCTCTTGTAGACCTTGTAATGCGTATGGCTATAACTCTCTTTCTTCTTCCCCAGTCCAAACCTCCTCTTTTTGCGTCTTGGTGGCTGTTGGTGTGCTTCACCCACCACTCCATTCTCGGGATCGGCGGTACCGTCTCTTCCAAAGTCGACTATTCTCATGTTAGAGGACCCGCTTACTTCGTCGTCTTCGGGTGGGACGTCCTCCGAAAGGTGCGCGGCGTTCTTAATCATCGAGTCGTTCGTTCGGGTGTGCGATAAGTCGGCCATTTTGGGTGCTGCGGACGGCTTCAATTCATAGATGGCGCGCAGCGCACAAGAGGGTGTCCGTCTCTTGATGGATATGGGCTGGGTTAACGATAACGCTGCAAGACGCTGCGAGAAGAAAAGCTCGGAATGTCCGGGTTCCCAACGTCCCAGACGCGCGCCTTAAGTCGATGCAGTTGTTGATGTTGTTCTTATCGGTTCCGGGTCGCAGTCGCACATGTCAAAGCCAGGCGCTGTCCCAAGGTTCCTGCTGGCTGCACGGCCTATTGGCGTGCGACGAGGCAAGGGGTACGCTTGCCGGGTGGTGCGGGACGGACTTGCCGTCTTATTAAGCTAGTCGGCCGCCACATTTGGCCTGCAGGTGGGTGAACTGTATCGTGGGAACTAGCCTTGCGCATTGTTGTCGCTGGGGTACGGGAGTCGGCTGATGCGTGCGCACTGGGAAAGATACTGCTTTTGGAAGAATAGAGGTGTTAGGCGAGGCGGGGTACAATGCGATCGGCATCGCGACTGCGAGGGGGTTGATAAGATTGTGGAAGAGGAAGCTTGTGCGTGCATCTCCACGTTTACTTCTCAGCGCACAAGAGATTAAGCAAATGGTGAGCGGATAAGGTTTATTCGGCGCTGAAATGGTTGAAACCATCTGAGACTCAGATTTGGCTCGCTTCGCTATTCTATGTTAATCTGGCAGGCACGCAGGATTTCGCCGGGATCACTCGGTAAGCTGCATCCCTCCAAGCTGCCATTTTGATGAGGCTTCAGGCAACAACCACTCACGATGGGTGTGCACGCCAACAAAGCCAAGCCAATCCACGCCCACCTTGATTACAAGCCTTTACCGCATCCGAGCGAGTACCTGCGTATTCTCAGCCTGCATGCTGGCAACGCCTGGGAGCCTATCCGATGTAGCTTGCGGCTAGTCAGGCTCTACGAGAGACCACATTATGACGCTCTGTCATATACCTGGGGCGACCCCAACGTCACCAAGCTGATCGAGGTCGATGGCGTCGCGGTTAAAGTTACCTCCAATCTCGAGCAGGCGCTCCGGCACATGCGCGACCCGGAAAATGAACTTCCGCTCTGGGTAGACGCTGTGTGCATCAATCAGTTGGATACGACGGAGAAGTCGCACCAAGTGGCCCTTATGGGCAAGATATATCTCAGATGCGCCCAGGTACGGATCTGGCTAGGCTGCGATGCCTCGCAATGTCGCCTTGGCGATGGAGCGAATGACGACTCAACAGGAGCGGATCCATTCGAAATCGTACGTTTGCTAGCGAGTGGTCGCCATGTCTATGAATGGCAATGCTTCCAACCCCATACGCCCGACACGGCTGTCTACAAGCCCGACGAAGCCTCCAATATGATGTGCGAAGGCTTCCTCGCTATCTACCGAAGTCCTTGGTGGACACGCCTTTGGACTGTACAAGAAGCCATCTTACCAAAGACAGGCACTTTGTACTTCGATACATGGACGACCTCGCTTCAGACGGTCACCGGTTGCGGGTTATACTACGACCAACATGCCTGGAAGCCATGTTGCAATCCCCCCGTATCGCAAATGCCTATTACAATGATCAATGCTCTGAAGGACTTCTGCACCATGACTCGGAGCCTCTATTGGGATCGAGAACGCGATGTCAGCGGCAAGCTCAGGCGACATGACCTACAAACTCAACATGTAGTGTACGGGTTCCGGGCGTGTGAGGACCCACGCGACAAGGTCTACGGGCTGTTGGGTGTCATTGATCACCGATTCTTCACCCCGGATTACACTTTGTCTAAAGAGGAGGTTTTTCTTCAAGCTACTTACACAATGCTTTGTCGCAAATGGGGGTCATTGAAGAGTCTGACAGGCCCTCAATATGGCCCAGCGCCGGACAAACTGGCGTCCTGGGTGCGGGACTTTGATGCGCCTTGCGATCGCATGGACGTCGATGTAGTTTTCGATCGGCACAAATTATTTGATGATGGTGTTTTCAATGCTTCCGACGACCACAGGTCGAGGCCTGTATTGCTAAGAGCTTCCCCGCGGTCGTCGGGTGAGATGGCAAGACGAGTGGGCCTTGAGGTCGTAGGCAGGCGCGTAGGCAAAGTTACCTTTGTATCCGAGGACGTACAGACCTTAATATCCCCGACAGACGATGCTGATATAAGACATAAAGACGTCTTCAGGAGATGGATGCTATCCGCGCTCGACTCGAGTGCGTTGGACATGTTAGCTCACATTAGTATGCAGAGCAATCTCTATAAAGGTCCGAATAACGTCATGGCGTTTTGGCGAACGATGCTTAGTGGATTGGACATTCCAGTCGATAGAGAAGGCCACGCGTGGGATCTCAAATCTAGTCCTGGAACTAGTCCGGCAACAATGCGTTGGCTCGAACACTTTCTTGCATGGGTGGAAGGAAAAGAGGATACGATCAATGCCACACTATGCCACATGATCTCCGTCACAACACATGGTCGTCGCTACTTCAAAACCGGGGACAACGACCAGGGCCTCTGCTATCCGCACGTTCGTGTAGAGGACGAGGTATGGGTTCTAGACGGTGGAAACGTACCCTTCATTCTGCGGCACGCGCATTTGAACACAGAAGAAAGCGATGCACTCAATCCCGTAGTTGTGGATGGATTCTGGAGTGATGGAAAAATCAACTTCAGGTTTGACGGCCAGTTGGGCAAGCCGCCTGAAGGCTATTACGAGTTTATCGGCGACTGTTATTTTGACGGATACATGCACGGGGAAGCGGTTCGAGACAGCACCATTCGCGAACAGTCTATCGTGTTGGTTTGAAAGGATTGTTGATACACTGGTCCAGGAAGAAGAAAGCACATCATAGCGGAAAGCTAATACAGTGATGACTGGGCGTCAGGTCGCAGATATGTAGGTGAGGATGTTCTGCGCAACGAAGCAGCGCCTGGTCGTACGTCGAGCTATGACGTACATGCAGGCGTTTTCTACTGCAACGTCTGACCTACGACTTCCCCGACGTCCTCACTACATCACCGTTTGCGAGGGTATCACGAATTTTAATGTTTTACCATTCATGTAGCTGTCAGCCTTAGCTGCGGGAGCCTAAGTATGCTTACGACCGCTACCAATCGGAACATGAACTATCACCATACTGTTTGAGTCATCTACCCGCTATGTAACTGCACATCACAGCTCTGAGCGACGCGTTCGATAGCCTCAGCGAGTACCGCAACCATCATCATGCGCACCTGGTCAAGCAGCTGCTCGCCCATGCCTGTAGCCACACTAACCACGAAGCACACAGGCGCCAGCAGCACGTCGCGCTCGACCTTCTCAGTCCAGCACAATTGACGCAGCAGAGCGGCGTAAACCCCCATAAAGATCGCCGATTTCCAGAGAGTAAGAAGCAGAGTCTTCGGTCCCAGAAGAGATGCGCTGAGGAAGGCGATCGCGTACATGGCCATGACACCGAACTGAATGTCTCGTTCTAGTTGCGCATTCGAAATCTCGAAGGGACCGATGGTGAGGCGCTCCGGGAAGTCGCCGATCTTTCCATCGTTCCCGACCAGCCGCTTAGAGGTATTCGCTTTGGCGAGGCCGGCTGCGTCGATCTTGATGATGAGGTTTAGCGGGCCTATGTTGTTGACCGTAGCATCGGCGTCGCCTTGCCGCTCCCGGTTGTGCTCGACCAGCGCTTCGGCGATCTTGCTAGTGACATACTCGCGGATGCCTTGACTCAGCGAACTGTCATCGTCGAAGATGTTGGACGCGAAAGACTTGCGGGGGCTGGGTTCGTCTTCATCCAAAAGCGTGGAGTAACCGTGCTCGTCGGCGGTGTCGATGAGAAGTGGGGGTTGTGGCGATATACGAGCAGTCTTGAGGAAGTCGTTTGTGCGCTTGATGCTGGTGGTCTTGTACTGCACCATGCTGGGGTCTTCGACGGGGCCGCCGTGCTGGGGATAGCTGGGGCTGTCTGCAAGCTTGTTAGTGAGTGCGTTGACATCGTGAGTAACTTGACGTACCAGGCGAAATCTGACGCCCTGCGGAGTCCGCGAACCATGCATCTTTGACATGGCTGCTGTTCGCGTCTGTTTCAATGTTAGCATGTAGTATCGAAGCGCCCTGGGTAGACACTTACTGTCCATGGCCTCTGCGATCTTGTGGGAAGAACCCAATGGCAACCCGCTGCGCTTGTCTGCATCACCAGCTGTACGTGGAGAGGTATCCTGGCTTTTGGCGACCTCAGATTCAACGGAATCGCGGCCTGCTTCCTCAGCATGGCGTTTTGGAGAGGCACCTTTAACTGCTGTAGAGCCGATCGTCTCACCATCGCCAACCTCGGTCTCACCAATTCCCTGTAGACTGTGCATGGATTGCTCGCTGGGTAGGAGACCGATCTGTTCGTATCCTGGGCGCACATATGGCGACGCCAACGGGCTGGAGGTGACAGACGGAGGCGACTTCTGCAGGGTAGCGGGACTGGATGATGCGCTCGAGCTAGATTGTTGTCTGAAGAGTCCGCGGAAGCGGCTCGGCTTTCGATCGGTTTTCGGTGTCGCGTTAGCGGGACCGCTGAGGCGAGCCATGTCGATGTCCTTAGCGTTGACAGGCGCTTCCTTTGGTGTTGCGGGTGACATCTGGGGGAAGTAGAGCGAGTGGAGGGGAACGGGCTGCGGAGTGTTGTGGCCGTTGTCGCGCTTTGCTAAGCGAAAGTCGCAGTGAAGGTGAGTCCGCACGGATCCAAACACGTCGACTCTTCACTCAGTATTGTAACCTTGAAGGATTCGATATGACGTTCGATTCTGTTATGAGTCTTCTCATCTCCACGGAACTGCGCAAACAATCCCGTCGCGGTGTTTGACGAGGCACAACCAACCACATAATTGCTTGCCTTACCGTCACTCAAGCGAACGATGCCCAAACCCAGTTGCGGCGGGGAGCGGTCCTCTCCATGAACTAATGCGCAGAGCTCGATGCTTGCTTGTCCAAGCGTACCCTTGTCTCTCACCTTCTTAGCTGATCATTCAAAGACAGAACGACGCAACTACTGGGGTGGCCAATGATGGAGCGCTTTTCCAAACATTCGGTTTGAAACTGCGAACTGACCGCAAGACAGCAGTCCAATAACCCAGGCAGTCCGTTCATAAAGCATGGGGCGACTGATGTGTCTACGGCGCAGGCTTCTCGTATGAGTGTTAGACAGCCCGGTACTATGTGCATTGTCCCAGCAAGTAGCCGAGTCATTTGATAACCATTGCGCAGACTGGCGGTATGTTGCACTCGGTCTTCCAACCCCCAACGCTACTTCCCCTTCATCACCAAGAAAGAGCTCGAAGTACCAGAGGATTCAAGTAAACGTGGGTAGCTGAAGAGTCAAGGGTGAACTGTTGGTTCTGTCTTTGGTATCGACCATACAGCGGATGCGCGACCTCCGTGACATGCGCATTCCGTGCGATGACGTTATCGCCCGGTACTTCTCGCCGGTCGAGACTATGGCCGGCCATCGCGAAATGTTTGGAGACGGACTGCCGTGAGCGAATTTAAAGGAGCTATCGTTGTAGGAGATTGGCGTAAGAATGGCTGAAGGCTGTGCTCTCCTTCATAGTGTCGGAGCGTGGAGTCACCCGCCAAGGAGAGCTCGACGGGTCCACGGGTGGCTCAGACGATGGCTCGTGCACCTTCTACGCGTCTTCCGCGCCGGTGCATGCAGGCGCGCCCTTGAACCGTACAACTATGGCATCGCATTCACAAGCAATCGATACCGACAATGAGTCCACGCTCAAAGCCGCTCCCCGACATGTTCATCGAAGCCACGCCTGTAAGCTCTCACGAGAGGCATACCGTCAAGCATGAGCATGGAAGGCGGCCCATGTCGTTGTCTTCCTACGCTTCGTCATTGGCATAGTATCGTGACTATATCAAGCGCTCTTCTTGAGATTGATACTTTCGCGAAGAACACCCCACAATATGCGGTATCTAACGCTTAACATCGAGGCCTGCTTGGCGCCAGCACGGTACTCAGCCGCAAAACTCGAATTGCGATACTGTGCGTCGCGCCATCTATCCGGAACGACCGCGTGCCGTGAGCGCATGGAAGATGAAGTCATCCTTGCTTTTCTTGCTCGCTGGCCTCAGCTCAGTAGCCCTGGCTAATGTCGGAGCATCGAGCGGGGAAAGCCAAGCCCATGCCACAAGCAACTTACCGAACGCCGACGAAGTCAAGATCGCTATGGACAATGCGCAGGTCGCGCAAGATCCCTTGATGATGGGTGCAATGTCACCAAGCGACAACGGCGCCTCGCCCCGCCATCGAAGGGAGAAGCTACAGTTGCTGAAGAGGATGGACAAGAAGAGCGGTAAATGGGGAACGAGCCACCCGCGTTACAGGCTTCTCGAAGCGCTGTGGGCATATACGAGGTACCGCGAACGCCACATGGCTGAGCTGGATCGCTGGCGGAGTATGTACAAGAGCGTCAGCAAGAAGCAGAAGAAGGTCGGTCGCACCTGCGCGTTGTGATACCGGTTGCTCACAATGGAACAGACGTTGGAGAACACCGTCGGTTACACGAAGAAGCTGGATGAACTCGAAGAGCTGGTCTATGTAAACGCGGCCGTCTCCAAGAGTATAGCCATGCAAGCCATGAAGTTCTACGGCATCAGCCAGGAAGAACTGGATGAGCACATGAAGCAAGCAGAGAGCGACAAGCGCCAAGCAGACAAGTTTGCGACAGCCCAAACCCTGAAGCATTACGTACGCGACTGGGCGGACGAAGGTCTGAAAGAGAGGAACGAAGCGTTCCCATGCATACTGAGCACCTTGAGCGCCATCAAAGCAGAGTCAACTGAAAGCGCACCACTCAGGGTACTGCTTCCAGGCTCCGGCGTTGGACGGCTAGGTCATGATGTCGCCAATCTCGGAGGTAAGTGTGGCGCGCAAGGGCAGAAGCGCAGCAACTGACGCAATGACAGGCTTCGAGGTCACGATCAATGAGTGGTCAATGTTCATGAACGTCGGATACCGGTACATGGAAGCGCAAAAGGATGCGCACGCGGTGACCATACACCCATTCATCGACGGAATGTCGCACCATGCTACGAAGGCCGACATGACCCGGAGTGTAACGGTGCCCAACATCGCCCCCAACCCTGGTGTTCTGCTCGTCGAGGGCGACTTCAACACCGCATTCAACGATCAACCAGGTCACTACGACATCATCGTCACCCATTTCTTCATCGACACGGCGCGCAACCTCATGGCCTATTTCGACACTATCCAGAGGCTACTGAAGCCCGGTGGTAAATGGATCAACTTCGGCCCACTCCTGTACGGCACCGGGCCTTTCGTGCAGCTGAGCTTGGAGGAGATTGTCGACGTTGTTGAAGAGATGGGCTTTGAGTTCGAGGATCTGGGCGACGAGTGCGGCGACCTGACGTTCGAGGGCAAGAAGGTTCGGAGTAAAGAGGCAGAGTACGGGTTCAACCGGAGAGCGTTGACGCGCTACGCATACCTGGCGCAGGTTTGGATAGTGAAGAAGGTGTGAGCTGTCGCGTCGCATCGCGTCGCTCGCCTTGCTGCGCACATATCTCGAGAAACAGTAGATAGTGTATACGCACTTCCGCAACAGCCTGTATATATTTACAAGTTGTAATCTATAGTAGATTATCTTAGATAATCTACTAACCTATATTAGTTAGGCTAAGGTGGCGTTGCTTGCCGTGCGGGGATCAATGAACGATTCGTCCAAACGGCCGAGCTATCCGGTACGACTAAGCACAGCGCGGCTTGCGTCAGAGACTCCGGTTACCCGGATAGAACTAGAAAACCACCCACTTTCTTGCAATCTTCCTTTCCCTTACTCTGAAATCAACAATTCTTCTGCATACCTATACACGATGTTTTGGACAAACTCTATCATAAACATTTGTCTCATCTTTGTTGGCGGCATACTGGCCCTTGGACTTTGCACCTTTTTTACGTTCTTCCTGTTTTTCAGTTGCTTAGATGGGTACAGCGCTTACAAACGTACCAAAGCCGGGGATAAAAGCCGTTACCAGCACTCCATCAACACACAGCTATCTGAAACGATCCGCTGCCTCCCTGAAAAGAATGGCGATCTGGAATTCTACGACACTGAGGACGAGGAAGAACACCATCAGCGCAAGGCTGAGGAGGAAGCAGACCAGCACCTTACTTTCTATGGAAAATTTTGGAAAGAGTTTCGCAATCAGCAATCAGGCAAGACAGGATCGGATGAAATAAAGAAGAAGGATCGCGAAGAGAGGAGGAAATTGGCTAAAGCGGTAGTGAGAGAATTAGACCTCAGAGAGCGCAACAAGGCAAAGAACACCAACAAAGTGCAATCTTTGGGGACTTTGTAAGCGAAGTCACGATGTATGTCTAATAAGCCTGCAGCAGCACATCCTGTATATTTCTCTGTGTCTTACCTATTCGCGAGCTAGTGTTGTGACGTTGAGTCGTGAAATAACAGTCTAAAGTGCATCTCAGCGTGGTGGCACGCACGTTATCATGAAACAGCCAATGCGTATCTGCGAGGACATGAGTGGGCTAGAGAGGAAGCCGGAGCTAGAGGAATAAAACTGCAGATTGAGAAGTCAATCCAAAGTCGAGAATGCGCATCCTGGTAGTTCCTCCGCACGAACAGCAAGATCATCAGAATGCATTCAGTAAGCCGTACATTATCAATAGCTCTTGGCAGACAGTAGCTGAAAGTATGATGTTTAGATGTCATCGTGAAAGTCGTGAGAGATACCAACGTTTGCCCATCGTGGCATGTACAATTGTTGACGCAGAGATCGCTCAGCTGAGGAGTACCGCCGGTGCGCGTAGTGCACAGGTTCGCGTAACGTCCCACCCCCACAACAACACATCTTCAACGCGTCACAACTCCACTGATCGGGGTCGGATTCAAAAAGCGATTGAAAAAATAGAATCGCACAAGCCAGGAAATGATTTCATACATAGCAAAGTCACTGCCAAGTACGGTTCTTAACGCAGTACGCTCGTTCGAAGGAACTAAGGCCTAACAAGACCCCGCAACGTTGCATCGATCCGTGCTGCCTGCACCGCCACTCGTACGCCCAGTTGTACCTTCACCTCCTTCACAGTCCGACTCTCGATCTTGGTCTCGATGGATACAGCGATAGGTCAAGCGCGCAGACACTCGTAGCCAACGTGGTTGATGAAATCGGTCGACATCCCGAGGAGAGATGACACAATGTGATGCGCTTAACCGGAGGGCTCAATGTGAATGACATAACCGACGATCTTGCCAGTAGTCAGGCTGTTCGAATTTGTGAAGCGAGATTCCAGTGCAATTCCGGTGCAATTGTAGCTACAATTCTGGATGGTGTCACCCTGGTTAGCGAAGCTTTTTGAGTGTCTCAAGTCGTAGACAGGCTGAAGGGCACTCACACGCTCCGCAACCGGACTCTCGTTTCATCGTTCCCAAACGTCAGCTCCAGCACCTTGGTGTGCACACTATTATTCTACTTGGTTGGATGGTCACGATTCACCGGACAGCGAAACGATATTCTGTATGGTCCGCAGCGCCTACGGCAGCTCTTCCACTGGTCTTTCGTCCGATGTGTCGGACTACTACGGCTTCACCCTGCCCCAGTCCGCCTCCGCCAGCCGTTGTTTGAGTCCAGTAGATACCACAAGGCCGGCCTCAACGTCCTCCAGCTTTCCCAAGAGCGAAAGCCCGTTTCCATCGAGCTGCTCCCGTTCCGAAGCAGTTGTGTCCGCCGAGTGTGTGTATGTCTCTTGATCTCCAACATCCCACAAAAAGGTAATTTTCTTAGGGCTGGCCGTACGGGTAGATTATTGCGACTGATTTGCGATCGTGCAGGCAAATGGGCGTGGGGGTCATCGTTGTCTTCGATGTGCTCGTTAGCGAGAGCCTGTTTGCACGAAGAGTAGGAACGGGGTCTGTCGCGTGCGAAGTAGTCTAGGCGAGACGTCGTATCATCGATATCGTCGGGCGACTACATGACGTCAGGCAATCGGCGCCGACTTTTCGATGCCGAGGGCGTGCGCATGCGTTTCCTTTCGATATTCGTTGGGGGAGGGCACGAACATGTTCTGGTCGGTCGCCGCGAGCTCGCTTAGCACAACACTGCGTGTCTTCTTGCGCGGGTGCGGGCTCTCGCAACTGTTAGGCTGCCGTCGCTTGCTAGTGTGCAAGGAAGAGAAACATAGTCGAGTGCGGGCGCAAGATGTCCGTTCGGAGAATTAGAGGACAAATAAATTAGAATGCATTAAGAGAAGAAAAGTAGAGAGATAGAATAGTTCGACCTCTAGCCTATGTTATTATAGTAGTCTACGCTTTAGTTAGTTTAGTAGAATAACTATAGACTAGTAGTTACGCTATATCTAGTACTAATCTACTAACTTACTAACTCTTCTCTAAATACATTCTCTTACGTAGTATACCTACTACTAATAACTTAATTAATACTCTATTAAGAACTTATTAAGATAGAATTAATTAGAAAGGTAAGAGAAAGAATTTTTTAAAATAATTATCTTATAGAATATAATTAAGTAGAGAAAAGATATAGAATAATATATTATATAACTCTTAGCTTTATAATAGCTACTATATCTAGATAGAGTTATAGTTAGTCTTTAACTCTAACTCTACTCTATTACTACTATTTTAGTATATAGTAATAATTACTAGTATTTATTATATTAACCTTATAGTTTCTCTATCTACTCTTTACTTAGCTAATAACTTCTATACTTTAACTCTTAGACTAATACTATATATAGTTCTATATTTATTACTTAATAAGTAGACTACTACGTAAGTAGTAGTTTATAAGTAAAAGTTATTTAGCTTAGACTATATAGAATAGAAGTAAAGCTTCTAATTAGCTAATTAAAGTAGTTTACTTATTAGCTATATATAATAACTTTATTATAAAGATTAGTATTTTTAGCTTTATTAGATAGA
The DNA here is from genome assembly GCF_023758085.1 of Alternaria hordeiaustralica. Lineage (NCBI taxonomy): Eukaryota > Fungi > Ascomycota > Dothideomycetes > Pleosporales > Pleosporaceae > Alternaria > Alternaria hordeiaustralica. The sequence goes on along the minus strand of NW_026056784.1, from coordinate 36,415 downwards.
TTAATATAATATATTATATTAGCTTACTACTATAAGTAGCTAGAGTCTTAGTAAAAAATATTAAAACTTTAGATAATTATAGTAGTAAGCTAATATAATATATTATATTAAGCTTTTATAGTAGAATATATAGAAAATAAAAAAGCTACGCTAGTAGCTAGTGTAATATATATCTTATAATAAATCTAGTTACTACTTTCTAGTAAAGCTAGAAGAGTAGAGTAGCTTAACTTTATTTAGAGTTAGTTTAGATTTTAATAAAAAATACTTATATAGTTTAATATTAGTAGCTTAGACTAGTAAGTATATATTATAATTAAAAAGCTAGAAGACTTTATATATTTATTATTATAGTATCTATACTTCTAAGTTAGTAGTATAAATATACTAATTAAGTTAAAAGTAAAAGTATAAAAGTATTATAAGTAAAGTAAAAAGATAGTGTTTTTAGAAGTAGAATAGTCTAGAGTAAAAAATAGTAAAGTAAAGAATATAAAGTATTTAATAAAGTTTTTTATAAAAACTTTATAAGAAATTAACTAACTATATTAAGTTTTAGAATATAGACTCTAAATTCTAAAAAATATAGTATATATACTCTAAAACTAAACTTAATATTCTTTTATATTTAGACTAGAAGAATAAGTATCTAAGAATATAGAGTCTAGAAGAATATAGCGTTTTACTATAGTTAGAAATCTAAATAGAGTTTATTTAGATTATATAGTTTATATATAAAACTTTATACTAAACTCTATTTAAAATAAACTAAAATAGAGTATTTTTAGTAGAAAGTTTTAGGTCTAGTAGACCTAGAAGTATCTACTACTAGATTTATCTACTATTATTATACTTATAGATCTTATAGACTTACTTCTATTATAAGAAAATCTTTTACTTTATAGTACTTATAGATTTACTAGATCTAAAAGTATAGTATAAGATTTCTTTCTACTTATAATTATAGATCTAGTTAACTTATTTATTTCTTTTAGTATATCTACGTATAGTAGCTATTATTATTATAGCTTATATAGTTATTTATTATTAAGTATTTTACTTAGAAAAGATACTTTAACTATCTAGTATTTCTACCTAGTATTACTAAGTACTATTAAGAAGTAAGAGTTTAAATTTTTATACTAATACTTTCTTACTTTACTTTATAAAGCTACTAATTAGCTATATACTATCTATAAAACTTTTTCTACTCTAAGCTTTATATACTAACTCTTTTATAGTTATTATATTTTATAGCTATATTAGAGTTTAGTAGTATAATAATACTAGTAGCTACTATATCTATCTTAAGCTATCTAATAATAGCTACTTTATTATTTCTCTAATTACTATATATATTTTTATTTTCTTTTTTCTTTCTTTTCTATATATATATACTTTACTAACTATATATATTCTAGCTTATTACTATATTTAGTAAGCTATCTATTATTTCTAAAGCTAATAATACTTTATAAAGTAGTAATATTATAACTAATATCTATAATAAGTATAAGTACGTACTATATCTTAATAATATTAGTTTACTCTAAGATATACTAGATATATAGTTTAACTCTAAGATTTTATATAAGATTCTTATATAAATTCTACTATATCTACTATTTTCTATACTAATATATTCTAAGATATAAAGCTAGATATTAGAAAAACTATTATAAAAAGAATAGAACTTCTTTAGAAAGTTATAGTAATAAGTTCTACTAAGATTATTTTAAGTTTCTAATATACTATTAGTTTACTTACTCTAGCTACTAGTCTAAGTAGATAGTACCTTCTAGTAACTAAACTAAGTAGACTATATCTAAATACTTATCTAGTAAAATTATAGAAGCTATATTTTAATTAATACTAAAAAATAAATATAGTTTACTTTTAGAGAGAGAAGTAGATTAGTATATATAAAAAAAACTTATAATATCTAGTAGCTATAAAATTAAAGTAGAAGAATAGAGTCTATTTTTTTAAATATTTTACTTTTTTATAAAGTTTCTACTATAATAAATTCTAAAATTTAAAATACTATAAGAATAGAAAAACTATATAGTAGAGTAAACTATAATACTATATTCTCTAGTATTATCTTAAGTATAGTCTTATTTTTCTAGTCTAACTTTTAGAATTATAATATATAATATCTACTTTTAACTATATTTAACTAGTAGATAGAATAATATCTTAAGCTATTTATTATAGTAATATTTATTAAAAGCGTCTTATACTATAAAAAAGATTATACTTAATATATTATAGTTAGATTAGATATTATTTTTCTTTATATACTATATAGCTTTAATAAGCTATTAAGTACTAGCTTTATATAATATATAATAAGCGTAATCTACTCTACTATATATTTTCTCTATCTAAAAGCTTAGCTTTATTAAGTAACTATACTACTATATATAATACTTATTTACTTATAATTAATTTTTATACCTTTTAATAATTTATTAAAGCTATATACTTATCTAAAAACTCTACTACGCGCTTAGTTATTATAGCTAAACTACTATACTATTATACTTTTATAAAAGAAAATATAGTAGCTACTACTAGCTTATTAAAACTAGTAAAATACTTTTTATAGCTAGCTATATCTTAGCTTAGTTTAATCTAATAGTAATCTACTAGAAATATATCTATACGCTTTTATTATTTTTCTTTACTAGCTTCTATCTTCTAGCTCTTAAGCTTTAACTATATAGCTAGATTTTAGTTTTTTTATTAAGAGCTCTTATACTATATAGATAGTAAAAAAAAAGTTACTTAAAAAAACTTAAGTCTAGAAAGCTTTACTAATCTATTAAAAGTAAAACTAGTTTACTCTAAAGATACTAAGTAAACTATAAGAAGTACTATAATAAGTATATAGTAGTAAGGTAAAAGTACTAAGTATAAAAAGCTTTTAATACTCTAAGCTACTATCTAAATAGTTTTTTAAGTAGACTATAGTTTTAATAGAAAAGCTACTATTATATTTAAGCTACTATTTAAATAAGTTTTTAGATAAACTACTATTACTATTAGATATATAAACTTTAAGTTAAAGTCTACTATAAGTAGTTTATACTACTTTAGTTTTTAGTACTTACTTAGATTAAAGTCTTTAAGATTCTCTAGATAAAATCTAGATTAAAGTTCTAAACTTTAATCTTTTTATAAATATTTTATAACTACTAACTCTTTTAACTTTATATAAAGTAGATATACTTTTATATAAGTAATAATATACTTATATATTTTATATAATTCTAACTATAGAGTAAGATATCTACTAGTCTATAGTTAAAGTATATATAGATACTAAAAACTATTTACTTCTTATCTAGATATAAAATCTTTACTATCTAACTCTAATATTAAACTTTACTATCTAAGCTAGATAAAAAACCTTTCTATCTTTATATAATATATATCTTTAGTATTTATATCTAATATAAATCTATTATATTTATTTAAGTAATAAAACTTTTATTTTAAATATTAATATATCTAACTTTAGAGTTAATACTATATATACTATATATACGTTGCGTCTATAAGTATATTTATTATACTAGCTCTAGAAGCTATAATATAAAGTTAAAAGCTAATTAAATACTTATATATATTTTCTACTTTTATTTTAATAACTTACTTTAAATTCTATATATTAGTCTACGCGTTTTATATAGAGTACGCTTTACTACTAATACTTATATTACTAATAATACTATCTTTCTATAGATTACTTATAATTAGAAATAGAATACTATACTTATAGTAAGAGGCCTAGAGAGTTAGGTCTACTATAAATAAAAAAGACCTTTCTAGTTACTCTCTTAAATAGATTTCTACTACTACTATAATTACTTATCTATATACCTAGTACTAAAAGAATTATAATTAAAATTATATTACTTCTATCTTTTTAGAATTTACTATCTACGTACTATTACTTTATTATATATAATATAGTAGTATAGCTATTACGCGTCTACGCGCTTTATATATACTAATTCTAAAGTAGATTATTTCTAATACTTTAATAAACTAAACGTTTAGCTTATAGATAAAGCTACTATTATTATTATATAGTAAAGTATATAGTACTAAAAGAATTATAATTAAAATTATATTACTTTTATATTTTTAGAAATTAAACTCTATATACTCTTATAGTATTATATATCTTATAGTACTTTAGCTACTACGCGCCTATACGCTTTATATATACTAATTCTAAAGTAGATTATATCTAATAGTTTCTATTTATATACTTTATATCTTTTTCTATTTTATATACTTTTTATCTTTTATACTCTTTTATCTTTTATACTCTTTTATCTTTTATACTTTTTTACTTTTTATGCTCTTTTACTTTTTATACTCTTTTATTTTCTATACTCTTTTACTTTCTATCTTCTTTTATATACTTTCTTTTATCTTTTCTTTTACTCTATTTTATCTTATCTTACCTTTTAGATAATACTAGTATATTTTATAAGCTATTACTTATACCTTAGTATTTTTATCTTTTCTTTTCTCTTCTCTTTACTTTACTATTTATTAAGTATATAGTAAGTTAATTATAAAACTAAAAATTATCTTAGACTCTAATACTAATATATAGCTAAATTACTAGTAGTTAGAAGTTTAATAATATTAGACTTTACTATATTAAACTAACTACTTTCTACTAAAGTAGAAATAATAGTAGAAATATTATATCTACTAGACTTAGATAATAAGCGTTTTTATATAAAAGTAATTACTATTACTAAGAATATAATCTACTTATATTATTCTAAGAAAGAACCTAATAATCTAAATAATCTATACTACTTTACTTATTATATTTATAAACTCTTTCTAGAACTCTAGAATAGTATCTATAAGTTTTACTTTCTAACTAAACTAAATACTTAAGTAGTACTAGAGCTATTACTATTTTATAATTACTTTCTTAGCTTAGAAATTATTAATAAGAAAATAGTTATATACTTTATATAGAAGTTAGATCTTACGCTATATTATATATTACTATAGATCTACTTAGAATTTAAGTATATTCTTAAGTAGTAACTTCTTAAATAGTATCTATTATCTATATAGATAGTACTAAGCTATAGAGATAGAGAATTAGAACCTACTTATTTATAAGACTATTTTCTCTATACTTTAGCTTCTTTACTTAATTATAGAAGTAGTAAATTCTTTCTAATTTTATAAGCTAGAACTATAACTAGTCTACTTCTACTAGTAGCTATAGAGATATTACTACTTTAGAATAGTTACTATACTATAGACTTTACTCTTAATCTTAATAAAGTAATCTATTTAGTATACTTAGTTTTCTTATCTTTAGTTCTAGAATAGATTTTACTAGAGAATAAGATTAAATATAACCTTTATAAACTAAAGCTCTTTATTTATTTTTTTCTTTATTATATAATAATATACCTTTTACTTAATAGAAAAGTTATAGTATATATAGTACTACTACTCTTAGATAATATAAATAGATATATAACTCTAAACTTTATATATAATATATACTATCTTACTAATAATAGAATTATAGAAGTAGAAGTTTATATTTAGACTAAGATTTTAAAGCTTAAGAAAAAAGAATAGATTTAGTTCTTTATAAATAATAGTAGAAAGATAATATAAATTTTCTAAGCTACTTATAAAGTAATATAGAAAGATAAGTATAAGAATAAAGCTTCTTAAGCTTTAAATACTACTATTATACTAGTGCATAAGGTGTTCTTATATAAATTAGATCTTTAATAACCTAAGAATTATCTAGAGAAAGAACATCTTTTAATAAGAGCTTTTTAGAATTATCTTATTATCTACTATTTTATCTTTTACTTATACTTTTTAAAATTAGACTCTTATATAATACTTTAGATAATAGAATCTCTCTATAATAGAACTTTTTCTTACTAAACTAACGTCTATATACTTTCTTACCTATACTAACTACCTTATATTCTTATAGTAATATATCTTTATACTCTCTAACACCTATACACTATATAGTATCTAAGAATAGCTTAGTATATAAGCTTATAAAAAGATTATTTTTACCTTACTAGTATTAAATTCTATAGTTAGAAATATACTCTAATCTAAAAAACTTATATATATATCTTATATATAATAAGTAAGCTTTTAATATAAGTATTATAAATTAGATTAGTAGTAGACGTATAGAGTATATATATATACTATCTTTTTATATCTTTAACTAAAAGCTTATACTATAAAGATTCTAATAGAGTATTCTAAGTAATCTAATAGATATAACTAATAAGGTTATTAGCGCTAGATCTTTATAAGTAATTATCTAACTAAATAAAAAAAAGTCTATATATCTAATAACTTTTATAGTACCTAGAAATGCTCTATAAGATAGATATAAACTATTATAATAAATATTAAAATAAATTAAAACTCTAAACTATACCTATAGAATTATAACTAATTATAGTATAATCTATACTTACTTAGTAAAGAAGTAACTAAAAAAGCTATTTTAGTAGTACTTATACGCGTTCTAAATACTACTCTACTATTATCTACTAATATATTACGCTATATAACGCTACTTCTAAAAAAGTTTTTTTAGATTTATTATAATATACTTTAATACTAACTTATATCTTAATTATAATTATATTTAAGAAATATTACTTTATTAAATATGCTAGTGCAGAAATATAAGTATAACATAGTTAAGTAATATAGTATATAATTATAATATAGGTATATTTTCTAAATACTTTATTTTATAGTAGATAGTAGTATATATTCTTTTAAAAGTTCTAGTAATTAAAACTAAGCTATAAAGTTTAACACTTCTAAACTTTATATAAAAGTATAAAAGTAAGAAGCTAGAATTTAGCCTAGATTCTATAGAGAAAGAGAAATAGAAGAGTATACATTCTATATACCTTATACTAGAGGCGTAGAGGCTCTTAGGCGTTATATATATATCTTATTACTCTCTAGAAGCTTTATATAAAAGTAGAGAGTAGAAAAAGCTATAACTATAGAGAAATAGCTATAAATATCTAAGAACTTAAAGTATTTAAAGCTATTTCTAAAATAAAGCTATAAGATAGTAATATATAGTAGTAACTCTAAATCTAATATATAATAGATATTCTAAGTAGATAGAAAGGTTTTATAAAAAAAGTCTATAAAAAAAAGTCTTATACGCGTATATACACTAGACTCTTACTTATAGTTAAAAAGTAAAAAAGTTTATATTTAGCTTTTTCTTTTCTTTTATTCTCTTTATTCTCTATATCTTCTATATCTTCTAGATCTACCTTTATATCTATTTCTTAATTAAAACACTAGCTTATAATAATAAAAATAATAATAATAATAATAATAACACTAATATATTAGACTACCTTCTAATATATCTTCTAATCTACTCTCTCTTTAAGATAGTACCTCTATTAGTTATTTTAAAATATAAGTTAAAAGAAATTAACCTTAATATCTATATTAAAAATATTAAGGCCTATAGATAGGTATTAAAGAAGGTAAAGCTTTACTTTCTCTACTTAGAATCTAGCTTTAATATTTATAAAAAGCTTAAACGCTATATTAAAGATAAAATTCTTAGTGTAAAGATCTTTATTCTTAGTAGTCTCTTTAAGAACTTAATAGATAGTAGTAGCTTTTCTAAGTATATAAAGTACTCTAAGATATAGTACTAATATTAGCTAGCTCTTAACTACGCTAGATAGTATAACTAGCTATTACCTATATAGACTAACTTTATAAAATATATATTATTTACTCTCTAATACTATAACTAGATACTATTAGTACTACTTTAGATAGCTAAGCTACTTAAGCTTTTTATATAAGCTTATAATTAATAATAATAATAACTATAAACCTATAACTAGACTAGTAATTTAAATAAAGTAGATAACTTAGATAATAGAATAGTACTACTAGCTTTATTAATAAGCTTATAATAGAATACGTAATAGAAATAGACTTTAGAAGTATTTATAGTTAGATTAACGTATTAGAGTAGATAGAGAAGTATAGGCGTTTTTAAGATTATTCTAGAATATTTAGACTAGCGTATAGAGAGAATATATAGCTCTTTTATAGTACTATAGACTTATTACTACTACTAATTCTAGAATTTTCTTAAGTGTTTAGGTAATTATAACTATAATAGAAGTAGTAGTAGTAGTAGTAGCGCTTACTTTTAAGAAGAATTACATTTAATATAGTAGTAACTACTAGATATTATCTATATATTATTAGTAGTAATAAATAAGTTAATATAGATTATAAGTCTTTATTATAAAGTTATATAAGAAAGAAAAGTAGTATAGGTAGGTAGTAAGAGGCGTTTAAGTTTAGACTTAGTTTTAATAGCTTAAAAGTTTATTTATTTATTATTTATAATATAGTATAATATTATAAAATATAATGTAGTAGGCTCTATCTCTAAGGCCTAGAGAGAATATTTAAGAAATATATATATAGTAAAAAGCTAATCTATAAGAAATAAAAATTTAATTATATAACTAAATATATTATAATAAAAATCTTTTTCTTTAGTATTAAATACGCTATACTATATAAAGTATAGTAAGAGAGTAACTTAAAAAAACTTTTTAGGTTACTTAGTAACTTAGTTCTTATTCTACTAGCGTAGTATAGAATAATTATACTAGTAGTATATACTACTTTCTAAATATATTATAATAAGAATATTTTTCTTTAGTATTAAATACGCTATACTATATAAAGTATAGTAAGAGAGTAACTTAAAAAAACTTTTTAGATTATTTAGTAACTTAGTTCTTATTCTACTAGCGTAGTATAGAATAATTACGCTAGTAGTATATACTACTTTTTAAATAAGTTATAATATAAATATTTTTCTTTAGTATTAAATACGCTATACTATATAAAGTATAGTAAGAGAGTAATCTAAAAAAACTTTTTAGGTTATCTAGTAACTTAGTTCTTATTTTACTAGCTTAGTGTAGAATAATTATACTAGTAGTATATACTACTCTTTAAATAAGTTATAATATAAATATTTTTCTTTAGTATTAAATACGCTATACTATATAAAGTATAGTAAAAGTATAATCTAAAAAGACTTTTTAAGTTACCTAGTAACTTAGTTTTTATTCTACTAGTGTAGTATAGAATAATTACGCTAGTAGTATATACTATCTACTAGCCTCTTAAAATAAGAGCTACTACTAAAGTATAAATTAAAATATATACTATTATATCTTCTACTACTATATAATTTCTATTTCTATTTTTTAATATGTTATATATATAAAGTAAATACTAACACTAATTAGTAGTAATATATTTACTAAATATACATAGTAGTTATTATTACTACTTTTTTAATTCTAGTAATAGTACTAGCAAAACTATTACTTATAAAATAAAATCTATTTACTTTTATACTACGTTTAACTATATTTTCTATTCTTCTCTTTTACTAAATTTATTTATATATATAAATACCTAAACTATAATATACTTATTATTAGTAATATATTAGAGATTATAGATAATTATATATATATATAGCTAATATTTAGCGTAAAAGAATAGTATAGTAAAGTATAGATAGATAAGTTTAGATAATAATAACTAAGCTATACCTTATTAAACGTATATATATATTATATTCTTTAGCTTATACTCTAAAATACTATCTCTAAAGAGTAAAGTTATTAATTAGATCTATATAATTATAATATTAATTATATTATCTATATACTTAGTAATAGAGATACTTATAAAATTAGTAGTACTACTATACTATAGATATTTAATAAGAGTAGTAAGAACTAGTTTAGACTAAGTCTTAGCGTACTAACTAAGTACTTAGTAATATAGTAAATATCTACTCTCTAGCGTATATATAGCGTTGTATCTAGCGTTATAGTTACTACTACTATATCTATTATTAGAACTCTAAATCTCTATATAATAAATAAATAGTAATAGATATATATTATCTATAATATCTTATTTTACTATAATTATATATTTACTACGTAGACTATTTATTATATTATATACCTTTACTAAAGAATTATACCTAAATATATACTTATTTAAATCTAAGAAAGAATTAGATAATATATCTACTTATATATTATAGTGTAGTAGAAAATAGTAGTAGATTACTATATAGATACTATATAGAAATACTATTATTTTTATAATAATATCTTCTACTAGTGTAAGTATATACTTCTTACTAGAGTTTAATATTATTATAACTAGATTATAGTTAATAGTTATAGAAAGTATATATATAGTATTCTAATATAGAATCTAGAGTAAGTATAACTAAGAGGCGTTTAGCGTAGCTAGTAGCGTTCTATATATTTACTTTTATTAGACTTAGAAAAGAGCTTAACTACTAGATAAATAATATAAACTATAACTAGTAGAGAGAAAGTATTAATTATTACTAAAGTATTAGAAATATTATAAAGTACGTACTAAATCTAAAATAACTTTTAGAGTACTTTTTTAAGAAGAGTAGTAGTAATAAATATAAGTAGAATCTATACTATCTTCTCTATTACTCTTTTACTAAAATATTATATAGTAAGTATAGAACTAAAAAAGATTTTTTTAAATACTCTTTTTATAAAAGAGAAGAAATAATAAATATATAAAGAATCTATACTATTTTTACTATTATAATATATACTAAAGCGCTAATAATAGTTAAAAAAAAAGTACTTATTTTAACCTTTCTAATAAACTCTAAGTAATCTTCTATATCTTTAAGAAACTTATATAGACTTTATTATTTAAGCGCACTATATCTAATATACTAACTCTATTCTAATAAATATAATAGCGTAGAAACGCTAGCTATTAGTGCTACTAGATTAACTTTCTAGTCTTTACTTTAGTATTAGTAGTTATAAGTAAAGCCTTATCTTCTAGACTAAGAATAGATTTACACTAATTACTATATTCTTTAATAATAAAGTAAATATAGATTACTAAAAGTATTATATAAAGTATATTCTTAGTAATTATACTTATAAAAGTTTATATAATTTTACTAATAGAACTTATATTAAGCTCTATACTTATAATATTAAAGTATATACTAATAAACTTATATTAATAAAGAAGTTAGATAGCTATAAAGTAGAATTAGGTTAGCTTTTCTTTATTATTCTCTTTAGTAGTATTATAAACACCTTTATTATCTAATAGCTTTACTAGTAGTTAAGTAGATATTAAACTTCTTTCTAGGTAGCTAGGTAGTATAACGTATTACTAGTTAATATATAAGGCTTCTAACTTATACTTTACTCTATTTTAAAAGTATAAAATAGTTTTCTAATTAGTAAAGCGCTAAGATTATATACTTTTTAGTATTTCTTAATAACTCTAAGTAATAGCTCTAGTAAGTACTACTAATAAAAAAGCTATTATACTAGTATTTTTATAAGTAAGCTTTATATAAAAATCTAGATAACTTTATATAGCTATTAGTAAAATATTATTAAATATGTTATAGTAAAATAACTTATATTTTTATCTATTAAGTTAAAGCTTAGTATTAGTAAATAGTAAGATAAGTTTATTATATTACTAAATTCTAGCTATTAATAGTATATAGAATATCTATAAATATAGTAACTATATATTCTATTAATATATAGTTAATCTATTATAAAAGTAGAGAAACTTTTAATTATTAGTAAATAGAAAGAAAAGTTTATAGACGCTATAGAAGCTACTAGTAAAAGAAGATATCTATAAAAAGAATTAAGAAGTAAGTAAAGAGAAAAGTAAAGAAAAGAAAGTAAGATAAAAATAGAGAGATATATATTAGTAGTATACTAAACTTCTTTAGTATTAATATTAATAATATAGAATATCTAGTAGTAAGTCTCTCTTTTACTTAGTAAAGGTAAATCTTACTAATTAGACTAGTCTCTCTTTTATTTAGTAAAAGTAAATCTTACTAATAAAACTAGTTTCTCTTATCTAAAAGCTAAGCTACTTATCTTAGAAATATTTTCTTATCTAGTAAGATTAAAAACTAAGCTATAACTCTCTTACTTAGTAACTAGTACTTTTATCTTATTAAACTCTACTTTATCTTTTATAACTATTAGTATTAGATATATAAACTTTAAGTTAAAGTCTGCTATAAGTAGTCTATACTACTTTAGTTTTTAGTGCTTACTTAGGTTAAAGTCTATAAGATTCTTTAGATAATATCTAGGTTAAAGTTCTAAACTTTAATCTTCTTATAGATATTCTATAACTACTAATTCTTTTAACTTTATATAAAGTAGATATACTTCTATATAAGTAATAATATACTTATATACAGTAGGGTGACAAAAAGAAAGAGACATTTTAAAAGTAATCTTTTTCAACGCTATATATCTAAATAAGTAGACTAGCTAGAACTAAGATTTTTAGTTTTCTAGAAAGCTAAGAACTTCCTCTTTAAGTTAGCTTATCTAGGCTTTTGCTTAGTAAGCAGGTATAAGAAGAAAAGTAACGTTAAACATAGAGTAAAAAAAAAGCCTAGTTTAATATAGCTACATCTTTTTAACTAGCGTGTAAAAAGTTCTAAAAAAAAATTACGTAATACTAGCTTATATAATGCTTATGTAAGCGGAATTTCGACTATAGTTTCTTATCTAAACAATTTTAAAAAATAAAAAGAAAAAAAAGTACGCTAAAAAAAGGCGCTAAAATTACGTAAGCTTCTTTTAGTCTTATTCTATATATTTTTCTCTTTCTAAGTCTAACTTTTCTCTTCTCTATATCCTCTCTATGTCGGCAGAACTTTCGAAATTCGAAAAACAAGTTTACACTCTATCTTTGCAACAACTATCTACTAGTGCTATTAGTACTATACTAGAAAAGTCTTCTAAGTCTATTACAAACGCTCTACAACGTATTAAAAAGAAAAAAAATACTTCTACTACTCTTTCTAAGCCTAAACTAGGCCGGCCTTTAAAGATCTCTAAAAGAGCTACTAGAGTAGTTAATAGAGATCTAGAACGCAGTCCTAAAAAGACAAATCGACGTATTCTAGAAGAGAACAATCTAGACTTCTCTACTAGATCTCTACAACGCCTATTAAGAGCAGAGAAATACTCTATTTCTACTGCTAAGAAAAAGCAGCTTTTAAACAAAGAAAAGGCTTTGTTTAGAAGAAAATACGCTAAGAAGACTCTTAAAAATATTAGAAATATAAACTTTAACAAAGTTATATTTTCAGACGAGTCTTCTATACAGCGTAGGCACGGTGCTAGGCAAGAATACGTTAGAAAGAGAAGAAATCAGAAGACTGGGCCTGAACAAGTCTCTACAACCAATACTAGTACGTTTAAAAAAATTCTGAATAAGCCAAATTATTCTCCGGAAAATCTAGTATTTTTCTAGTTTTTCAGATTATTTTTAGCTAGCTTACTAACTAAGTTATAGCCCGCGACATTACTATCTCTGTTTGGGGAGCTATCTGGATAGGTAGAAGATCTAAGTTATACATAACTAAGACTCCACAAGAGCCTAGAAGCTTTACAAATACAAGATATATAAGAGAGGTTTTAACTTCTATAGTTAAACCCCTTTTTAAAAGAGGTAAGAAAGAATTCTTTTAATTTTAACTTTAAACGACTATAACTTAGTCAATTCTTATTATTTTTTAAAAATTTTTTTATATTTAGAAAGCTAATATCTTCTTCTATCTAGGGTGGAAATTTCAGCAAGATAACGCTAAGATTCACAAAACCCCAGCCGTTTTCAATTGGTTTAGAAGGAATAGGATTTCTCTCTTCGAGCATCCTACCTATAGCCCAGATCTAAATCCTATAGAAAACGTCTGGGGTTTACTAAAGAATAAGCTAGCAAGAAGACCTACTAGCTCCTTAGGCGTAGAAGCTAGTAAGAAAGCAGTAGATTTGTTTTCTACTGCTATTCTAGAAGAGTGGGCAGCTATACCGCAGGAATCGATAGATAACTGCATTAAAAGCTTACCTAGGCGTTATAAGGCAGTAAAAAGAGCTAAGGGTTGGTATACTAAGTACTAGTTACTAGATCTAGCTAGCTTATAATACAAAAAGCTTAAAAAACAACTTTTTAATCTAACTATTGCAAAAACAGATAGAATAACTTCTAATCCAAACTAGTAATAGATCTAGGTGTATATAATAGCATATTAAAATTTTAGCGAAATTAATACTGTAAACAAAAAGATATAGGCTAAAAAGAGCAGAGCTTTTTAGTATACTCGAACACTGCTAACGTTACGCAGATTTAAGCTTACTAAGCAAAATTCTAAAGAGGCTAACTTAAAGAGGAAGTTCTTAGCTTTTTAAAACACTAAAAATCTTAGTTCTAGCTAGTCTAGTCGCTTAGATATATAGCTTTGAAAAAGATAACTTTTTAAATGTCTCTTTCTTTTTGTCACCCTACTGTATTTTATATAATTCTAACTATAGAGTAAGATATCTACTAGCTTATAGTTAGAGTATATATAGGTACTAAGAACTATTTACTTTTTATCTAGATATAAAATCTTTACTATCTAACTCTAATATTAAACTTTACTATCTAGGCTAGATATAAAACCTTTCTACCTTTATATAATACGTATCTTTTATATCTATACCTAACGTAAACTTATTATATTTATTTAAGTAATAAAACTTTTATTTTAAATATTAATATATCTAAGTATAAACCTATTATAAAATTTATTATCTTAGTCTTCTATTCTATATATATAATAAGTAGGCTAGAGTCTATAATAAGATATAATATATTATATATATATAATAGTAGTATATTATATAGAAAGTATATTAGAATAGATAGGTTTAGTTTATATTAGATTATTTTGTGTATAAAGGTTCTTATAGAAGATAGAAAACGCACTAGAATATAACTACTATACGTATAGAAAAAAGTCTATATTACGTAAGTGTAATATATATTCTAGAATAGAGTTATTATTTCTCTATTCTAGCTATTATATACTAAAGCTTATTAATTATTCTCTACCTTACTATTAATAGTAAGTATACTATTAGTATCTAAACTAGCGTAGTTAACTTTAGCAGCATTATTAGCGTTAATAATAGTTTTATAGCTTTTAGTAACCTTATAGAGTATACTCTTACTTATCTTAATATAACTATAGAGTTAAGCTACTTCTACTTTAGCTATATTAACCTTATCTAAAGCTCTAGCTATCTTTAGCCTTTCTATTATAATATTATCTTATAGCGCTACTACTACTTTCTCTAAGTAGACTATTTCTATTTAAGTATAATATAACTCTTTTTAATTTATATATAGCTTTTCTACTAGGCCTTTTATACGCTTAAACTTTACTTTAATTTCTATAGAAATATACTTAAAGCTTAATATTCTATAGTAGATGTATACTAACTTCTTACTATTCTAAACTAAAGTAGAAGTAGTAACGCGTTTTAATAACTATATAAAGAGAAATAATTAGTGTAGAGTATAGACGTAGATAATATTCTTAATAGATATATCTTTTAATAGTATAGTAGTACACGTAGTATATTTATGCTTAGCTAAAGTAAAACTATCTAGTAGTTTTCTCTTACTTTAGAGAGGCTCTACTATACTTATAGCTCTAGTTCTAAACGCTATATCTATTTAGTTATAGTAGACTAGAATATTAGTAAATATTACTAGTGTAGAGCTTTATTACTTATAAAATAATTATAGGTATATAATAATAGAAGAAGATATAGTAGATATAATATAAAAAGAGACTAGAATAAGAGACGCGTTACTATAACTAAGTTTAGCTTTCTATATAATAGTATATAACACTAATATTAGAGATTACACTAAATATATTTAAACTTAGTATAATACAAAACTATTATATTTACTTATACTCTAAAAATAATATATCTTTACTTAAATATCTCTTCTTTACTATATCTCTAGGCTCTATAGTACCTACTAGACGCTACCTAATCTAAATATATCTATAACTATTATTTAGATTATAAAACTAGAGTAAAAACTATAGACTCTCTAGATTATTATAAATATAGTTCTATTTCTCTATATCTTTAAACGTAAACTATTTTAATAGTAGAAAGTATCTTTCTATTAGTATTATTATTATATTCTTAATTATATCTAATAGTAGTACTACGTATTTATTATACGTAATAATAAGATTATACTACTTTAGAAATATTACCTTTTATAAGCTCTTAATCTAACTATTCTTAACTCTAACTTTATTAGAATTAATAATAATAGACTATTATTATATAAAATATAGTACGTGCGCAGTAATCTTATAGTGCAATATTACTAGTATATAGTGTAATATTAGTAGGCGTAGAGGTAATATTAGCTGCAGCGAGTTTAATATTAGTAGGCCTAGAAGTAATATTAGATAACTAATATTACCTATTTTAATCTAAATTTATAATTTAAATTATTTTACCTATAATATAACTACGTAGACAAGACTATTCTCTAAATTATAAGTATTTTAGAAACTTTACAATTCTAGAAGTACTCTTTCTTACTATATTACTTATAGATGTTAACCTAAGTTAAGTTCTATTAAATATTAAGCTATATATAAGTATAGTTTTAGAATTATATATATTCTAAAAATCTTATAATTCTAAAAGTACCTTTTCTTAATATATTACTTATAGACGTTAACCTAAGTTATAACTTATTAAATATTAAGTAGTAAGTAAGTATAGTCTTAGAATTATATATATCTAAAAACCTTACAATTCTAGAAGCGCTTTTATTATAACTAACCTATAGCTATTTTATTTACTCTTTAGTAATTTTAAGAACTATAATTTTATAATTTCTAAATATAGCTTTCTAAGCTAACTTACTTACTACGCTACTCTCTCTTATACTACTATCTATAATTCTTAATATACTATTAAGTAGCGCTAATAGATTAGTACCTTAGAAATAATATAGCTTCTTAAGAAAAGTATATTCTATTAGTAGATTCTAGTTATGTACACACTTAACTACTAACTACTTAATTCTTATTACTAACTTAACTACTAGTTTATTATATTTAAACACTATTTCTGTCTACTATACAACGCGCGCTTACGTAATCTTTCTCTTAACTTAGTTATTTAGATTTATACTATATAGTAGTAATATAAAGATACTAATTATTCTAAATTACTTCTTAAGAATATTCTAGCGCTTACTCTAATCTAGGTACTTTCTAAACTTAATCTAAAGCTTTCTATTCTCTTCTTTTATAGCTATTCTCTCTAATTTCTTTTTATATATAAGAGTAAATAATATCTTCTTTATAACACTACTATACCTTTACTCTCTTTAATCTATTTCTATACTCTACTTTTTTATTTTCTTATATATCTACTTATATTTCTTATAAAAAGTATCTATCTTCTAATATTACTATATTTAACTTACTATTATATTAGCGTAAGTTTATTAGACCTTAAAGTACCTCTTTCTTAACTTATTAGTGCCTAGTTCTACTTATATTTCTAGAGGTGCTATATTAAGAGTTTATACTAACTACTAAGTAAGCTATGTATCTAGTATATAAGAAGCAAAACTAAAACTCTTATCTTTAACTAGTTCTAGCTTATTAAAGAGCTATAAACTTTTTACTCTTTATTACTTTTATAAAATAAAAATAGTAGCCTAATTCTTAAATACTTCTATTATCTTTATAGCTCTTACTATTTTAATTATATAAGTAATTATATTTAAGCCTACGTTTAGTATTTATTAAGTCTATTAATAATAACGTTGCTCTTTAACTAATATTATCTCTAGATTTTAAATAGTTTTCTAATTCTAGATGCTTGTAATTATTTACATAAGTTAAAGATTAAGATAATTAACTATATCTTTATTAACTTATTTAGTTATCTTTTTCTACTTATACTTTAATTCTAGCTGCGTATTAGACGTATATTTATTATTTACGTTTTAACTATATTACTTATTATAGGTATCTTTATTCTATATACTTCTAGGTAGATAGTTATAATTATAATTAAGAACTTTAAAAAGTTTAGGTTTAGAAATATTTTAATATATCTAATATAGAGCGTCTATTAGATTTTGTAATATAAACGCTATATATAGAACTAAGTTATCTAGAAGATAAATAAACGTAGCTAGTTTTATACTAGAAAGGCTATTCTAGATAGCTTATCTAATTACCTATAAATCTAGCGCGTTGTTTATAATAGCGTTAGAAATAATATAGAATATAGAATAAGCTACTATATCTACTAGTAGTAGTTATATTATTATGCGTAGTATTAAGCAAACGTAGAAGAGTATTTCTACGTAGTTAAACTAAAAAGATAGATCTACTAACTCTGTGTCTATACCTTATTTAGTTAGCGTATAGCTATAGCTCTATTTTAGATATACTACTTAGCCTAGTTTCTACTACGCCTACGCGAACTACAGCGTAGTTCTTATTTTAATCTAAAATTTATATTTAAATTATCTTTTCTACTTTTACTAATACACTATCTAACATATTAATTCTAAAATAACTTATCTATAACTATAAGTATAGAGCTCTAATTTACTCTATCTATAGTATTATTATTCTCTCTTAAACTATTCTATTCTATTTTAAAGACTAATATTAAACTAACGTTACTACGTCTAAACGCTACTTTATTCTTAGCGCTATTATAGCTATATAAGAAGACCTTAATTTAAAAACTAAGTATAGTAATTTTAATATTCTATTAATAGCTATTTCTATTATATATAGTCTTACTATCTATATAAAATTCTATTAATATAATTAATGTAGTACTATTATAGAAGACGCTAACGCTAGTAGTAATATATAGTTATATCTATAAAACTAATACGCCTTATTTAAATCTAATTTACTATAATATATTAGTAGCGCTAACTAGTATTTCTCTTATATTAGAGAGGTTACTAGCTAACGCTTCTTTATAGGTATTCTAGCTATCTACTAAAACTCTAGTTTTATAAAATACTTTAAAGTGTATAAATCTAACGTATCTAACTATAGTAATATAGAAGTAGATATTGTAACTCTCTCTTCTAACACTTCTATTAACTAGAGTAGTAGTCTACCTTAACCTAAATCTCTACCTAAAATTACTAATACTATATTATACTATACGTAGGTTACTATACTACTATAAACTATATCTTTTCTTTATAAATAGCTATAGATAGCTAAGTAATAGACTATAAGTAAGCGTAATAAATCTCTTATATAGATTCTAATCTAACCTAATATATCTATAAATTTATAGATTACGTATATATTATTTCTTACTATACTAGAGAGTATATTATAAAAGCGTATAGTATTATACACTACGCCTCTAGTAGAAAAATTAGACTATAAGATACACTTACTCTATAACGTAGTAAAGACTATAGCCTAAACCTAGTAGAATATTATAGCTTAGAGTAGCTAGTATACTTATATCTACGTAGTAAAAGAACATTCTTAAGATATTCTACTATACCTACTTACGCCTTACTAGAACTTTAACCTTTACTATACTACTATAATATAAAAGATATTTCTCTTCTTCTATTACGTATTTAAGTAATATTACTCTACGCTATTAATATTATGTCTAAGAAAAGACTAGTACACTATATAGAGAGCTATTTATAACTATCTTTATAACCTTAATAAATTAGAAAAGTATAAATTTAACTTTAGGTATACCTATACTATATTAGAGAAGCTAGAGAGATATTACTATATATTCTAGATATCTCTTATTATATAGATATTATATACTACTAATATAGAGCTATCTATACTTATTTCTTTAGCTTTTATTACTATATTATCTAAGAGTAATAGATTCTAAGAGGCGTATCTATTTATAACTAACCTCTTAGTAATTAAAAAGTTTACCTATATAGCTATACTCTAACACTTCTAGAATATATTATCTAATATATACTAAGTAAGTAGTAATAAACTCTACTACCTAATATCTTTATAAGAGGTAGAGATACTTATCTATAAGATTAATCTTAGAGGCTTAAGTATAAAAGAATCTAATAACTATACTATAGTAAAGTTACTATAGGTATAGATTTCTAACTACTTATCTACTAAAGAGTTAATACTAATAAATTAGGTTATCTATATAGCGTAGAACCTTAGCTAGTATTACTATAGAGAGAATCTAAACGCGTTTATTTACTAGAATAGTAATACTATAAGTGTACGTAACGTTTAGATATTACTTACTAAGTACTAAAGTATAGTTTAGAATAAGTATAAAGAAGCCTTACAGCACCTCTATAAACTTATAGATATTACTTCTAGAGTAGAGCTTTTAACTATACTATAGAATTAATTATATAATAAATCTAGTAATAAGAGTATTAGCTTTAGCGTATTCTTACCTACTAATTCTATACTTACTTATAGTTAAGACTTTATTATAAACTATATTATTAACGCGTAAGAGCGTAGTTAGTAATCTATTCTTTTATAACTCTTAAATACTCTAGAAATTCTAGTATAGTATAATACACTATAAGACTTTTTAAAAAACTTTTTTCTTCTTAGCTATTATATTAGAAAAGGCGCTACTTATAAACTAGAGGCTACTAGCCTTTACTTTAAGAACTTAATAGAAAGTAGATTATATAATATCTTTTTTTATAATAGCCTAGTAACACTAGTTCTAAGATACTATAAAAGCTATAATTAAGATAAGTTAATTAAAGCTATCTACTAATTTCTTCTACGTAAGATAGATAGTCTTCTTATATAGTATATTTAGCTTATATAGCTATTCTATAGTATAATCTTATATTAAGCTGCTTCTTATATTATTAACTTATATTATCTATAAGCTATAAGCTAACTTTTATAGCCTAATAAGAAT
Source organism: Alternaria hordeiaustralica (assembly GCF_023758085.1). Taxonomy (NCBI): domain Eukaryota; kingdom Fungi; phylum Ascomycota; class Dothideomycetes; order Pleosporales; family Pleosporaceae; genus Alternaria; species Alternaria hordeiaustralica. Next base: position 15,422 of record NW_026056784.1, on the reverse strand, counting down.
AGATAGTAGAAGTGTAATAGAGTATATCTTGCTAGAATTATTTATTACATAACCTAGCGCTAGATAGACGTAGACATTAATATTAGTACACTATAATATCTTATTATTATCTTTAAGCGTAGACTTAATAGTAAAGCTAGAATACTAATAGAGTTATTAAAAAAAGAAGTAGAAAAGCTATATAAAGTAGTAAATACAAAAGCTTAGAAAATCTAGTCTAGGTATTTACCTAAAATAGTGTATAGTATCTACGCACTTAATCTATAAAATATATTTACCTAGTAGTTTTACTAATCTACTATATATTATAAAATATTAGTAAGATAGTATAAAGTGCTTAGTTTTATAAGTTATAAACCTAATATTAAAAAGAGCTATAGCGTAATATATCTAATAACTAAGGCTCTTATATTAAGGTGTAACGCAAACTATAAGGCTCTAATTAGAGAAAACTTAAAGCTAAAAGCTAAGTACTATAGCTATTAATAGAAGGCACTAAAAGCTATTCTAGAGAGTACTACTATTATTCTATATATTGCTAGTATAGAAGCTAGTAAAAGCCTACTCTTTTAGTTACTAACTTACTTTTCTAGCTATAAGAAGGTTATTATTATTATATCTTTAGTAGCTCTACGTATAGATATTACTACGTAATATATAGTAATAGATATTAAAACTATAGTATAGAAGTAGAGCTAGTGTAATAAGAATGTATATATTATTCTTACTATTTCTAAGAATATTACTAACTCTACCTTTTAAGTATTTATCTACTAACTTTAAAGCTAGCGCTGTCTAGAGTAAATTATAGTAGATAAGTTCTACTTTATATTACTACCTAATAGCAAATACTATCTATATTTACTATCTCTTTACTTACTAACGTAATATATAATACTCTTAACCTTTCTATTAGCTACTATCTCTATAGCACGTTAATAAGAGGCACTATAACTAGCTAGAGTTCTAGGTAATACTTATATATACTAAAAACCTATAGTGCGTATAAATATAGTATATAAGGTTTAAGAAGTAGAAGTGCAAGATAATAGCTATAAGAAGAATCTAATCTACTATATCTAATACGTGCAAAGAATAGAACTTAAAGTTCTTATATTTATTAACTATATAACTATAGTAGAGAGCTTATCTAGATAGATAGATTATTATAGCTACTATAGCTAGATAAGCGTAGAAAACTAAGCGTATAACTAAAGTACTTTTGCATTAAATATATTTAGAGTAATAATTACTATAAGTACTTTTATAATAGATGTTTATATTTCTAATATCTATATAGTCTTATAGATTAGTAAGCTAAGTAACTTTATTATGTTTCTATAGGTAAGTAGAAGAGAAAAATAAAATAGATTACCTTATATTACCTACGTTCTTCTCTCTAGTAGTATACTAAACTAGCACTTTAATAAAGTAAAATAAGCTAAATAAGACTAAGTAAATAAGTTTCTATAGCTACTCTATTATAATATAAAGTATTATTAATAGATTATTAATACGTTTATAGATAGAAACAAAAAGCGCTTATATTATAAAGAAGAAGAGGCTTTATATAATAAATATATTATTCTATTCTTTATAGAGCCTAAAACTACCTTAGTTATCTCTAACTAACGCTAGAGTAGGCTAACTATAAGAGAAGATAGTACTTCTAAAGCCTATGTACTATTAACTATAAAAAGTAGTAAGTTATTCTAAGTTCTACTTCTAGTGTTTTAGATACTATAGCTAATAACTATTATCTAAAGTAGTTATAAACGCTACGTATAGAATACAATACTTATATCTTCTATAGCGTTATTATTTTCTTTAAAGTAAGTATAAGATTTCTATAAGTAATATAATAGTAATATAATAAGTAATAGACTAATAAGATATAGTAAACTATAATATTTTCTCTTTACCTCTACTAAGCTTCTCTATTAATGTTGCCTTTAAAGTAGTATATAATAAATAATAACTTACTTTTAACTACGCGTAGTAGAGCTATTAAACTAATACAATAATATAGTTATTCTTAGATAACCTCTCTACTACTTAATAGTTTTAGATTAAAAACTATATAGTATGTTTTATAGCTATAGAGCTATAGAACTACTTCTACGCGTAATATAACTATATAGTTAGGTATATAGTTAATAAGTATTAGTCTAGAATAGAGAATAAATAGAGTAGTAGCTATTATTAGTAGTATCTTATACTATTTAACTATTATCTAATATAGGTAGTGTCTAGAGGTAATAGAGAGACTACGTAGGTAATACAACCTAGGCAGTCTTATATAGATATATACACTATTTATAATATTTAGATATATATCTAGAGTAACTTTCTAAGTATACGTAACTATTAGATTAAATATATTTAGAAAAGCTAGAGAGTTAAGTAGATTAAAACACCTATATTATTTAGTAAATACTTCTACTAGGTAAAGAATTTCTAAAACAATTTTAAGGCTAGATAAATATATCTAGATATATATTAGATTACTAAGATATTCTTCTAATAGTTAGAGTATAGCGTAGTTAAAGTACTTATTATAGTAGATACTAATACGCAACTTTAGTTAGATAAGTAGTATTTTACTTTATAATATAGTCTAAAATTAAAATATATCTTTAATTATATTATCTTACTCTATATAATATAAGACTAATTTTAAAATTATAACTTTTTTACTATTTATAATATATAAGTATAATTTAAAAAGGTTATAATTTTAAAATAGCTCTTACTATACTTATATACTAATACTTCTTAATACTATAATAACTCTATAGTAGTATAATAGAGTTACTACTAATAATAAACTAGTGTAGATAATAAGTAAGGCTAGTTCTAAAATTATAACCTTTTGCAGGCGTATAATAGAAAAAGCGCTAGTATAGGTAATAGTATTTAATAACGTTATAAAGTACGTAGCTTTAGTCTAGACTAGTTAAAATAACGTATTAATTACGTACTTTTAAGAAAACTAAAAGATTTAATAGCTTAGTTATTAGATTAGTTAGCTAGCGTACTAAGATAATTAGAGTATATAAACTTCTTGTCTCTCTTCTCCTCTATTACTTCTTCTCTCTCTTTTCTTATAATTAGAGCGCCTATTTACTTAACTATCTTATCTTAATTAAGTAATCTAAATCTAATTCTTATAAGTTTAAAATAACTTAAAAAAACTTTATAATTCTTAATATAGTCTTATATAGATATTAGAGAATTAATAAATATAGATTATAGTTAGAATAGTAAAACCTTATAATTTTTAAATCTACCTTTAGGTATAGTTAATAAGTAATAGAATATCTTCTATAGTAATTATATTTTTAAAATATTATAATTCTTAAATCTACCTTTAGTTATAGATAATAAGTAATAGAAAGCCTTCTATATTAGCTATATTTTTAAAACCTTATAATTTTTAAATCTGCCTTTAGTTATAGATAATAAGGTAATAGACTCTAATAAGCGTATTTACTAATAAACTTTAGACTATAGAGATTACTACACTAACCTTAACACTCTTTATAGTACCTACTATTATCTAGTTAGAACTTATAGCACTTAGCGTTATAGTCTTAAATATTAATATAGTATTTAATATAATAATAGATTTTATATTATAGTTTTACTATTTTATATTACTTAACTAATTAGAGTTTTATTATCTATTTACTTATTTACTATAGATTAACTCTTCTAATATTACTTCTTAACTAAACGCTACTTTTATTCTAGTTAGCTTTAGCGTAGCTAGAGAAATAGAAGAAATTATAGATAGTAGCTATAGAATATACTCTAGCGCTATTATTATCTAGTATAGTTATAGAGCTATTAAGTATAATAGCACTCTCTACGCCTAGTAATACTTCTTTATTAGTAAATATAGAGCTTCTAGCGCTTAACTCTTTTATTCTAAAGTTATATATATCTAATTCTTTATTAATAGATACTACCTATAATAAATATAGAAAGAACACTAGTAGTTACACTACGTTATCTTAGACTATATTAGGCCTCTACTTTAATATCTTTAAGTATATCTAATTTCGCGATACTATTAATAGCGCTATTAACTACTTAATTCTCTTATTTATCTAAGGCCTATCTAATATTATTCTAAATACTAGTAATACTATAGAAACTATTATATAGGCTAAGGTTTAGAGCTGCTTAAATGCTAAGTGTTCTAGTTTCTCTACTAGTATTACTAATAGCACTACTAGCTACTTAGTTACTATATCTTAGACTAAGGTATAATAATTTATATTATAGAGTTAATAATAGCTAATAAGTTATAGCTTAAGTAGGTAGTCTAGCTTATTTATTAGTTTTGCTTAGCACTCTTTAACAATACATCTATACTATTTAGTAATCTAGGCCTTACTAATATATAGCGTATAGACTAATATTTTATACTATACCTACTTCTTTACAAAGTAGACGTTCTTAAGACGCTAGCACCTAGATTAAATAAGTAAGCTAGTAGCTTATAGTCTATATCTAAGAAGAAGTTTTAAGGCTACTAGTAGCTACTTAGTTAGAAGCTAATTAATAATAGTAATAATAAGTTAATACTAGACGTAGAGAATAATAGCACTAGCTAGGTAGTAGGTTCTTTAACTATAAGTAAGAAGGCCTAAAGTAAGTAGGCAATATCTTACGTAGAGACAGAAGATCTACCTACTATTCTACTTAGTAAAATCTAAATAAAAAAGGCTCTAGTAGTAGCTAAATCTAAGCTAACTACTATAGCTATCTACGTACGTAATATAGCTATAACTAAGCGTACCTCTAACGCTAAGCGTTTGTAGTAGTTAACCTATAAATCTAAACTACTAGTTACTAGATCTATAAGCGCTATAGTACTTAGTAACTTAATTAGTAATAATATTAATAATAACTCTATTAAGAACTAGTTTTATAAAGTAAAGAGTAAAGAAGGCGCACAGCTTATTAGCGCTAATTACTTTATTAGTATTTTTTCTAACTATAAGATTAATTAGAAGAATAATATAGATATAAACTTTTATAATACTTCTCTATAGAAGACCTATAAGTACTATAAGCTTATTAGTAAAAAAATACCTAACTAGTTAGAACCTACTAAGAAGATAGAAATTAAAAATAATAATAACTTTACCTTACTATAGAACTAGGTACTAGCCTATCTAGTTAAAGACCTATTACCTAATATAGCTAAGCGTTGCAAGACTTATATAGCAAAGTACATACTTCTTAATATACTTACTAGTAGCTTTAGTTATATAGATATCTTTAGTAAAGCTATTAAGCTAAACGTAACTTTAAATATTATAGAAGCTACTAAGCTAGAGACTACTAGAGAGATAAACTAAGAACGTAATAAAGAAGATAGCACTACTAATAGTGTAGAGTTTATTAGCGCTAAGAATAAAGCGTTTAAGTAGTAGTAGTAGCGTATTCTTACTATGCGTAACTTAAAGTATATACTAGTATTAGAATACTAAGCTACGCTTAGTTAACTTAATATTAGATAGTAGTTAAATCTACTTATACGCAGCGCTAAACTATAAACTCTACTTTAGCTATAGATAATAGTAGTAGCAAGAATAGTTAATAAGGCTACTAAGTAATATAAGTATAGAAAGAGCTCTAAGAGTAATATATATACTAACTCTACTAGGTTAGATAAGACTAATAGAGCTACTATAATAATTATATAAGTAAGTTTACCTCTAACGCAATATTATATAATAAAGTCTATTTTAAAATTATATAGTTTAAAAACTTTATAATTTTAGAATAAGCTTTAATAATATAGATACTAGCTACGTACTATATAAAGCTACTATAGAATTTATAAAGTTTTAAAATCTTATAATTTTAGAAATACTCTTATATAGAATAAAGCTAGTACCTACGTAAGATTATAGCTTAAATATATAGAATTTAAAAACCTTATAATTTTAGATATAGCCTTATATAATATATACTATACACGTAAAAGAAATAGAAATATTATAATTTTAAATATACCTTTATATAGACTTATACTAATATCTTTAGTTTCTTAATAACTAGAATATAGAGATATAAGCTACGTAAGACGCTAAAGACTAGATACGCTTAAAAAAGCTAGCGTAGTTATAGATAGTTATCTAGTAGACTAATCTAGCTATTATTACATAAACTATAAAGGCTTTAGTTAGAGTAATAGATATAGTTTATGTTTTTGTATACTACAACATAATAGACACTAATATCTTACTACTATATAGTATTTACTATATTACTAACCTCTTAAAGATTAATAATCTACTTTTTAATCTCTCTAAGCGCGCTAATTACTAAACTATAATCTTAATAACTTATAATACTCTATTAACATAACATAGTTATTCTACCTATAATACCTAGATAATAAACTATTACAGCTTAAGTCTTAAAGAAGTAGAGAAGTAGTATAATTAATATAAAGTTTATTCTAAGTTTACTAGTAACCTAGATAGTAGAGTAAGCGTACTTATATTAGATAAGGCTACTTATCTACGTAATAAGTACTTATAAGTATTAAAAGTGTTTTTATAAATTAATACTTATTTTAACATTTTTATAATAGCTACTCTAGTTTCTTAGTACTTCTATAGTTATCTAGGTCTACTAAAGCTTATTTAAGATAAGAACTTAGATAAAAAAGCTTAGATAGCTCTTACTAAGACTAATAGTAACTTATACCTATCTAGTAGTAACCTTACTAAGTACTATCTAACTATAACTACTTTCTAAAAATATATAGTTAATAGTATTACTATAGCTACTAAGAGTCTTATTCTACGTAGTATCTTTAAGAATACACTCTTTATGCGCACGTACTATACTAAATATATAATATATCTAGATAGAGATATTAATATCTTAGTAAATAAGCTTTCTTTCTACGTTACTATTTAACTTTATATTAAAAATAACGTAATTAACTAAAGCCTCTATAACGCGCGCGCTACTAAGCTTTTAAAGAATATTTATATTTCTTCTAAGAATATAGTTATAGATAAGATAAAGGTTATAAATTTAAATAGTAATATTATACGTATACTAAATTTAGCGTTATTATACCTAGGTTTTATATATACTTTAAGTATATAAGCTATAAATAGTAACTCTTTTCTTACGCAGCTATAATAATCTAGCAATACTAGGTAATACTATAAGTATCTCTATTTACTACTTAGCGACGTAGAAACTAGCTATAAGAATATAGATATTACTAGTGTACTACTCTATAATAAGGTTCTAGATATTAATAATACAGCTAGTCTTGCTACTACCTTTACTATTTACTTAGCCTATATTATTACTATTCTAAAGTTACTATAGAAATAGTATATTAAGAATAGCTATAAAGTAGTTATTTTTTATATAAATCTATTAGAGTAGAAGTTTCTTAATACTCTTCTTAATATTATTAGCCTATAATCTATAGCTCTACTTACTTACCTTAATTCTATAATAAAGGCTTTAGTTCTCTATAAGTTTAATACTAATCTATATAAGTAGTATAATAGCTTAATAGATACTAAGTATAACTAGCTATATAACGTAATCTGCATTTTAAAGAATTAGAACTCTAGACTTAATATATAGAACTATGCCTATTATATAATTATTATAGATTTACCTAGCTCTAATTTAATATTTATTTAGATAGTTAGCTATATAGTTTATATAAACTAGAAATATAAGTATATTATTATTAAACTATATAACTCTAATATATACAATATTAACATTATACAGACTACTATAGATAATATACTACTTATACTAGCTACTACTATAAATATTACTAAGGCATTTAACTAGACTAATTAGACTAAGAAGAATATAATAAATAAAGATAAACTTATTACTATAAGTATAAGTAGTATAGAGAGATAGGTCTCTATTAATAGTAAGTTAAGAAATAAGAAGAATTATAACTTTCTAAAGGTATACCTTAATTTACTAGAGATAACGCTAGATAACTTTCTTATTACTATATTTAATATAACCTGTTTCTAAGAGGTCTAAGCGCGTAATAGTTAGATAGAGCCTACTATAGCCTCTATTAGTACTCTAAGTAAGAAGTATAAGCTTATAGATAGTAATATAACTATTAGAGCGTCTTAGACTATAGTAACTTATACTCTAGTAACTATAATCTACCTAGCCTTTTAGAAAACTTAGCGCAGCGCTTATTAGCTTATTAAGTACTCTATATCTACTAACTAGACTATAATAAAATCTAAGCTAATTTATATTCTACTCTTAATTACTTATAGTTAGAAGGTATATCTCTAGTACTAGAATAATATCTATAGTAAGCTATAGTATAGTAACTACTTACTTTTAGGCGCAAGTTTTCTATATTATACTACTAAGATAATACTTAATAAGATCTTAGCTAATTCTAATTACTAATATATATCTATTCTAGTTCTAGGTTATTAGCGTAAGATAACTCTACTTCTTAGTAATAACTTTAATAGAGGTACCTCTATGTCTTTACTAACTCTACTCTAGAGTATTAAGAATACTACTACTAGCTTTACGCCTACTAATACTAAAGATAATCTAGATAATATATTAGATAAAAATAGTAGTAATATAAATATTAATAATAAGTAGATAGATAATAAGAAAGTAGATAGTAATAACTTTACTACGTTTAATAGCAACACTAAGATATATAAAGATAAGAATATAGAAGAGAATTTAACTAGTAAGTATATTACTATAGGCGCTGTAGATATCTAGCCTAATAAGTCTAACTAGGCTAATAAGTCTAACTCTAAGCGCATTATTAAAAAGCTAAAGCTAGACCTAGTTAATAACCTTACTAATAACTCTATTAATTACGCAGCTTAGAAAGTAAAGACTAAGAAGCTTAAGAACTATAAGAAGAAGAATTATAAAAAGCTAGCAAAGTAGTAGAGAGTAGCGTAGGTAGCGTAGGCGTAGAGTAAATAGAATTCTATTATATAGATAGCGTAGATATAATAGAAGTATATAGAATAGGTAATTTTTATAAAGGTAAGAGCTCTAAATTATTACGTATACTATAGTAGTAAGACTAGTAATAGATTTTAACTCTATAGATAAGAAAGAATAGTTAGATATCTATCTACTATAGAAAATATTTACCTATATTATACCTATTATAAATCTATATATACTATTTACAAGATTGTAAGATTTTACTACTAATTTATTTTTAAAGTTTATAATTTCTTAAGCTACCTTTTACCTCTTATACTAGAGATAGGCTATATATAGAATTATAATATTTTATGTATAAAAGTAGTAAAAAGTTTATAATTTTAGAAGTAGCTCTATACTTATAAAGTAGATATCTCTATATACTACGCACGTATAGAAACAACATAACTAAGTACTATATATAATATCTACTATACTTAAATAGTACTATATATATCTAAGAGACTATAATTTTATATATAGTAGATTTAACTAAACACATATATACGTAGTAGTATTATTACTAACGTATATTAATATAAGAGACTATATATTTATAAGTTAAGATATTAAAGGTAGTATATTATATATAGTAATATATAAACTAATGTATATATATATAATATAGATGTATTTAGAAATATAACTAAGTATTAGTAAACTCTATCTATCTAGTACTATTACTATAACGCTATTGCGTAGTTAACTAGCCTATTTAATACTATACTCTAACTATAAATTAACTATTTATATACGTAAAAGTAGTATTAGAAGTACCTAGTAGCTAGTTACTAGTAACAAAACGTATATTCTACTGCGTAGTTAACTCTACGCACTAATATAGATATAGAGCTAGACTATTAGTAACTATACTATAAATAAGTATAGATAGTATAGCGTTAGTTATATTTAGACTATTAAAGATAAACTTAAAGTAAATAGCTATAGAGTATATCTTAGCCTATTTAATAATAGTGTTTATAGCCTCTTATAGTAGAAGTTACTAGAAGTTATTAAAAATATTAGTAGTTCTAGTATAAACTATAATATAAAATAGTTTAGTCTTATAGATTCTAAGTAGCGTAGTATAGGTAAAATGCGTAATTTTGTTAGCTAAGATATAGTTATATATTATAGTAGTAGTATTTAATATTAGTGTGTAGATAATAAGTTAAGATAGTAGTAGATTATTAGAAAGCGTAAGGTTATACTTAGATAGGTAGACAGCGTTCTAACTAGTTAACTCTATAGCTATCTAGTTAGATTACTATAGACTAATACGTTTATAGTAGTTAGTAATAAAATATTAAAAGTTATTATAGTACGTAATAATAGCCTAGATAGCTAGATAAGTTATAACCTTAATACTAGCAAATAAGCTAAGCATAGAGTTAATACTAATATAGATAGTAGAAATTACCTTCTTCTATTAGTATTAGTTATAGTATATATATATAAAGTATAAATACAAACTAGTAATATAGTAAATATATACTTATAGTAAGTAATACTTTATTATCTAGTTAGAGTGCTAGTAAAGCCTAATAGTAGTCTAATTAGAGTATTAATAGTAATGCTAATAACTTTAAAGGTAGAATTAGTGTTAGCTATAGTAATAGTAATAGTAATATATTATATAATTAATAGAGAGTTATAAAGAATTAGAGATTTTAAATATAAAACTAGACTAAAATAGTAAATATAATAAGCGTAGAGTCTACTTACGTTACTATAGATATAACACGTAATATAATTAATATAGTAAATATTACAAATTTTAGTTTAGGTAATAGTATAAGATATAATAAGATAATTACTATAGAAATAAGTATATAGTAAAATAAAAGCACTAATCTATTTTACTACTAAGAGATAGTGCGCTGTAAACTATATAGTAACTATATAAAGAGTATACTTACTCTCTCTCTCTTTTACTTATATATATCTTTTTCTACTTACTATAAACTCTATATTACTTTTATAACACTATACTACTAAAGTACTCTAACTCTAAAGCTCTACTATATTTCTATAGATAGAATAGACTATATAGTTACCTTAGCTAGATATATATTAGTAGCTTTATTATAGATAATAATTATTACTTTATAACTAAGTACTATTTTTAAGCTAAGAAGATAAAGAAGTTTAGTAACTATAAGAAATGTAAGGCTATTCTTAATAACTCTAATCTATTTAAAGTAAAGTAGATTAGTAGCTAGATTTAGAGCTTTAACGTAGAAGAGTAGAAGCTTAGTAGAAATACTAATCTAATATAGATAAGTACTACTAATAGTAATAGTTGCTTAGAATATTATAGTTAAGAGTAACCTCTATAAGTTCTATAATTCTACCTAGGCTCTAGAGCTTACTAATAAGCTCTTATCTACTAGAGAAAAACTACTATATAAGGCTTCTTATAGAGATAGAGTATAGAGTATTAGCTATAGTATAAAAACTATAGTAGAAAGAGGTAGTAAGTATACTAGAAAGAACTTGTTAGAAAAGGCTTTAGAGAAAGTGCGCCTTTATCTCTTAGATAACTAGTAAAGTAAGAAGATATAAGATAAGTAGTCTATATTAATAGTAAGTATTATTATTAGATATAGCGCAAGAATATAATAGTAGAATAAGATATAAGCTATAAACTAGTTTAATACGCATACTCTCTAACTTTATACTATACCTAATTCTAGAATTATAAGTATTTAAAAAACCTATTAATTTTCTATATACCTTTTACGCTACTATTCTATACACTACCTTTTTCTATAGATATTATAGTAGCTAGATATTAACGTATATAGTAATATTAAAACTATACTATAACTAATTATAGAATTATAAGCTTTTAGTAAACTTTATAATTCTATATATACTCTTTAGACTATAGTACTACTTAGCAAACGTTATAAATAATATTATAGTAGCTTAATATTAATAATATAACTACTAGTAGTACTAAAATAAAGTATGTGTAGTCTAGTGCTTAAAATTACTTAGTCTAGAGTAAAGGCATTACTATAGTTATAGCTATGCCTATTCTTTATTTTAACTTAACTACTACTTACTAGCTCTAACGCCTATATTTATCTCTAAAGTACTACCTTTTAACACTATTATACCTACTAGAACTACTTAGGTTATTAATATGCTAGACCTTACTAGTAAGAGTAATAGTGTTATTATTATAGTAGATAATAAGTTACTAGCGCACTTATATTATAGCGTTATTATTAACTTTATATAGAATAATACTTCTATTAATACTCTTACTATATATTATATATCTTTAATATATACTAGTAGTTACTATATAAACTACGTATGTCTTAGTAAGCTTATAAGCGTAGTAGAGCTATATATAGTAGTGTTATTTTTAATAGTGTAGAATAATACGTAGCTCTAGTCTAGTGTTATTTCTATTAACGTAAGGTAGTGCTATATTATAGAACCTTCTATTAGTTTAACTTCTATAAATATTAAGTACTATATTATATATGTATAAGACTATTAACATAACTACACTAAGTTTATACTTCTTTTAGGTAAAGACTTAGTATGTATTATAGTAACTTCTACTAATCTAATACTCTAGAAATAAAGAGAGTACTAGTTTAGAGTAGAGCTATATATACTTAAAAACACTATTATATAAGTAGACCTTCTACGCTTACTAGCTCTAACTATAAGTATATAACTAACTATATTCTTATACGTGTTATAATACTTTCTAGAATAATAGAGTCTACTATATAAAGTTATAGCTAGTTTAGCTATATATTTAGATATATCTACTTAATAACTTAGCTTTATATACTTACTATAAGTTAAACTACTATATAAAGAGGTAATTATAGCGCGTAGCTAATTACTAATAGAGCTAGTTCTTATTCTATTAAAGGCGTAACTATAAGTAGACTATTTAGTCTTATACGTACTATTTAAAGTCTAGGCTTTACTAATCTAGTATACTTAGAACTTAACTATACTAGATTATTAATTAACTCTTTAACTTTAACTTTATTATAGTAACTTTACGCAGCTGCTAGTAGTTATTTACTCTTTAGTTAGCTATTAGCGTAGTATATTAATACTTACGTCTATATATACTACTCTAGTAGATACTCTATCTATGCTAGTAACACTAGCATTACTACTAGAAGCTACTTCTTTCTTCGTAAATATTACTAGTAGTTAGCAGCTTATCTATAAGTATATATCTATTAACTAGAGCTACTTTATTAGAGTATATTATTATACTAGAAGCTACTATATATCTATAAACGTTACGTAGATAGGTTATACTTTACTTAGGTTTATATTAGCTCTACTAACCTAACTATAGCTACTTAGAGTTATATTTTACGTAAAAGTATTTATATTAATAACTATAAGTATAGAATTATTATTACTATCTCTACACTATAGTTATAGTTTAATAGTAGAGCTTCTTTTTCTTCTATAAGCTTCTTTAATATAGTTCTACTACTTTCTTTTACCTATTCTAGCTGCTTATTCTATAGTAAAAAGAAACTCTAGTTCTTTTCTAACTTTATTAGAATTAATAATAATAGACTATTATTATGTAAAATATAGTACGTGCGTAGTAATCTTATAGTGTAATATTACTAGTATATAGTATAATATTAGTAGGCGTAGAGGTAATATTAGCTATAGTAAGTTTAATATTAGCAGGCCTAGAAGTAATATTAGATAACTAATATTATCTATTTTAATCTAAATTTATAATTTAAATTATTTTACTTATAACATAACTATATAGATAAGACTATTCTCTAAATTATAAGTATTTTAGAAACTTTATAATTCTAGAAGTACTCTTTCTTACTACGTTACTTATAGACGTTAACCTAAGTTAAGTTCTATTAAATATTAAGCTATATATAAGTATAGTTTTAGAATTATATATATTCTAAAAACCTTATAATTCTAGAAGTACCTCTTCTTAATACGTTGCTTATAGACGTTAACCTAAAGTTATAATCTATTAAATATTAAGTAGTAAGTAAGTATAGTCTTAGAATTATATATATCTAAAAACCTTATAATTCTAGAAGTGCTTTTATTATAACTAACCTATAGCTATTTTATTTACTCTTTAGTAATTTTAAGAACTATAACCTTATAATTTCTAAATATAGCTTTCTAAGCTAACTTACTTACTACGCTACTCTCTTTTATACTACTATCTATAATTCTTAATATACTATTAAGCAGCGCTAATAGATTAGTATCTTAGAAATAATATAGCTTCTTAAGAAAAGTATATTCTATTAGTAGATTCTAGTTATATATACACTTAACTACTAACTACTTAATCTTTATTACTAACTTAACTACTAGTTTATTATATTTAAACACTATTTCTATCTACTATATAACACGCGCCTACGTAATCTTTCTCTTAACCTAGTTATTTAGATTTATACTATATAGTAGTAATATAAAGATACTAATTATTCTAAATTACTTCTTAAGAATATTCTAGCGCTTACTCTAATCTAGGTACTCTCTAAACTTAATCTAAAGCTTTCTATTCTCTTCTTTTATAGCTATTCTCTTTAATTTCTCTTTATATATAAGAGTAAATAATATCTCTTTTATAATACTACTATACCTTTACTCTCTTTAACCTATTTCTATACTCTACCTTTTTATTTTCTTATATATCTACTTATATTTCTTATAAAAAGTATCTATCTTCTAATATTACTATATTTAACTTACTATTATATTAGCGTAAGTTTATTAGACCTTAAAGTACCTCTTTTTTAACTTATTAGTACCTAGTTCTACTTATATTTCTAGAGGTACTATATTAAGAGTCTATACTAACTACTAAGTAAGCTACGTACCTAGTATATAAGAAGTAAAACTAAAACTCTTATCTTTAACTAGTTCTAGCTTATTAAAGAGCTATAAACTCTTTACTCTCTATTACTTCTATAAAATAAAAATAGTAGCCTAATTTTTAAACACTTCTATTATCTCTATAGCTCTTACTATTTTAATTATATAAGTAATTATATTTAAGCTTATATTTAGTATTTATTAAGCCTATTAATAATAATGTTACTCTTTACCTAATATTGCCTCTAGATTTTAAATAGTTTTCTAATTCTAGATACTTATAATTATTTATATAAGTTAAAGATTAAGATAATTAACTATATCTTTATTAACTTATTTAGTTATCTTTTTCTACTTACACTTTAATTCTAGCTACGTATTAGACGTATATTTATTATTTATATCTTAACTATATTACTTATTATAGGCATCTTTATTCTATACGCTTCTAGGTAAATAGTTATAATTATAATTAGGGTTAGGGTTAGGGTTAGGGTTAGGGTTAGGGTTAGGGTTAGGGTTAGGGTTAGGGC